>NC_081553.1:213266460-213888960 GCF_963082655.1 Stomoxys calcitrans
GTCGATTTTCACCAAAATTTTCAATTTTTGAAAGTGATCACGAATTAACCTTCGTTTTGCTCTACGAGGCTTAGTTAAGGAGATATGGCCATTTTAAGTTTTGCAAGTCAAAAATTCATATTTTGGTCGATTTTCATCAAAATTTTCAATTTTGGAAGTGATCACGAATTAACCTTCGTTTTGCTCTACGAGGCTTAGTTAAGGAGATATGGCCATTTTAAGTTTTGCAAGTCAAAACTTCATATTTTGGTCGATTTTCATCAAAATTTTCAATTTTTGGAAGTGATCACGAATTAACCTTCGTTTTGCTCTACGAGGCTTAGTTAAGGAGATATGGCCGTTTTAAGTTTTGCAAGTGAAAAATTCATATTTTGGTCGATTTCATCAAAATTTTAAATTTTTGGAAGTGATCACGAATTAACCTTCGTTTTGCTCTACGAGGCTTAGTTAAGGAGATATGGCCATTTTAAGTTTTGCAAGTCAAAAATTCATATTTTGGTCGATTTTCATCAAATTTTTCAATTTTTGGAAGTGATCACGAATTAACCTTCGTTTTGCTCTACGAGGCTTAGTTAAGGAGATATGGCCATTTTAAGTTTTGCAAGTGAAAAATTCATAGTTTGGTCGATTTTCATCAAAATTTTCAATTTTTGGAAGTGATCACGAATTAACCTTCGTTTTGCTCTACGAGGCTTAGTTAAGGAGATATGGCCATTTTAAGTTTTGCAAGTCAAAAATTCATATTTTGGTCGATTTTCATCAAAATTTTCAATTTTTGGAAGTGATCACGAATTAAACTTCGTTTTGCTCTACGAGGCTTAGTTAAGGAGATATGGCCATTTTAAGTTTTGCAAGTAAAAATTCATATTTTGGTCGATTTTCATCAAAATTTTCAATTTTTGGAAGTGATCACGAATTAACCTTCGTTTTGCTCTACGAGGCTTAGTTAAGGAGATATGGCCATTTTAAGTTTTGCAAGTCAAAAATTCATATTTTGGTCGATTTTCATCAAAATTTTCAATTTTTGGAAGTGATCACGAATTAACCTTCATTTTGCTCTACGAGGCTTAGTTAAGGAGATATGGCCATTTTAAGTTTTGCAAGTGAAAAATTCATATTTTGATCGATTTTCATCAAAATTTTCACTTTTTGGAAGTGATCACGAATTAACCTTCGTTTTGCTCTACGAGGCTTAGTTAAGGAGATATGGTCATTTTAAGTTTTGCAAGTGAAAAATTCATATTTTGGTCGATTTTCATCAAAATTTTAAATTTTTGGAAGTGATCACGAATTAACCTTCGTTTTGCTCTACGAGGCTTAGTTAAGGAGATATGGCCATTTTAAGTTTTGCAAGTCAAAAATTCATATTTTGGTCGATTTTCATTAAAATTTTCAATTTTTGAAAGTGATCACGAATTAACCTTCGTTTTGCTCTACGAGGCTTAGTTAAGGAGATATGGCCATTTTAAGTTTTGCAAGTCAAAATTCGTATTTTGGTCGATTCTCATCAAAATTTTCAATTTTTGGAAGTGATCACGAATTAACCTTCGTTTTGCTCTACGAGGCTTAGTTAATTAGATATGGCCATTTTAAGTTTTGCAAGTCGAAAATTCATATTTTGATCGATTTTCATAAAAATTTTCAATTGTTCAAAGTGATCTCGAATTAACCTTCGTTTTGCTCTACGAGGCTTAGTTAAGGAGATATGGCCATTTTAAGTTTTGCAAGTCAAAAATTCATATTTTGGTCGATTTTCATTAAAATTTTCAATTTTTGGAAGTGATCACGAATTAACCTTCGTTTTGCTCTACGAGGCTTAGTTAAGGAGATATGGCCATTTTAAGTTTTGCAAGTGAAAAATTCATATTTTGATCGATTTTCATCAAAATTTTCAATTTTTGGAAGTGATCACGAATTAACCTTCGTTTTGCTCTACGAGGCTTAGTTAAGGAGATATGGCCATTTTAAGTTTTGCATGTCAAAAATTCATAGTTTGGTCGATTTTCATCAAATTTTTCAATTTTTGGAAGTGATCACGAATTAACCTTCGTTTTGCTCTACGAGGCTTAGTTAAGGAGATATGGCCATTTTAAGTTTTGCAAGTCAAAAATTCATATTTTGGTCGATTTTCATCAAAATTTTCAATTTTTGGAAGTGATCACGAATTAACCTTCGTTTTGCTCTACGAAGCTTAGTTAAGGAGATATGGCCATTTTAAGTTTTGCAAGTGAAAAATTCATATTTTGATCGATTTTCATCAAAATTTTCAATTTTTGGAAGTGATCACGAATTAACCTTCGTTTTGCTCTACGAGGCTTAGTTAAGGAGATATGGCCATTTTAAGTTTTGCAAGTCAAAAATTCATATTTTGGTCGATTTTAAGTTTTGCAAGTGAAAAATTCATATTTTGATCGATTTTCATCAAAATTTTCAATTTTTGGAAGTGATCACGAATTAACCTTCGTTTTGCTCTACGAGGCTTAGTTAAGGAGATATGGCCATTTTAAGTTTTGCAAGTCAAAAATTCATATTTTGGTCGATTTTCATCAAATTTTTCAATTTTTGGAAGTGATCACGAATTAACCTTCGTTTTGCTCTACGAGGCTTAGTTAAGAGGATATGGCCATTTTAAGTTTTGCAAGTCAAAAATTCATATTTTGGTCGATTTTCATCAAAATTTTCAATTTTTGGAAGTGATCACGAATTAACCTTCGTTTTGCTCTACGAGGCTTAGTTAAGGAGATATGGCCATTTTAAGTTTTGTAAGTCGAAAATTCATATTTTGGTCGATTTTCATCAAAATTTTCAATTTTTGGAAGTGATCACGAATTAACCTTCGTTTTGCTCTACGAGGCTTAGTTAAGGAGATATGGCCATTTTAAGTTTTGCAAGTGAAAAATTCATATTTTGGTCGATTTTCATCAAAATTTTCAATTTTTGGAAGTGATCACGAATTAACCTTCGTTTTGCTCTACGAGGCTTAGTTAAGGAGATATGGCCATTTTAAGTTTTGCAAGTCAAAAATTCATATTTTGGTCGCTTTTCATCAAAATTTCAATTTTTGGAAGTGATCACGAATTAACCTTCGTTTTGCTCTACGAGGCTTAGTTAAGGAGATATGGCCATTTTAAGTTTTGCAAGTCAAAAATTCATATTTTAGTCGATTTTCATTAAAATTTTCAATTTTTGAAAGTGATCACGAATTAACCTTCGTTTTGCTCTACGAGGCTTAGTTAAGGAGATATGGCCATTTAAAGTTTTGCAAGTGAAAAATTCATATTTTGATCGATTTTCATCAAAATTTTCAATTTTTGGAAGTGATCACGAATTAACCTTCGTTTTGCTCTACGAGGCTTAGTTAAGGAGATATGGCCATTTTAAGTTTTGCAAGTCAAAAATTCATATTTTGATAGATTTTCATAAAAATTTTCAATTGTTGAAAGTGATCACGAATTAACCTTCGTTTTGCTCTACGAGGCTTAGTTAAGGAGATATGGCCATTTTAAGTTTTGCAAGTCAAAAATTCATATTTTGATAGATTTTCATAAAAATTTTCAATTGTTGAAAGTGATCACGAATTAACCTTCGTTTTGCTCTACGAGGCTTAGTTAAGGAGATATGGCCATTTTAAGTTTTGCAAGTGAAAAATCATATTTTGGTCGATTTTCATCAAAATTTTCAATTTTTGGAAGTGATCACGAATTAACCTTCGTTTTGCTCTACGAGGCTTAGTTAAGGAGATATGGCCATTTTAAGTTTTGCAAGTCAAAAATTCATATTTTGGTCGATTTTCATCAAAATTTTCAATTGTTGAAAGTGATCACGAATTAACCTTTCTTTTGCTCTACGAGGCTTAGTTAAGGAGATATGGCCATTTTAAGTTTTGCAAGTCAAAAATTCATATTTTGGTCGATTTTCATCAAAATTTTCAATTTTTGGAAGTGATCACGAATTAACCTTCGTTTTGCTCTACGAGGCTTAGTTAAGGAGATATGGCCATTTTAAGTTTTGCAAGTGAAAAATTCATATTTTGGTCGATTTTCATAAAAATTTTCAATTTTTGGAAGTGATCACGAATTAACCTTCGTTTTGCTCTACGAGGCTTAGTTAAGGAGATATGGCCATTTTAAGTTTTGCAAGTGAAAAATTCATATTTTGGTCGATTTTCATCAAAATTTTAAATTTTTGGAAGTGATCACGAATTAACCTTCGTTTTGCTCTACGAGGCTTAGTTAAGGAGATATGGCCATTTTAAGTTTTGCAAGTGAAAAATTCATATTTTGGTCGATTTTCATCAAAATTTTCAATTTTTGGAAGTGATCACGAATTAACCTTCGTTTTGCTCTACGAGGCTTAGTTAAGGAGATATGGCCATTTTAAGTTTTGCAAGTCAAAACTTCATATTTTGGTCGATTTTCATCAAAATTTTCAATTTTTGGAAGTGATCACGAATTAACCTTCGTTTTGCTCTACGAGGCTTAGTTAAGGAGATATGGCCATTTTAAGTTTTGCAAGTGAAAAATTCATATTTTGGTCGATTTTCATCAAAATTTTAAATTTTTGGAAGTGATCACGAATTAACCTTCGTTTTGCTCTACGAGGCTTAGTTAAGGAGATATGGCCATTTTAAGTTTTGCAAGTGAAAAATTCATATTTTGGTCGATTTTCATCAAAATTTTCAATTTTTGGAAGTGATCACGAATTAACCTTCGTTTTGCTCTACGAGGCTTAGTTAAGGAGATATGGCCATTTTAAGTTTTGCAAGTCAAAACTTCATATTTTGGTCGACTTTCATCAAAATTTTCAATTTTTGGAAGTGATCACGAATTAACCTTCGTTTTGCTCTACGAGGCTTAGTTAAGGAGATATGGCCATTTTAAGTTTTGCAAGTGAAAAATTCATATTTTGGTCGATTCTCATCAAAATTTTCAATTTTTGGAAGTGATCACGAATTAACCTTCGTTTTGCTCTACGAGGCTTAGTTAAGGAGATATGGCCATTTTAAGTTTTGCAAGTCAAAAATTCATATTTTGGTCGATTTTCATCAAAATTTTCAATTTTTGAAAGTGATCACGAATTAACCTTCGTTTTGCTCTACGAGGCTTAGTTAAGGAGATATGGCCATTTTAAGTTTTGCAAGTCAAAAATTCATATTTTGGTGATTTTCATCAAAATTTTCAATTTTTGGAAGTGATCACGAATTAACCTTCGTTTTGCTCTACGAGGCTTAGTTAAGGAGATATGGCCATTTTAAGTTTTGCAAGTCAAAAATTCATATTTTGGTCAATTTTCATCAAAATTTTCAATTTTTGGAAGTGATCACGAATTAACCTTCGTTTTGCTCTACGAGGCTTAGTTAAGGAGATATGGCCATTTTAAGTTTTGCAAGTCAAAAATTCATATTTTGGTCGATTTTCATCAAAATTTTCAATTTTTGGAAGTGATCACGAATTAACCTTCGTTTTGCTCTACGAGGCTTAGTTAAAGAGAAATGGCCATTTTAAGTTTTGCAAGTCAAAAATTCATATTTTGGTCGATTTTCATCAAAATTTTCAATTTTTGGAAGTGATCACGAATTAACCTTCGTTTTGCTCTACGAGGCTTAATTAAAGAGATATGGTCATTTTAAGTTTTGCAAGTCAAAAATTCATATTTTGGTCGATTTTCATAAAAATTTTCAATTTTTGGAAGTGATCACGAATTAACCTTCGTTTTGCTCTACGAGGCTTAGTTAAGGAGATATGGCCATTTTAAGTTTTGCAAGTCAAAAATTCATATTTTGATAGATTTTCATAAAAATTTTTAATTGTTGAAAGTGATCACGAATTAACCTTCGTTTTGCTCTACGAGGCTTAGTTAAGGAGATATGGCCATTTTAAGTTTTGCAAGTAAAAAATTCATATTTTGGTCGATTTTCATCAAAATTTTCAATTTTTGGAAGTGATCACGAATTAACCTTCGTTTTGCTCTACGAGGCTTAGTTAAGGAGATATGGCCATTTTAAGTTTTGCAAGTGAAAAATTCATATTTTGGTCGATTTTCATCAAAATTTTCAATTGTTGAGAGTGATCACGAATTAACCTTTCTTTTGCTCTACGAGGCTTAGTTAAGGAGATATGGCCATTTTAAGTTTTGCAAGTCAAAAATTCATATTTTGGTCGATTTTCATCAAAATTTTCAATTTTTGGAAGTGATCACGAATTAACCTTCGTTTTGCTCTACGAGGCTTAGTTAAGGAGATATGGCCATTTTAAGTTTTGCAAGTCAAAATTTCATATTTTGGTCGACTTTCATCAAAATTTTCAATTTTTGGAAGTGATCATGAATTAACCTTCGTTTTGCTCTACGAGGCTTAGTTAAGGAGATATGGCCATTTTAAGTTTTGCAAGTGAAAAATTCATATTTTGGTCGATTCTCATCAAAATTTTCAATTTTTGGAAGTGATCACGAATTAACCTTCGTTTTGCTCTACGAGGCTTAGTTAAGGAGATATGGCCATTTTAAGTTTTGCAAGTCAAAAATTCATATTTTGGTCGATTTTCATCAAAATTTTAAATTTTTGGAAGTGATCACGAATTAACCTTCGTTTTGCTCTACGAGGCTTAGTTAAGGAGATATGGCCATTTTAAGTTTTGCAAGTGAAAAATTCATATTTTGGTCGATTTTCATCAAAATTTTCAATTTTTGGAAGTGATCACGAATTAACCTTCGTTTTGCTCTACGAGGCTTAGTTAAGGAGATATGGCCATTTTAAGTTTTGCAAGTCAAAACTTCATATTTTGGTCGACTTTCATCAAAATTTTCAATTTTTGGAAGTGATCACGAATTAACCTTCGTTTTGCTCTACGAGGCTTAGTTAAGGAGATATGGCCATTTTAAGTTTTGCAAGTGAAAAATTCATATTTTGGTCGATTCTCATCAAAATTTTCAATTTTTGGAAGTGATCACGAATTAACCTTCGTTTTGCTCTACGAGGCTTAGTTAAGGAGATATGGCCATTTTAAGTTTTGCAAGTCAAAAATTCATATTTTGGTCGATTGTCATCAAAATTTTCAATTTTTGAAAGTGATCACGAATTAACCTTCGTTTTGCTCTACGAGGCTTAGTTAAGGAGATATGGCCATTTTAAGTTTTGCAAGTCAAAAATTCATATTTTGGTTGATTTTCATCAAAATTTTCAATTTTTGGAAGTGATCACGAATTAACCTTCGTTTTGCTCTACGAGGCTTAGTTAAGGAGATATGGCCATTTTAAGTTTTGCAAGTCAAAAATTCATATTTTGGTCAATTTTCATCAAAATTTTCAATTTTTGGAAGTGATCACGAATTAACCTTCGTTTTGCTCTACGAGGCTTAGTTAAGGAGATATGGCCATTTTAAGTTTTGCAAGTCAAAAATTCATATTTTGGTCGATTTTCATCAAAATTTTCAATTTTTGGAAGTGATCACGAATTAACCTTCGTTTTGCTCTACGAGGCTTAATTAAAGAGATATGGTCATTTTAAGTTTGGCAAGTCAAAAATTCATATTTTGGTCGATTTTCATCAAAATTTTCAATTTTTGGAAGTGATCACGAATTAACCTTCGTTTTGCTCTACGAGGCTTAGTTAAGGAGATATGGCCATTTTAAGTTTTGCAAGTCAAAACTTCATATTTTGGTCGACTTTCACCAAAATTTTCAATTTTTGGAAGTAATCACGAATTAACCTTCGTTTTGCTCTACGAGGCTTAGTTAAGGAGATATGGCCATTTTAAGTTTTGCAAGTCAAAAATTCATATTTTGGTCGATTTTCATCAAAATTTTCAATTTTTGGAAGTGATCACGAATTAACCTTCGTTTTGCTCTACGAGGCTTAGTTAAGGATATGGCCATTTTAAGTTTTGCAAGTCAAAAATTCATATTTTGGTCGATTTTCATCAAAATTTTCAATTTTTGAAAGTGATCACGAATTAACCTTCGTTTTGCTCTACGAGGCTTAGTTAAGGAGATATGGCCATTTTAAGTTTTGCAAGTCAAAAATTCATATTTTGGTCGATTTTCATCAAAATTTTCAATTTTTGGAAGTGATCACGAATTAACCTTCGTTTTGCTCTACGAGGCTTAGTTAAGGAGATATGGCCATTTTAAGTTTTACAAGTCAAAAATTCATATTTTGGTCGATTTTCATCAAAATTTTCAATTTTTGGAAGTGATCACGAATTAACCTTCGTTTTGCTCTACGAGGCTTAGTTAAGGAGATATGGCCATTTTAAGTTTTGCAAGTCAAAAATTCATATTTTGGTCAATTTTCATCAAAATTTTAAATTTTTGGAAGTGATCACGAATTAACCTTCGTTTTGCTCTACGAGGCTTAGTTAAGGAGATATGGCCATTTTAAGTTTTGCAAGTCAAAAATTCATATTTTGGTCGATTTTCAACAAAATTTTCAATTTTTGGAAGTGATTACGAATTACCCTTCGTTTTGCTCTACGAGGCTTAGTTAGGGAGATATGGCCATTTTAAGTTTTGCAAGTGAAAAATTCATATTTTGATCGATTTTCATCAAAATTTTCAATTTTTGGAAGTGATCACGAATTAACCTTCGTTTTGCTCTACGAGGCTTAGTTAAGGAGATATGGCCATTTTAAGTTTTGCAAGTCAAAAATTCATATTTTGATAGATTTTCATAAAAATTTTTAATTGTTGAAAGTGATCACGAATTAACCTTCGTTTTGCTCTACGAGGCTTAGTTAAGGAGATATGGCCATTTTAAGTTTTGCAAGTCAAAAATTCATATTTTGGTCGATTTTCATCAAAATTTTCAATTTTTGGAAGTGATCACGAATTAACCTTCGTTTTGCTCTACGAGGCTTAGTTAAGGAGATATGGCCATTTTAAGTTTTGCAAGTCAAAAATTCATATTTTGGTTGATTTTCATCAAAATTTTCAATTTTTGGAAGTGATCACGAATTAACCTTCGTTTTGCTCTACGAGGCTTAGTTAAGGAGATATGGCCATTTTAAGTTTTGCAAGTGAAAAATCGTATTTTGGTCGATTTTCATCAAAATTTTCAATTTTTGGAAGTGATCACGAATTAACCTTCGTTTTGCTCTACGAGGCTTAGTTAAGGAGATATGGCCATTTTAAGTTTTGCAAGTGAAAAATTCATATTTTGGTCGATTTTCATCAAAATTTTCAATTGTTGAGAGTGATCACGAATTAACCTTTCTTTTGCTCTACGAGGCTTAGTTAAGGAGATATGGCCATTTTAAGTTTTGCAAGTCAAAAATTCATATTTTGGTCGATTTTCATCAAAATTTTCAATTTTTGGAAGTGATCACGAATTAACCTTCGTTTTGCTCTACGAGGCTTAGTTAAGGAGATATGGCCATTTTAAGTTTTGCAAGTCAAAATTTCATATTTTGGTCGACTTTCATCAAAATTTTCAATTTTTGGAAGTGATCATGAATTAACCTTCGTTTTGCTCTACGAGGCTTAGTTAAGGAGATATGGCCATTTTAAGTTTTGCAAGTGAAAAATTCATATTTTGGTCGATTCTCATCAAAATTTTCAATTTTTGGAAGTGATCACGAATTAACCTTCGTTTTGCTCTACGAGGCTTAGTTAAGGAGATATGGCCATTTTAAGTTTTGCAAGTCAAAAATTCATATTTTGGTCGATTTTCATCAAAATTTTCAATTTTTGAAAGTGATCACGAATTAACCTTCGTTTTGCTCTACGAGGCTTAGTTAAGGAGATATGGCCATTTTAAGTTTTGCAAGTCAAAAATTCATATTTTGTTTGATTTTCATCAAAATTTTCAATTTTTGGAAGTGATCACGAATTAACCTTCGTTTTGCTCTACGAGGCTTAGTTAAGGAGATATGGCCATTTTAAGTTTTGCAAGTCAAAAATTCATATTTTGGTCAATTTTCATCAAAATTTTAAATTTTTGGAAGTGATCACGAATTAACCTTCGTTTTGCTCTACGAGGCTTAGTTAAGGAGATATGGCCATTTTAAGTTTAGCAACTCAAAAATTCATATTTTGGTCGATTTTCATCAAAATTTTCAATTTTTGGAAGTGATCACGAATTAACCTTCGTTTTGCTCTACGAGGCTTAGTTAAGGAGATATGGCCATTTTAAGTTTTGCAAGTCAAAAATTCATATTTTGGTAGATTTTCATCAAAATTTTCAATTTTTGGAAGTGATCACGAATTAACCTTCGTTTTGCTCTACGAGGCTTAGTTAAGGAGATATGGCCATTTTAAGTTTTGCAAGTCAAAACTTCATATTTTGGTCGACTTTCACCAAAATTTTCAATTTTTGGAAATGATCACGAATTAACCTTCGTTTTGCTCTACGAGGCTTAGTTAAGGAGATATGGCCATTTTAAGTTTTGCAAGTCAAAAATTCATATTTTGGTCGATTTTCATCAAAATTTTCAATTTTTGGAAGTGATCACGAATTAACCTTCGTTTTGCTCTACGAGGCTTAGTTAAGGATATGGCCATTTTAAGTTTTGCAAGTCAAAAATTCATATTTTGGTCGATTTTCATCAAAATTTTCAATTTTTGAAAGTGATCACGAATTAACCTTCGTTTTGCTCTACGAGGCTTAGTTAAGGAGATATGGCCATTTTAAGTTTTGCAAGTCAAAAATTCATATTTTGATCGATTTTCATCAAAATTTTAAATTTTTGGAAGTGATCACGAATTAACCTTCGTTTTGCTCTACGAGGCTTAGTTAAGGAGATATGGCCATTTTAAGTTTTGCAAGTCAAAAATTCATATTTTGATAGATTTTCATAAAAATTTTCAATTTTTGAAAGTGATCACGAATTAACCTTCGTTTTGCTCTACGAGACTTAGTTAAGGAGATATGGCCATTTTAAGTTTTGCAAGTCAAAAATTCATATTTTGGTCGATTTTCATCAAAATTTTCAATTTTTGGAAGTGATCACGAATTAACCTTCGTTTTGCTCTACGAGGCTTAGTTAAGGAGATATGGCCATTTTAAGTTTTGCAAGTCAAAAATTCATATTTTGGTCGATTTTCATCAAAATTTTCAATTTTTGGAAGTGATTACGAATTACCCTTCGTTTTGCTCTACGAGGCTTAGTTAAGGAGATATGGCCATTTTAAGTTTTGCAAGTCAAAAATTCATATTTTGGTCGATTTTCATCAAAATTTTCAATTTTTGGAAGTGATCACGAATTAACCTTCGTTTTGCTCTACGAGGCTTAGTTAAGGAGATATGGCCATTTTAAGTTTTGCAAGTCAAAAATTCATATTTTGGTCGATTTTCATCAAAATTTTCAATTTTTGAAAGTGATCACGAATTAACCTTCGTTTTGCTCTACGAGGCTTAGTTAAGGAGATATGGCCATTTTAAGTTTTGCAAGTCAAAAATTCATATTTTGATAGATTTTCATAAAAATTTTCAATTTTTGAAAGTGATCACGAATTAACCTTCGTTTTGCTCTACGAGGCTTAGTTAAGGAGATATGGCCATTTTAAAGTTTGCAAGTCAAAAATTCATATTTTGGTCGATTTTCATCAAAATTTTCAATTTTTGGAAGTGATCACGAATTAACCTTTGTTTTGCTCTACGAGGCTTAGTTAAGGAGATATGGCCATTTTAAGTTTTGCAAGTCAAAAATTCATATTTTGGTCGATTTTCATCAAAATTTAAAATTTTTGGAAGTGATCACGAATTAACCTTCGTTTTGCTCTACGAGGCTTAGTTAAGGAGATATGGCCATTTTAAGTTTTGCAAGTCAAAAATTCATATTTTGGTCAATTTTCATCAAAATTTTCAATTTTTGGAAGTGATCACGAATTAACCTTCGTTTTGCTCTACGAGGCTTAGTTAAGGAGATATGGCCATTTTAAGTTTTGCAAGTGAAAAATTCATATTTTGGTCGATTTTCATCAAAATTTTCAATTTTTGAAAGTGATCACGAATTAACCTTCGTTTTGCTCTACGAGGCTTAGTTAAGGAGATATGGCCATTTTAAGTTTTGCAAGTCAAAAATTCATATTTTGATAGATTTTCATAAAAATTTTCAATTTTTGAAAGTGATCACGAATTAACCTTCGTTTTGCTCTACGAGGCTTAGTTAAGGAGATATGGCCATTTAAAGTTTGCAAGTCAAAAATTCATATTTTGGTCGATTTTCATCAAAATTTAAAATTTTTGGAAGTGATCACGAATTAACCTTTGTTTTGCTCTACGAGGCTTAGTTAAGGAGATATGGCCATTTTAAGTTTTGCAAGTCAAAAATTCATATTTTGGTCGATTTTCATCAAAATTTTAAATTTTTGGAAGTGATCACGAATTAACCTTTGTTTTGCTCTACGAGGCTTAGTTAAGGAGATATGGCCATTTTAAGTTTTGCAAGTCAAAAATTCATATTTTGGTCGATTTTCATCAAAATTTAAAATTTTTGGAAGTGATCACGAATTAACCTTCGTTTTGCTCTACGAGGCTTAGTTAAGGAGATATGGCCATTTTAAGTTTTGCAAGTCAAAAATTCATATTTTGGTCAATTTTCATCAAAATTTTCAATTTTTGGAAGTGATCACGAATTAACCTTCGTTTTGCTCTACGAGGCTTAGTTAAGGAGATATGGCCATTTTAAGTTTTGCAAGTGAAAAATTCATATTTTGGTCGATTTTCATCAAAATTTTCAATTTTTGAAAGTGATCACGAATTAACCTTCGTTTTGCTCTACGAGGCTTAGTTAAGGAGATATGGCCATTTTAAGTTTGCAAGTCAAAAATTCATATTTTGATAGATTTTCATAAAAATTTTCAATTTTTGAAAGTGATCACGAATTAACCTTCGTTTTGCTCTACGAGGCTTAGTTAAGGAGATATGGCCATTTTAAAGTTTGCAAGTCAAAAATTCATATTTTGGTCGATTTTCATCAAAATTTAAAATTTTTGGAAGTGATCACGAATTAACCTTTGTTTGCTCTACGAGGCTTAGTTAAGGAGATATGGCCATTTTAAGTTTTGCAAGTCAAAAATTCATATTTTGGTCGATTTTCATCAAAATTTTCAATTTTTGGAAGTGATCACGAATTAACCTTCGTTTTGCTCTACGAGGCTTAGTTAAGGAGATATGGCCATTTTAAGTTTTTCACGTCAAAAATTCATATTTTGGTTGATTTTCATCAAAATTTTCAATTTTTGGAAGTGATCACGAATTAACCTTCGTTTTGCTCTACGAGGCTTAGTTAAGGAGATATGGCCATTTTAAGTTTTGCAAGTCAAAAATTCATATTTTGGTCGATTTTCATCAAAATTTTCAATTTTTGGAAGTGATTACGAATTACCCTTCGTTTTGCTCTACGAGGCTTAGTTAAGGAGATATGGCCATTTTAAGTTTTGCAAATCAAAAATTCATATTTTGGTCGATTTTCATCAAAATTTCAATTTTTGGAAGTGATCACGAATTAACCTTCGTTTTGCTCTACGAGGCTTAGTTAAGGAGATATGGCCATTTTAAGTTTTGCAAGTCAAAAATTCATATTTTGGTCGATTTTCATCAAAATTTTCAATTTTTGAAAGTGATCACGAATTAACCTTCGTTTTGCTCTATGAGGCTTAGTTAAGGAGATATGGCCATTTTAAGTTTTGCAAGTCAAAAATTCATATTTTGGTCGATTTTCATCAAAATTTTCAATTTTTGAAAGTGATCACGAATTAACCTTCGTTTTGCTCTACGAGGCTTAGTTAAGGAGATATGGCCATTTTAAGTTTTGCAAGTCAAAAATTCATATTTTGATAGATTTTCATAAAAATTTTCAATTTTTGAAAGTGATCACGAATTAACCTTCGTTTTGCTCTACGAGGCTTAGTTAAGGAGATATGGCCATTTTAAAGTTTGCAAGTCAAAAATTCATATTTTGGTCGATTTCATCAAAATTTTAAATTTTTGGAAGTGATCACGAATTAACCTTTGTTTTGCTCTACGAGGCTTAGTTAAGGAGATATGGCCATTTAAGTTTTGCAAGTCAAAAATTCATATTTTGGTCGATTTTCATCAAAATTTTAAATTTTTGGAAGTGATCACGAATTAACCTTCGTTTTGCTCTACGAGGCTTAGTTAAGGAGAAATGGCCATTTTAAGTTTTGCAAGTCAAAAATTCATATTTTGGTCAATTTTCATCAAAATTTTCAATTTTTGGAAGTGATCACGAATTAACCTTCGTTTTGCTCTACGAGGCTTAGTTAAGGAGATATGGCCATTTTAAGTTTTGCAAGTGAAAAATTCATATTTTGGTCGATTTTCATCAAAATTTTCAATTTTTGAAAGTGATCACGAATTAACCTTCGTTTTGCTCTACGAGGCTTAGTTAAGGAGATATGGCCATTTTAAAGTTTGCAAGTCAAAAATTCATATTTTGGTCGATTTTCATCAAAATTTTCAATTTTTGGAAGTGATCACGAATTAACCTTCGTTTTGCTCTACGAGGCTTAGTTAAGGAGATATGGCCATTTTAAGTTTTGCAAGTCAAAAATTCATATTTTGGTCAATTTTCATCAAAATTTTAAATTTTTGGAAGTGATCACGAATTAACCTTCGTTTTGCTCTACGAGGCTTAGTTAAGGAGATATGGCCATTTTAAGTTTGCAAGTCAAAAATTCATATTTTGGTCGATTTTCACCAAAATTTTCAATTTTTGAAAGTGATCACGAATTAACCTTCGTTTTGCTCTACGAGGCTTAGTTAAGGGGATATGGCCATTTTAAGTTTTGCAAGTCAAAAATTCATATTTTGATAGATTTTTGTTAAGGAGATATGGCCATTTTAAGTTTTGCAAGTCAAAAATTCATATTTTGGTCAATTTTCATCAAAATTTTCAATTTTTGAAAGTGATCACGAATTAACCTTCGTTTTGCTCTACGAGGCTTAGTTAAGGAGATATGGGCATTTTAAGTTTTGCAAGTCAAAAATTCATATTTTGGTCGATTTTCATCAAAATTTTCAATTTTTGGAAGTGATCACGAATTAACCTTCGTTTTGCTCTACGAGGCTTAGTTAAGGAGATATAGCTATTTTACGTTTTGCAAGTCAAAAATTCATATTTTGATAGATTTTCATCAAAATTTTCAATTGTTGAAAATGATCACGAATTAACCTTCGTTTTGCTCTACGAGGCTTAGTTAAGGAGATATGGTCATTTTAAGTTTTGCAAGTCAAAAATTCATATTTTGGTGGATTTTCATCAAAATTTTCAATTTTTGGAAGTGATCACGAATTAACCTTCGTTTTGCCCTACGAGGCTTAGTTAATGAGATATGGCCATTTTAAGTTTTGCAAGTCAAAAATTCATATTTTGGTAGATTTTCATCAAAATTTTCAATTTTTAGAAGTGATCACGAATTAACCTCCGTTTTGCTCTACGATGCTTAGTTAAGGAGATATGGCCATTTTAAGTTTTGCAAGTCAAAAATTCATATTTTGGTCGATTTTCATCAAAATTTTCAATTTTTGGAAGTGATCACGAATTAACCTTCGTTTTGCTCTACGAGGCTTAGTTAAGGAGATATGGCCATTTTAAGTTATGCAAGTCAAAAATTCATATTTTGGTCGATTTTCATCAAAATTTTAAATTTTTGGAAGTGATCACGAATTAACCTTCATTTTGCTCTACGAGGCTTCGTTAAGGAGATATGGCCATTTTAAGTTTTGCAAGTCAAAAATTCATATTTTGGTCGATTTTCATCAAAATTTTAAATTTTTGAAAGTGACCACGAATTAACTTTCGTTTTGCTCTACGAGGCTTAGTTAAGGAGATATGGCCATTTTAAGTTTTGCAAGTCAAAAATTCATATTTTGGTGGATTTTCATCAAAATTTTCAATTTTTGGAAGTGATCACGAATTAACTTTCGTTTTGCTCTACGAGGCTTAGTTAAGGAGATATGGCCATTTTAAGTTTTGCAAGTCAAAAATTCATATTTTGGTCGATTTTCACCAAAATTTTAAATTTTTGGATGTGATCTCGAATTAACCTTCGTTTTGCTCTACGAGGCTTAGTTAAGGAGATATGGCCATTTTAAGTTTTGCAAGTCAAAAATTCATATTTTGGTCGATTTTCATCAAAATTTTCAATTTTTGGAAGTGATCACGAATTAACCTTCGTTTTGCTCTACGAGGCTTAGTTAAGGAGATATGGCTATTGCAAGTCAAAAATTCATATTTTGATAGATTTTCATAAAAATTTTCAATTGTTGAAAGTGATCACGAATTAACCTTCGTTTTGCTCTACGAGGCTTAGTTAAGGAGATATGGCCATTTTAAGTTTTGCAAGTCAAAAATTCATATTTTGGTCGATTTTCATCAAAATTTTCAATTTTTGGAAGTGATCACGAATTAACCTTCGTTTTGCTCTACGAGGCTTAGTTAAGGAGATATGGCCATTTTAAGTTTTGCAAGTCAAAAATTCATATTTTGGTCAATTTTCATCAAAATTTTCAATTTTTGGAAGTGATCACGAATTAACCTTCGTTTTGCTCTACGAGGCTTAGTTAAGGAGATATGGCCATTTTAAGTTTTGCAAGTCAAAAATTCATATTTTGGTCGATTTTCACCAAAATTTTCAATTTTTGAAAGTGATCACGAATTAACCTTCGCTTTGCTCTACGAGGCTTAGTTAAGGAGATATGGCCATTTTAAGTTTTGCAAGTCAAAAATTCATATTTTGATAGATTTTCATCAAAATTTTAAATTTTTGGAAGTGATCACGAATTAACCTTCGTTTTGCTCTACGAGGCTTAGTTAAGGAGATATGGCCATTTTAAGTTTTGCAAGTCAAAAATTCATATTTTGATAGATTTTCATAAAAATTTTCAATTGTTGAAAGTGATCACGAATTAACCTTCGTTTTGCTCTACGAGGCTTAGTTAAGGAGATATGGCCATTTTAAGTTTTGCAAGTCAAAAATTCATATTTTGGTTGATTTTCATCAAAATTTTCAATTTTTGAAAGTGATCACGAATTAACCTTCGTTTTGCTCTACGAGGCTTAGTTAAGGAGATATGGCCATTTTAAGTTTTGCAAGTCAAAAATTCATATTTTGGTCGATTTTCATCAAAATTTTCAATTTTTGGAAGTGATCACGAATTAACCTTCGTTTTGCTATACGAGGCTTAGTTAAGGAGATATTGCTATTTTACGTCTTGCAAGTCAAAAATTCATATTTTGATAGATTTTCATAAAAATTTTCAATTGTTGAAAGTGATCACGAATTAACCTTCCTTTTGCTCTACGAGGCTTAGTTAAGGAGATATGGTCATTTTAAGTTTTGCAAGTCAAAAATTCATATTTTGATAAATTTTCATAAAAATTTTCAATTTTTGAAAGTGATCACGAATTAACCTTCGTTTTGCTCTACGAGGCTTAGTTAAGGAGATATGGCCATTTTAAGTTTTGCAAGTCAAAAATTCATATTTTGGTCGATTTTCACCAAAATTTTAAATTTTTGGAAGTGATCTCGAATTAACCTTCGTTTTGCTCTACGAGGCTTAGTTAAGGAGATATGGCCATTTTAAGTTTTGCAAGTCAAAAATTCATATTTTGGTCGATTTTCATCAAAATTTTCAATTTTTGGAAGTGATCACGAATTAACCTTCGTTTTGCTCTACGAGGCTTAGTTAAGGAGATATGGCCATTTTAAGTTTTGCAAGTCAAAAATTCATATTTTGGTCGATTTTCATCAAAATTTTCAATTTTTGGAAGTGATCACGAATTAACCTTCGTTTTGCTCTACGAGGCTTAGTTAAGGAGATATGGCCATTTTAAGTTTTGCAAGTCAAAAATTCATATTTTGGTCGATTTTCATCAAAATTTTCAATTTTTGGAAGTGATCACGAATTAACCTTCGTTTTGCTCTACGAGGCTTAGTTAAGGAGATATGGCCATTTTAAGTTTTGCAAGTCAAAAATTCATATTTTGGTCGATTTTCATCAAAATTTTCAATTTTTGGAAGTGATCACGAATTAACCTTCGTTTTGCTCTACGAGGCTTAGTTAAGGAGATATGGCCATTTTAAGTTTTGCAAGTCAAAAATTCATATTTTGGTCAATTTTCATCAAAATTTTCAATTTTTGGAAGTGATCACGAATTAACCTTCGTTTTGCTCTACGAGGCTTAGTTAAGGAGATATGGCCATTTTAAAGTTTGCAAGTCAAAAATTCATATTTTGGTCGATTTTCATCAAAATTTTCAATTTTTGGAAGTGATCACGAATTAACCTTTGTTTTGCTCTATGAGGCTTAGTTAAGGAGATATGGCCATTTTAAGTTTTGCAAGTCAAAAATTCATATTTTGGACGATTTTCATCAAAATTTTCAATTTTTGGAAGTGATCACGAATTAACCTTCGTTTTGCTCTACGAGGCTTAGTTAAGGAGATATGGCCATTTTAAGTTTTGCAAGTCAAAAATTCATATTTTGGTCAATTTTCATCAAAATTTTAAATTTTTGGAAGTGATGACGAATTAACCTTCGTTTTGCTCTACGAGGCTTAGTTAAGGAGATATGGCCATTTTAAGTTTTGCAAGTGAAAAATTCATATTTTGGTCGATTTTCACCAAAATTTTCAATTTTTGAAAGTGATCACGAATTAACCTTCGTTTTGCTCTACGAGGCTTAGTTAAGGAGATATGGCCATTTTAAGTTTTGCAAGTCAAAAATTCATATTTTGATAGATTTTCATAAAAATTTTCAATTGTTGAAAGTGATCACGAATTAACCTTCGTTTTGCTCTACGAGGCTTAGTTAAGGAGATATGGCCATTTTAAGTTTTACAAGTCAAAAATTCATATTTTGGTCGATTTTCATCAAAATTTTAAATTTTTGGAAGTGATCACGAATTAACCTTCGTTTTGCTCTACGAGGCTTAGTTAAGGAGATATGGGCATTTTAAGTTTTGCAAGTCAAAAATTCATTTTGATAGATTTTCATCAAAATTTTCAATTTTTGGAAGTGATCACGAATTAACCTTCGTTTTGCTCTACGAGGCTTAGTTAAGGAGATATGGCCATTTTAAGTTTTGCAAGTCAAAAATTCATATTTTGGTCGATTTTCATCAAAATTTTCAATTTTTTGAAGTTATCTCGTTCGTTTTGCTCTACGAGGCTTAGTTAAGGAGATATGGCCATTTTAAGTTTTGCAAGTGAAAAATTCATATTTTGGTCGATTTTCATCAAAATTTTCAATTTTTTGAAGTTATCACGTTCGTTTTGCTCTACGAGGCTTAGTTAAGGAGATATGGCCATTTTAAGTTTTGCAAGTCAAAAATTCATATTTTGGTCGATTTTCATCAAAATTTTAAATTTTTGGAAGTGATCACGAATTAACCTTCGTTTTGCTCTACGAGGCTTAGTTAAGGAGATATGGCCATTTTAAGTTTTGCAAGTGAAAAATTCATATTTCGAACGATTTTTATCAAAATTTTCAATTTTTGGAAGTGATCACGAATTAACCTTCGTTTTGCTCTACGAGGCTTGGTTAAGGAGATATGGCCATTTTAAGTTTTGCAAGTCAAAAATTCATATTTTGGTCGATTTTCATCAAAATTTTCAATTTTTGGAAGTGATCACGAATTAACCTTCGTTTTGCCCTACGAGGCTTAGTTAAGGAGATATGGCCATTTAAAGTTTTGCAAGTCAAAAATTCATATTTTGGTCAATTTTCATCAAAATTTTCAATTTTTGGAAGTGATCACGAATTAACCATCGCTTTGCTCTACGAGGCTTAGTTAAGGAGATATGGCCATTTTAAGTTTTGCAAGTCAAAAATTCATATTTTGGTCGATTTTCACCAAAATTTTCAATTTTTGGAAGTGATCACGAATTAACCTTCGTTTTGCCCTACGAGGCTTAGTTAAGGAGATATGGCCATTTAAAGTTTTGCAAGTCAAAAATTCATATTTTGGTCGATTTTCATCAAAATTTTCAATTTTTGGAAGTGATCACGAATTAACCTTCGTTTTGCTCTACGAGGCTTAGTTAAGGAGATATGGCCATTTTAAGTTTTGCAAGTCAAAAATTCATATTTTGGTCGATTTTCACCAAAATTTTCAATTTTTGGAAGTGATCATGAATTAACCTTCATTTTGCTCTACGAGGCATAGTTAAGGAGATATGGCCATTTTAAGTTTTGTAAGTGAAAAATTCATATTTTGGTCGATTTTCATCAAAATTTTCAATTCTTGGAAGTGATCACGAATTAACCTTCGTTTTGCTCTACGAGGCTTAGTTAAGGAGATATGACCATTTTAAGTTTTGCAAGTGAAAAATTCATATTTTGGTCGATTTTCATCAAAATTTTCAATTTTTGGAAGTGATCACGAATTAACCGTCGTTTTGCTCTACGAGGCTTAGTTAAGAAGATATGGCCATTTTAAGTTTTGCAAATCAAAAATTCATATTTTGGTCGATTTTCATCAAAATTTTCAATTTTTTGAAGTGATCACGAATTAACCTTCGTTTTGGTCTACGAGGCTTAGTTAAGGAGATATGGCCATTTTAAGTTTTGCAAGTCAAAAATTCATATTTTGGTCGAATTTCATAAAAATTTTCAATTTTTGGAAGTGATCACGAATTAACCTTCGTTTTGCTCTACGAGGCTTAGTTAAGGAGATATAGCTATTTTAAGTTTTGCAAGTCAAAAATTCATATTTTGATAGATTTTCATAAAAATTTTCAATTGTTGAAAGTGATCACGAATTAACCTTCGCTTTGCTCTACGAGGCTTAGATAAGGAGATATGGCCATTTTAAGTTTTGCAAGTCAAAAATTCATATTTTGGTGGATTTTCATCAAAATTTTCAATTTTTGGAAGTGATCACGAATTAACCTTCGTTTTGCCCTACGAGGCTTAGTTAAGGAGATATGGCCATTTAAAGTTTTGCAAGTCAAAAATTCATATTTTGGTCAATTTTCATCAAAATTTTCAATTTTTGGAAGTGATCACGAATTAACCATCGCTTTGCTCTACGAGGCTTAGTTAAGGAGATATGGCCATTTTAAGTTTTGCAAGTCAAAAATTCATATTTTGGTCGATTTTCACCAAAATTTTCAATTTTTGGAAGTGATCATGAATTAACCTTCGTTTTGCCCTACGAGGCTTAGTTAAGGAGATATGGCCATTTAAAGTTTTGCAAGTCAAAAATTCATATTTTGGTCGATTATCATCAAAATTTTCAATTATTGGAAGTGATCACGAATTAACCTTCGTTTTGCTCTACGAGGCTTAGTTAAGGAGATATGGCCATTTTAAGTTTTGCAAGTCAAAAATTCATATTTTGGTCGATTTTCACAAAAATTTTCAATTTTTGGAAGTGATCATGAATTAACCTTCATTTTGCTCTACGAGGCATAGTTAAGGAGATATGGCCATTTTAAGTTTTGTAAGTGAAAAATTCATATTTTGGTCGATTTTCATCAAAATTTTCAATTCTTGGAAGTGATCACGAATTAACCTTCGTTTTGCTCTACGAGGCTTAGTTAAGGAGATATGACCATTTTAAGTTTTGCAAGTGAAAAATTCATATTTTGGTCGATTTTCATCAAAATTTTCAATTTTTGGAAGTGATCACGAATTAACCTTCGTTTTGCTCTACGAGGCTTAGTTAAGAAGATATGGCCATTTTAAGTTTTGCAAATCAAAAATTCATATTTTGGTCGATTTTCATCAAAATTTTCAATTTTTTGAAGTGATCACGAATTAACCTTCGTTTTGGTCTACGAGGCTTAGTTAAGGAGATATGGCCATTTTAAGTTTTGCAAGTCAAAAATTCATATTTTGGTCGAATTTCATAAAAATTTTCAATTTTTGGAAGTGATCACGAATTAACCTTCGTTTTGCTCTACGAGGCTTAGTTAAGGAGATATGGCTATTTTAAGTTTTGCAAATCAAAAATTCATATTTCAATTTTTGGAAGTGATCACGAATTAACCTTCGTTTTGCTCTACGAGGCTTAGTTAAGGAGATATGGCCATTTTAAGTTTTGCAAGTCAAAAATTCATATTTTGGTCGACTTTCATAAAAATTTTCAATTTTTGGAAGTGATCACGAATTAACCTTCGTTTTTCTCTACGAGGCTTAGTTAAGGAGATATGGCCATTTTAAGTTTTGCAAGTCAAAAATTCATATTTTGGTCGATTTTTATCAAAATTTTCAATTTTTGGAAGTGATCACGAATTAACCTTCGTTTTGCTCTACGAGGCTTAGTTAAGGAGATATGGCTATTTTAAGTTTTGCAAGTCAAATATTCATATTTCAATTTTTGGAAGTGATCTCGAATTAACCTTCCTTTTGCTCTACGAGGCTTAGTTAAGGAGATATGGCCATTTTAAGTTTTGCAAGTGAAAAATTCATATTTGGGTCGATTTTCATCAAAATTTTCAATTCACGAATTAACCTTCGTTTTGCTCTACGAGGCTTAGTTAAGGAGATATGGCCATTTTTAGTTTTGCAAGTGAAAAATTCATATTTTGGTCGATTTTCATCAAAATTTTCAATTTTTGGAAGTAATCACGAATTAACCTTCGTTTTGCTCTACGAGGCTTAGTTAAGGAGATATGGCCATTTTAAGTTTTGCAAGTGAAAAATTCATATTTTGGTCGATTTTCATCAAAATTTTCAATTTTTGGAAGTGATCACAAATTAACCTTCGTTTTGCTCTACGAGGCTTAGTTAAGGAGATATGGCCATTTTAAGTTTTGCAAGTAAAAATTCATATTTTGGTCGATTTTCATCAAAATTTTCAAAGTTGAAAGTGATCACGAATTAACCTTCGCTTTGTTCTACGAGGCTTAGTTAAGGAGATATGGCCATTTTAAATTTCGCAGATCAAAAATTCATATTTTGATCGATTTTCATCAAAATTTTCAATTTTTGGAAGTGATCACGAATTAACCTTCGTTTTGCTCTACGAGGCTTAGTTAAGGAGATATGGCCATTTTAAGTTTTGCAAGTCAAAAATTCATATTTTGGTCGATTTTCTTCAAAATTTTAAATTTTTGGAAGTGATCACGAATTAACCTTCGTTTTGCTCTACGAGGCTTAGTTAAGGAGATATGGCCATTTTAAGTTTGGCAAGTCAAAAATTCATATTTTGGCCGATTTTCATCAAAATTTTCTATTTTTGAAAGTGGTCACGAATTAACCTTCGTTTTGCTCTACGAGGCTTAGTTAAGGAGATATGGCCATTTTAAGTTTTGCAAGTGAAAAATTCATATTTTGGTCAATTTTCACCAAAATTTAAAATTTTTGGAAGTGATCACGAAGTAACCTTCGCTTTGCTCTACGAGGCTTAGTTAAGGAGATATGGCCATTTTAAGTTTTGCAAGTGAAAAATTCATATTTTGATCGATTTTCATCAAAATTTTCAATTTTTGGAAGTGATCACGAATTAACCTTCGTTTTGCTCTACGAGGCTTAGTTAAGGAGATATGGCCATTTTAAGTTTTGCAAGTCAAAATTCATATTTTGGTCGATTTTCATCAAAATTTTCAATGTTGAAAGTGATCACGAATTAACCTTCGTTTTGCTCTACGAGGCTTAGTTAAGGAGATATGGCCATTTTAAGTTTTGCAAGTGAAAAATTCATATTTTGGTAGATTTTCATCAAAATTTTCAATTTTTGGAAGTGATCACGAATTAACCTTCGTTTTGCTCTACGAGGCTTAGTTAAGGAGATATGGCCATTTTAAGTTTTGCAAGTCAAAAATTCATATTTTGGTCGATTTTCATCAAAATTTTCAATTGTTGAAAGTGATCGCGAATTAACCTTCCTTTTGCTCTACGAGGCTTAGTTAAGGAGATATGGCCATTTTAAGTTTTGCAAGTGAAAAATTCATATTTGGAAAAAAATTGAAAATTTTGATGAAAAGCGACCTAAATATGAATTTTTGACTTGCAAAACTTAAAATGGCCACATCTCCTTAACTAACTCTACGAGGCTTAGTTAAGGAGATATGGCCATTTTAAGTTTTGCAAGTGAAAAATTCATATTTTGGTCGATTTTCATCAAAATTTTCAATTTTTGGAAGTGATCACGAATTAACCTTCGTTTTGCTCTACGAGGCTTAGTTAAGGAGATATGGCCATTTTAAGTTTTGCAAGTCAAAAATTCATATTTTGGTCGATTTTCATCAAAATTTTTAATGTTGAAAGTGATCACGAATTAACCTTCGTTTTGCTCTACGAGGCTTAGTTAAGGAGATATGGCCATTTTAAGTTTTGCAAGTGAAAAATTCATATTTTGGTCGATTTTCATCAAAATTTTCAATTTTTGGAAGTGATCACGAATTAACCTTCGTTTTGCCCTACGAGGCTTAGTTAAGGAGATATGGCCATTTTAAGTTTGGCAAGTCAAAAATTCATATTTTGGCCGATTTTCATCAAAATTTTCTATTTTTGAAAGTGGTCACGAATTAACCTTCGTTTTGCTCTACGAGGCTTAGTTAAGGAGATATGGCCATTTTAAGTTTTGCAAGTGAAAAATTCATATTTTGGTCGATTTTCACCAAAATTTAAAATTGTTGGAAGTGATCACGAAGTAACCTTCGCTTTGCTCTACGAGGCTTAGTTAAGGAGATATGGCCATTTTAAGTTTTGCAAGTGAAAAATTCATATTTTGGTCGATTTTCATCAAAATTTTCAATGTTGAAAGTGATCACGAATTAACCTTCGTTTTGCTCTACGAGGCTTAGTTAAGGAGATATGGCCATTTTAAGTTTTGCAAGTCAAAAATTCATATTTTGGTCGATTTTCACCAAAATTTTCAATTTTTGGAAGTGATCACGAATTAACCTTCGCTTTGCTCTACGAGGCTTAGTTAAGGAGATATGGCCATTTTAAGTTTTGCAAGTCAAAAATTCATATTTTGGTCGATTTTCATCAAAATTTTCATTTTTTGGAAGTGATCACGAATTAACCTTCGTTTTGCTCTACGAGGCATAGTTAAAGAGATATGGCCATTTTAAGTTTTGCAAGTGAAAAACTCATATTTTGGTCGATTTTCATCAAAATTTCCAATTTTTGGATGTGATCACGAATTAACCTTCGTTTTGCTCTACGAGGCTTAGTTAAGGAGATATGGCCATTTTAAGTTTTACAAGTGAAAAATTCATATTTTGGTCGATTTTCATCAAAATTTTCAATTTTTGGAAGTGATCACGAATTAACCTTCATTTTGCTCTACGAGGCTAATTTAAGGAGATATGGCCATTTAAAGTTTTGCAAGTAAAAAATTCACAGTTTGGTTAATTTTAATGAAAAATTTTCAATTTTTGGAAGTGATCACGAATTAACCTTCGTTTTGCTCTACGAGGCTTAGTTAAGGAGATATGGCCATTTTAAGTTTTGCAAGTCAAAAATTCATATTATGGTCGATTTTCATCAAAATTTTAAATTTTTGGAAGTGATCACGAATTAACCTTCGTTTTGCTCTACGAGGCTTAGTTAAGGAGATATGGCCATTTTAAGTTTTACAAGTGAAAAATTCATATTTTGGTCGATTTTCATCAAAATTTTCAATTTTTGGAAGTGATCACGAATTAACCTTCATTTTGCTCTACGAGGCTAATTTAAGGAGATATGGCCATTTAAAGTTTTGCAAGTAAAAAATTCACAGTTTGGTTAATTTTAATGAAAAATTTTAAATTTTTGGAAGTGATCACGAATTAACCTTCGTTTTGCTCTATGAGGCTTAGTTAAGGAGATATGGCCATTTTAAGTTTTGCAAGTCAAAAATTCAAATTTTGTTCGATTTTCATCAAAATTTTCAATTTTTGGAAGTGATCGCGAATTAACCTTCAATTTGCTCTACGAGGCTAATTTAAGGAGACATGGCCATTTAAGGTTTTGCAAGTGAAAAATTCATATTTTGGTCGATTTTCATCAAAATTTTAAATTTTTGGAAGTGATCACGAATTAACCTTTGTTTTGCTCTACGAGGCTTAGTTAAGGAGATATGGCCATTTTAAGTTTTGCAAGTCAAAAATTCATATTTTGGTCGATTTTCATCAAAATTTTAAATTTTTGGAAGTGATCACGAATTAAACTTCGTTTTGCTCTACGAGGCTTAGTTAAGGAGATATGGTCATTTTAAGTTTTGCAAGTCAAAAATTCATATTTTGGTCGATTTTCATCAAAATTTTCAATTTTTGGAAGTGATCACGAATTAACCTTCGTTTTGCTCTACGAGGCTTAGTTAAGGAGATATGGTCATTTTAAGTTTTGCAAGTCAAAAATTCATATTTTGGTCGATTTTCATCAAAATTTTCAATTTTTGGAAGTGATCATGAATTAATATTCGTTTTGCTCTACGAGGCTTAGTTAAGGAGGTATGGCCATTTTAAGTTTTGCAAGTCAAAAATTTATATTTTGGTCGATTTTCATCAAAATTTTCAATTTTTGGAAGTGATCACGATTTAACCTTCATTTTGCTCTACGAGGCTAATTTAAGGAGATATGGCCATTTAAAGTTTTGCAAGTAAAAAATTCACAGTTTGGTCAATTTTAATGAAAATTTTTCAATTCTTGGAAGTGATCACGATTAATCTTCCTTTTGCTCTACGAGGCTTAATTAAAAATTTGCCATATCTCCTTTACTAAGCCTCGTAGGACGAAGGAAGGTTAATTCGTAATCACTTCAAAAAAAATTTGAAATTTGTATGATATTTTGAATATGAATTTTTGTCTTGCAAAATTTTAAATCTTCTTAACTAAGCCTCGTAGTGAAAAAGGAAAGGGTAATTCGTGATCATTTCCAAAAATTAAAAATTTTGTTGAAAATCGACCAAAATTTGAATTTTTCACTTGCAAAACTTAAAATGGTTGTATCTCCTTAACTTAACCTCGTCGTAATAAATCGTTCACTATGTCTTATATTCGCTTAATTTGTGAATTATGATAGCGAACTTGTTTAAAGAACCAAGTCTTATCCTCTGATTTAACCTTGGCCCCCAGAAGGTAAGCTGCAGCAACTTGAAAAATTAAATATTCAAACATATAGATATTCCTCTTCATTTTGAAATTTCATTATTCACATTTTGCTTTGCTTGCTGGTATGCATTTCAAATGTAAAGTTGACCACAAAGCTCAAATTGAAGCAGTCGTAGAAATGTAATTGGATTTTCTTTAGTTTCCTCTTTGTGCGAGCTGTTCCATTTAATTAAGAATGTTAGCGAGCAAATTGAATCGAAAAAAGAAAATCCCTCTGGAATGAAAATATAATAAGTATCAAATGTTAGCTCAGCTTTGGTAGAAGTATTCCATGAATCATGTCCGTGCATCTATCTAACTGCCTTTTATCTCTTCATGTTCATGTTGGCGCATTCCTGTGGCCCGTGCAAAAAGAATAGGTAAACAAAACAACCATTTCGTCCAAATCGAAGCTAAACAAGGATTACTTCAAAAATGTTTTCTCTTTTACCGATACTAGGGATAATTGTGGCGTGTTATTGTCATGATTTTTTTCTAAAGCTTTTCAGAACATAGAATGTGTTTATTGTGTATTAGGGTGAATTGGAATGAACTCTGGTCAAGTGAGTTGGCTAAAGTGACCTTTCTGGATATCGAGGGATATTTTTAACAAGGAGAAAATAGCTGTTAAAACTGTTTCCAAATAACAAACAACAACATCAACCAGCACTGGATAGAAAACAACGGAAAACCATTGTTGTTGTTGTAGAAGTGCAAGCTGGAGAAGTTGGTTTCCCAAAGAAATTAGATATAAGAAGCAAAAAAGTAGGCAAATTTGAAGATGCGAAGGATTTGAAGATGCGTCAGTGTTTTTTGGAACTTTGAGCTCCGACTTGTATGGTGTCCATCGTTATGACGGGAAGCTTAGCTGAAAGCTACAGGGCGAGTCTACAGGTTGTGGATGGTGCAAAGCTCCGTTTTTATGCGTAGTAGCTGCAAATGCGGCCGCGGCAGTCAGCAATTTTCGAGAGGAGAGTCGCAGTGAGGAGTCAGGTGGCACTGGTTCTTAATTAAATAATGTGTGCCAATGATACTCGAGATGACAAGGCGAGCAATTGACGCCTTCAAATAACCATTGGCCAACATCAGCGTCTGTTCCCAGGTTAGGGGCGGCTGGAGACGACCATCGGCTCTTGGAGCAAGCGGCTCGCGACAACAAGAGATACATGTGCGATCCCACAAAACATATGCAGTTGGGGCGCTGATCCAGTAACTCTCCCCCGAAAAACTTTAAGAATCACTATGAGAAACAAAGGAATAGTAAAAACGAACCCCCTAACGTTGACGACCCACCCAAACGAAAAATGGTTCGTGATTTCCGGATATGCACCTGAAATGTCCCCACTCTGTATAGAGAAGGTCTAGTATAGGCGCTGGCGGATGTATTGTAGTGGAAAACCATTGCCCACTCCATAGAAAATGCCGCGAAATCTGTACTTGGTTACCGGAAGCCTTCCCCAAAAAACCCATGGTACGGCTAAAGGTATCGAGATGTTACTGAAGCCAGGATTGCGGCATATAGAGCAACTCTGCAATCAGTAGCAATGCGCCAGATGAAGGAGAAGTTATGGGGAGAAAAGGAGAGAGGAGAAGCGTCTATTCCGCAGAAAGACAAAGAAATTGGAAAGACGTGAGTGTGAGCGAATTGAGATGTACAGGAGTCAGAACTAAGTCCGGAAATTCTACCAAAGAATTAAACATCACATCCTCCTACAGAGACAAAGAAGGAAATCTGGTGAATGACACAAATAGCATGCTGAAAATATGGAAAGAACATTTTACCCAACTGCTAGTGTCCGACGATGGCGGCGAAGAGAATACCGCAGAACCAATCCCTGATGATGGTATAGAATGTTTACCTTCTAATCGGAATGAGGTCCAATAGCAGTGACCCGACTGAAGAACAATAAGGCAGCAGGAGTCGACGGATTACGCGCTGAACTATTTAAGACCGGAGGCAACACACTGATAAGGCATATGCGCAATCTGGCTAGAAGAACGCATACCCGATGATTGGAACCTCAACATACTATGTCCCGTAAACAAGAAAGGAGACCAGACGGCATGTGCCAATTGCAAAAAAGAAAGATTAAAACCTAAAGTCAATGAGATAATTGGGCCCTATCAATGCGGCTTTAGACCTGGTGAATAGCACCTTGAAACTTGGTGTCAGAGATTTTAGAATGGGCGCAGAAGATCGAAGCGCTTGGAACGCTATTCTACGTTCGGCTAGTGGAACAAATATTCTGTCATAGCCATTTAAAGTAAGTATCTTATATACCCTCCACCATGAATCGCATTTGCCGAGTTCTTTGCAAACAAAGAATAATAGATAAAACTTGTTATGCTATTGAAGATATATCAAGTTATAGTCCGATTCGGACCATAAGTGAATTGAATGTTGAAGACCACAGTAGAAGTCATTGGGTAATATTTCAGTCCATTCGGATAAGAATTGCGGATATGGGAGCTGTATCAGGCTATAGATCGATTAAAACCATATAGGACAGAATTGCGGATATGGGAGCTGTATCAGGCTATAGATCGATTAAAACCATATAGGACACATATGTTGAAGGTCATGGGAGAAGTCGTTGTACAAAATTTCAGCAAAATTGGATAAGAATTGTGCCCTCTAGAGGCTCAAGAAGTCAGTAAATCGGATAAGAATTGCGCCCTCTAGATGCTCAAAAACCAAGACCCAAGATCGGTTATATAACTGCCATATAAGCTATATCAAAACATGGACCGATTTGGCCCATTTACAATCCCAACTGACCTACACTAATAAGAAGTAATTGTGAAAAATTTCAAGCAAATAACTTTACTCCATCGAAAGTTAGCGTGCTTTCGATAGACAGACGGACGGACATGGCTAGATCGACTTAAAATGTTATGACGTTCAAAAATATATATACTTTATGGGGTCTTAGACGCATCCTATGGTGGAGGGCAACAAAATGGTATGGCAACCATGAAAAAACTTCTCCCCAAAAGAGGTGTCGCATTGCGGCATGCTGTTCGGACTTGCCTATAAAAAGGAGGCCTCTTATCAAACTTCTCTCCGAAAATTCTGCGTATTCCAAAGCAAACGCCAATTGCCACAAACATATATGGCATAAGGAAATGACTTGCTAAGGGAAATGTGTCCAGACGTAGAGCGAGATACGGAGCACAGCTCAAATTAAAAGTAACAGTCTGTAGTTCGTACTCGCACAAATCCGCTTGTGGCTCCTCTCAGTACATAATTCTCTAGAAGGAGGAAGAGGAGACCGGTTAAAACAAGCTGAAAAGACAGGCCACAGTAAAGAAAGTCATTTAGTCTGATGCCATTTGCAGTCGTATTTGATGCGTTGAACACTACCCGGAGTTTGGAAGTAACGTATAACCGCATGGTGAGGCAGATAGTAGCACTTGGCATTTTCGGAAGAATCGTGCGAAACCCCTTTCATATGACCTAGAAGCAAATATCTCTGACAACTTTGCCATAGTGGGTTTTCACATCAAACGATCGAAGAAGATGTTTCTTATTTCAAAAATAGTGAGCCATTGCATTCCTCCTGGAATGTTCCAGATGTAAAGTTTTTCGAAATTTCTCTTCGAACGGTAAGGTCACAATATACCGGCCAGACAGATCTCTGCACCTTTCACTAAGAAACTTAAAAGCTGTTGGATTCATTCACGAACATGTTTATTAACACTTTAGAGATGTTTTGAGAATTCTGAATATCGTTGAGACTATCCAATAGACTGCAGTCGGATTTTTGCAAAATAATAATCGTCCCGTGTCTCTATGTCATCGTCACACTTTTTGTGCATTGCACACAAATGACCCCTTGTGTGCATTGCACTCAAGTGATGTGATGTGGTGCTGTTGTTGTTGTGCTCACTATTAGCTGCGGATAGGGTAAAAATACTCACACTATTGCATATTACTGTACATGTACACAAGAAATCAATCCAAAGCAAGCCCATAGGCTTGTTAATAATTCCGTATGTGTTTGAGTGCCCAGACTTAAGGAAGTTTCATGAATAAGATATTGACCAGTAGGCAACGGGAGATATCTCTCAGCAGATGTTTTAACCTGAGAGTTGATATGGTGCTTTTCTTCTTCTTTTCTCACCTAAAACACATCCGGCCCTCATTCACTCCCCCCTTTTATAATGTTCTATGTACTAGTCAATGCGTCATTTGCATACACGTGTTTAAGTGTCAAAGAGGCGGAGCATAGGGAATGAAGGCAGCATGGTTTTCAGTTGTCGTTGCTAGTATGTTTGCAAGTATTTATGTCATGTAATACGACTGAGTTCTGTAAAATGGTAATTGTTAACAAGTCGAATAATGGTTGTTTCGACATTTTGTGTTGGCGTTTGTTTTGCCACTGGTCGACCTGTTTTTCCAGTGGCTGAAACTGCCGCTCCACCAAAAGCAACGCCGCCGCCACCCTCTCCATCAGCGGCAGTATCACATATTGCCATGCCCCAACAATTTGCAACAATTGCTGGATTCCATGTATAACAAATGTTGTGTGATTTGTTACACAACGCTTACACAATTCCACCTGGGGGTCAGGAAGGCTATATATGATACATTGACACATATCCACACTGTATGGCAGACAATTATTTTATTCTACTAACGTTTCATTGGTGTGCATGTGGTGCTGGTAAAAGCACACCAACATTTAGCCATCATTCGAGTTTGTATCAGAAATTTTGTAAGATTATCGTAACATGTCAGACAATCCTCCACAATTAATTGTGTCACAGTGAAATGGCAGAAGAGAGAGATTTCGAAAATTTTGACAAATTGTGTGAATCATCAACTTCTAAAATAAAACGAAAATATTGTAGCTAATGGTTCTTTATAGGAAATGTTTAAATATGAAATTGAGACTATAGAACTGGATGTTCTAGAGCCCAATACATAAAATTTAAAATACTCTACGGAAGGAATAATGACTTAAAACAAACCCTTAAAGTATATGTATTCCTGACAGCCATCCCATTCTAAGTCGATTTAGCTAGTCTAACTAACTTATGACCGAGTAAATCTAACTGCACAAGCACCGAGTTTTTCAATAAGAGCGCCACCATAGAATGAGGGTATACTAATCTAGCCATTCCGTTTGTAACACCTGGAAATATTAATCTACGACCCCATAAAGTATATATATTCTGGATCGTCTCGACATCTTGAGTTGATCTGGTCATGTCTGTCCATCCGTCCGTTTGACGAAATAGCGGTCGAACACTTAAAGCTAGCCGCTTGAAATTTTGCACAGATACTACGTAGGTCGTTGGGAATTGCAAATGAGCCATATCGGTTGACTCCTTGAACCCTTAGAAGACTCAATTTTTATCCAATTTGGCTGCAATTTGCCAAGTATGATCGAATCGGTCTATAAACAGATATAGCCCTCACATAAACTGATCCCCGGATCTAACTTCTTGAGCCCTTAGAAGCCCCAATTTTCATCCGACTTGGCCGAAATTTGAAACAAGGACCTGAGTTACGACTTTCAACATACACGCCAAGTATGATTCGAATCGGTCTAAAAAAAGATATAGCCTCCATATAAATCGATCCCCGGATTTGACTTCCTCAGCCCTTAGAGGCCTCAGATTGGGTTTGTATTTGGATTGTTCTGTATTAGGTTGTCTTCAGGCGGTGGGCTTAGAGTTGGCTTATGTACCCACCGTGGATATCAGCGCTACCTTGGTTAGAGTCTGAAAAGATACGGATATGAACGAGTCGCTTTAGGGTTAGAGAATCAGCGTTAAGATGCGAAATAGTTGCCCAGTCGCGTTAAAATGCGAACGAATCAGCGTTGGGATGCGAACTAGTTTCCAAGTCCAGTTAGAATGCAAACGAATCAGCGTTGGGTTGGAACTAGTTCCTAGTCGCGTTAGGATCCGAACTTGTTTCCTAAACGCGATAGGATGTGAACTAGTTGCCTAGTCGCGATCGGATGAGAACCAGTCGCCCAGTCGTGTTAGAATTCGAACTAGTTTCCTGGTCGCGTTATTTATGGTACCAACGGATCCATCAGTTAAGATGCGAACGAAACGCGTTAATCGGTGATGAAATCCTTAGGGCTTATAGGCTTTCTGACTGCGAACCATGCCACTCATGACCATACCTAGAAAACGTGACATTAAGTAGCAGGTGCTACATCAACCAAGTGAGAATTGGCGTTAGGAAGCGAACCAGTTGCCCAGTAGCGTTGGGATGCGAATAAGTTGCCAAGTCGCGTTACGATGCGAACTAGTTGCCCAGTCGCGTTAGGATGCCAACTAGTAGCCCAATCGCGTTAGGATGCGAACGAATCAGCGTTACGATGTGAATTAGTCGCCCAGTCGCATTAGGATGCAAACTAGTTTCCTAGTCGCATCAGGATGCGTACTAGTTGCCCAGTCGCGTTAGGATGCGATCCAGTTGCCCAGGATGAGAACTAGATTCCTAATCGCGATATTTATGGTACCAACGGATCCGTCAGTTCGGATGCGAACGAATCGCGTTAATCGTCGACAAAATTCTTAGGGCTTCTAGGTTTTCTGAATGCGCTCCATGCCACACGTCTTACTATGCTGTTTCCTCAACGACTCATGACCAGCCCTATAAAACGTGACATTAAGTAGCAGGTGCTACATCAACCAAGTAAGAATTATATCCCACTGGTCTTGTTTAAATAGACGTCGAATAACGACAATCCATGTGAGCAGCTGTGCCAACAAGCAAAAGTGTCAATTTCCATGTCCAACCGTATGTTCCTTACATTGATGGGTCTAAATGTTCATCACTTGTACTAAAACCGATATAAGTATGGATGGCTGTGAGGCCAGGCTATGCGTATTTATGTAAATAAATGTGTCCTGCAAGCTGGCTGGTTGTGTGACTGGGCCATGCGTATCTATGTAGTAAAATGTGTTTAGCATGTCGGTTGATAACCTATAAGGCGATCGGAGGACCGTTGATAAACATTGCGGCCCGGGATGGACCGCGTGGTTGTGAGAAACACACATTCGAAACCCACAAACCTATCAAAACACAGTACTAAAGGCCATCACAGGATGTCACCAAATAGCAAGCACCGACCACCTACACGAGGAGACAAAGATCCTTCGGGTTAAAGACCACTGTGAAGTTCTATCTAAACAGTTCCTCCTGGGCTGCCATCGAGATATCCACCTGACATTCCGACTTGCCAGTTTGGCCATTGACTTTTTAAAGCGCCAATAACTCACCTTTTCACATAGATCACCATAGACACTCAGTATTTAAGCTAGAGCTGGCGCCGTTTGACCTCTCACTGAGATGCTTCACTCAATAACATTGATAAACCTTAAATGCAGTTGCATTTACTACATATAATTACAGAGCATTCCACTATCCGCAGCCTGATGACGCACCCGGTAGCTCTCAGCTGATCTTCTCATAACAACAATGAACATCCCACAGATCGGATTTCAAAGTTCCCACTTGTATGGTTATCCCTCGACGGGTTTGGTCTGCTTGTCCTTACCTTCGGTTGGAGATTGGGTACATATAGGAATATTGAACATTTAACCTATAGCGCAATTTGTAGCTAGTCTCTCATCCATCATAGAATTACTACCACTACGACACATGTTTCACCCCAGCTTTAATAGGGATTATACTGCTGATAATAGCGTTTCCACTGTCAAACAATGTCAATAAGCTGACTTTCTCTACTTTAGTAACGAATAAGTAACTGTAACACACATCTACCGATTGATTTGTCGGTAATGTGTATTTTTATAATATTGAGCATTGAATTAAGTAGCAAAAATTTATTTGAATCAACTAATCGTTTGATTTGTCAACGGGGGCTGAGAAATTCGCATAAGGCAACGATTAGTTATTTAATTAGCTGTAATTGGATGTTTACCCACTGCGAAGAACGCCACTGCCGGCCAAATGTCGATAATATCGTACACCTGTTAATTCAGAAATGCTGACTACTTACAATAAATACATACATATATCATTTGTGTTAAGCCAGTGGTCACAATTATGGCACTACCTATTATAAGTCAGGTGTACTTATTTGGTAGATTTCCTGGTCAAAACTGAGCTGGTGGATGTCATAACCATTTCATAAAAACCAATAACCAAGTACACATTCATACTTTCCACTGTATAGTACAAAAAGTCCAAAGCACGGTAACACACATCTACCGACTGATTTGTCGGTAATGTGTATTTTTATAATATTGACGATTTCCTATTTAACTTTACAAAAACTAATCCTTTGATTTGCCAACAGGGGCTGAGAAATCCACTTACAGCAATTTTATTAAACAATGAAAATTTTACACTAACGATGAGTTATTTAATTAGCTGTAATTGGATGTTAACCTACTGCGAACAACGCCATTACCGACGAAATGTCGATAATATCGTACACCTGTACATTCAGCAATGTTGACTGCAGTAAATACATGCTTATATCATTTGTGTAAATCCAGTAGTCAAAATTATGGCACTTCTTATTATAACTCAGGGGTATTTACTTGGTAGATTTCCTGGCCAAAACTGTGCTGGTGGATGCCATAATCATTTCATAAAAACCAATAACCAAGTACACATTCATACTTTGCATTCTATAGTACTAATAGTCCAAAGTGCCGTAATACACCTCTACCGACTTAAATGTCGATAGTTGTTGTATAATATTATTTGAAAGACTATGTTGCCAACTAACTACCCAACCTTATCGACTGAAAAAGCCAACACACAAAGAAGAATTTAAAGAAAACCGTTTTTCAATTTATAATCGATAATTAAGTTGTACTTTTGTCAATGAATTTTCTCAACAGTTTATTCCAATAAAATGTTCTGTCAAAATTTTTCCCTTTGGATAATTTCTACATAAATTTTACCAAAATAATAGTTAATGACCATACCAAAATAATAATTAATGACCATTGTTTACTGGAGATAGGCGGGAGGTAAGAGGCTAATGCTGATGAAAGCATTAGCCACGCTATAAACGTATCCGAAGGCGTGCTATCTGTGATCAACTCCATCTGTTGTCTGGGAATTTATTTTCCGTAATCAACTAAATCCTCGAATTGCTGATGATATTCATTCTCATGGATTCATTGACCAGACATGATAAGCAACCATAATAAATAAATTCTTTTATAAAATTTTGTTTTTTTTTAACAATTTGACAAATGTATTTGTGTAGAAACAAAATCGTCGGTAGTAGGGTTTTCAAAGAGTTTACAACATTGCCGACTGACTACCTTTACTAATGAACAAAATTTGACAACATGATTACATGAATGGTTGCAACAAAGTTGATAAAGTTCGCAGTTAATGGCTGGTTTACAACTTATGAATAATCGTTAAACACAAGAGGGGTTTGGGTCGTATACATGTAAATGCCCATATTCACAAAACGTAGGCTTAATTCTTTGCAAAAATTTGACGCTGAATGTATACTTTTAGAAATATTTAGCCTATAGAGGGCTGAATTTTCATCCGATTAGACTAACATTTTCTCCAATAATTTCTCTCATGACTTTCAACTGACTTTATTTACCTTGGTTCTATTTGGTCTGTGCATTGATATTAATTCTATTCAAATCGATCTCCAGATTTCCACTTCTCATTTTCGTTTGAAATAAAGGTGATGGGAAATGAACGATAGTATCAATACTATCGAAATTTATTATTAAAACTATCGAATGTTGCGATTATCGATAGTTTACCTGCTCTACTTTCAAATGCAGTAAAATATTCACCAATTAGTTGTACTACTTATCATCGAAATTTGAACAATTATCACGTCATAATACCTACGATACGTTTGCAACTATTTAAATTAACCTGTGCCGCGATTATTGGCGTTTCGCGCTAGGTTATCGGTACTGACAAATTTATACATACATACAGAACAAAAGAGATATATCGCACACACAAAGCAAAGGTAATTTGGCAAAAAGAAGGGCTATATACATCGATTGGCTTGCTATCCGTGATAAGAATAGGCAGAGAAGACGCAAAAGCGAAAAATTCCATTTATTCCTTAAAATCTGTTAAATATTTTGTGTAAATAAGCATAAAATTATGGCTTCACGTAATGAATCACGCATTTATGTTGGAAACTTGCCGCCAGATATTCGCACCAAAGATATACAAGATCTGTTTCACAAATTTGGCAAGGTTACGTTTGTCGATTTGAAGAACCGGCGTGGTCCGCCATTTGCATTCGTAGAATTTGAAGATGCTAGGTAAGTATGAGACTGAACTTCGCAAATGGGTGTTTTGTGGGCTTATGGTGATAAACTTTTCCCTGCTGACTTTTCTCCACAGAGATGCTGATGACGCAGTTAAGGCTAGGGACGGTTATGACTACGATGGCTATAGACTACGCGTAGAATTTCCAAGAGGTGGTGGCCCCGGCAGTTATCGCGGTAACCGCAATGAAGGAGGTGGCGGAGGAGGACGTGGAGGAAGGGATGGGGGCGGCCGTGGTGGTCGTGGACCTCCAACTAAACGTTCTCAATACCGCGTTCAAGTTACAGGATTGCCTTCATCGGGCTCTTGGCAGGATTTGAAAGATCACATGCGTGAGGCCGGAGATGTCTGCTTTGCCGATGCCTATAAAGATGGCACAGGTGTTGTTGAATTTTTGCGCTTGGAAGATATGAAATATGCCATAAAGAAATTGGACGATTCAAGATTTAGATCACATGAGGTAAGTGAATTAGTATACGAGTTATAGAGATTAAAGATAATGTGGTATGCGGTTATCTCTTAAACAGATACAGAAACCTTTAGGCTGCTTTGAATGAATCATATTGGAATTGTAGTCTTATTATATAAATAATGCATTTGAAGCTATATACCCATGGTGCAGTGAGCCTAGGTTCGTTTTTCACAAAATGAGTGTCATTATATGTAGGGTATCCTACTACAAAGAAATTGCATTTAGCTTTCACCAAGGGGCGTTGTTTTTTAAACTATCCAATATTGGTATTACATATTATGGCTATTATTTCTGAGAGTGAAGAACAGTCACTAAAGGACGATAAGCATTAGACAGAATTTAGTTCTGACTCTTGGCTGGGCCCACTATCGGGCGGGTTCAAACATATGCAATTTCCAACTGATTTCGATATTATCCTGTATTTGGTTATAGACTTAATAAGTGAGAGTAAAGTTATCTGGAAATTAAAATTTACAAGGCGAACGACCCAATTGTTTAACAACTGTTATGCTACAGTAAGCGGGTCCATATACCATATGCTTCTGGAAATCTTATTTTTCTAAACTAATAGCCACGAATTTGAAATTCACGACCTAGGACGTAATGACAACTAGTTTTTGTAGCCATATATGCATGTTGAGGTGGTGATTCTCGTCTAGCTTCTGTAGGATAGTAAACTTTTTACGGGCAAAAGCGCGATCGCAGCGGGAACAAGTTGCAAAAGTAAAGTCCCCAGTTGGCATCGCTTTAACCGATTTGCGGCTTACCATTGAGCTTTTTCAGGATTTTAACTAAATAGACTTAAACAAAAGACATTCAACCGCCTCCATGAATGGAATTTGCGACATTCCTTTCCTTTCTTGTTCACTCTTGGGTCTCATAGAATTTTAAAGTTTTTGTTTCGCATCTATTGACATTGTTGTGAGATTGCATTCAATCATTCAAAAGCGTTTCAAACGCTTCCCAGGGTAATTGATAATTTTTCGGTAATCAAATAAGTCCTTAAATTTCTGGTGATATTCATTCTCGTGATATTCATTCTCGTGATATTCATTCTCGTGATCATTAGCTTGTATAGGTTTGGTTGAAAAGAGGGTGCAGATGTTAATCTGCCCCATGCCACTATAGATATACACCTAAGCCAGTAGTCGGCTTGTTGTGCGCTCTAAAAACTAAAAAGTAACCTTGTCACTAACCTTAGTTGGTTCATGTCTGGTATATCTCAGCTAGCTCCCCTTTGGGAGAAAAACGTAAACATTATTCAATGACCAGCCATAATAGGCAACTATAATGAATAGAAAGTCTGCACAAGAGCCCAAAAATGTAGGAGCCACCAGAAAAAAGATAGATACAGAGATATTGATCCCACGGTTGCAGGAATTAACTTAAATGTGGTTACCAAACTTAAAATCCAAATAGCTAATTCTATTTGGATTTAAGTATGATGCTACAAATTATCAGGCTATGAACTATAGGGCCGACAGGCGGTAGGTTATAGAGCAACATTACGATACTGAAGATAGCATTAGACACGCTAGAAACGCATGTCGAAGGGGTGTTGTTTGTTATCAAATCCATCTGTTGTCTGGCAATTTCTTTTCAGGAATCAATAAAATCTTTCAATTTCTGGTGATAATTATTCTCATGGGCATAAGCTTTATTTATTTTATATTTGTAACTTTTATTTTATTTTTTTTATTTATATTATTTCTTTAATTTTTTATTTATATTATTTCTTTAATTTTTTATTTATATTATTTCTTTAATTTTTTATTTATATTATTTCTTTAATTTTTTATTTATATTATTTCTTTAATTTTTTATTTATATTATTTCTTTAATTTTTTATTTATATTATTTCTTTAATTTTTTATTTATATTATTTCTTTAATTTTTTATTTATATTATTTCTTTAATTATACCCTCCACCATAAGATGGGGGGTATACTAATTTCGTCATTCTGTTTGTAACTACTCGAAATATTCGTCTGAGACCCCATAAAGTATATATATTCTTGATCGTCGTGAAATTTTATGTCGATCTAGCCATGTCCGTCCGTCTGTCCGTCCGTCCGTCCGTCCGTCTGTCTGTCGAAAGCACGCTAACTTCCGAAGGAGTAAAGCTAGCCGCTTGAAATTTTGCACAAATACTTCTTATTAGTGTAGGTCGGTTGGTATTGTAAATGGGCCATATCGGTCCATGTTTTGATATAGCTGCCATATAAACCGATCTTGGGTCTTGACTTCTTGAGCCTCTAGAGTGCGCAATTCTTATCCGATTGGAATGAAATTTTGCACGTCGTGTTTTGTTATTATATAAAACAACCGTGCCAAGTATGGTTCAAATCGGTCCATAACCTGATATAGCTGCCATATAAACCGATCTTGGGTCTTGACTTCTTGAGCCTCTAGAGTGCGCAATTCTTATCCGATTGGAATGAAATTTTGCACCACGTGTTTTGTCATGATATCCAACAACTGTGCTAACTATGGTTCAAATCGGTCCATAACCTGATATAGCTGCCATATAAACCGATCTTGGGTCTTGACTTCTTGAGCCTCTAGCGTGCACAATTCTTATCCGATCAGAATGAAATTGTGCACGACTTGTTTTGTTATGATATCCAACAACTGTGCCAAATATGGTTCAAATCGGTCCATAACCTGATATAGCTGCCATATAAACCGATCTTGGGTCTTGACTTCTTGAGCCTCTAGAGGGCGCAATTCTTATCCGAATGGAATGGAATTTCGCACGACGTGTTTTGTTATGATACCCAACAACTGTGCCAAGTATGGTTTAAATCGGTCCATAACCTGATATAGCTGCCATATAAACCGATCTTGGGTCTTGACTTCTTGAGCCTCTAGAGGGCACAATTCTTATCCGATTTGAATGAATTTTTGCACGCAGTATTTCGTTATGATATCCAACAACTGTGCCAAGTATGGTTTAAATCGGTCGATAACCTGATATAGCTGTCATATAAACAGATCTGGGGATTTGACTTCTTGAGCTTTTAGAGGGCGCAATTCCTATCCGATTTGGCTGAAATTTTGCATGACGTATTTTATTTTTACTTTCAACAACTGTATCAAATAAGGCTCAAATCGGTTCATAACCTGATATAGCTGCCATATAAACCGATCTGGGATCTTGACTTCTTGACCCCTAGAGGTCGCAATTATTATCCGATATGCCTGAAATTTTGTACGACGGATCCTCTCATGACCATCAACAAACGTGTTTATAATGGTCTGAATCGTTCTATAGCCCGATACAGATCCCATATAAATCGTTCTGTCTATTTTACTTCGTGAGCCCCAATGGGCGCAATTCTTATACGAATTGGCTGAAATTTTACACAGGTCTCCAACCTATAATTTAATTGTGGTCCGAACCGGACCATATCTTGATATCGTTTTAATAGCAGAGCAACTCTTTTCTTATATCCTTTTTTGCCTAAGAAGAGATGCCGGGAAAGAACTCGACAAATGCGATCCATGGTGGAGGGTATATAAGATTCGGCCCGGCCGAACTTAGCACGCTTTTACTTGTTTTTTATTTATATTATTTCTTTAATTTTTTATTTATATTATTTCTTTAATTTTTTATTTTAAATATTTTTTAATTTTAAATAATTTTTAATTTTAAATAATTTTTAATTTTAAATAATTTTTAATTTTAAATAATTTTTAATTTTAAATAATTTTTAATTTTAAATATTTTTTAATTTTTATTTATTTTTTTTTTATTTATTTTTTTTATTTTTTTTTATTTATTTTTTTTTTTATTTATTTTTTTTATTTATTTATTTTTATTTATTTTTTTATTTATTTTCTTTATTTATTTTTTTTATTTGTTTTTTATTTATTTTTTTATTTATTTTTTAATTTTTTTTATTTATTTCTTTATTTTTATTTATTTCTTTATTTTTATTTTTTTTTTGTTTTTTTTTTTTTGTTTTTTTTTTGTTTTTTTTTTATTTATGTATTTTTATTTTTTTTGTTTTTTTTTATTTATGTATTTTTATTTTTTTTGTTTTTTTTTATTTATGTATTTTTTTATTTCTTTATTTTTTATTTATTTATTTTATTTCTTTAATTTTTTTATTTTTAATTTATTTTTATTTTTTTATAATTCTAAATATTTTTTAATTAAAATTTTTTTTGTTTTATTTTTTTTTAATATTTAATTATTTTATTTCTTTAATTTTTTATTTTTATTTATTTTATATCTTTAATTTTTTATTTTTATTTATTTTATTTCTTTAATTTTTTATTTTTATTTATTTTATTTCTTTAATTTTTTATTTTTATATATTTTATTTCTTTAATTTTTTATTTTTATTTATTTTATTTCTTTAATTTTTTATTTTTATTTCTTTAATATTTTATTTTTTTTTATTTTATTTCTTTAATTTTTTTTTTTTATTTCTTTAATATTTTATTTTTATTTATTTTATTTCTTTAATTTTTTATTTTTATTTATTTTATTTCTTTAATTTTTTATTTTTATTTATTTTTATTTTTTTAATATTTTTTTTTATTTTTTTAATATTTTTTTTTATTTTTTTAATATTTTTTTTTTTTTTTAATATTTTTTTTTATTTTTATTTTTTTTATTTTTTTTTTATTTTTATTTTTTTAATTTTTTTTTTATTTTTATTTTTTTAATTTTTTTTTTTTATTTTTGTTTTCATTTTTGTTTTTATTATTTTTTTTAATTATTTTTTTCATTATTTCTTTTTATTATTTTTTTTTTTTATTATTTTTTTTTATTATTTTTTTATTATTTTTTTTATTTTTTTTATTATTTTTTTATTTTTTTTATTATTTTTTTTATTTTTTTTATTATTTTTTTATTATTTTTATCTTTTTTATTTTTATCTTTTTTATTTTTTTTTTTATTTTTTATTCTTTTTTATTTTTTTTTTCTGTTATTTGTTTTATTTTTTTTTTAATTTTTTTTATTTTTTTTCATATCATTTATTTTTTTTTATTTTATACTTTTTACTTTTATTTTTTTTATATTATTTTTTAATACCCTCCACCATTGGATGGGGTATACTAATTTCGTCATTCCGATTGTAAAACCTCGAAATATGCATCTTAGTCCCCATAAAGTATATATATTCTTGATCGTTGATCTAGCCCGTCTGTCGGAAGCACGCTAACTTTCGAAATTTCTTATTAGTGTAGGTCAGATTGTAAATGGGCCATATCGGTCCGTATTTTGATATAGCTGCCATATAAACCGATGTTGGATCTTGACTTCTTGAGTCACTAGAGGGCGCAATTCTTATCCGATTTGGCTTAAATTTTGCACGTAGTATTTTGGTATCAATTCCGACAACTGTGCCAAGTATGCTTTAAATAAATTGATAGCTTGATATAGCTGCCATATAAACCGACCTTGGGTTTTGATTTCTAGAGCTTCTAGAGGGAGCAATTCTTATCCGATTTGGCTGATACTTTCCATGAATTGTTCTAGTATGACTCCCAACAACTGTGCCAAGTATAGTCTAAATCAGTCCATAACCTAATATAGCCGCCATATGAACAGATCTCCCGATTAGACTTCTTGAGCCTCTAGAGGGCGTAATTGTTATCCGATTTTGCTTAAATTTTGCACAACGGGTTTCGTTACGACTTCCAAGGGTATATAAGAATCGGCTCGGCCGATCTTAGCACGCTTTTAGTTATTTTTTATTATAGTTTTTTTTTTTTTTTTTTTTTGATTAATTCTTTCATTTATTTCATTCTTAATAAGACATTGCCAAACCATTATTTATTTTGATTTCAAAATATGTCTTTTTTTTCATTGTAGGGTGAAGTATCCTACATTCGTGTTCGTGAAGATACCGGCGATGGTGACCGAGGTGCAGGTGGACGTGGTGGTGGAGGCGGTGGCGGTGACTTTGGAGGACGTGGCAGGTTAGTACAGGAATGAGCACTATTCCATGTATATTAAAACTGTATATAAATTAAAATTTATATGTTTTTGCTAATTTACAGATCTCGCTCATTTTCACCACGCCCCCGCAGACGTGGTACTCCAACCTATTCACCAGTTAGACGACAAACATTCTCAAGGTCACGATCTCGTTCAAACTTTTAATTTATCCAAACAAAAGAAAACAAGCATAACTAAAAAACAAAAACGAAAAACAATTTAAATGGAGAGAAAAATTTTGAAAACCAAAACTCAATTGATTATTACAAGCATACAACAGAGCAAAAATTTTTTCCTGACAAAACCAAAATATGTAGCAAAACTACAAACTATTCCAAAAGAAATACCATAAGAGATAGAAGAAACATCCATCATCTATCATCCGTTAGAGGCATGATGGATTGAAATGGGTTTAAAATTCTCCTAAATCAAAACTTGAGCAAATTTCTGTTTCTATATTGTAATTATAATTTCAATTTTTTTACTTTGGTTTGTTTTTTTTTTTTTTTTATATAAGTTTCCTTAGTCTCTCTATCAATCTTCTACAACTGTCCATTTTTTAAATTTTAACAAAAAGTACAAGACAAACAAAAGCAAAAAACAAAAATATGAAAAGGAAACATAACTCTTAGTACAAGTTTGGGGAGAAAAATCAAGGCTCAATGTGTATGACGATTATGAAGCGTTACACCGTGAGAAGAAATATGACCCTTTTCGAAAATTGTTTATGATTTAAATATTAAATTTCGCCAACATTCCTTGATTTTTAACCTTATAACTTATATTTTTATTTTTTTTTTTTAATTTTTTGTTAAACTGACCCCCCCAACCAACCAACCATTCGAAACCAAATCCTTATAAACTTCTTCAAATGTAAATAAGTTTAACAAGATTTTTTTTAAACCAAACTATTCAAAGATTGTGCATTATTCTTTGATACCATCTACTTTATTTTATGCGTACGGCCCTTAGGGAGTTTCAAATATTTTAAAATTTATGATTTGCTTTAAAAAAAAAGCCTGTGGAAAATCAAGAAAATTCTATCACTCTTGAATTTTCTATGGCTTTGCTTTTTAGAATCCTTCCTTTACAATCTAACCCCCCTTTATCCTGCTATAATCTCATAATAGTGTAGGTTTTTCAACTCACTCCACCACTCACTCATCCAAACTATCACATCTATAAAACCAACCACATCCAAACAAACTACATTTAAAATTTACAAAAAAAAAAACACAAATTGTTTATAACTTTTTTATTAATACAAATTTTCTTAATTTTTCTTCTCTTTCCTCTTCAAAACGGAATGGATTTGGATTGGAGGGAAGGAGTGAATAAAGGAAAGGAAGGAAGGAAAGGAGGGTTATGAACATGAATAAAAAAGGATTTTATAAGGAATTGAGTTTTGTAAAGGAAAAAGGAGGAGGAATGGATTAAAACGAGAATATGGGAAAAAGGATTCGAAAGGATACCTCGATGGATTTGGAGAAATGCTTCATAAAAATTTATTAAAAGAAAAGGAATTGACAAATATGGAATTTCTTCTGCAGGATATTATTTTTCATGTTAAACAAACAAACAAAGACCTTAAGCCATGGATTTGATTGCCAAGAATTTGTTGGAAAATTTTATGAATTCTAACAAATTTTTGGTAATTATCCATTAGCACCAAGTCTGAGCACCTCACATCAAGGATTAAGCCCCAACGCTAGGATTTCTCAAAGGAAACGTCATAGTTCTTAAAAAAAATTACATTTGCTATTAGGACAACGAGGGAGGATTTTTGTAATGCCTGAAATACAAAAACAAAAATGGATTTCCTCTAAAAAAACAACAATTGGATCATATAATTTTTCATAAATCTATTTTCGCTGTTGGCGTTAATCATTATTTTAAGCTACGCAAGATCAAAGGATAATGCAGAGATCAAGGACCCTTCATTCTTCGACAGCCACCCCCTGCTGCTTCTACTTCTTCTTCTTCTTATAACTCTTACTAAAGCCTGTTCTCTTCAAAATGTCTCAAAGAAAGAATGGATCGCTTCGTCGAAATCAATCAATGGTCTCTGCATGTCTTACCAAGTCTTTGCCTAGTATATGGATTCTTCTTTTTCTTAATCTGGACCAAAAAAAACCAAACCCCCTTACAAACACATCACAAACAAAACTTTTTGGATCTTTTGGGATACGCTCAAATTGTTTGAAAAAATAATTCCATATTCCAATTGAATAAACCGGAAAGTAACCTTCGCGCGACGGACCTCTAATGATTGTGCCCGTGCATCGTAGGACAGAGACTTCGAATCAAATCAAAATAGGAACTCCTAAATTAAAATCTCCCATTTCTCTGGATTCTATTCGGTATGTTTAAAAATTAAAATGAATTATTTTTTTCCCTCATATATAGATTTAAGCATTACAGTTTATAGCGTTAACATATAACAAACAACAACCACAACAAACACAAAAATTAATAATGAGTATAGTATACCATAACAATTTTATCAATTAACTTCACAATTTGCAATTTTAAGAATAACGAATAAAATCAACTTCTTAATAAAAACAACAGCAATGCAGATAAGATATTGTTTCTTGGGAAGGCATGCATAACACGACACAGCAGTAAGTTGTCTTTCGCCAAGGAAAGTCCTCCAATGTGGGAAAATTGATCAAAAGCAAATTTTTGCCTTGACAACTTTCCAACGGGTAGATCTTCAATATCACCACTAAGGATACGAACACGTATCCTTAAAATGGGCAGAGTGATCCCGCTGCTGAAGCCTGGAAAGGACCCGAGTTTGGGGGAGGCGTACAGATCGATCTCCCTTCTCTCACCAGTAGCAAAAACGCTTGAGGCATTACTCCTCCCGAGCCTCATAGGAGAATTTCCATTCCATTCCATTGCATCAACATGTATTTTGAAGACTGCATAGCACAACAACAGCTTTGCGTGCCATCACCGCACACATTTGCCGTGGTTTCAATCAGCCCAGGCCATGTGATAGTACGGTCCTCGTGGCACTGGATCGAAGGCATTCGACACGATCAGTCATGCCAAACTTTTTGAGGACATCGCCAACACCTTCCTCCAGCCAGGCCTGAAACGCTGGTTCACGAATTATCTGTGTGGTCTCCAGTCATTTGTGGAATTTGGGGATAAGAAGTTGAAGCACCCTAGTGTGAAACAGGATGTTCCCCAAGGTGGGGTGATATCTACGGCACTGTTTAACCTCTACCTATCCTCCATTCCACCCCCTCCAGATGGCATAGAGATCGTATCATATGCGGAAAATTGTACGATCATGGCATCAGGCCCCCATCCATTGTTGACATCTGCGATAGGTTGAACGTCTACCTTAACGAACTTGCCTCATATTTCGCTGCAAGAAATCTGTTGCATATCTGCCACCAAATCTTCAGCCACATTGTTCACTACAAATACGCGTGAGGTGATTACAGAGCTGACTGGGGAAGGTCGATGGAGAAATGATTCCGACCATCCGACCAAAATACAATACTTGGCATCACATTTGACAGCTCTTAAACATTCTCCCCACATGCAACAGCAATTTGCGATAAACTCAAAAGTAGAAACAAGGACCTCAAGCCACTTGCTGGCAGCACTTGGGGTGCAGACAAAGAAACCTTGCTGACCACGTACAAAGCAATTGGCCGGTCTGTGGTAAGTTATGCAGTGTCAGTGTGGTCTCGACATTGGACACGCAATGAAATAATATTCAGATCTTTCAGAATGCTTCTCTTCGAACTGCGACGACTTGTCTCCTCTGTTCTCACGTGGAACACCTCCATCAGGAGACAAAGATCCTACTCTGGGCTGTTATCCCAGAAACCATACAAACCACCACCACCATCCCTGCATCTGAAAAAATTGACCTCCCCTGCCAAAGTAGTTCTGGCTCAATTACGATCCGGCAGATGCAGCCGCCTCATCTCCTACAGAGCAAGCATTGATGTCAACGTGCTGGATGGGTGTTCTGATTGTGACCTGGCATCACACGACACACGTTGCCTGTTTAAATGCCCAGCCAGTCCCACTCGACTTAGAGCCAGATCCCTCTGGACGCACCCCAACTGAGTCGCAGAGTTCCTGCATATTCAACTGAATAGGCGAAGGAAAGATAGGACACAACACACTGCTGCAACAATAACAGCGTAAATGACTATTCTCGCACCCTCCTGCTAGGGAAATGACCATGACCAGGATGACCATATGTTCCCTTCGAGCATTAGGGAGTTAATGGGATCTTCTTCAAGTATAGAACTTTACCCGCTCCCTCCTGCTGCAGATGATATCGATACTCTACTATAAAAGTGTCCGCCTCACGTCAGGGTATTATACTACCAGGTGCCAATTGACGTTCCATGGTTGTGTACAACTTGGGCACCTCAGCTATTAATAGGCGGTTTTTGTCAAGTCCTTGCCGCGATGCCTGGGGATAAGAAGCGATGGACTTTCGAAATAGCAATTTACTCCCTAACGTGTCTGCAGTATGTCCGTCTTATAGTGTGAATTCGTCTTCCCTCGATACCGCAATGGGTGAAACTCAGGGAGCAAAGTCACCCATAAATTACTGAGAATCAGAATAGGAAGCTAGCCGCGCTATACAGCGAGCGAGAAAGTCATCTGAGAGAGATGGCAAATAATGGACTGTATATTGGACTTATTCAGGAGTGTTCCTGCAGGTTTGATGGCAGATCTGACCTTGTCTGAAGAGAATCTGGTGGTCACAGTGATTCCAATCGCCCCCTCGGAAAAGTCATGACCAAAGCATTAAACAAGGCAGGAACCTGAATATCAGCTGAATACACGACACCGCGCCAGCGCATACTCCATCTCGGATGGGGTCGACAACTGACCAAAAGGCAACCAGGCGATCGGAAGGCGTAGGACTCAGGCCTCAACAGGCGGGTGCGCTTGTTGCTGTAGCAGTGTGTAGCCTCTCACTGAGACTCACTACTTGAAACCGCACCGCTGATTATCCACGACTGTAATCGCAGCTACTCGGTATGGAATATTCCACCATACGCAACCTGTGGACTCGACCGGTAGCTATAAGCTGAGCTTCTCGTGATAACGATGAACACCCCAAAGCCGTAGACTAAGGCCTCAACAGGCGGGTGCGTTTGTTGTTGTAGCAGTGTGTAGCCTCTCACTGAGATTCACCACTCGATACCGCACTGCTGGAATGGAATATTCCACCATACGCAACCTGTGGACTCGCCCGGTAGCTCTTAGCTGAGCTTCTCGTAAAAACAATGAACACCCCAAAGATCGGAGCTCATAATTCCAGCCTGTGTGGTGCTCATAGTTAGTTTCACACTAACCGGCCAATGCAGCCAAAGCTTCAGCGCTGCCGGCATATGATTTGAGACTTCTGTCTACGTCACGAATTGCTGTACCATATTCAGAGGACTTGCTAAGGCTGTCAAATGTAACACCATTTTTTAGATTGTTGGTGGTCGGTATTGTAGCGTCATCGGCTCTCACTTCCAACTAGGTTAGAAAGGTGTAATGCCTCAAGTGTCCTGGCTGCTGGATCTATAAAAGGAATCATTCTGTGCGATTCTTCCTTGCTCGAGTCATTTCTAGTGTTCAGTAGCAAAATTAGTCTGCCGATATTCCAGACATCGGGAACTATAAGAATGCTCGGAGACTCTTTAATGATCTTGGGTCAAGTACTCGACTTCCGGTATATACAGTTTCTAAGATTCTCCCGGGGCCTAGGCTTTGGAAGACTCAGAGCTACGTTTGACATTTGTAACTTCGTCCACGGTAACATTTTGATAATTGTCATTTGCTCGGACACGCCTTTTCACCGTACCACTGCTAGAATGCTCAATAAATTGAAGGTAGGATAACCTGGCGAATCATTTTGGATAAGTCAATGCCAGTACGCCACAATTGAGAGAGGTCCTGCTGTCGTTGCTGGAGCCACAAACTTCAATGTCGGGGTAGCGCTCCTTGCCATATTCCGGTTGTGGTTATTCTAGTGCATAAATCCTACCGCTGGAGAGACGACTGAGGTCCAATCATGCTAGCGACTTAATAGTAGACCACAATACTTCAAGTGCTACGGACATAATTTCCGCTTATGTTCATAGAAAAACCATTTGATTTTCCGATTCATTTCTCAGATTCTGGAGCCAGCAGGTCCAGAGCAACGAAACCCATCATGTTCGTATGCTAGTTAGGCTGGCAAATCGGCTGGTATGCAACGAGTTGCTGCTGCGCTTAGTGGCACCACATGGTAGAGAAGTTTTAGCATAGTAGGATAACTCTCAAATGTAGCCAGCATTAGTAAAGGGAAAACCTCCACTGAAATTTTTTTCTGATGTTCACGCCGCGATTTGTACCCAGGCGTTCGGCGTCATAGGCAGACATGCTAACCTCTTCGCCACGGTGGCCTCTAAGGCTAAGTACGTGGGTGCTGTTCTTGATCACAAGTTGAACTGGAAAAGGAACGTTGTGGAGAGAGTTTAATGGGGGATGTGCTCTAGTCGGAACTCTATAGGAAGGATTTGGCAACTTAGACTAGGATCGGTCCACTACTGGGGCGTGAGACCTCTGCTCTTAAACAGGGCATTCACGGCAATGGGGGGATTGCCCTTAGTCAAAAGGAGTCGGAAACATGGCGCTAATCGGATTTCGGGTATTCGTTTGTTCTTTGCAAGGACTCTGGGGCGTGAGACCTCTGCTCTTAAACAGGGCATTCATGGCAATGGGGATCATCGGATTTCGGGTATTCGTTTGTTTTTGGAAGGACGCTGTTGTTGTAGCAGTGTGTTGTACATTGAGGCAACAGCCCTTGCCGATGAAAGACTTAATCTGGTACAACCGGCTGCCATAGGATTGAATCCCGCTGTTGTGGCACCACTACGTGGCTTAGGCGAGGCGACGGACTATGTTTTGGGCAGATCATGGTTCGATGGCGACCAGTGTTTGTCCTACTGGAGGGAGAGTATTGGGCTGAAGGCATCCCCCCATTCTCGGATCCCTCTGTTTACACATACGGGTCCAAGCTGGATGGGGGCTCCGAGACGGGTTTTTGTTGAGGATTAGGAGCTTTCACAGATTTATGACCAGTTGCAGCGTCCTACAGGCTGAAGTTTTGGCGATACTTATGGCCTTGAATGTGATCCTGAATCAGGCGCGTCGTCCCTTTCAGACTGCCTCGATTTATGTAGACAGTTAGGCGGCGCTGAAGGCCCTGGCTACGGCTCACTTGAGGTCGATGATTTTCGGGTGACCGTATTCGAGGTTCGGAAGGAGTAGTGCCTTAAGCGTCTTGACTACTGGGGAGAGAAGGAAGATCCGTCTGTACGATTCCCTCTTGCTCGGGTCCTTTTCAGGTTTCAGTAGCGGGATCACTCTGCCCATCCTCCAGACATGCTTTTCATTAATTACAAAGTATGGTTTCTCAACTTTCGATCGAAGACAACCATGTGGCCTTGAGAATTTTACGACGTTGAAATGTGGTGCCGCTAACCACCATACTTTTTCCACGGCGAAGTCTGTCAGTCTCAAACCTTTATGGGAGGTTATCTTGTGGAGACTAAATCTTGCGACCGTTAGATATTTTCTCTTCCTATCTTGGCATTAAAGTCTTCTGGCACTATTATTGGGTTGCCCAAAAAGTAATTGCGGATTTTTTAAAAGAAAGTAAATGCTTTTTTAATAAAACTTAGAATGAACTTTAATCAAATATACTTTTTTTACACTTTTTTTCTAAAGCGAGCTAAAAGTATCAGCTGATAACTGACAGAAGAAAGAATGCAATTACAGAGTCACAAGCTGCGAAAAAATTTGTCAACGCCGACTATATGAAAAATCCGCAATTACTTTTTGGGCAACCCAACATATTGTCATGTGTGCTCAAACGTTGTCTCTTTGGCATGTTCATCCTTGGATTCTGTCGGGACTTGGAAACAGCCAAGATTGACATAAATAATTTGCGAAAAAATTTGTCAACGCCGCGAAAAAATTTGAAAAATCCGCAATTACTTTTTGGGCAACCCAATATAATGTCATATGTGCTCAAACGTTGTCTCTCGGCGCTTACAAGATATATCCTTGGCATGTTCATCCTTGGATTCTTTCGGGACATAGACAAGATTGACATAAAGGATTTTGACTTTATACGGATTGTGGCTAGTCTCTCATCCACCGGAGAGAATCGGTCCAAAGGTCCGATCGCCGCGGGACGATCGGCGAGGTGGCCACATTTTCATGTGTTGGTGGCCATCCTCGTCAAGTTCCTGTGTAAGCAAGCTCGTTCTGGCCCAATGGACCGACCGCAGCGGGACAGAGTGGGTATTTGTTATTTAAAGCCACCAAAAACTCGCCTTGTCATGTCGAGCATCACAGGCACTCAGTATTTGTGCAAAAGCCGGTGCCCCCCGAGCTCTCACTAAGACTGTCCGCTCGATACCGCTGACTGTCCACGACTGCCGTTGCAGCTCTGCGTATGGAGCATTCCATTACACGCAACCTGTGGACGCGCCAAGTAGCTCGCAGCCAAGCTTCTCGTAAGAGCAAAGAACTCGTGCCGGGATGGCTGTGTCTCGGTCTCGATACCAGGTAGTCCATAATGGAAATGTCAGCATTGCTTTCAGAATTTTTCCTAGTCTAATCGCAACCCCGGCTACTCAGTTCCTTATTGCCTGCATATTGAGCATCGCCTCCAGCATAAGGTGTACATAGTTCGACCTAACCAGACAGCAACGATTTTAGCATTTTGGTTAAGTTTTTGTGGCTCTCTATGACCGAGTGCGCTCTTTTCAATTACTCTTAGATAAGCGGAGCCCATTTTCATTACCATCAACAAAAGAAACACAAAATCTTAGCCATCAACAAGTAACTACAAGTAAGTGCTGTTTAAAAAATCTTTTTTCTATCCATGGTGGATAGAATCATATTATTATTTGTATAATTTGAATTCGCATATATTAATAGCGGGGAGTAATCTACATACATGAGCTATTATCGCACTCTTTTGATAACGCAAGAAATTGGCCGGTATATAAACAAGTTTATAATCAAAATCCAAAGAGCAATGATTGGAGCAGCACTGCTTAACTAGCAAAACGCAGTAGTCGTGTGTGGAAAGTGGAACCGTAAACAACGCAGCTTTGGAGAAAACTGAAAAGAATTTGCAAAACAAGATATCGACCCGCAGAGCAAACAACTACAACTATGTCCGTAAATACTGACCTACAACGCGAACGCCAGAATGCCACTATTCGCAGTGACGAGTTTGCCACTTGGTGGTGGGGCGGTGAGAAGGAACTCAACAAACGACGGGCCATGGAAAAGCTTTTCTTTGACGATCCACAGTTTGAAGATCAACGTTCCATTGCCAATATGTCGCACAAAGAACTTTATGAGCATACTGCAGCAAAAGCTGTGCGCTTTGTGCGAAAACTAAGAGAATTCCTGCAGCAACAGAGAACCGGTAAGCGTCTTACACCCATAGAGGAGGTGTACGAGATGCGTATCATAATGGCTGGCACTTTGGGTGCCGCTTTGGTGCCTCAAAGTTTTCCCTTGCGTTTGCATTTTACCATGTTCCTACCAGCCCTCATCAATCAAACGACCGAGGAACAACGCAAACAATGGCTGGATAAGGCTTGGAATTTTGATGGCATAATTGGCACATATGCTCAAACTGAATTGGGCCATGGCACCTATATGAGAGGTTTGGAAGCCCGTGCCGATTATGATATTGAAAGAGGGGAATTTGTTTTGAATTCACCTTCACTAACCTCCTACAAGTGGTGGCCCGGTGGCATGGGTCAAACGGCAAATATGGTAGTGCTTATGGCCCAACTTTACATTAAGGATAAGCCCTATGGTTTGCAACCATTTTTGGTGCGCATACGCAATGAGCAGAGCCATGAACCAGAACCCGGTGTAGATGTGGGCAGCATTGGTCCCCGACTTGGCATGAATGGTGTGAATAATGGATTTTTGGGTTTCAAAAATGTACGCATACCTCTTAACCAAATGTTGGCCAAGCATAATCAAGTCTTAGCGGATGGCACCTTTGTTAAGGGACCAGAGCCTTTGTTGCTCTATGACACCATGATATTCTCGCGTGTCATTGTTGTGCGAGATGTTTCGTATAATCTGTTGCAAGCGGCCACAATTGCCACAAGGTGAGTTAAAGTATACCTAAACTATTGGGTTGCCCAAAAAGTAATTGCGGATTTTTTAAAAGAAAGTAAATGCATTTTTAATAAAGCTTAGAATGAACTTTAGTCAAACATACTTTTTTTACACTTTTTTTCTAAAGCAAGCTAAGAGTAACAGCTGATAACTGACAGAAGAAAGAATGCAATTACAGAGTCACAAGCTGTGAAAAAATTTGTCAACGCCGACTATATGAAAAATCCGCAATTACTTTTTGGGCAACCCAATAGATATGTGAGAAGAATTTAGTTAAAGGAACTACTGCAACAGGAAGGGAAGTGTGAAATAGACCACTCTAGAAATAAAAGCCTCTGAAGCACTAATTTGGAAAGTGGCGAATCTCAAGGTTTAAATTTTTTTGGCCGTAGTGCAGAATGAAATTCGGTTTATGTGATAAGAACTGGGGCCACCCGGGCTGATATTTGTGGTTGTCAAAATCGTAAGCTTCAACATACTATTAAAAAGTTTTGTTCAAGTAAAAATTACTAAAATTTAAATCAAGGTCCGATATGGATCATATTCGGCATGGCATGCCCCCCCCCCTATATCCTATATATAACCTCAATGACAGAAGATTTGTTCTATAAGACGAACTCAGAATAGCTTTCAAAGCGCCTCGATTTTCTACGCTCCTCCAAATTCTTATATTTTGTTTTGAGGTGACTCTATCCACTTGATATTGCCATCCGAGTTCCTATAAGCTCCAAGCAACATGGAATTACTTATAGCACTATTCTCGCTCTCTCCTGCTAGAGAAACAGGGTGACCATATGTTACCTTCGATCAGTGGGGAGTTAATTAGGTTTCATTGTTATCACGAGAACATTAGCTGGGAGCTACCGGGCGTCCACAGTTTGCGAATAGTGGAATGCTCCACCGGGCTCCGAATGCTCCAGCTGTGAGAACCACACAGGCTGGAAAATTGAGGTCCGATCTGTGTGGTGTTACTTGCAGTCACGAGAAGCTTAGCTGCGATGTACCAGGTGCGTCCACAGGTTGCGAAATACTCCATACGGAGTAGCTGCAACAGCAGTCGTGGAAAATCGTCGGTATCGAGCTTGGTCAATTACAGGTGCTTGACGAGGATCGCCACCTCCACATGAATATGTGGCTACAACAACAAGAATTCCACTGTCTGCGCCGGGAAATTTGGCCGCACTTGGGGTATTCGAGGGACTGGTATAAAGCGAGCGGCTGCTGCATTAATGATGTCTCGCATTTTCCTCTCGGCAGCTAGCACATCTGAGGGGAGTGTCAGTTCACTGAAGCGGCGATTGGTGTACTCTCTGAAGCCTGCCCAATCGGCCTTCCTCTGATTGATAAACTTTCGGCGCTCAGAGGTTATGAAGTCTAGGTGGTCGGTCGATGGTGAGAATTATGGGGAAGTGGTCTGATCCCAAAGAATTCACGACTTGCCAGGATACGTCACTCAGCAGATCAGGGGATGCAATGGAAATGTCTGGCGTGCTGCTACACTTCCTTGTAATCCTATTGCGGGCACCCTCATTCACTGTGCAAAACGTGGAACCTTCAATCTGCTCTACCAAATAAAAATATGCCACGCTGCCTGTTGCCTAGGGGAGAATCCCATGAGATGTTATGCGCATTCAAGTCTGCTGGAGATTATGACCAGATAGTAGCCCACTTATGTCGGGCTTGTAAGCCTGGCCATTAATTGGGACACAGCCACCAACCGGCGGTATGTACACGTTGTATAGCTCTATCACGGCAGTACCGGACCTGACTGCTATCCCCATGCACACCATGCATGGGTCACTAGCGCCAGGCGCAGATACCCCGGCTGTTGAATTCCAGCAGTTTAACTATGTATCCTTCGATAGTGGTGGGCGGATAAACATGCAATATTGACACAAGAGCAAGGCTTACACCCGATCTCGCAAGCATATCCGTCTCCTATTTCCTAAATACCCTTATGTCCAGGAACCATGCATAAATCTACATTATTCGTCCTCTGAAGACAATTTAAGACCTTTCGCAGCGACCCAAAATCTTATAGATGTGCCAACTAAAGCCCTCAATGCTTCTTCGTTATCTCTGTAGATACAGATGTTAGATCGATCTATACCTCTGGATATCACAATCTTGGCCGCCCTAGTTATCGCAAAGACCTCTCTCTGCAAAATGCTGAATCGAAGGTTGGAGGCCATAGTAGAAGTCTTTGTGTAAAATTTCAGCCAATTCGAATAAGAATTGCCCCCATTAGGGGCTCAAGAAATAAAATACGGCGATCGGTTTATATGGGAGCTGTATCAGGCTATAGACCGATAAAGACCATATTTGACTCGTATGCTGAAGATCATGGGAGAAGCCGTTCAGCTAAATTGGATAACAATTGCGCCCTCTAGAGGCTCAAGGTGTCAAGTCATAACAAAACACTCCATACAGAATTTCAGCCAAATCGGATAAGAAGTGCGCCCTTTAGAGGCCCAAGACGTCAAGACTCAAGATCGGTTTATATGGCAGCTATATCCGGTTATGAAGCGATTTGAACCATACTTAGCACAGTTGTTCAAAGTCGTAACGAAACACTTCATGCAAAATTTCAGCCAAATCGGATAAGAATCGCGCCCTCTAGGGGCTCAAGAAGTCAAGATCCCAGATCGGTTTACATGACATCTATGTTATCGACCGATTTCAACCATACATAGCACAGTTGTTGGAAATTATAACAAAACGCCTTATGCAAAATTTCAGCCAAATCGGGTAATATTTGCGCCCTTAAGAGGATTAAGAAGTCAAGACCCCAGATCGGTTTATATGACAGCTATACTAGGTTATCGACCGATTTCAATCATACTTAGCACAGTTGTTGGAAATCATAACAAAACACCTTATTTAAAATTTCAGCCAAATCGGGTAAGAATCGCGCCCTATAGAGGCTCGAGAAGTCAAGACCCCAGATCGGTTTATATGACATCTATGTCAGGTTATCGACCGATTTCAACCATACATAGCAAAGTTGTTGGAAATTATTACAAAACGCCTTATGGAAATTTTCAGCCAAATCGGGTAAGAATTGCGACCTTTAGAGGCTTAAGAAGTCAAGACCCTAGATCGGTTTATATGACATCTATATCAGGTTGTCGACCGATTTGAACCATACTTAGCAGAGTTATTGGAAATCATAACAAAAACACCTTATGCAAAATTTCAGCCAAATCGGGTAAAAATTGCGCCTTCTAGGTTTATATGGTAGCTATTGGGTTGCCCAAAAAGTAATTGCGGATTTTTTAAAAGAAAGTAAATGCATTTTTAATAAAACTTAGAATGAATTTTAATCAAATATACATTTTTTACACTTTTTTTCTAAAGCAAGCTAAAAGATACAGCTGATAACTGACAGAAGAAAGAATGCAATTACAGAGTCACAAGCTGTGAAAAAATTTGTCAACGCCGACTACATGAAAAATCCGCAATTACTTTTTGGGCAACCCAATATATCAGATTATGGACCGATTTAAAAGATATTTCGCACCGTTGTTGGAAGTCATAATAAAACAGGTGATGCAAAATTTGAGTAGAATTGGATATGAATTGTGCCCTCTAGAGGCTCTAGAAGTCAAGATCCAAGATCGGTTTATATGGGAGCCATATCAAAACATGGACCGATATGGCCCATTTACAATCCCAACCGACCAATACTAATAAAAAGTATTTGTGCAAAATTTCAAGCGGCTAGCTCTACTCCTTCGAAATTTAGCGTGCTTTCGGCAGACGGGCTAGATCGACGATTAAGAATATATATACTTTATGGGGTCTAAGACGGATATTTCGAGGAGTTATAAACAGAATGACGAAATTAGTATACCCCCATCCCATGGTGGAGGGTATAAAAAGTATTAGTGCAAAATTTTAAGCGGATAGTTCCATTCGCTCGAACGCCATCGTAATTTCAACAGACAGACGGACAATTAGGAATATATGAACTTTATAGAGAGTCGTAGATAAATATTTTCAGACGTTACAAATACAATAAACAGATTAGTATACCTCCCATCCTATGATGGTGGCTGCAAAAAGCTTAACACATACTTTCTTATGGCAACACTGCCAGTTGCCGCCTTTGATAAGCTAGCTGTCACATTGGCTAGCAGTAAAAACTAGTTCGCCACTCATATCAAACACAGAGTTTTAGCAGCATAGCAAGAGCAATGCTCTTGCAGTCGTTTGCCTAAAGTGATACCGCGTGTGTCGAGAAATACATTTTACGCAGTGCCAAAGAAATCAAATCATTAAAAAATAAATAAAGCGAGTTCAACGCCCCACTTGTTGAAAGCCAACAAGCTCAGCAATGTCCACAAATACTGACCTACATCACGAGCGGCAAAATGCCACAATATGTAGTGAAGACTTTGCCGTATGGTGGGCGGGAGGCGAAAAAGAACTTAGCAAAAACCGAACACTGGAAAAACTTTTCTTTAATGATCCTCAGTTTGCTGATGAACGCCCGCTCGCCAATATGTCTTACAAAGAAGTGTATGAATACAGCACTGCAAAAGCTGTACGTTTTTTGCGCAAACTAAGAGAATATCTGCGAGAGCAGAGAAAAATCAATTCCAAGCCCCTAACAGCCATAGAGGAAATATATGAGTTGCGCCGTCTGCTGGCAGGCACATTGGGGGCCGCTTTATTGCCTCAGAATTTCTCTTTTCGTTTGCATTCTGCTATGTTCTTGCCCACCCTGCTGAATCAAGCGACTGAGGAGCAGCAAAAACAATGGCTGGAGAAGGCTTGGAATTTTGATGGCATAATTGGCAGCTATGCCCAAACTGAATTGGGCCATGGCACTTTTGTAAGAGGTCTAGAGACTCGCGCCGATTATGATATAGAAAGAAAGGAGTTTGTTTTGAATTCACCTACACTGAGCGCCTATAAATGGTGGCCCGGTGGTTTGGGTCACACTGCAAATGTGACAGTGCTAATGGCCCAACTTTACATAAAGGATAAACCATATGGCTTGCAACCATTTTTGGTGCGCATACGCAATGAAAAGACCCATGAACCAGAGCCGGGTGTAGATGTGGGTGATATTGGTCCGAAGATCGGCTTGAATGGTGTAAATAACGGATTTTTAGGTTTGAAAAATGTACGCATACCTCTTAACCAAATGTTGGCAAAAAATAATCAAGTGTTAGCCGATGGCACCTTTGTAAAGGGTCCCGAACCGTTGTTACTCTATGGCAGTATGGTTTTTGCGCGTGTCCTTATTATAAGAGATGTTGTGTATAACCTGTTGCAGGCAGCCACAATTGCTACAAGGTGAGTTTAAGTAAACCTATGAAGATTTAGTGGTGTTTCAAGAAAATTATCGCTTAAACGGCAGTATGCACTTCTGATGAAAATTTCATTTCCATGGGGAATGCATTCACATATCCTAAGCGAAATTTTCGGTTTCAATACCGTTACCCAAAATTTCACTTGGAGGTATGCATGCAGCTCAAATGATTTTTTGTTTTGCGTAACAGGGTGACATAATAAGCATTGAAGAATTTTTTTCTGACAATTAAAGGCAGTATGCACCTCTGGCGAAATGTTCGTTACCATAAGAAATGGATTGACATATCCTAAGCGAAATTTTCGTTACCGATACCGTTATCGAAAATTTCGCTTGCGGGTAAACAGCTCAAATGAAATTTTCTGTGCATAACAGGGTGACATAATAGGAATTGCAGAATTTTTTCTTGCAATTGCGGATGAAAATGTACGTTTAGATAGGGCAACATGAGGTAAAGTTGAATTCAGATTTTCTTGGTCCAATTCGGTTTTATTTAATTTTATCTTAAGCTCCTTAGACCTAAGTTCCTTAAATAAAAATTCCTTTTTATCTCATTTGTCCCAACGCTTCGTCAATTTTTGTTGACATCTTCAGGGGATACGTCTATTTAATAAAACATTACATTTATTTCAAATCTTCATGAAAATATAATTAACTTACAATAAATTAGGATTTATTCACATGAATTTTTTTTTTGTCAAAAGCGCATTCATTAACAACACGACATTAATTATATTGGATACAACTTAAATTGTAATATTACATCTTTTTATTGCAACACGTAAACCTATATTAATATTGTTTGTGTCCTCTTTCAAGTTCATCGTCCTATATATTTTTTGTTGTATTCTTAAGCTTTTTAAAGTGTATCTCTTTCTCTCTTTGTTTTCTTTATCTCATATTTTGACATTTTCTAAGTCTGCCCTATGGCCACTTTTCAAAATATGTTGCGCCAAAGCTGTTTTCTATGCTCTGTGTTTTCCTATTCTTGTTTGCAGCATTCGTTTTGTTGTTCCTACATGTACTAAGTCACAGCTTTGTTCGTTAGTTCCCTTACATTCTATTTCGTAAACAACATTGCTTTGTTGTTGTTTGTCGATTGGAGTTTAGATGTTGGAGAATATTTTGTTGTTTGTTTGATTCGCTCTGTATGCATATTTTATGTTGTTTGTTTTGTTCATTAATGCTCTTAAGCTTTTGTTATCTGCTAATCCAGGGATGTATTCAAAGCTACAATATCGTTTGGTTTCTTCATACATTGTAGGGTTGCCATAAGTGCTGCTTAGTTTGCGTTTTATTTCGTCGTAGAGTTCAAGTGAATATATCCTAATTTATTGTAATTTAATTATATTTTCATGAAGATTTGAAATAAATGTAATGTTTTAATTAAATAGACGTATCCCCTGAAGATGTCAACAAAAATTGACGAAACGTTGGGCAAATGAAATAAAAAGGAGTTTTTATTTACGGAATTTAGGTCTAAAGAGCTTTAGATTAAATTTCATTACATATGTACTTTATTAGCCAAACATTATTAAAAATCGGGCAAAATTATAAATCAATGTTTGTCGCCATCTTGTAGTCTACACAACTATTTTCCAGCGGGGACATAAATGTCGTGGCTGCAACCGAAATATTCGTTTAAGACGCGTACTTGACTTAAAGAACGGTACGGTTTCGATACCGTTACAAAAAATTTCGCTTGCATGTAAGAAGCTCTAATGAAAATTTCTAAGTGTAACATTTTGTAAAATGTAACAATTTTTTCTTGTTTCATTGGAGATTTTTTTCTTGTTTCTTATACCCTCCACCTTAGGATGGGGGTATACTAATTTCGTCATTCTGTTTCTAACACCTCGAAATATTCGTTCAAGACCCCATAAAGTATATCTATTGTTGATCGTCATGACATCGGACCATAACTTGATATAGTTACAATACAATAGCTTAGCAATTCTTATCTATTATCCTCTGTTTGCCTAAAAAGAAATACGGGGCAAAGAATACGACAAATGCGATCCATGGTGGAAGGTATTGGGTTGCCCAAATGTAATTGTCGGTAATACAGTAGTAATATAGTCAGCGTTGACAAATTTTTTCAACGGCTTGTGACTCTGTAATTGCATTCTTTCTTCTGTCAGTTATCAGCTGTTACTTTTAGCTTGCTTTAGAAAAAAAGTGCGCGAAATGTTGTTTACATTTGTTTGTTTGGCGTCAATTTTAATATGGGTACCACATGTATTGAAAGAAATTCATTTAACAAACCGAATCAACGCTTGTGATATGCACCTTAAACGCAATGAATTCGATCCGTTTTTAAAACGAATCATAACTGAAGATGAAAAATGGATTGTTTACAACAACGTTAATCGAAAACCATCATGGTCCAATCATGGTGAACCAGCTCAAACCACTTCAAAGGCTGATATCCACCAAAAGAAGGTTATGCTGTCTGTTTGGTGGGATTGGAAGGGTGTGGTATATTTTGAGCTGCTTCCAAGGAACCAAACAATTAATTCGGATGTTTACTGTCAACAATTGGACAAATTGAATACAGCCATCAAGGAGAAGCGACCAGAATTGGTCAATCGCAAAGGTGTCATATTCCACCAGGACAACGCTAGACAGCACACATCTTTGGTCACTCGCCAAAAACTGAGTGAGCTTAGCTGGGAACCATATAACCCGGAGCTTGCACCATCAGACTACCATTTATTTCGATCTTTGCAGAACTCCTTAAATGGTAAAACTTTCGGCAATGATGAGGCTATAAAATCGCACTTGGTTCAGTTTTTTGGAGATAAAGGCCAGAAGTTCTATGAGCGTGGAATACTAAATTTGCCAGGAAGATGGCAAAAGGTTATCGAACAAAATGGCAATTATATATTTGATAAAAGTTCATTCTAAGTTTTATTAAAAATGCATTTACTTTCTTTTAAAAAATCCGCAATTACTTTTTAGGCAACCCAATATATGAGATTCGGCCCGGCTGAACTTAGCACGCTTTTACTTGTTTCTTTCTATGTTTGGATAGATCCATACAACATTAAATAAAGTGATTTGCAAATGTCTGTTTGCATTTTCTTTTATACCCATCACCATCAGATGTTGGCTATATTCATTTAGTCAAAATTATGAGACTATCGGATGAAAACTGCGACCTATACTTTGTACACTGCGACCTATTCTTTGTACACATAGACAGACGGACAGAGAGATGGACATAGCTAAATCGAATCAGAAAGTGAATCTCCGTCGATCGATATACTTATCAATGGGCCTATCTCTCTTCTTTTTGGGTGGTAAAAAAAATGCACTAGGCTATAATACCCTGTAACACAGTAGTGGTGTAGGGTATAAAAATTGTACTCCGCTTTTCACATGACCTCACCTTATAATACATCCTGTTCTTGGTATTGAGTTTTACTTTCCGCCTGCAGAATTAAAATTCTGAATATGGAGCCAGACCATGATGAACTCCACTAATACTTTACTTTAGGCCCTGTAGTATTTGGTTTTTATTATGTTGTGATGATATTTTGGGGATAGTTTTGGACTCATTATTTTGATTTTAGCATAGATATTTTATTGTACTTATCTTTCCAAGAATGTATACTTTGAATATAAACTACTTTATTATGTGTGCCAAAATTGCTATCCAATGTGTATGCCTCAATAATTTTCTGTGCTACACTCTTGACAGAGATGAAGATAAAATAAGTAAACATTGGTCTGCTTTATTTGAACGGATATAGATATCTTTATGAACTTAGAAATGGAAGAAGATAAGATGTTTACGAGATGATATGCTAATTTTCAGGGCCAGAAAACAAGGGGCCATTTGTGGGACCCTCAAATTGGGTCATTCCATAACGAAGTGTTTCTACTTATATTGGGTTGCCCAAAAAGTAATTGCGGATTTTTCATATAGTCGGCGTTGAGAAATTTTTTCACAGCTTGTGACTCTGTAATTGCATTCTTTCTTCTGTCCGTTATCAGCTGTTACTTTTAGCTTGCTTTAGAAAAAAGTGTAAAAAAAGTATATTTGATTAAAGTTCATTCTAAGTTTTATTAAAAATGCATTTACTTTCTTTTAAAAAATCCGCAATTACTTTTTGGGCAACCCAATAGATAACACTTGGCGCTATTTTACTTTTCAAATCAAATTTGGAATACATTTTCTATGTTAACAGTTTAGTTTTCATATTTCTTCTAAATGTGTCACTGTATTTTCTTCCTTTCAGATATTCCGCTGTTCGCCGCCAGGGCGTTGAGACACCTGGCCAGCCCGAGATACAAGTTCTGGACTTTTTAACACAACAACAAAAGTTATTCCCTCAAATTGCCAAGGGCATATTTTATCGTATGGCAGCTGACTATGTCTGGGATATGTATCGTGTGGTCAATAAGGAGCTCGATGTGGGTAATAAACGTAATCTTCCCGAGTTACATGCTTTGACTTGCTGCCTTAAGGCTGTCTGCTCCGAAGATGCTTCCAAAGGAGTGGAAATTCTGCGCAAAGCTTGTGGAGGTCATGGTTTTATGGCCTCAGCTAATTTTGGAAATATTTATGCCAATGCCACTGCGGCTTGCACCTATGAAGGAGAGAATACTGTACTACTATTGCAGGCTGCTAGATTCTTAACCAAGAGCTATGTGGGTGGTTTGAAGCGTTGTGTGTTACCCAGAACTGTAGCTTATATGCGCATCTTCACTCGTCCCAAGTGGACAGCAGATGTGGAGACCCTGGTAGCCTATCTGGAGAAGACCTCCATGGAGAGGGCCAAATTTTCCTTTTTCTATATGCAATCCAACAAAGCAAATCCCAAGATTGCCAATCATGCTGGTTTGTCACTGGCCAAGGCGGGTATTTTGCATGGCCGGGCTTTTATGGCTCGCATGGCTTTGGATAATGTGCGTTCGCAGATACTCAAAGGACGCATTCCAAAATCCTTGCAAGGTGTCATAGAGGAGTTGCTGAATATTTTCATTATGGATCTTTTCCTGGCCAGTTTGGATGAAATTCTACACTTCAATTATCTTAGTGCCAAGCAAGTGCAGGATATTGAAGAACGTTATCAACAGGCTTTATTGGCTTTCCGTCCCAATGCTGTTGCTGTGGTAGATGGTTTTGACTTCCATGATCGTGTGCTGTCTTCAACTTTGGGCTGCTACGACGGTCAGGCATATGAACGTCTTATGGCAGAGGCTCGCAAGTGTGATTTAAATACTGAAACGGTGAATGCCACATTTGAAAGCAGCTTAAAAACTCTGACGAGATCTAATTTGTAATTGTGAGTGAGAAGATATTTTTTGTTATTTTTTTTATACCATAATTTTTTTGTTAAATGGGGTATTTGCAGTGTGAATTATATAAAACAAATGTTATTTCGTATATTTTTGTAAATAAAGAATTTAAAAGTGTTTGGTTTCGCATTGATTATGGACATAATTTTTAAAATGGTTTTTGAGTGCATCTAATATAGTACTGTATAAAACAACTTCTTATACACAGTATAACATAATTATACAGTTACTATTTCTTATTGGGTTGTTGTCCATAATAAGTTAAATATTTATAAATAAAAAATATGGCAATGATAACTTTTCTTGCTGCAACAGTGACTCACAAATCAAAAAATTTCAATGCGAAGATGTTTGTATACTACTACGGCAGAGTTGAGTTGCTGCTTGGATATTAAATCGTTTTTAATTTCGAAATTATAATAGAACTAGAGTGCTGAAGTCAAAAGTTTTTACAAGAACAGCATCGTTGTGTTTCTCCAAGAGAAGTAGGAGCTTTTGGTGAAAGAGTTAACCATAGAAAGGTTGTAAGTCCCATACTTAGCCAGTTCTATATATAAATACCAATTTTATCGCATAAATTTGGACGTGTTCCTACCTCATTGGATGGGGTATATTAATCTAGTCATTCCGTTTGTAACACCTCGAAAAATTGATCTGCGACCCCATAAAGTTTATATTCTTGATCGTCTGGACATTCTGAGTCGAACTAGCCATGTACGTCTGTCGAAATCACGACAGTGGTCTAACACGTAAAGCTAGCCGCTTGAAATTTTGTACAGATACTTAATATGGATGTAAGTCGTTGGGAATTGCAAATGGGCCATATGGCCCATAGCTCCTATATAAACCAAATCGGAAGATTTGACTTCTTGAGACACTGGAAGCCACAATTTTGTAAGATTTCGCAGAAATTAGGCATGCAGTGTTTCCTTACGACTTCTATAAATTGTGCCAAGTACGGTTCAAATTGGTCTATAACATGATATATAGTCCCATATAAACCCATCTCCCGATTTGATTGCTTGAGCCTCTTGAAGCCACAATTTTTGTCCGATTTGGCTAAAATTTTGCATGCGATGTTCTGTTACGGTTTCCAATAACTGAGCTATGTACGGTTTAAATCGGTTTATAATCTGATATAGCTCCCATAAAAACCGAGTTCGGATTTGTATTGGTTTATGAATTGATACAGTTTTTAGGTTCTCACATTGTTAAAAGCTCCGTTTACATGTTGGCATCGAAGGATTCTTCTATCCTTTGCTCCTAACAAATTTACTTGAAACAGCCCCTGACCTCGAAATGTTAAAGATGTACTTATGATCCGTTTTGGAGGCTTTCCTTTGGATCACTTTGAAGTTTACGAATTTTCACTTTGCTGTTAAATCCCCCAATGATGAATGTAACTCCATCAACATAGTGGCTTTGTTGCTTGGGAACATCCACACAATTTAACTTTGGTTTTAATTTTGTATATCATTTTATGCATTACATCTGTTCAATACATAATTCACTAGAGCTTGGTTCCTATTGGCTCCTTTTCAAACATATGTTACGTAAATGCGCGCCAATACGATTCTGTTCTCAAACACATGGGCACCGAACAGGGATGAGCAACAGCAATAGATATGGTACAAAAGTGATTTGAAAGAGTACATCAAGTAGAAAGGTACTTTTTAGTAAAAATTAATGCTGACAGAGGCTGTGAGAATTTCTTCGTCCTTATTAAGTATTCAAGGATGTAATCCCATGATGTCTCAGAGCTCCGCTTGAAAGAGAGATACGTTTGCACCTAGATCGGAGAAGAAATGCCTTGCCAAGATGGAAAGCCTGGCGCCAGACATGAACACAGCAAATGTACGATCATCTAATAGAATGTATGCCAGACTGGCGAACGGTTCGCTCCCCAATGACGAGCTCTTCAAGGCATATTCGTGCACCTTTTTATTTTCCGGAATATCATTGTATCCGGGGATCCACGACGGCCTAATACCTAAGTCTCTACTCGGTGTGATCCAACCAGGATCTTATCGCTTTGTCAATTTTGGCATTTGTAGTATATTACATGCTCAGGAGACCTCTCCTTGATTAAAAAAAATACCTTCTTAAGATGGAAGGTTTTGACCCTGTCGATTTTTTTCTCCTCATCCTAACTAAAAAAGCTTCTACAATACACAGAAGTCGCGCATAACAAAAGATTTTTAAGTTCGCCTCCTCAGATCTATAACACTGTGCTCGTTTATAACTCATGGTGTTAAACTGTCATGTTGTTTGGTGGTGGAGACTTGACTTATCCATCTTTATCTTGGAGCCAAACAGGATTTCGTCTACATCTCGGAGCCGGCCCGTCTTCATCTAAGAGTCATCCAATTCCGTCTCCTCATAAGGGACATCAATGAAGACTGAGATCTCACTGATAGCTTTCTTTTTACTCCTTTTGCTGAATTTGGTATGGATCGTTGACCGATTGACGATTTTTCGAAAATAGTTCAGTTTATGAAACTTGTTGATCCTCAACACTCAAGCACCACGATTTGGCCAGGCCGAACATATCTTACTAATGTTGTACTTGTTTTTATACCCTCTATTATATGCGCCTCGGTAGTCGAGTTGGTAGAATGCTCGGATTACAGTGCGGGGGTCATGGTTTCGATTCCCACCAAAGGCCTTGGTCTGTCCCTGCTGTGGCATCACAATGGACTTAAAAATGTCTGAGTGAGTGAGACTGCCACTCTTACCTAACCTAATCTATACCCTACACCATGGCATGGATTTATGTATATACTATACTAGCTTAGTCATTCCATTTGTTACCCATCGAAATATGTATGTATTTATCTGAGGCCCCATAAAGTATACATATATTTGATCCCCATGTTATTTTAAGTCAATCTAGCCATGTCCGTCCGTCCGTCTGTAACGCTAGACGCTTGAAATTTTGCTCAAATACTTCCTATTAGTGTTGGTCAGTTGGAATTGTAAATGGCCCATATCGGTCCCTGTTTTGTTATAGCTCCCATATAAATCGGTTTCCTGATTTGACTTCTTGAGGCTCTAGAAGGTGCTGTGACATTCAACGGATGTGCCATGTATGGTCCGAATCGGTCCAAAACTAGATATAGCTCCCATATAAACCCATCTCCTGAATATACTTCCTGAGCCTCTGGACGGCGCAATTTGGCGGAAATTTTGCACAATGACCTCTGCTATGACTTTCAACAACTGTACCAGGTATGGGCCAAATCGGTTCCCAACCTGCTATAACTCCCACACAAACCGATCTCTCGAATTTTTCTTGAGCCCTTATAGGGCGAAATTCTTATACGACTTGGCACAATGGTCTTCAACATCCAAAAGAAACCACCCAAACTATGGTCTCCAAGTTCTAAATCAAGTATGACCTGAATCGGTTCATAGCTCTTCTTATCCATTATCCTTTGTTTGCCTATAAAGAGATACGTGGTACATAGCCCGGCCGAATTTAGAACGCTTTTACTTGTCAATTTTAATTTTTCTTAATTTTTTATTGTTTTATTAAAAAAATATGCAAAGTATAACACAAGGTTACCAATAAACATTTGTGTTTACACGTACCAAAATTGTACCATGCATACAATTTACCATCCCTGGCACAGAGAGAATGTACTCTTACTCAATAAAAACAGAGACCAAAAAGTTTGTTTCTCTTCAATCTACTTGCCATGGCGCGGCGTTGAGATTTTGGTTATGTTAGGACGGGCGGACGGGCCATTATGCATTACAACTTCATTCAGTTACGGTATTTCAGACGCGTTAGACGTTACCGGAAACAAATTTGTGGAATAGTGAATTCGTAGCCGTCGTCGTAAATTGTTGTTGCCTTTGAAATGGTTAAACAAATATAATAACGTCTTACGAGTTGTGTTAACTAAATTGCAAAAGATTTACAAAAATCTTCGTTTAACTTGGTCTCTTCGAAACGAAAAAAACGTAAACAATTGAAATTTACGTGTTCTGCTCTTATATCAATGTGGTGGTAGCATGCGGCGTGTGTAAACAATACCGCATTGTTGTATAGTCGTCGAGTATAAAAATCTGGCAAAGCGCATCCAATTCATTCGCTAGAAGTAGAAGTTGTTATTGTTATTATGCAGTATATACTTCAATTTCGGGAATAAGTAACAAGAATAGTAAAAAAACAACAATAACAACAACTAGTGTTGGGTGTCATTATCTTAAATGCATTGTGCATCTCATCTATGAATTGAATGGCAGAAAAAAAGTGTTTAAGTGTGTTTGCAGCTAAAGTGTGAGTGTGAATACATGCCATTTTTTTGTTGTTTCTTCTTTTCTCAAGACCACAATAGTGGAGTGAAGTGATAGAGTAAAGAGATAACAATAACAACAACACATTCTATATTGTCTGTGGCAGTGGCATTGAAAAAGAGAAAAATTCTAACGTAATCACATCATATGTTCATATTGGTTGGTCTTATCGAATAGCGCTGTATATGAAACATTAAGAAACGTATAAAATTTAATACAAAGTGTTTTAGAAACAAAAGAATAAAACAAAAGAAGCTTTTAGCAACGTTTTTTTTGGAAAACCAATAAAAAAAATCTACATAATACTAATTAAACAAAATAGAAAACCCCATAGCACAACAGCAGCAGTAGCAGTAACAGCAGCCGCTTAACAGCATCCCAACAGCAACAAGAACCACAAAACACGGTAATATTATCACGTTTAGCACGTTGTTGTATTGTATATGTAGCTATGTTTGGTTTGTTTCTGGTTTGTTATTGTTTTCCGTTTTCATTTTGCTGCTGTTTCCTTAGCCAGTCAGACGACGACGACGACATCTGTTTTCTTTTTTTTTTTGTTTGACGTTGATGCCGCACACAGCAGACGATCGAGTTGGTCTTATTTGTGCACAACAAAGGCAACAACAACATCAAACAAAATAAAAGAATTAAGAGAAGTAAAACAAAACTAACAAAATAAACAAAAAACTGAAAAAAAATCTACAACGAAACCGGTACCAAAAGAAAGAGTTAATAAAAATACCACGATAGGCACACACTCTTCGCACATAATCACGAGTCGTTATTTTTGAAAGTGGTACAAATTCAATTAAACAAAACCAGGTATTTTTATATCAAAGTTTAGCTTTTTAACAAATTGTGGGAAATTTATTGTTGTACATAGTTTGGCAAGACAGTCTATAAGAAGTAAAAATCAGGACATCGATATATAGAGAAGCAGTATCAATGCGCAGACCGAATCATTGTAAAAAATTAAGCCTAAAGGATGGTACTAGGTATATTCGTTTTTCGCAGGTAAAAACACATCCTTCTCACGGTTACTTTTTTGAAACACTACAAAAATCTCAATGATGACATAATAATTTTATGACAATATTTTCATAAGTCCTACTGAATGCAATCAGCAAGTTTTTTTTTGTTTCAAAAACGATTATTTTAACGTAGTAATCATGAAAAAAATTCTTTAAAAGCGAATATAATACCACCCTTAATCGGGTGAAATTGCGCCCTCTATAGGCGGAATGCATCTTAAAGGATACTGTTCACGTTCGTGCTGTGGCGTGGTTTGGTCTGCTCTGTGATTTTGATAGCAACCCCGATTTTGGTTTTGAAGTGGCCACTATGTCTTCAGGCGTGGGATATTTCTTCTAATCGTTGCTTACATGGCGCACTCGCTGGATTAGTTTAAGGAAATTATGAATGTTTTGTAATTAAATAGTTACTAGTTGCTATGATCGTTGAAGTGGACGGACGTATATTCTTCAAATAAACAAATTTGTTAATTTCGCTGAATTTGAAACCGCTGCTTGTTATTTCCGACGCGAAAAGGTGAAACACGTTTAAGTTTCCTGGTTGTGGCACGCGCACTAAATAACCGTGTATTATTAAAAGAACCTTTTTTTTTGCCTGGTTTGCCTTTGTTGGTTCCAGTGGTGTTCCACCAGTGTTTGGTTTAATTGTTGTTGGGATTTTGCCCTTTTGTTTTGCCGCGTAACATAGGTCCTTCGAACCGGATACGTTGGAATACGAGGATCACTTTTAATCTCTCCCACAGATTTTGGCCAAATCAGGTAATATTATCGGTTTATTGGTGCGTACTAACCTTTTTATTAACAAAAGTAAAGTTGTTAATAAAATTTATTTGTTGTTGAGTACCCCATTTTTTAATCCTAAAAGGTGTGGATCTGGCAACGACGTCACAGCTGATCGACGTATTGATACAAAATACCAACAAATAACATTAAATTACTCGTTGGTCTTCTTCTTGTTATTCTGCTCTATTTTGGTTTTTCGCTTTGGAGCAAAATTTCTTTGTTGAATGTTTAATTAAAACAAAGACATACCGCAAAATAAAGGAGAAATATAAAAAAAAAAAAAATATTAATAATAACAAATCTAATTGGTGCCTGTGCAAGATAAATGGTTGTGTTTTTATTTTTCATTTATCTTTGTTGACAGCTGTTGACATTTTGTACTGTTGGTAAAGGAGACTTCTAATAACAAGTTGCTTCGTCCATTACTTTTGGTTTTGGTTTGCATTGAATTTGTTATAATTAAATTGCTATTTTAGTAAAATTTCGCTGTTTTTGGTTGGAAGTGCTACAATTGCAACCAGTGTTTTTAATTCTTGTATGGAAAAGAGTTATTTTTTATATTTTTATCTAGCCGAAGAATTTTCGTTTGTCCACATTCTTTTTAGCAAGCTGTCTAAGTAAAGTGGAGACGTATAATCAGAAGTTGATTCGTCCTTCTCATATATTTCACTTGTATTTCGTGGACAATTATTTAATTTGCTATTTTCCACAAGTTTCGCTATACTTGGATAATTTAGCAAGGCCTTGGTGAGCGTTTTGGGAAAAGTGCTTCAGTGAAAATAGCATACCCCTATATATTATTGTGGAAATTTTTTTTTCTTTTTCTTTGCTAACAATCGGTCTTCGTTTTACATACCTGACATTCTCTGTAGTAAGAGACTTATCATAAGAAGTTGATTCGTCCCGCAATTTTATTTAATTGGTAATTATTTTTATTTGTGGCTTCCTTGCTAGTTTTCACCAAATTTCGTTGCCCTCGGACATTTATCGGGATTCGGTGATCAGTTTGGTCTTGTTTAGGTGAAACATGGCAGAGTCGAAATTTTTCATTAAATTTAGGAAACTTGTGGCAGTATTCCTCGATTTCGAGAATGAATACAATGCTATGAACAACGACGATCATACCATGTTTACTGTGGAACTGCGGAAGGCAGAACTTAACAGGCTTTGGAATAGGATAAACACAGCTTATGAGAGTTTCAGTGTTGAATGCGATGGGTCGGAGAATGAAGAAGAGGCTTCACGTTTATATAGGCAGTGTAGAGAAGCCTACATCAGTTGTGCAGCACAAATGGGTGAGTTGTCCCAGTCATTCGCTAACCATTCCACTTTGTCGTCAACAATGGCTAGTCCTCACCAAGTCCAACGGAGAGAACCTTTGGAAAATAGATTTTTGGACCATCGTTTGCGTTTGCCACCCTGCACCACTGAAGTTTTTCACGGTGACTACTTGTCATGGCCTTCGTTTAGAGATATGTTTACAGCCGTATACATTGATTGTAAATCCATTACACCTGTTGAGAAGCTGTTCTATTTGCGTCAAAGTACTCAGGGGGAGGCTTTGGAAATAGTTAAAAAATCCCCTTTGACGAATGATGGGTTTGAGAACGCATGGTCCAATCTTAAAAGTCGATATGAGAACAAGAGAATATTGGTCAATAGTCAGTTGAAGATTCTTTTTAATCTTGGATCGGTTAAATCCGAGTCAGCAGGGGAGATAAATCGCCTTCAGCGGGACATCAATAATTGTATTACCGCTTTGAAATTGCATGAAATCGATATACACAGTTGGGATCCAATTTTTGTATTTTTGTGCTCAACCAAGTTACCAACTAATACTTTATCGCTTTGGGAGCAGACTGTTAGAAATAAGACGGAGATTTCAAAGTGGTCGGATCTGGACGATTTTCTGACAGCTAGATTCCAGTCTTTGGAAACAGTGTATGACCTGACACATTCCCATGAGGTTAAACCGACGGATACAAAGGATTCTCACGAAGCTTCCCGGTCCAGCAGCAAGGTAAAGTCGTACCAGACTAATATGGATAAAAGATTGTGTTTTGTGTGTTCACAAGATCATGTTGTGAAGTCCTGCCCAAGGTTTTTAGAAATGAATCAAGAGCAAAGGTTTATTACTGTGAAAAGGAATAATCTTTGTTTGAATTGCTTCAGCAGTAATCATAAGCTAAATCAGTGTACAAGCAAATTTAGTTGCTCGAAATGCAAATTGAGGCATCACACTCTCTTGCATAAAGAATCTAGACAGCTGGATACTGAAGACATGGTGAATTTGGAGGCTCAGCCTGGTACGAGTCGGTTTGCGGCCCAGAACGCTGCGAGTGATGAATCCAGGGTACAAAATTGTTTCGTATCTACTCGGAAGCAGGTGCTTTTGGGGACGGCCATTGTTCACATTGAGGTTAATGGAACTGTTTTCTCGGCAAGGGCGTTGATTGATTCTGGCTCTCAGGCTACATTTATTTCCGAGAAACTACAACGACGATTTTTTTTTCACATGAATGAATTTTGAAAATGCTGTTTTTTGTGTAATATAGTTGAATTGCCTCATGAATTAAATATGAAATCAATGTGCTTTTTCTAGTTGGCACTGATGTGAACAACGCATTAATTCTTTTTTTCTTTTTGCTGTTTTATTTTCCTTGCTTTTCGAGTTATTTTCAGAGCTTTCGGATACCGCAAGACTGAAAGGTGGCCGGGATGTTCACGTTCGTGCTGTGGCGTGGTTTGGTCTGCTCTGTGATTTTGATAGCAACCCCGATTTTGGTTTTGAAGTGGCCACTATGTCTTCAGGCGTGGGATATTTCTTCTAATCGTTGCTTACATGGCGCACTCGCTGGATTAGTTTAAGGAAATTATGAATGTTTTGTAATTAAATAGTTACTAGTTGCTATGATCGTTGAAGTGGACGGACGTATATTCTTCAAATAAACAAATTTGTTAATTTCGCTGAATTTGAAACCGCTGCTTGTTATTTCCGACGCGAAAAGGTGAAACACGTTTAAGTTTCCTGGTTGTGGCACGCGCACTAAATAACCGTGTATTATTAAAAGAACCTTTTTTTTTGCCTGGTTTGCCTTTGTTGGTTCCAGTGGTGTTCCACCAGTGTTTGGTTTAATTGTTGTTGGGATTTTGCCCTTCAGCGTCGGATCGCTATTTTTGCTCAATTTCAAACATTTAACTTTGATAATAGTATCAATAAGAAAAATATCAATCGATATTCAGACAAAAAATAAAAAATCGATAGTGCCATGGATATTTTGATAAAAACACTTCATGCAAAATTTTACCAAATCGGATAATAATTGCGCTCACAATATCCCATATTGACTTCTTGAGCTTAACACTACCCGTGTTGTTATATGGTTCTGAGGTATGGGTACTTGTGTTTCAGCGACCAGTTCATTCTCCCATCGTCTTAAGTTTCATATTGTATATGTCAATGGGTCAAATATCTAGAATAGTCTCCAGTGGGCCCTAGTGGGCGTGGTCCCCATGGTTCCGCCTATGCCAAGACAACATGTTCTCTGAACTTGTTGTATGGTCCTTATGTTGCACTTTTTTCCCATAGCAGTCCACCAAACAACTGAGGCGTAAGTAAGTTTCGGTCTAATCATGCTCCAGTAGAGCCAGTGGACTATCCTCGGATTCAGGCCTCATTTCGAGCGTACGGCCCGTCTACATAGTGCCCAACATCTGTGAGCCTTCTCAGTATGCTTCCAAGATCACTCCAAAGTATTTAACCTTGTCAGAAATCGAAACAGTTTGTTGAGGAAATGTGGTGCGTCAAATTGGCCCACCTTTGTCTTTCTCGTGAACAGGCTTATTTCAGTCTTCTCAGGGTTAATATTGAGGACCCTGAGTCTAGCCCAGTCGTATGTCATATGCAAGACTCTTTCGGCGCTTCTGCATAGCTGGTTCGGATCCTTACCTCTTAGATGTATAGCAGACAGGTTAAAATCACTACTTAGTCAGCATTCATAATAGGTTATTAATGATGGTCAACCAAACGAGTGGGTTAAAATGTCTCCTGTGGCGTGCCCTGCGCCTCTTTATCTCTTATATTTATTTATTTTATAAAATCCCTAACATGTCTAACGTTTCAATTTGGACATGGGTTTTTGAGAGAAACTTTTTCATCTTGGCGGCGTCATTAACGCCTTCGACCTGGTCGCAGAAAAGCTTCCAGGAGGCACATTTTGCCGCTCTGGTAATGTTATTGTATTCCTTGAGCCGTGTTTAATACACATCCCAATATACTTGCCCTAATTTACGGCGTGCTCTGTTATTAAAGCTGCGGACCTCTTTCCCAATATAACGATTTTCACCAGTCATCCAGGGTTTTTCTTGGGCTGATTCCCTTTCTATCTTCGAAGGACCCCACCAGTGCAGTCGTAATCCTGTTGACATTTTCGTCAATGTCTTCTATGCTTAGACAATCTAAATTATCTTGCCCAAGTCTTCTTCTGAGTAGCCTTCCGACTTTTGTCCAGTTGGTTTTCAACTTATTCCGGAAGCTTATCGGATTCGGCGCTGGCCGTGCTATTCTAAACCTAACGTAGCGATGGTCCGAGAAAGAGTGTTCAATCCTGAACCTCATCGATTAGATCTTCCGAACATATTTTCATATCTAACACCTCCTCCCTGCTATTAACAAAGGTAACGGTGTTACCAATATCAAATGTTATTAGGTCGTTAGTATTCAAGAATTCTGCCAGGACTTGGCCTCGCTTATTAATGTTGGTACTACCCCACGAAATGTGGTAGGAGTTCACATCGCATCCTATTAGTACCTCATTTTCTTTCTGTTTTGCTTTTCTCACCAGCCGTTGCGGCTCCAACGTGGGTGGCGGTGTCGGAGAGTCGAAAGGCTGTCGCTGCGCTGCCTAATGTTTCAATATTAAGATCTTTACTAGTCTTCCGAATCTCCCAGTCGGTGATGGGTCCGTCGTTCGGTCCCTGTTTTATGTGTTGGGTATGTTGACTGTGTTGGGTCTCTCCCCACTGCGCTGCCTGATATTTTAGTATTCGAATCTTTGCTTATCCTAGTCTTTCCAATATTGAGAGAGGCGGTAATTGTCTCGTTTTCGTTGGGCGGTATTGAGTCACCTGGCACTGTACGGCCTATTGTCTCAATATGAGGATTTTTGCCTATCTTAGTCTTCCGAATCTTGAAAAAGACAGCCTTGCTCCTGTAGTGCGCCATGCCTTTAGTCTTAGCCAAACTTGTCACGGAGACCTGATCAATGCCAACCACAAAGAGAGTTCCCTCGTCCATCTCCTCCCTGTGGAAAACCTCCCGCATCTCTGCGACCACACCTTGGTTTTGCTTGCCCAAGAATTCCAACATGCGTTCCGTCGCAAATTTACTGCCCCGTCCATTGATGAAGATTGTCGCTTTTATGAGCTGGGGTATGTCCATCTTTCTCACCAGGTTGAACTTTGCGCCCTCCCAGGGAGCGTGGATACCTCTGACGAGCTGTTTGACGGCATCAATATATTCCACCGAAACAAATCCGCTCATTAACCAGATCCTCCACTTGGGACTGATGTTCTGGTGGAATCCTACCGAATGCACTGCCGATATTGATGACTGCATGAGTCAGTCCATCTCTGTTGTGCTTCCTTGCCACTCTGGCGTAAGAGGGCGGCTCCTTACCATTCTCAACGACCATCTTCCCCTTCCGCGATGGCTGTGGCCTTTTTTTGGAAGTTACAGTCCTCCATGAAGACACTGTCTGGAGTCTCCATTGCGGGATGGTTGGCTTGGTTTTACCAGGGTACTTAAAAGCAGGGGGCATTTTAGCAAGGTTATGCTCTTCGGCTACGACTATTATTCCGATTTTTGACTTACTCCGAGGAATTGTCAAGGCGATAGGTGGTCATAACGAGCAAAAGTGAATGAATTCTTAAATTTAGCTTCCGTTTTTATACCCTGCGCCACTATTGTGGTACAGGGTATTATAAGTTTGTGCATTTGTTTGTAACGCTAAGAAGGAGAAGAGCTAGATCCCGCTGGGTACTTGGACCCAAATTTTAATACCATATTCGTTTTCTGGTCTCTAATACCTTTCATTTGATATCTTAATTGTGTCTATCGGACCACTTTCCGATATGGGTGGCGTTTTTGCAGTAATGGGGGAGGGTCCGTCTCCCGTCAGATATCGAAAAATGATATAGCCTATGTTTCCTTCCAGAACCAACCTGCACAATATGCTAAAATATCGAGAAAATCGGTTATGCCGTTTTTCAGTCTATACGGAACAAACAAACCGAGACCCATATGTTCGTGATTGGCTAATGTGCTCCCTTTGGTCATTTTTGTGGGGGTAGGGTGACCCCCTATACTTCGACATGAATTTGTTTGCCAGATTCATTATCTATTCCCGCATACTTTTCATTTGATACCCATATAGTCCTTATCGGTCCACTTTTAATTTTGGTGGTGTTTTTGGGGTAACGTTGGAGATTCCGCCCCCTTCCGTTACCAATAATTGTAAAGCCTATTCCCACTTCCTGACCAAATTCGTAATCCCGAATACCTTTCATTTGAGTCCCATATTGTCATGATCGTCAAATAAACCTATTTTAAGGGGTTTTGTGGCTGGGGCGTCCCCCCAGGTACTTGGACCCAACTTTTATTATGAAATTCATACTCTACTCTTGAATACCTTTCGTTTGAATCCCATGTTGTCCGGATCGGTTCACTTTTATTTTTGGGTAGTACTTTTGGGATTTTTCCCGATATCAAAAAATTATATAGCCTATATTTCCTTCCAGACCAACCTACACAATCTGTGAAAATTTCAAGGTAATCGGTTCAGCCGTTTTTGAGACTATACGGAACAAAAAACAAACAAACGAACAATCATACAAACAAACACAAATTGAATTTTATATAAAAGATATTGCCCGAATTTATAATTGTAGGGTATTATATAGTTGGCTCCGACCGACTTTTGCCTTTCCTTGCTGCTTATCATTTGAATAAATTTTTTTTCACACAAATTGATGTGTCGTTAAGATTGGTGAAACTTAGAAATGTATCCAAAGCTCGTTTCGGCCTCCTTGCTTGTCCTTGTGGTAAAATTTGCAATCTTCATTTTGGCTCCTGAGAGTCTTGATTTGCTCTCACCAATGGCTTTCCCTTTCTTTCGTCTTATTTACCTAAATTTTTACCGAAATCCTTCCCTATATACTAATTTTTCCTGCTGCATTCTTTAGTGTTAACAAAGCACTCCCGATCCTGACCGTAGGTTTCTTGATGAGGTTCTTACACACGAAGCTATATTTCTTTTAAACGCCTATTAATTATGCATAATTTCTTAAATTGTTAATATTCTTGTCATGAATTTTATGAAATTTGCCTTAAACGTTATTTTATGTACTACGTGAGCTGTTTTCACTTTTTTTTAACTTCCCCACCATCTTTCGAATAAGAAGGTGGCAATGACCTTCCCTCCGCTCAAATGATTTCTTACTCATATTTGTACCACTTTCAATTATAAAGACTTTATCATTGTTTACCTTTTTGACAAGTGTTGTTATTCTATTAATTTTGTGAGTAGACGACGGACCACTCATAAGAGCAGATATTCAAAGAGAGTGTGAGAGAGAGAGGGTGAGGCAGAGGGCAGGCAATTGCTTTGTGGTCTTTAATTTTTTTACTTCATTTGCATAATTCATTTATTCCCCCTAAAAAGAGAATACAACAAAAAAAAACAGCTCACCTAACCGCGTGAGCTCAATGAGTATGATAATGTATGTTGTTGTTGTTGTTCTTGTTGCTTGAAAGTGCCGCAAAGTAAATCTTTTTTTTATTCCCCGCTTTTGGGGAGTATAAAGACCTTTGTTCGCACATATAAATAAACCAAAGGCCGGCGTTTGCTTAGCTGCTGAGTCGCTCTATGTTTGTTTTTGTTTGTTTGTTTGCTGGTTTGTTTGTATGTATAGATTTAGATACCTGTCATTCACTATATCTTGTTGATGGGTCACTTATTAATTTCTGGCCATTAATCATCAGTCCTTTTCAGTTTTCCCTCTTTCAAAAAATTGCTATTGAAATCTACTTCAAGTTGTTTCGTTTTTCCTAAGCGTTGCCTATAAAATAAATGTGAGCACAAAATCGAATATAGAAAAAAACTGAAACCAAAAATAGACAAAAGAATATGAAGAAGGTAACATGCTTTCATTTGTCAAAAATCTATCTGATAGCTGTCAATGCGAAAGAGCCATAAGATTAACGGTTAATGAGTAGGAAATAAACTGTCAAATATGGTAGAGTTTTTTATTCAGCCAGATGTGTTTTCGATGCTGTCTGTATGGGAGAGTTGGCAACAGCTTTTCAAAATTTTGGTTATTATTGAGAAGCATAACTTTGATGATTGAAAAATAAGGCTGGTTCATTGAGAAGTGATTGATTTGAGTGATCGATTTCATTTTAATGGGAACTTTAGTTGCAAAGGTGGTATACAGGGCAGTTAAAACGAAGTTTTACCAATCCAAGCAATAAAATTTTTTTTTGTTTGAAAATATTTTTATTGATTTAAATGGCAACAAGTCGAAGCGTGCTAAGTTCGGCCGGGCCGAATCTTGGGAACCCACAACCATGGATTCTGCTAAAAATTTATACAAAATAAATTAAGTTGTAGAACATGATTTTATTGGTATGCAGACCAAACTTCTGTCAAACTAGCAAAAATTAAAGCTTCTAGGAAACGAACAGTGATGATCGAGAAACCGGTTTACATGGGAGCTATATAAGGTTATAGGCCGACTTGGATCGTACTTAGCACAGTTGTTAGAAGTCACAAAAGAACACAACGTGGCGAATTTGAGCCAAATCGAACAAAAATTGCTGCTTGTAAGGTCTCAAGAAGTGAAATCTGGTGATCGTTTTATATGGGAGCTATATCAGGTTATAGACCGATGTGGACTGTACTTGGCACAGTTGTTGGAAGTCTAAACAAAACACTACGTGCATAATTTCTGCCAAATCGCACAAATTTGTAATAAATACCGACCATTGCAATATGAGCCTCATATGAAAGGCATTTGGATATCGAATTCGATATCCAAATTTGAGGCGAAATGGCTGAGGGGCCAACCAATCACCAAATTACCCCCCCAAACAGGGCTTCTTTACCGACCATGGCAATATTGGGCTCAAATAAAACATATTAGCTAGTGAAAGAAGGCGCAGCATAGCGGGTCCTTTACAGCTAGTGTCCTCTAGAAATGAAATTTTGCCACAATTTTCCTTGGTAATGAAATTTTGACAAAATTTCTCATGGAAAAAATATTTTGAGAAAATTTCCCATAGAAATGAAATTTTCACAAAATTTTTCAAAAAAATGATTTTTTGACAAAATTTAAAAAAAAATTTAATTTTTACAAAATTTCACATAGAATGAAATTTTGCCAAAATTTCTCGAGATTTTTGCGCATTTTTCCATAGAAAGAATATTTCCCATAAAAATTAAATTTTGATAAAACTTCCCATAGAAATGTAAAATTTTCCATGGAAATGACATTTTGTCTGTTTCCACTCTTTTATATGATCTCTAAAATCTTTTCGTGATTTTTCGAACACTTCCAGCTCGTGTTTATATTCAGTGCTTTCTATTCAAAGAATAGCAAAGCAAAGAAATTATAAAAGTTGGTCAAGTGTGTGTTATCATTCAAAACACTTTGACTGGCATGGTGGATCGCGATTTCTGATATGCCATGTATCTTAATCAAGACCTTTGTCAAATTGATTAAGGTTCCCTACATACCCAACGACTGTAGAGTACGATGTAGAGCAGGCTTTTGTTTCGAACCAAAATTTTCCATGGAAATGAAATTTTGACAAAATTTCCCATAGAAATGAGATTGTGACAAAATTTCCCACAGAAAAGAAATTTTGACAAAATATCCCATAAAAATGAAATGTTGAAATAATTTCCCATAGAAATGAAATATTGACAAAATTTCCCATAGAATATTTATTTTATTAAAATTTCCCATAAAAATAAAGTTTTGACAAAATTTCCCATAGAAAAGACATTAAAAAAAATCCCATATGAATGAAATTTTGACAAAATTTTCCAAATGGAAAGGAAATTTTGACAAAATTTCCCATCGAAATGAAATTTTGGCAAAATTTCCCATAGAAATGAAATTTTGACAAAATTTCACATAGAAATGAAATTTTGACAAAATTTCCCATTGAAATGAAATTTTGACAAAATTTCCCATTGAAATGAAATTTTGACAGAATTTCCCATAGAAAAGAAATTTTGACAAAATTTCCCATAGAAATGAAATTTTGACAAAATTTCCCATAGATATGAAATTTTGACAGAATTTCCCATAGAAATGAAACTTTGACAAAATTTCCCATAGAAATGAAATTTTGACAAAATTTCCCATAGAAATGAAATTTTGACAAAATTTCCCATAGAAATGACATTTTGACAGAATTTCCCATAGAAATGAAATTTTGACAAAAATTCCCATAGAAATGAAATTTTGACAAAATTTCCCATAGAAATGAAATTTTGACAAAATTTCCCATAGAAATGAAATTTTGACAAAATTTCCCATAGAAATGAAATTTTGACAAAAATTTCCCATAAAAATGAAATTTTGACAAAATTTCCTGCCAGTCCAGGAAGTTTCCCTAACCCCAAAATTCCTCTAAGCAGACAAATTGACCGTTCCTATCAATATGGGGCTCAAATGAAAGGTATTCGATAGTATTGGGTTGCCCAAAAGGAATTGCGGATTTTTCATATAGTCGGCGTTGACAAACTTTTTCACAGCTTGTGACTCTGTAATTGCATTCTTTCTTCTGTCAGTTATCAGCTGTTACTTTTAGCTTGCATTAGAAAAAAATGTAAAAAAAGTATATTTGATTAAAGTTCATTCTAAGTTTTATTAAAAACGCATTTACTTTCTTTTAAAAAATTCGCATTTACTTTTTGGGCAACCCAATAGATTATGATTCTGGCATATAAAATAAGATCAAAGTATAGAGGAGTCCAATGAAATGTATAAGGTAGTAGATGAAAAATTTGTCCATAAACATTTCATTAAAGAACAGGGGCCAACTTCTTACACATCAATGAGTCCCCTGTCCGATTCAAGTTTAAGTTCAATGATAAAAGACCTCCTTTTTACATAACTTCTATGCATTCCTCACAAATTTCGCCAACATAAGAAGGTGATAACCACCACCTAAAAATGTTTCCAATGTTTTCGCCAGTATTTGAATTCACGCGTTTGGCATCATTGGTGGACTTGCTTACCTCTGCGCTTCAATGACTGGGGGCAAAATGTCCTCATCTTAAAACTCTGCGAAAACAGGACTTATATATAGACCATTATAATACAGGGCTCAAATGAAAGGAATAAGAGTGTTAAAGAAGGCATTGCGGAGCGGGCCCGGTACGGCTAGTTTCCAATAAAAATGCAATTTTAACAAAATTAACTAATGCAATGAAATTTTGACAATCTTTTCCTTTGAAAAAAATAATTTTGATAAGTATTCATTTGCCTTTGGCTGAAATGATTATCTGACAGATAATTCAATATATTTCGCCAGATCCACTCTATCCACTCTAAATAGACCTTAATTTACGTGCAATCTGATTTATTTTCCACCTTAGCACCTGTGCTATCAGATTTGCTTTTATCAACTCTAAAGAAAAAAATATCTACATACATATTTGTTTTCGGCATTGCACGCCAGATTGACAGATTTTTATTGGCGGACAGACATTTTTGTGTGACCAATACTGCAGCAACATTCTATTTTGGAGCATTGACTCACAAAAATCAGGGTCAGCTATTGAGTATTGGAAAAATATCTACAGAAAATTAACTTAGACAAGGCGACGACTAAAAGCAATTACGCCTCCCTTCTCATATCACCCCCCCCCCCCCCCCATGGCTAGAATTTCAACAGTGCCATTCTGTGGGTATGTCAATCGATCAGTATGCGAATATTTGAGAAATTCACATTCATTTCGAAATTATTGCAAAAAGCTGTAGGAAAAAAAAAATTCAAACAACGACATCAAAAACCACACAGAAATAGCAACAATACCACAACAATCAACAATTCGCGCTTTCGTAAAATGAGATGACTAAAATAGAAATAAAATTGAAGACCATATTAACGTCTTGATGGCGGTGAAGGCAGACAATATTGATTGTCATTGCGTTGGTATTTTCTTTTTACACAGAAAAAACTAAAACTCTGGAAAATCCTCATAAATCATAAGTCTTATCTCTTCTACATATAAACAGTCTATATTTTAATCAATTGCAGCTGTTCCAAATGTTTGTGCAATTAATTTTAAATTATCTTTTATTTCATTTGTGTTTTCTTTCTAGCAATTTAACACATTTTCCTACTGCACTAATTTCTACCATGACAAGAATAAACGAAGATTAATCTAGGAAATTGTGAGTTAAAAGAAAAAGTTCTTCTTAAGCTGGAAATTAAACTATTTGCTTAAAAGTGAGTTAACAATTTAAGCGAACATATCAAAAAGTTGCCATTTAGTTAATTATATCTAAGGGAAACTATACAACATCACATTTCAAGTAAGTATTCTCCTTAATTTTAAGGAAATTTTGTCTTACAAAAAGTCTTCAAGGAAATTTAACAGAAATGTTGTTAAAATCGAATTAATGGAGAAAACTTGCTGAGCCTTATATTGCCATGATCGGTAAATGAGTACTGCTTGGGGGAGTTTTAAGAGTTGCACGGCAGCTTAGTCATTTCGCCCCAAATGTGGATATCAAATTTGTGCTTTTCTCTTAATAACCTTTCTTTTAAGGCCCATATTGCCTTGGTATGTAAAAATGTCCGGTTTGGGCGGTATTTTGGCGGGGTGTGACCCAGACACTTGAAGCTGAAAGTAGATAAAAGATTCGTGCTCTGATCTCAAATACCTTTTATTTGAGCCCCATATTACCATGATTAGTAAAAGATTTCTGTTGCGGAGGTGAGGTGGACTCCCATACGTTATGTCTCAAAAGTGAATACTAGATTGGTACTATACTTCCAATTGCCTTTAATTTAAGCCTCATATTGCCATGGTCAGTATACGTGCCCGATTTAGGGGTGTGTCGGCTCCACATACACTTGGATATCAGATTCGTTTTCTTCTCTCAAATACCTTTCATTTGATTCCCATATTGTCAGCATTGGTCTCTATATTCATTTGGCGGACTTAAGGGGTGGGATGGTCCCCCTAGGTACCCCACCCAGACATCCATAAAATTTTTTTGTTTTTGTGTTACTTTGAGAGTTCAAACTAAATTTCCCTTGAATCGTTCCGCACATTACCAAGATCTGGCATTTTTGAAAATTAGGGTAAGGGGGAGGGTAGGTCCCCCTTTGGGTGTAAAAAAAATTAAGTACGCTATTTTCGCCGCGGGTCCATAGAAATAAACAAATTTATAGAGAAATTTTGTCTTAAGAGAAAATATTAACATGGTCGGTAAATGCGTCTGATTTTGGGAGTGTTTTGGGGGCGGGTTGGCCCCACATACACCTGTCCCGACGATTGGATATCAGATTCGTTTTCTATTCTCATATACCTTTCATTTGATTCCCATATTGTCATGATTGGTCTATATATCAATTTGGCGGACTCTGGGGGCGGGCAGTATCCCTATGCACCCTACCCAAATGTGGATACTAAATCTTTGTTTTTATGTTATTATAAGAATTCAAACAAAATTTCCCTTAAATCGTTTCACACATCACCAAGATCTGGCGTTTTTGACAATTGGGGTAAGGGGGAGGGTCCGCCGCCCCCTCCCCTCAGGTATCAAAATATGAAGTAAGCTATTTTCGGGCGGTCCCCCTAGGCACCCCAACTAAAAATGGATACAATTTTTTTGTTTTTATGTTGCTTTAAGAGAGCAAATAAAATTTCTCTTCAATCGTCCAACAAATCACCAAGATCTGGCGTCTTTGATAATTAGGGTAAGGGGGAAGGTCCAGCCTCCTTCGGGTATAGAAAAATGAGGTACCCTATTTTCTCCATGGGTCGATACAAACAAATTTCAGATAAACCTTGCCTTAAGAGACCATATTGGCATTGTGGGTAAATGCGTCCGATTTGGTGAGTGTTTTGGGGGTGGGCCAGGTCCACATACACTTGGCCTCAGGATTTAATACCATTATCGTTTTCTACTCTCAAATACATTTCATTTGATTCCCATATTGTCGTGATTGGTCTATATATCAAATTGGCGGAGGGTAGGGCGGTCCCCCTAGGCACCCCACCCAAATATGGATACTAAATTCTTGTTTTTATGTTAGTATAAGAGTTAAAATAAAATTTCCCTTGAATTGTTCCACACATCTCCAAGATCTGGGGTTTTTGATAATAAGGATAAGGGGGAGGGTCCGCCCCCCTTCGGATATAAAAAAATTAAGTATGCTATTTTCACCACGGGTTCATACGAACAAAGAAACAAATTTAGGAATAATTCCTTGCAAAGAAGCTGTGGAAAGCCGCCTTCTCCTCTGTGCAATGCGACGTCCAAAGCCTGACGATCCAATGACCCGACAGGCCTCCTGTTAATATTTTGAGGTCATATTTCCTCAGTGCCAGGAGGTTTCGCGAACCTGCCTGCAACTCGCGGCGTCAGCCCACGCCTTATTCGCTAGGTTGTCGTAGAAAGGCGCCACCATACCAAGAAGGGTCTACCAATTCAGAAGTGTGATTGGCGCTGATCAGCGATGCATTCCTAGCAAGTCACCTCTTTGTCACCTCTTCGGTATCCTAAAGACCTGTGCCTGAGAAACGATATTCCAATCCAAATGCGTAATATCGAACATGACACTCAGCGCCTCCCTTGGGGTACTCCTTCTTGCTCAAAATATTAGCACCGCCTTGTCAGGGTCCCGCTCAGATTTTTATTTGTGACTCCATCACATTTCATCGAAAATCCATAAAAAAATTTAATTTTCACTTTGAAAACTAAATTGTCTCAATTCGTGGAACCATCAAAAAATTATCTAAAATCCATCAGAAATCGGATATCACTTTACATAAGGCCGGGCATGGTGGTCGAGGCACTAGGTCGCCGGAACTCGGTAGTAGGTGGTGGACTCAAAGAAGTGGTCAGTAGCTCTTGTGTCCGAGGTACAAGGGAGGTTTATTACCGAGAGGTGATATACTCACGGCATGAATGCGACACTAGGTGACCGGGACGCGGAAGAAGGCGGTTGGCACGAAGGCGTGGTCAATGGCTCAGTGGGTCCAGTGTCTAAGGGACAAGTACAGACCGCTGGCTAAACTTATCAACAAGATGTGCTTCACCCACGGCGTGAACATGGCACTAGGTCGTCGGTACGAGAGAGTAGGGGTAGGCACGAACGCTTGATCAATGGCTTTGTGGCTCCAGTATCAGTGGGCCAAGGACGCAACTCTGGCTAGGTTTATCACCGAGACGTATTTCACAAATGTAGCAGTTGTAACGAACGCGTGGTCAATGGCTCAGTGGATTCTGTGTCACAGAAACATGATTCACCCGCGGCGTGAACATGGCACTCGGTCCTTGGGACGCAAAGTGGTGGTGGGGACGAACGCGTGATCAATGTCTTGGGGTTCCAGTGTCAGGGGGCCAAGGACAGAACTTTGACAAGGCTTATCATCGAGACGTGTTTCACTAAAGGAGTGAACGTGGCAGTTATAACGAACGCTTTGTCAATGGCTCAGTGAGTTCTGTGTCTGAAGGTCAAGGACAGAAAGATGGCATGGCTAATCACTGAGACATGATGGATCGCAAAGGTTTCTAATGTCAAGTAGTCTTTTCAGGGTCTTTAAGGCAAAAAATGAGAAACTAATTGGCCTGTAGTCCCTGAGCAGAAATTGGCAAAGGTTTCTCGCTTACAGAACGAATATCACCCAATCTATCTCTATCCTCTTGGCATGTTGGCAGCAAAACTCAGCAACCAAAAAATCACCTCAAGGAGTCATATGACACACGGTCATGCCGTATGTGTTAGAGAAAATTTTAGTCCATGGAAAAAGATTCAGAATATCAAAATTTTTCTCCGCCTAATTCCTATTGAGTTACGGTCCATTGAAAATCACTGTTCCATACCGTAACTGACTTTCCTTTGAAACGTTCTTCAACCCCGACTCACTCCACCCATTGATGCTAAACGCCGACCATTGCATACACTACAATTTTTATATGACCTTCGCCTGCATTTTTCTGAAAATTAACTTGAATTTAGTTCATCCAATAATTTTGCATTAAGAAATGTCACACAAAAGACACGCTCTTTATGTGTTGGCAAACATAAATTATTCGTTTTTACTGCAGCATCGTGAAAGGAAGGAAATCAGTGGAAACATTTGCTGGTAACGACCGAAGCCAAGCTGCCAGAAAGCACCAAGCGAATGAAGCCACACAATGTAATTTACATAAAGGCTGGCAAGTTGTATTCGCATAATCGCTTTACAAATTATGCCGCACTTTAAATTATACACTTAACCCCTTAAGAGCACATAGCGTAACTAAAAAGACTAACGCACAGACACACATGCGTTACACAAACACGCAGGAGAGTACCCCGCATAAGGCGATCAAATACCTTTTGCGAAGGGTGAAAAAACCAATTTGAAAAGTCAAATATATTTTAACCCAAACAGTGGCAGCGACAACGCCATACAAAGTCCTCAAATTGGTAACAATGCCTAATTTATAAACGCTGATTATGCCAATGAAGATGATGATGATGATGATTACCCTGCTCATAACAGAAGGAGAAGACGATGTTGTTCTTATTGGTGGTGCCGCTTCACACAAGCCCTACAATGCCTCCTCAGATTGCATTGCACCCATCCATGCTGCCACATGCTGCCATCGTTTGTTGTTGCTGTTGTCTTTTCGTGTGACGATAACAATAAGATGGAATAATTTAGAATTTCTTTTGCCACACTTTATAGGGGTGGCAAAAATATTCAAATAAAATCGTATAGGCACCATGCAGGTAATTTAAGCTCATAGGCAGTCCCTTAGGCTAATACTACGCTATTGGTGCAGCGAAAAAACGATGCTTTTGACAGGTTATAAAAAACTAAGTTTGCGAAACACTTTCTCTAATGCCTCTTTCCATAACAAAAGGGAGGCTTAAGATTCTTAAACATAAGAAAGGATAGTTTTAGTACCCCTTCCATAAGAAAAGGGTAGTTTTAGTAGTTTAGTTTTCCCTTTCCCTACAGAAAGAGTAGTTTTTAGTACCCTTTGCATAGGAAAAGAGTGATTTTAGAACCCTTACCATTGAAAATGAGTAGGTTTAGTAGATTTAATACCATTTTCAAAAGGAGTGGGTAGTTCTAGTACCCTTTCCCGAGGCAAGGGTAGCTTTAATACTCTTTCCATTGGAAAAGGATAGTTTAAGTATCCTTTCCATAGGGAAAGGGTATTTCTAGTTCACTTGGCATAAGGAAAAGGTTGTTTTAGTACCCTTTCCATAGGGAAAGGGTAGTTTTAGTACCCTTTCCAAAGTGAAAGGGTAGTTTTAGTACCCTTTCCATAGGGAAAGGGTATTTTTAGTACACTTGGCATAGGGTAAAGGTAGTTTTAGTACCCTTAATATATTATATTATATTAAGGGTACTTAATATATTTTCCAAAAGGAAAGGGTAGTTTTAGCACCATTTCCATAGAGAAAGGATAGTTTAAGTTCCCTTTTCATAGGCAATGGGTATTTTTAATACTCTTTCCATAGGGAAAGAGAAGTTTTAGTACCCTTTTCCTATGGACATTGTACCAAAAGTACCCGTAAAGTTTTAGTACCCGTTCCATTGGGAAATGATAGTTTTAGTACCCTTTGCATATCTAAAGGGTAGTTTTAGTACTCTTTCCATTGGGAAAAGCTAGTTTTAGTTCTTTGTCCATAGGGAAAGAGTAGTTTTAGTACCCTTTCCATAGAGAAAGGATAGTTTTAGTACCATTCCCAAAGAAAAAGGGTAGTTTTAGTACTCTTTCCTATGGGAAAGGCTGGTTCAAGTACTCTTTTCATAGAGAAATGGTAGTTTTAGTACACTTTCCATAGGGAAAGTGTAGTTTTAGTACATTTTCCATAGGGAAAGGGTAGTTTTAGTACCCGTTCCATAGGGAAAGGGCAATTTCAGTACCCTTTCCATAGTGAAAGGATAGTTTTAGTACGCATTCCCTAGGGAAAGGTTGACTTTGGTACCCTTTCCAAAGGGAAATTGTAGTTTTAGTGCCCATTCCACAGGGAATGCTTAGTTATAGCACCCTCTCCATAGGGAAAGGGTAGTTTTAGTACTCTTCCATTAAGAAATGGTAGTTTTAATACCCTTTCCATTAAGAAATGGTAGTTTTAGTACTTTGAGTACCCTTTCCATAGGAAAAGAATAGTTTTAGTACCTTTTCCATAGGGAAAAGATAGTCTTAGTACTCTTTCCATATGCAAAGGGTTGCTTTAGTACTTTTTCCATGGAAAAAGGGTAGTGTCCTTTCCACAGGGAAAGGGTAGTTTTAGTACCTATTCCATAGGAAAAGCGTAGTTCTAGCAACCTTTCTACCCTTTTCGTAGGGAAAGTGTAGTTTTAGTACCCTTTCCATAAAGAAAGGGTAGTTTTAGTACTTTAGTACTCTTTCCATTGAGAAAGGGTAATTTAGTACCCTTAGTGCGGTAGTTCAAGTACCCTTTCCATAGGGAAAGGGTAGTTTTAGTACAATGTCCATAATGTGTTAGTACCCTTTCCATAAGGAAAGGTTGGTTAAATACACCTCTCATAGGAAAAAGGTAGTTTTAGTACCAGTTCCATAGGGAAAGAATAATATTTATGCTCTTTCCATAGGGAAGGGCTAGTTTTAGTACCTTTTCTATAGGGAAAGGGTAGTTTTAGTACCCTTGCTATAAAGTAAGGGTAGTTTTAGTACCCTTTCATAGGGAAAGTGTTTTTTTAGTACTCTTTCCTTTAAGAAAGGGAATTTTTAGTACTTTAAGTACCCTTTCCATAGGGAAAGGGTAGTTTTAGTACTCGTTCCATAGGGAGAGGGTAGTTTTAGTACCCTTTCCATTAAGAAAGGGTTGTTTCAGTACAATGTCCATAGGGAAAGGGTAGGTTTAGTACCCTTTCCAAAGGGAAAAACTATTTTTAGAACCTTTCCATAAGGTTGGTGTTAGTACTCTTTCCATAGGGAAAGGTTGGTTTTAGTACCCCTCCCATTGGAAAATGTTACTTTTAGTTTCAGTTCCATAGGGAAAGAATAGTGTTAGTACTCTTTCCATTGGGAAGGGCTAGTTTTAGTACCGTTTCCATAGGGAAAGGATAGTTTTAGCACCCTTCCTATAGGAAAAGGGTAGTTTTAGTACCATTTTTATAGTCAAAGGTTAATTTTAGTACACTTTAAATAGTGAAAGACGAGTTTTAGTACCCTTTCCATAGAGAAAGACTAGTTTAAGTAATCTTTCGATAGGGAAAGGGTAGTTTTAGTACACTTTCCATAGGGTAAGGGTAGTTTTAGTACCCTTTCCATAGGGAAAGGTTAGGTTTAGTACACTTTCCATAGGGAAAGGTAAGTTTTAAAACAATTTCCATAGGGAAAGGGTAGTTTTAGTACCATTTCAATAGGGAGAGGACAATTTTAGTACCTTTGCCATGGGGAAAGTGTGGTTTTAGTACCTTTTCCATTGGGAAATGGTAGTTTTGATACCCTTTCCATAGGAAAAGGGTAGTTTTAGAACTCTTTCTATTGGGTTGCCCAAAAAGTAATTGCGGATTTTTCATATAGTCGGCGTTGACAAATTTTTTCACAGCTTGTGACTCTGTAATTGCATTCTTTCTTCTGTCAGTTATCAGCTGTTACTTTTAGCTTGCTTTAGAAAAAAAGTGTGAAAAAAGTATATTTGATTAAAGTTCATTCTAAGTTTTATTAAAAATGCATTTACTTTCTTTTAAAAAATCCGCAATTACTTTTTGGGCAACCCAATATAAAGAAGTGTAGTATTTGTACCCTTTCTCTAAAAAAGAGATAGTTTTTGTATCCTTTCCATAGGGAATGGGCCGTTTTAGTACCCTATCCATAGGGCAAAGTAGTTCTAGTACCCTTGCCATGGCGAAACGGTAGTTTTAGTGCCCTCTGCATAAGGTAAGGTAGTTGTAGTACCCTTTCCATAGGAAAAGGGTAGGTTTAATACTCATTCCGCACGGAAAGGGTAGGTTTAATACCCATTCCACACGGAAAGGATAGTTTTAGTACCTATCCATAGGTTAATGATAGTTTTTGCACAATTTCTATTTTTAAATGGCGGTCTTAGTGATCTTTCCAAGGGGAAAGTGTAGTTATAGTAAACTTGTTATAGGGAAGACTATTTGTGTACTAGAAATGGTACTTAAACTACCATTTCTATGGGAAAATTAAAGTTTTATTTCTCTTTCCATAGGATAAGGATAGTTTTTTTTTTTTTTTTTTTAAGTAATTCATATTTATTCAATAAAAGTGTTTACAATAGTAGAAAATGTGCCCCAGCGCCTTAAAGACATAATTGGGGCGAGTTGGCAAGTCTAGTACCATTGAAATAAAACGCACAATTTAAATGCAAAGAAGGAAAAAAAAAATTTTTTTGTATAAAAGAAATTTGATTACATAAGAAGCATTCTCACATTATTCAATAAATATGCTTTTAGCTCTGTTTTAAACTTTGAAATTCTTAAGATGTTTTTTAGTTGTTGAGGGAGGTGGTTAAACTCAGAACATCCACTATGTTCAATTCTCTGTTTTGTCAATTCAAGACGGCATCGTGCAACTTCCAAATTTGAGCTGTTTCTTGTATTAAAAGTTGATTGATTTCTATGAAATATAATTGATGGAGCCACGAGGTTTCGTACTGATTTAAACATAAATATAAGCATCTGCATTTTATATAGTCCATGTATTGGCAATATACCTTTAGCAAAGTCTTCATACAAGGAAATCGTTGAATAAGTCCGTGGTAGATTATAAACATTTCTCAATGCCTTGTTCTGTATTCGCTGCAATGACTTTAGTTGACCACTCTTTTTGTAACCGTACATTATTGACATGTAGTTAAGGTGACTGTGAATCAATGAGTTGTAAATCAAAAAATTTGTCTTTATATCAAACTTGTTTTTGTATTTATATAAAATTCCAATTGCAGGTGCTACTTTAGATTTGATGTTTTGTATATGCAGATCCCACGACAGATTACTTTGCAAGTGTATACCCAGGTACTTTACTGACCGTGATTCATATAAAAGACTGTTTCCAATTCTTATGTGAAAATTATCATCAATTGTGCAGTGCGGTCGAAAACGTATGATTTTTGTTTTATTAGAATTCAAAACAAGTCTGTTAATTCGACAAAATTCTGCTATAATTGCTGCATCATGTTCCATTTGTGATTTTAGAATTACCTCATGGTGATAGGGATACAAGAGCAGGATATCATCGGCGTATAAAAAAAGTTTGCCGTATAGTTTTAGTTTAGGTATATCATTCATATATATAGTAAATAACAAAGGTCCCAATACACTACCCTGGGGTACTCCATGTTGAACAAAACAAGTATCACTTTTAACTCCATTGATTTCTACATACTGTCTTCTATTTCTAATGTAGCTCTCCAATAACTGCAAAGAACCATTTTGAAACCCATAAAAAGGAAGTTTAGCTAGCAAAATGTCGTGATCAATTAAATCAAATGCCTTCGACAAGTCGTAGAAAATTGCTCCAACACCACCAAATTTGTCATCCAAACCCTTACATATAAAGTTCACAACATTTACGACTGCATCTTGTGTTCCACTTCCATTCTTAAATCCGAATTGATTTGCGTATAACTGTTGAGATTCAGTTAAATATCCATAGATTCTGGTATGCATAAGTTTTTCAAGAATTTTGTCAATACACGATAGCAAAGCAATCGGTCTGAATTCATTAATCGTTTGAGAGCAAGATTTTTTTGGTATAGGTACTACTTTTGAAACCTTAAGAACTTCAGGGAATATGGATGTATTAACCATGGTATTGAAAATTTTGCATATGTGTTCACTTGCTGTATCTTTGCATCGTTTAATTGCTTTGATCGAAATATTGTCATGACCTGGACTTTTATCACTCTGTAAATTGTTAATGATATCCAAAACTTCATCATTGTTGGTGTAATCGAACGAAAAAGTAGAATTGCACTGCGTAAGCGTACACAGTTTGTTACAACTATCATCTTGGAGACGACTTATTTGTCGCTTCAACAAAATTGGAACACTCAGAAAGTAGTTATTAAACATGTCACATTTAGTCTTTTCATCAGTTATTAGTTGGTCATTTGCGTCTCTAAGCATACATTGTGCTTTCTCTTTTCTTCCCAAACATTCATTCAAGAACTTCCATGTTTTTTGAGTATTTGCATTTAATGCTTCAATGTTCCCATGAATGTATTTATTCATGCATTTTCTTTCAGCTACTTTAATTATTCTACTTATATTTTTTAATAAAAAATCATTTCTGCTGTTCCGCCCGCATTTTCTTCGTTTTGCTAACAATTTTTCTTTATATCTCATTAAAGATTGCAAATTTTTGTTAATCCACGGTGTAAGCAATGATTTGGCTAAAACTCTGGTTTCTTTTACAACTGTATTCTGTTCAATTATATCAGAAAATCTATTGACAAAGGCAGCTGTATCAATTGACGGGTTCCCACAGTGATTCAAGCTATTAGCAAAACTTTCAAATTCTTGGGCAATCAATTCGATATCACTATATTTGTAACTTTTTGTAGTATAATTGTTGCATGGAAACTCACTTTGAAGCTTAGTCCAAATGATGTTGTGGTCAGATAATGAACATTCAAAGGAGTCGCTTGATAAACAACTTCCTACATTACTGTAAACATGATCCAGACATTTAGCGCTGTTTGGTCTAGTGATTAATGTGTGGCAAGGTTCGAAGTTTAAGCATGACAGGGTGGTACAAAGATCCAATGAATAGTTAGGGTCAAGTAAATCAATATTAGCATCCCCAAATAAAATCGTTGCACCAATGCATCGACTACTTAAGATATCTTCCAAGAATTGTAGGAAATGACTTGAATCACAACGCTGGGAACGATAAAATGTTGCAATTCTTAATGGTTTTCCATTTACATAAAAGTTGTCCAAAGTAATCCGTATGGCTTCTATGAAATGCTTACTCTCACACAATTCTGTTGTATATAAAATGTTTTCACGTATATAAAGGGTTGTGCCTCCATAGCCATCAAATCTGCAACAATGTACAGCGTTGTATCCAGGGATTTTATATATTTGTGTTAAATCAGATTGAAACCACGTTTCTTGAATTGCAATAACATTAGGTAGGATTGGTAATTGTGCCACTAAAGACTTGAATGCATTAAATTTTACAACTGAAGATATGCTTCTAATGTTTACAGACATGATATTAAAGAAATTTCCATTCAAACTCAAGAAGTGATCCGAAAAAGATTCAATGTTTATAAAATAATTATTGTTTGTGTTCATAATTAAGAAATATATCAAATAAAAACAATATAATTTATTAATACATATTTATAGTTGATTGGGAGATAAAAATTCGCCTTGTGCATCAGCTTCATTGTCATCTGAATCATCAACAGGAGGCGGTAGTTTCCTCAATGACCTACGAGATTGAAATGTATTTGTTGTAGCCTGTAGCAAGATTTCATCAACATCTTCCTTTCTCTGTATGAGCTTTGGCCGTGTAATAGAACTTTTCTTCACGTAAATTCTGTTACCGTTTGTATAAACAAAATTGTATCCAACAGTTTTTAGTGTTTTCGCATAATTGAATAACTCCATCGATTCTTTACTCAAAAAATCATTAATATAGACATTTTTGGTATTATCATTATCTTTTAGTTTGGATTTTGCTTCCATTAGCTTATTTTTAGAAGTTTTTGAGCTAAATTTAACAACTAACGACTGGTGTGGATTTGTTGTGTTTCTTTTTTTTAGGAAATATGCTTCTTCAATGTTAGCTTCATTCATTGAAACACCGACGGCTTCTGATAGTTTTAAAACAGCGTTCACAGCAGTTACTCCTTCATCAGTTTTTATACCATTTACAATACAGTCGTTTTTTACTCGTTGATCGTTTAGCATTTTAACGGAGTCTTTCAATGTTTTTATTTCGTTTTTCAACTTAAAATTTTCTTTTTCAACGTTATCAATTTTTTTCTTATTAGCACTTATGCCATTCATTAAATCATCGAACTTAGATGATAAAAAATTCATAGATTCAGTCAGCTGATCAAGCTTGTTGAGTTTCGCTTCCATTCTCAGCAGTTGCTCTGTAACTGTAGCACTGTTAACACCATCATTTACATTGCATTTATGGCATACATAGTCCTCCTCTTCATTATGAAGCAAATGTTCGTATTGTTTCTTATCGAGTTTAGTACACATTGCATGATATGTTTTTGCACATTTATCACACTCTATGCATTCTTCCTTTTCGTCATTTGCCTCTAGTTTGCATTGAGCACAAAACACTTTTTTGGTTTTCATAGTTTTGCGTCCAGTTCCAGGCATATTCGATAATTCCCGTGTAGTGTTTCTCTTGTTGTTTATATTTTTGTATGTTTGCTTTGTTTAACGTTCGTTTCAACGCTGTATTTTGATAAATAAAAAATCACTACTTCACACGGTTTGGTTTTGGCGTCTTCACACACAGGGTTGCCAACTCTTAGTTATAGATGCTTTTCCATAGCGAAAAGGAAAAGGCTAGGTTTAGTACCCTTTCAATACCGAAAGGCTAGGGTTAGCACCCTTTCCATACCGAAAGGTAAGTTTTAGTACAGTTTTCATAGGAAAAAGGTAGTTTAAGTTGAGTTGAAATTTTTAATGAAATTTTCTTTAATGACAGAATTTCATCGAAATCTTTTTTAAAGGATAAAATAATTGTTGAAGTTTTCATTCATAAAAAATCCTTTCAACTTATTTTTAAATTACATGATATCTATGCATCTTAAATAACTCCTTCCCTTTTCTGTTAATTTTAAATTCCCACCTTCAGTTTCTACCTACTTTCGCTTTCATTTCATTAAAAGCAACCATTCAAATGGTACAAATTCATCATTAACGTTGCTGCACACATATCTTTCCTCCCCCAAATCGGAAGGAAGTAGGGGAATTCCCTTTCCTGCACTGTATACATGTATATTACCCTTACCTATGAGTTGCTCTTCATTCATACAATAAGGACTTAATTATATATTATTTGCATCATGTTCATATAAAATGAGCCTGGCAAAGTACACAAAAACACCATCTGAATGTTTGCATGTTCATCAACGTTGGAAGGTGGACTCAGCCTACATGTGACCTTACTGCATTACACCATTGATTGACATATTTGCATTCACATCCAACAAGTACTGCCAACCACATCAACGCATACTTATGTATAATGCAATAGCCCAGTGAGTGAGTGAGTTGCTTAAGCGGAACTGAAGTGAGCATACAATTCCAGCTGGCAAAAGGGATGTGCAGAAAACAGCGACTCATTGTTGCAGGATAAAAAAGGAAGTACAATTGAATGGTTAAATTAAGTTGAAATATGTGTATGTGTATAAATATGAATAGGTAATACGAAGTGAATATTGGAGTGCCAAGATGAAAATAATTTAAGTCACAAAATAACTTTGTCTAGGGTAAGACAATTTAAAAGGACCCTAGCTGCATCAAACATATCTAGGACTGTGAGTATCAGTACATAAAACAGAGTCTCAATGACCATCTTTAATTAAACATAACAAAGTTCCTCATAAACTCACACAAATGTTGTTTCCATCGGTAATGATTTTTTGTTTCAGCGCCTAATATGAACGTTGATTGACGTGTTGTGCATCATCAGTGTCTCTGCTACCATGTTTGAGGTCAAAAGTCCATTTTTGGACTGATTAACCTATAACCCCAATTACATAGAAAAAGTCATTTTACTACAATGACATAAGAAGAACATTTAGCCTCTATTCTTAATTTATATAAGGTTAAGTTTGGTAATTCGGTGTATACATGTCGGTGAATATAAGGAATCAATTTGCCACCTTAGGGAATTGGGTCCTTCGCAAATGTGAATTTTCGTAGGGTAAGATTTATGATCGTCATGTACTTAGGAATGTCTAAAAGCGATTCCCATCGATCCATTCTTTGTAATGATAGCTTAGATCGGCTTAGACTCTTCGGACAATCAAGAACTTATATAATTCATGACATCATAGACAAAAATTCCAATGCGTTTCAAACCTAATGACGAAGTTTATCCCCGTTCTAAAAAGGACAATATTCAAAACACTGAAACATTAGTCTAAGCTTATGCAATCTCTACCATATTCAATGATAAAAAAATTCTTTTCCTATTACTGGCTGAGTAGCAACCCTCGTATCCTTAACAATCCCACTCTGCTAATTGAAATGCTAATGTTCTTAGGAAAACCTAAACAATTATAATCATATTTGCCTTAGCAGAGCATCATTGTTTGAAAAATTATTTTAATGAAGCCAAAAAAAATCACCCACCTTCGTAAAGCTTCCACCTTTCTCTTCGTTTTTCTTCCCCAAGAATGTGTCACAGACACACCCCATAATACTCTCGCTGTTCACAGCATGTCAACTGGCAGTCTTTATACATCATTATGGCGCATAAATTACATATTTACGCACTTAATGTCATTGCTAATTGCTGTGATACCATCTAGCTTAAGACAATAAAAAAATAATCCTCTTTTTCGTGCTATTCGTCTCTTCCTTTTTAAATGAAATCTTTGACACCTAGAACTCTACCCTTAAACTCAGTTTAATTTGTAAAATAAACCAACTGCAATGAATGCAGTATTGTCAGAGAGCGCTTTGTAAACCAAAGCAAAATCTTAGCGAATTTGAGGAATTTCAAATACGGTGAATGCCTTTAAAATTGAATTAAAATTTCAACCGGAAAGGGTGCTAAAACAACAATTTTTGCTGTGGAAAGGGTGCTAAACCAACCCGATTTCTATTAAAAAAATGCTACTACTACACTTTTCCTTTAACAAGGGCACTAAAAATAACCTTTTCTGATGAAAAGTGTACTAAAGGTACCATTTCCATTTGAAAAGGTTACTAAAAATACTTTTTTTCTAAGTCAAGGGTACTTAAATTACCCTTTTCTTATAAAAAAGGTACAATACTACCCTTTCCCTATAGAAGGGGTAGTAAAACTTACCATTTCAATATGCAAAGGGTACTTAAACATCCCTTTCACAATGGAAAATACGCTTGTTCAATGGAAAGGGTACTAAAACTACCCTTTCCCAATGGAAAGAATACTAAAAATACTTTTATACAATGAGTTAGGATCTAAAAGTACGCTATGAAGATGGTACTAAAACTACAATCTTCCAAAAAAAGGGTGCTAAAAGTACCATTTTTCCATGAAAAGAAACTACCCTTATCCAAAGAAAAGGATACGAAAACTACACTTCTCCTATGGAAAGGGTACCAAAACTACCCTTTTCTTGTAAAAAGTGTACTAAAACTACCATTTTCCTTTGGAAATTGTACTAAAACTACCAATTCCCTATCAAAAGTGTTCTAAAACTACCCTTGCTCTCTGGAAAGTGTGATAAAACTATCGTTTCCCGATGGAAAGGGTACTAAAACAGCCCTTTTCCTATGGGAAGGATGCCAAAACTACCCGCTCGTTATCGAGAGTGCTGTGAAACTACCCTATCCCTATGGAAAGTGTTATAAAACTATTCTTTCCCTATGGGAACGGTGCTAAACCTAACATTTTCCTATGGAGGTGCAACCAAAACTAACTAACCTTTCCCTGTGGAAAGGGTACTAAACTTACCCCTTCCCTATGGAAAAGTTATTAAAACTATAGCTTTCCTATGGAAATCTACTAAAACTACCCTTTTCCGATGGAAAGGCTACAAAAATCAACCTTTCCCAGTGAAAAGGCTACTAAAACTCATCTTTCCCTGTGGAAAGGGTATTAAAACTTCCCTTTTCCGTCGGGAAAGGGTACTTAAACTTCCCTTTCACTGTGGAAAGGGTATTAAAGCTACCCTTTCTGTATGGAAAGCTTCAGTTCTCTATAAGAAGGGTACTAAAGCTTCTCTTTCCTTGTGGAAAGGATACTTAAAATAGCATTTCTCTTTGGAGAGGGTACTAAAAATAACCTTCCGCTATGGAAAGTGTATTTAAAACACCCTTTCTCTATGGAAAGGGTAGTGATGTTACCCTTTACTTATGGAAGGGTATTAAATCTACCCTTTCTCTATGGAAATGGTAATAAAACTACCCTGTCTCTAAGGAAAAGGTACAAGAACTACCCCTTACCTATAAAAAGGATACTGAAACTACTCTTTTCCTATGGAAATGGTCCTGAAACTACCCTTTTCAGATGGAAGGGGTACTATTTAAAACTGCCCTTTTCCTATGGAAAGGGTATTTAATCTACCCTTACACTATGGAAAGGTTACTAAACCTACCCTTTCACTATGGAAAGGGTACTAAAACTACCCTTTCTCTATGAAAAGGGTACTAAAACTACCCTTTCTCTATGAAAAGGGTACGAAAACTACCCTTTCCCTATGGAAAGGGTACTTAAACTATATTTTTCCTATGGAAAGGGTAGTTGAACTAACCTTCCCTGTGGAATGGGTACTAAAACTACGCTTTCCTTATGGAAAGGGTACTAAAGCTACCATTTTTTTATGGGAATGGTACTAAAGCTACCCATTTTCTATGGAAAGGGTACTAAAACTAGACTTTCCCTTTGGAAAAGGTACCAAAACCAGCCTTTCCCCATGGAAAGGGTACTAAAACTACCCTTTCCCGATGGAAAGGGTACTAAAGTTAACCTTTCTCTATGGAAAGTGTACATAAACAACCACTTTCCCATAGGAAAGTGTACTAAAACGTGGAAAATCTACTAAACTACGCTTTTCCTACGGAAAGGGTACTATACCTTCCCTTTCCCTTTGGAAAGGGTACTAAATCTACCCTTACCCTTTGGAAATTTTATTAAAACTACCCTTTCCCTATCGAGGTGTACTAAAACTGCACTTTCCCTATGGTAAGGGTTCTAAATCAATCCTTTCTCTATGGAAAGTCTACTAAAACTACCCTTTCCCAATGGAAAGGGTACTGAATCTACCCTTTTCCTATGGAAGGAAGACTTAAACTACCCTTTTCCTTTGGAAAGGGTACTCAAACTTCCCGTTTCCAATGGAAAGGATACTTAAACTAATCTTTCCCTGGGGAAAGATTAGTTGCTCTTGCTCTCTGGAAAGTGTGATAAAACTATCGTTTCCCGATGGAAAGGGTACTAAAACAGCCCTTTTCCTATGGGAAGGATGCCAAAACTACCCGCTCGTTATCGAGAGTGCTGTGAAACTACCCTATCCCTATGGAAAGTGTTATAAAACTATTCTTTCCCTATGGGAACGGTGCTAAACCTAACATTTTCCTATGGAGGTGCAACCAAAACTAACTAACCTTTCCCTGTGGAAAGGGTACTAAACTTACCCCTTCCCTATGGAAAAGTTATTAAAACTATAGCTTTCCTATGGAAATCTACTAAAACTACCCTTTTCCGATGGAAAGGCTACAAAAATCAACCTTTCCCAGTGAAAAGGCTACTAAAACTCATCTTTCCCTGTGGAAAGGGTATTAAAACTTCCCTTTTCCGTCGGGAAAGGGTACTTAAACTTCCCTTTCACTGTGGAAAGGGTATTAAAGCTACCCTTTCTGTATGGAAAGCTTCAGTTCTCTATAAGAAGGGTACTAAAGCTTCTCTTTCCTTGTGGAAAGGATACTTAAAATAGCATTTCTCTTTGGAGAGGGTACTAAAAATAACCTTCCGCTATGGAAAGTGTATTTAAAACACCCTTTCTCTATGGAAAGGGTAGTGATGTTACCCTTTACTTATGGAAGGGTATTAAATCTACCCTTTCTCTATGGAAATGGTAATAAAACTACCCTGTCTCTAAGGAAAAGGTACAAGAACTACCCCTTACCTATAAAAAGGATACTGAAACTACTCTTTTCCTATGGAAATGGTCCTGAAACTACCCTTTTCAGATGGAAGGGGTACTATTTAAAACTGCCCTTTTCCTATGGAAAGGGTATTTAATCTACCCTTACACTATGGAAAGGTTACTAAACCTACCCTTTCACTATGGAAAGGGTACTAAAACTACCCTTTCTCTATGAAAAGGGTACTAAAACTACCCTTTCTCTATGAAAAGGGTACGAAAACTACCCTTTCCCTATGGAAAGGGTACTTAAACTATATTTTTCCTATGGAAAGGGTAGTTGAACTAACCTTCCCTGTGGAATGGGTACTAAAACTACGCTTTCCTTATGGAAAGGGTACTAAAGCTACCATTTTTTTATGGGAATGGTACTAAAGCTACCCATTTTCTATGGAAAGGGTACTAAAACTAGACTTTCCCTTTGGAAAAGGTACCAAAACCAGCCTTTCCCCATGGAAAGGGTACTAAAACTACCCTTTCCCGATGGAAAGGGTACTAAAGTTAACCTTTCTCTATGGAAAGTGTACATAAACAACCACTTTCCCATAGGAAAGTGTACTAAAACGTGGAAAATCTACTAAACTACGCTTTTCCTACGGAAAGGGTACTATACCTTCCCTTTCCCTTTGGAAAGGGTACTAAATCTACCCTTACCCTTTGGAAATTTTATTAAAACTACCCTTTCCCTATCGAGGTGTACTAAAACTGCACTTTCCCTATGGTAAGGGTTCTAAATCAATCCTTTCTCTATGGAAAGTCTACTAAAACTACCCTTTCCCAATGGAAAGGGTACTGAATCTACCCTTTTCCTATGGAAGGAAGACTTAAACTACCCTTTTCCTTTGGAAAGGGTACTCAAACTTCCCGTTTCCAATGGAAAGGATACTTAAACTAATCTTTCCCTGGGGAATGGGTACTAAAACTACGCTCTCCCTATGGAAAGGGTACTAAACCTACCCTTTTCCTTTGGTTAGTGTACTAAGACTACGCTCTGCCTATGGAAAGTGTACTCAAACTACCCTTTCCCTATCGAAAGGTACTAAGACTACATTTTCCCTTTGGAAAGGGTACTAATACTACCCTATATCTATGGAAAGAGTACTAAAACTACACTTTCCCTATGGAAAGGGTACTAAAGCTACCCTCTCCCTATGTAAAGAGTATTTAAACTACCCTTTCCCTATGGAAAGTGTACTTAAACTAACCTTTCCCTCTGGAATGGCTACTTAAACTATCCTTTCCATATGGAAAGGGTACTAACACTACCCTTTCCCAATGGAAAGGGAACTAAATCTACCCTTTCCCTATGGAAAGAGTACTAAAACTACCCTTTCGCCATGGAAAGGCTTCCCCTGTGGAATGGGTACTAAAACTACCCTTTCCCTATGGAACTAATAAAACCTTTTACCTTTTCCATTGGGAAATGGTACAAAACTATCCTTTCCCTATTGGATAAGTACTCAAACTAACGTTTCCCTATGGGAACAGTACTAAAACCACCCTTTCCCTGTTCAAGCGATCTTAAAACTACCCACCCCCTATGGAAAGGTTCCTTCCCCCGTCCTCCTATGGAAAGGTACTTAAACTACTCTTTCCCTGTAAAAAGGGTACTAAAATTACCCCTTTCTCGATGGGAAGGGTATTAAATCTACCCTTTTTCGATGGAAGGGGTATTAAACTACCCATTTTCTGTGGAAAAAGTATTACGACTACCCTTTCCTCATGCAAAGGGTACTAAAACTACCCTTTCCCTATGGAAAGGGTACTTAAACTACCCTTTCCCAATGGAAAGCATACTAAAGCTAACCTTTCCCTATGGAAAGAGTACTAAAACTACCCTTTCCCTATGGTAAGGGTACTTAAATTACCCTTTGCCTTCGAAAAGTGTACTAAAACATCCCTTTGTGATTAGAAAGGGTAAAACTAACTTTTCTCAATGAAAAGGTTACAAAAACTACCGAAATATAGTTAAAACTACCCTTTTCCTATGGATAGGGTACTAAAACTACCCTTTCTCTATGGAAGGGATACTATTTCTGTTTTTAGCCTTACTCTATGGATAGTGTTTTCAATATAACCTTTCCCTATGGAATAGATACAAATACTTCCCTTTTCCTATGAAAAACATACTAAAGCTACCTCTTTTCAATGGAAAGAGGTAGCTCAATGGTTTTTACCGGCGTCTCTCTAGACATCATTGGCTTCGTTATGACGCCAATTCTATCTTTCTATTGGGTTGCCCAAAAAGTAATTGCGGATTTTTCATATAGTCGGCGTTGACAAATTTTTTCACAGCTTGTGACTCTGTAATTGCATTCTTTCTTCTGTCAGTTATCAGCTGTTACTTTTAGCTTGCTTTGGAAAAAAAGTGTAAAAAAAGTATATTTGATTAAAGTTCATTCTAAGTTTTATTAAAAATGCATTTACTTTCTTTTAAAAAATCCGCAATTACTTTTTGGGCAACCATAAATTCCGGATGAGGCGTTTTCTCGAACGTTATATCTTCTTACCCTTAAAGCTTGGAGGCTTCCTGCATATGTAATGTCTGAGCCAAAGCTCTAAGCAAACATTGAATGCTGACAACTATAACAATAAGAGAGACAGCAACTTTATTTTCCTCGATATAGCAGTACACAAAAAACATATGAAACTTAGTTTTGAAATTAAAAGACATTGATCAGTTGATGCTTCCGTGGACTTGAAAAAATGTTTATAAACAAAGCCAAGTCTCGACAGACAGAGGTCATTCTCTGCAAGAGACTGACACTACCTTAGGTTTACTGAGTAAGTAAAAAGTTTATAGGGCTTATACACAAATACATAAACAAATATTCTGATGAGTGTTAAAATAAATCATTTGCAAGATTCGTGGTTCAACTCTGAAGCCCATTTTCATGATGAATTCACTAAACTTAGTTCATTCCTATGCTTTTGGCCCATTGATTAACTCATAGAGTATAAGCAAAATCATTATGGGCATTGTCATGAGCAAAATAACAGCTGCCTGACGGTAATAGCTGTATTACTGTGCTCAGCTAAAGACAAGGACAAACCAGAATAGAACAGACCAGACCAACCATCTATCCATCTATTCGTCGGCCATTATTTGCTCTGCCGTCTGTTTTACATGGTGAGCTTGCTTTTTTCGTCGCATCGGCCTTTGTTGCTTTTGCCAATCTGAGTTTTTTTTTGTGAGCCAGAAAATGACTTGACATTTAAGCTGACTGCTATTGCCCATGCTACCACCGTCGCCGCCTCTACTTTCTTTCAGTAAATGTCCTACCAGCGATTAACATGATAGATTCGACTCACTCTAAGCTTAATCGTTTAGCAGCAGCAGCAGCAACAACAACAACAAAATTCAAATGCTACCGCACACACACCACTTCTAATTGGCCATGTCAAACGTAACGAATGAACTGCCCCAAAAACACCAAGAAGTTGTAGAAAGAAGTGGAAAAATGGAAAAGCCGAACGGCATAATATTACATTACTGCGCCTCATTTCACTCCGTTTCCTTTTAGTCGGTGGATGGTTGGTGTGTCTGCCACTGCCACTGCTGCTGCAGCTACGGCGACTCTTGCTATGTGGTTGGCCGCATTTACTTAATATTTTATGCAGATAAAACGTAAGCGTAATTCGTTTATAAACGCTGTGTGCAAATACATCCATGGTACAGTGGGACATTTTTGGAAAAGAAAGTAATGGAATGAATTGGGAAACGTATATAGGACAATATGAATTTTGGTTTATTTGGTAGCTGTATCATCATTGTTGTAAAATTTGTGAAAAATTGCATCTATTAAGTGGTCAAAAAGTCAAATCGGGAGTTGAGGGTGGGAGATATATCCAAAAGTATTATAACTCAACATAACATCAGGAAATGAAACAGATTTTTTAGATAGAGAAGAACAGGCGAATTAAAAGAAGAACCTCAAGAATCCTAATCTAAATGGGCAACATAGTTCCCGAGCTAGGGGCAAAGGTAAAATCCATAGTAAACAAAACCAATAAAGAAATAAGTAAAAAGGCGTTAAGTTCGGCCGGGCCGAACTTTGGATATCCACCACCTCGGGTATATATGTAAACCACCTTTCATCAAAATTCGGTGAAAATTTCATACCTTATACTCATATACCTCAAACCGATCTGAACTATATACGACACGATGTCGAAAAGCCGAACATAAGCACTGTGTCAAATTTCAGTAAAATCGGATTATAAATGCGCCTTTTATGGGGCCAAGACTTTAAATCGAGATATCGGTCTACATGGCAGCTATATCCAAATCTGGACCGATTTGGGCCAAGTTGCATAAACATGTCGAAAAGCCTAACACAAAGCACTGTCCCAAATTTCGGCAAAATCGGACAATAAATGCCTCTTTTATGGGCCCTAAACCTTAAATCGAGAGATCGGTCTATATGGCAGCTATATGTAAATCTGGACCGATCTGGGCAAAATTGAAGAAGGACGTCGAAGAGCCTAACCAAACTCACTGTGTCAAATTTCAGCGACATCGGACAATAAATGCGTCCTTTATGGCCCCAAAACCTAAAACCTAGATATCGGTCTATATGGCAGCTATATCCAAATCTGGACCCGATCTGTGCGATATGGCAGAAGTATGTCAAGGGGCTTAACTCAACTCACTGTTCCAAATTTCGGCGACATCAGACAATAAATGAGCATTTTATGGGCCCAAAACCATGAATAAAGAAATCGGTCTATATGTCAGCTATATCTAAATCTGAACCGATCTGGACCAAATTGAAGAAATATGTCAAAGGGCCTAACACAACTCACTATCCCAAATTTCAGCAAAATCGGATAATGAATGTGGCTTTTATGGGCCTTATACCATAAATCGGAGGATCGATCTATATGGCAGCTATATCCAAATCTGGACCGATTTGAGCCAAATTAACGATGGATGTCGACGGGCCTAACACAACTCACTGTCCCAAATTTCAGCGAAATCGGATAATAAATGTGGTTTTATGGGCCTAAGACCCTAAATCTGAGGATCGGTCTATATGGCAGCTATATCCAGATCTGAGCCAAATTGGCGAAAGATGTCAAAGGGCCTAACACAACTCACTACCCCAAATTTCAACAAAGTCGGATAATAAATGTGGCTTTTATGGGCCTTAGACCCTAAATCAGCGGATCGGTCTATATGGCGGCTATATCAAGATATAGTCCGATATAGCTTATCTTCGAACTTAACCTGCTTATGGACAAAAAAAGAAACTGTGCAAAATTTCAGCTCAATATCTCTATTTTTAAAGACTGTAGCGTGATTTCAACGGACAGACGGACGGACATGTCTAGATCGTCTTAGATTTTTACGCTGATCAAGAATATATATTCTTTATAGGGTCGGAAATGGATATTTCGATGTGTTGCAAACGGAATGACAAAATGAATATACCCCCATCCTTCGGTGGTGGGTATAAAAACAATAAAAACTTCAAATAAAAACAACTTCACTGACGGCTCCAGGATAGAGTTGGGGACGTGACTGGGGGTTTACTAGGAGACACTCGAAATTGGTAGGTCAGTTAGACTGCCGAACGAGTGCACGATTTTTCAAGCAGAGGTCTGTGCCATTACGTTGGCCGCGAGCGAGATGCGTAGGATGGACCTGCTACCTTCGAAACTCGTATATATACGTGGACTGTATGGGTGCCCTCAAGGTCTTGAATTCAAGGACGATGAGGTCAAAGTATTTGGCGGAGTGTGTTTGGGAGCCCGAACGGGCTACTGGCCCACGATTTTGTGTAGGCCTGTGTTCCCGGTCACATTGGTGTCATGGGAAATAAGTATGCCGGGAGGGTATCCTGTTTGTGCGCCCGAAAGGGCTCCTGGCTCACGACGTTGTATAGGCCTGAGTTTCCCAGACACATAGGTATTATGGGAAATAAGAAGGTTTATGAGTATATGTGTGTGAAGATAAATATAGCTTCACCAATACATTAACCTGATATTTTAACATTGCTATGTTACCTGATTAACAGAACAATGTAAAATTTGTATTAAACAAAACAAAGCATTTTAATTAGCCCGAACGGGCTCCTCAAACCCTCACACCTCTATGCAAAATAAAAATTTTGTTCACCCATCTATGACCAGTCTAGCACAGTGGGCACTTATGTTCAATTTCGTGATGACTATTAGGACCAAATTTCTCCTATCTGAAACGGATTTTGAATATGATGGTGACTGATTCCGAAACGCTTAGCAGGAGCAAATTCTGTTGTTCTGTTAATCAGGTAACATTGCTCTGTTAAAATGTTAGGTTCATGTCGTGGCTACGTTATATTTAAATTTGTCTTCACGAACATTATGAGTATGCTAGGAGGGGATTCTCCACGGCAAACAGAACTGTGGCCGGCCTTGCACACGAGCCTTTTGACGAAGTACTGAACATAGTAGAGGATATGGCTGGTGAGGAGGCGGTGGAGGCGGGCAGTCAGCGGATGATTGTCAGATTGCCAGGACACTCTGGCCAGCTGTTGACCGGAAGGGTAGGAGGGAGTCACTGGCCCTCAGTAAAGGATTACTGAGTACAATAACAGGTGACACGGGGTAGCTGGGATCTCCACAAAGGCCGCAACATTGAGGTCCGATCTGTATGGTGTTCATTGCTGTCACGAGAAACTTAGCTGCGAGCTACTGGGCGCGTCTACAGATTGCGGATAGTGTAATGCTCCTTACGGAGTAGATGCAACGGCAGTCGCGGACAATCAGCGGTATCGCGCAGAGAGTCTCAGTGAGAGGTCGGGCGGCACCGGCTCTTGCACAAATACTGAGTGCCTATGATGCTCGATATGATAAGGCGAGTTAATGACGCCTTTAAATATTCAGTAGTCAACCTGTTCCCGCGACGATCGGTCCTTTGGACCGGAACGAGCTTTCTCACCTATAGAAGCTTGACGAGAATCGCCATCTCTACATGGAAATGTGGCTTCAACAACAACAACAGGTAGCGATGTCTTGATGCTGATAAGGAGGAGACGATCAAACACCAGCTCTGCTCATTCCCGGCTCTACATGAGCATCCTAGCGAGGCGGCTTTTCTCCGATCCCGGCGACCTTGCGATGTGTCTCTAGGGAGTCCCCTCAGATACGTGGATAAGACGGATTTCATTCAACGAGGGATGCAATTAGATCTTTAACACGCTGTCATGCATGAGCAGACGCGAAGCAGCTATGCTTGGCACTAGGCGAGTGAATAGCGGAGTAAGTATGGCCTTACGCTTCGGGGAAGCACTCGCGTGGTGGCGTGATGGATAGGTGTTTGCTCCCCATTTGATTTCTATATTTCCTGTATTTTTCATTTCTTGACTTGACTTCTTAAGCTACTAGATGGCGTAATTCTCGTTCGATTTGGTTGAAATTTCGCATGAGGTGTTTTGTTATGATTTCCAACATCTGTTCTAAGTATGGTTCAAATCGGTGTATAACCTGATATAGCTGTCATATAAACCGATTTGGGGTCTTGACTTTTTGAGCCTCTAGAGGGCGCAATTCCTATCCGATTTGGCTGAAATTTTGCATGACATGTTTCGTTATGACTTCCAACAAATATGCCAAATATGGTTCTAATTGGTTCATAACCTGCCAAAGCTGCCATATAAACCGATCTGGGATTTTGACATCTTGAGCCTCCAGAGGGCGCAATTCCTATCCGACTTGGCTGAAATTTTGCATAACGTGTTTCGTTATGACTTCCAAAAAATATGCCAAATATGGTTCCAAACGGTTCATAACCTGCTATAGCTGCCATATAAACTGATCTGGGATTTTGACATCTTGAGCCTCTAGATGGCGCAATTCCTAACCGATTTGGCTGAAAATTTGCGTGTCAATCAATTACAATCAATTTCAGTATTTGCTCCAAGTTTTACAATTTCTCTTCCCGCTTGCTGGCAAAAATGTACCACTGTGCCATCTTTGTAGTAAAACTTTGTTTATGTCAGCTGTTTTGTTGGCCGATTGGATGGTTGGCTGACTAACCGAAGTTAAAGGGAACTATGCGGTGACTGTTTTTCATTCATACTTTCACATTCATGCAAACGCACAACGAGCATAATTTCCTTCGCAGAAGTACTATGTATGTATGCGCTTGAAGGTAGTGTAGTGTGCCATGGCATTCAGTCGTAAACTTTATGGTTTCCCCTTAGAAGAACATTTTGTGCCAATATTTGTTAACGGTTTTATTTAGCCACTTTATAGAGCAACGGCAACGATACCAGGACCGACAATGTCACCGGCAACAAATTTGCTGTTACTACAACAAGACCTTATGATCATCATTGTCGCACTAAAGTTTTGGCGTTTACAATTGTTTTTGTTTTTCTAGGCGAAGGGTTTTTTGCGCAGCGCTGCGCTACCGACCATATTCAAATTGGGATTATTATGGGGAATTTAAGAGAGACCGCATTTGAATTCAAACATGAAGTTTTTTTTTCGCCCTACACTACAGTTTAAGAGTTTTATAACGCTAACAGAGGAGGGTACATGCGTGTGTATCTGTATGCGAGTTTATTAACTTAATGACAAAAGATTATCAGTGGCAAATGCATGACAATATGCATGTTACATTGTAAAGGATAATGGTTCGTTAACACGTAAAGATGTTTTTCACAAAAAAAAGAAAGTGATTAACATTGCTGCCTTAAGGCTTTTAAGTAGATTTTTAATTATAAGAAAATTATGATAATTAGAACAAGTAAAAGCGTGCTAAGGTTGGCCGTGCAAAATCTTATATACCCATGGAACGCATTTGTCAATGGGTTTTTTTTTTAAATATATATGAGCTATCTCAAGTTATTTATGGATCGTACTTGTCATGGCTGTTAAAAGTCATAGAAGATCACCACTTCCAAATTTCGGGCAAATCGAGTTATAATTGCGCCCTCCAGAGGCTCAGAAAGTAAAATTGGTATATCGGTTTACATGGCAGCTATATCATGTTATCAACCGGTTAAGACCAGACTTGACACAGCTGTTGGAAGTCATACCAAAGCAATATGTGCGAAATTTCGGCCAAATCGGATGAGAATTGCGCCCTCTAGAAGCTCAAGAAGTCTACTTTGGAGATCGGTTTATATGACAGCTATATCAGGTTATGAACCGATTTGAAACATACTTAGCACATTTTTTTTAAGTAATAGCAAACAATAACGTGCAAAATTTCAGACAAATCGGATAAGAATTGCGCCCTCTAGAAGCTCAAGAAGTCTAATCGAGAGATCGGTTTATATGACAGCTATATCACATTATGAACCGATTTGAACCATACTTAGCACAATTATTGGAAGTGATACCAAAGCACCACGTGCAGATTTCGGCCAAATCGGATAAGAATTGCGCCCTCTAGAAGCTCAAGAAGTCAAGACCCAAGTTCGGTTTATATGGCAGCTATATCAGGTTATGAACCGATTTGAAACATACTTAGCACATTTATTGAAAGTGATAGCAAACAACCACGTGCAAAATTTCAGCCAAATCGGATAAGAATTGCGCCCTCTAGAAGCTCAAGAAGTCAAATCGGGAGATCGGTTTATATGGCAGCTATATTAGGTTATCAACCAATTTAAACCATACTTAGCATAGTTGTTGGAAGTGATACCAAAACACCAGGTGCAAAATTTCAGCTAAATCGGATAATAATTGCGCCCTCTAGAAGCTTAAGAAGTCAAGACCCAAGATCGGTTTATATGGCAGCTATATCAAAACATGGGCCGATTTGGCCTATTTACAATCCCAACCGACCTACACTAATGAGAAGTATTTGTGCAAAGTTTCAAGCGCGTAGCTTAACTCCTTAGAAAGTAAGCGTGTTTCGACGGACGGACGAATATGGCTAGATCGATTTAAAGTGTCATGATGATCAAGAATATATACTTTATGGGGTCTTAGACGCATATTTCGAGGTATTACAAACGGAATGACGAAATTAGTACACCATATGTTAGTATCAATATGTTTATGATACGTCATAAGGTGTGAACGCTCCATTATATTTTAATCATATGCATTGGCAACACTTGCGTAATGCAAATTGGTCCATGAAAATTCCACTAAGCAACAGGGGTAAGCTTCTCACATATCAATGAGTGCTGTCCAATTCAAAATTTTAAGCTCAATGATAAGGGCCCTCCTTTTTATAGCCTAGTTCGAATGAAGTGCCGCAGTGCGTCTCTTCTTTGGGGATATGTTTTTTTATGGTTGGCATACCATTTTTATACCCATCACCGAAGGATTGGGGTATATTCATTTTGTCATTCCGTTTGCTACACATAAAAATATCCATTACCGACGCTATAGAGTATGTATAATCTTGTTCCTCCTATAAATCTAAGACGATCTAGCCATGTCCTCCCGTCTGTCAATTTGTCTGTTAAAATCACGTTACATTCTTTAAAAATAGAGATATTGAGCAGGGTTATATTGGACTATATCTTGATATAACCCCCATATACACCGATCCGCCGATTAAAGGTCTTACGGAAAAAAATCAACATTTATTATCGCATTTTGCTGAAATTTGGGACAGTGAGTTGTGTTAGGCCACTCGACATCCTTCTTCAATTTGGCCCAGATCGGTCTAGATTTGGATATAGCTGCCATATAGACCGATCTCTCGATTTAAGGTCTTGGGCCCAAAAAAAGACGCATTTACAGTCGGATTTTACTGAAATTTGGCACAGTGAATTGTGTTAGTCTCCTCGACATCTTTCTGCAATTTTGCCCAGATCGGTTCAGAGTTGGGTATAGCAGCCATGTAGACCGATCTCTCGATTTAAGGTCTTGGGACCATAAAAGGCGCAATTATTGTCGGATGTCGCCCACATTTGGGACACTGAGTTGTGTTATGCCACTCGACCTCCTTCTTTAATTTGGCGGAGATCGGTCCAGATTTGGATATAGCTGTCATATCGAAAAATGGTCCGACTTGAACCAAATGCGGCAAGGATATTGAGTGGTCTAATAAGTACACCTACAACAAAATATTGGTCTTTTTGGTAGTTATATCCAAATATAGATCGATTTGAACCATATACGACATGGATGTGTCAAATTTCAGGGAAATCGAATTATAAATGCGCCATTTATGGGTCCAAAACCTTAATTCAAGAGATCGGTCTATATGGCAGCTATATACAAATCTGTACCGATATGGGCCAAATTGAAGAAGAATGACGATGGGTCTAACACAACTCACTGTCCCAAATTTCGGCGAAATCGGACAATAAATGCGCCATTTATAGGCCCAATACCTTAAATCGAGATATTGGTCTATATGGCAACTATGTCCAAATCTGGACCGATATGGGCCAAATTGCAGTAAAATGTCAAGGGGCAATAAATGCGCCTTGTATGGCTCCAAAACCTTAAATCGAAAGATCGGTCTATATGGCAGATGTATCCAAATCTAGGCCGATATAGGCCAAATTGAAGAAGAATATCGATGGGGTTAACACAACTCACTGTCCAAAATTTCGGCGACATCGGACAATAAAAGCGCCTTTTATGGGCCCAAAACCTTAAATCGAGAGGTCGGTCTATATTTCTGCTATATCCAAACCTGGACCGATCTGAGCCAAATTGAAGGACGATGTCGAAGTACCTAACGCAACTCACTGTCCCAAATTTCGGCGAAATCGAACTATAAATGCGCCTTGTATGACTCCAAAACCTTAAATCGAGAGATCGGTCTATATGGCAGCTATCTCCAAATGTGGACCGATCTGAACCAAATTGAAGGACAATGTCGAAGTGCCTAACGCAACTCACTCTCATAAATTTCGGCGAAGTCGAACAATAAATGCACCATGTATGGCTCCAAAACCTTAAATCGAGATATTGGTCTATATGGCAGCTATATCCAAATCTGGACCAATCTGAGCCAAATTGAAGAATGATGTCGAAGGGCCTAACACAACTCACTGTCCCAAATTTCGGCGACATCGAACAATAAATGCGCCTTGTATGGCTCCAAAACCTTAAATCGAGAGATCGGTCTATATGGCAGCTATATGCAAATCTGAACCGATCTGGGCCAAACTGAAGAGGGTTATCGAAGGGCCTAACAGATCTCACAGTCCCAAATTTTGGTAAAATCGGACAATAAATGCGCCATTTATAGGCCCAAAACCTTAAATCGAGAGATTGGTCTATATGACAGTTATATCCAAATCTGATCCAATCTGGACCAAATTGCAGTAAAATATCAAGAGGCCTAACACAACTCACTGTCCCAAATTTCGGCGACATCGGACAAAAAATGCGCCTTGTATGGCTCCAAAACCTTAAATGGAGAGATCGGTGACTATGACAGCTATATCCAAATCTTAACCGGTCTGGACCAAATTGCAGTAAAATGTCAAGGGGCCTAACATAACTCACTGTGTGAAATTTCGGCGACATCGGACAATAAATGTGCTCAGGGCCTTGAATCAAGATATTGGTCTATATGGCAGCTATATTCAATTCTGAACCGATCGGGACGAATTTGAAGAAGTATATCGACTGGCCGAACACAACTCATTGCCCCAAATTTTAGCAAAATCGGGTAATAAATGTGGCTTTTATGGGCCTAAGACCCTTAATCGGCGCATCGGTCTATATATAGTCTGATATAGCCAATATGGATATGCTTGTTGATTTTTGATTAAATAGGATAATCAATATATCCATGGTGGTGGGCATCCTTAGTTCGGCACGGCCGAACTAAACTTATTTTAACTATTTTATTTTTCGATTCTATCCCACTGTGCGATGATCGCATATCAATATTTAGAGATGTTACAAACGGGTTGACTAGATTAGTATTCCCCCCTTATATGGGGGAGGGTATAATAATCCTAAACATTTTCTGTTACTGTATTAATACAATATTATAATTGTTTACTTGTATCTTTCCAGATTTCCCTGCTTAAACATCGCTTGTCCGTTTGGTATTACTCAAATAGAAGGTGAGTTAAATTATATCTCCAATTTTTTTCTATGAATATAGGAATTTTACACATTTTAAACCTTCTTCATAGGAATGTAAGATATACCAACTTCCATTATGGCTTCTATAATTCATGCCAAGTATAGCCCGAACTATAACCTAATCAGTTTGGAATCCATAGCTTCAAAGTTTTGTTCTTTCATACTACCGACATTACTTTTAATCCATCATGTTAGATTAGATTTTCTTTTTTTCTCACATCAAAAAACCATTTAAATTTTGACAGGTGTTGATATCAATATTATTACTACAAGCAAAAAAAAAGAAATATGAATTGCCTTGAATTACGATGTTGTTCAATATTTCCCAGAAATTCAATACAATGTAATTTGAAGTAATTCAATATCCTTGTTACCCATCAATCGAACAATCATGTGTTGTACAATAAAGGGGTGTAAATGGAATCGCCTCTATCCAACTATTTCTGCTACTTTGTTGAACTTTGTGATATTAAGGGCACGTGTTTTGTATTTTCCAATTTCAAACATATACATGGTTTAGTTGTTATTTATAGGAAAAGTTAGGGGTATAGGATTTTCAATTGCTTGTTGAAATATGGGGCGTGTTGTCATTATAAGTTACAAATTATTGTGTTGTACTAAAGAAATATTACCCATCTTTAAGGGTTAGGGAATAAATTGGGCCTTACCCAATGCTAAAAGAGGAGGTTTGATGTATTGACAGTGTGCAATTATATTCAATTAGGTGAGGTTATAGTGGCAGTCTGAAATCAGACCCCCTTTGACTATTTTAGTCCATTGTGAATTCATAGTAGTGACAGACCAAAGCCTCTGGTTGAAATTGAAATCACGACCCTTGAACTGGTAATTAAAGCGAGCTCTGTAATTAATTGGGACTATTACAGTTCATTGTGATGGCACAATGGCACAGAGGCTCAAAAGTCAAACTGGACGATCGGTTTATATGGTAGCTATATCATGTTATATACCGATTTAGACCATACAATTATTGGAAGTACCGAAACGACATATGCAAAATTTCAACCATATTGGATAAGAATAGCGCCCTCTAGGAGCCCAAGAAGTCTAATCGGGAGATCGGTATATATGGCGGCTACATCAAGATATGGACTGATTTAGATAATACCTGGCACAGTTGTTGTAAGTCAAAAAAAAAAAAAAAAAATAAAACACTTCATGCAAAGTTTAGACCAAATCGAATAAGAATAGCGCCCTCTGATATCTGCAACGTTTCCAGATATCAGAACATTTACATCCGGGTGTGCTGGACAATTATCTAGTAGCAAAAGCACTTTGCACTTCTTATGGAAGCCAATGTTTTGTAGATGTTCTTTTACTTCTGACACAAAATTATTGTTGTACCATTCGCAAGAAAGTTCTTGTGTTACTCAGGCTCTCTTGTCTGATTTATGAATTACAGGAAGATTGCAAACGTTTTTGAATGCCCTTGGATTGACACTTTTTATATCCAACTACGAAGGATGGGGGTATATTCATTTTGTCATTCCGTTTGCAACACAACGAAATATCCATTTCCAACCCTATAAAGTATATATTGGGTTGCCCAAAAAGTAATTGCGGATTTTTGCACTTTTTTTCTAAAGCAAGCTAAAAGTAACAGCTGATAACTGACAGAAGAAAGAATGCAATTACAGAGTCACAAGCTGTGAAAAAATTTGTCAGCGCCGACTATATGCGAAATCCGCAATTACTTTTTGGGCAACCCAATATATTCTTGATCGTCGTAAAATTCTGGCCATGTCCGTTCGTCTGACCGTCTGTCTGTTGAAATCACGCTACAGTCATTAAAAATAGAGATATTGAGCTGAAACTTTGCACAGATTCTTGTTTTGTTCATCAGCAGGCTAAGTTCGAAGATGGACTACATCGGACTATATCTTAATATAGCCCCCATGTAGACCGATCCGCCGGTTGAAGGTCTTAGGTCCATAAAACACGCATTTATTGTCCGATTTTGCCAAAATTTGGGACAGTGAGTTGCGTTAGGGTCTTCGACATCCTTCTTCAATTTGGCCCAGATCGGTTCAGATTTGGATTTAGCTGCCATATAGACCGATCTCTCAATTTAAGGGTTTGGGTCCCAATTTAAGGATTTGGGTCCATAAAAGGCGCATTTATTGTACGATTTCGCCAAAAGTGGGACAGTTAGGTGCTTTAGGCCCTTCGATAGATCGATCCAGATTTGGATATAGCTGCCATATAGACCGATCCGCCGATTTAAGGTTTTGGATCCATAAAAGACGCATTTATTGTCCGATTTTGCCAAAAGTTGGGACAGTGAGTTGCGTTACTGTCAATTTGGCCCAGATCGGTCCAGATTTGGATTTAGCTGCCATATAGACCGATCTCTCGATTTAAAGTTTTGGGGCCATACAAGAGGCATTAATTGTCCGATTTCGCCGAAATTTTTGACATGAGTTGTGTTAGGCCCCTCAACATCTTTTTACAATTTGGCCAAGATCGGTCCAGATTTGGATATGGCTGCCATATAGACCGATTTGCCGATTTAAGATCTTAGACCCATAAAAGGCGCATTTATTGTCCGATTTTGCCGAAATTTGGGACAGTGGGTTATAAAAGGGCCTTCAAAATGCTTCTACAATTAGGCCAAGATCGGTCCAGTTTTGGATATAGCTGCCATATAGACCGATCTCACGATTTAAAGTTTTGGGGCCATAAAAGGCGCATTTATTGTCCGATTTCGATTTGGGACAGTGAGTTATGTTGGGCTCCTCGACATCCTTCTACAATTTGACCCAAATCAGTTAAGATTTGTGTATAGCTGCCGTATAGCTGCCGTATAGACCGATCTCTCGATTTGTGGTTTTGGACCCATAAAAGGCGCTTTTATTGTCCGATTTCGCCGAAATTTGGGACAGTGAGTTGTATTGGGCTCTCCAACATTCATTTTCAATTTGGTTCAGATCGGTCCCGATTTGGATATAGCTGTCATATAGACCGATCTCTCGATTTAAAGTCTAGGCCACCGAAAAGGCGCATTTATAATTCGATTTCGCTGAAATTCAACACAGTGACTTATGTTAGGCTTTTCGACATTCGTCGTATATGGTTCAGATCGGTCTATATTTGGATATAGGCAGCAAAAAGACCAATATTTTATTCTACAAAATTGAACAATGACTTGTACTTATTAGAGCACTTAATGTCCGTGCCGAATTTGGACCAAATCGGATCATATTTCGATATACCTGCTAAGGGGGCATCAATTATGCATTTTTCTCCGGATTATGACGAAAGGTGGTTTGCACATATACCCGAGATGGTGGTATCCAAAGTTCAGCCCAGTCGAACTTAACGCCTTTTTACTTGTTCCTATTACCATCAATATGCATTTGTGTGTCCCAACTGCATTACCACAAAGCAAGGCTGTTATTCTCTCTTTGAATGCTTTGTACCCATCAATGGAGAATTCTTTATCAGTGATCAGAGAAGTCTGAGGCAAACAGTTCCAAAATAGGCTTGTTTCGTCGTCTTTATAAGTTTGATCAGATTTTTACTTTCAATATATTCGCGTAAGTCTTCTACAGAGTGGCTAATTCATAATCAGAACATTCTTTTTTTTCCCTGTCGCTGTGCGCCTGCGAATTCCATGTCGTTTTTTTTAAATTTTTCTGGACAACCAGTTGAGTACTTGCATTCCGAATTTATGTTTAGTTTTTCATGAAAATATTTGGCCTTTTCAGTTATAATGTCGCCTAAAATTCACAGTTAAATTTTGTATCAGGCCATAACATTGTTATGTTTGAGTCAACTCACCCGAAATTGGTATTCCCTTGAATCTTTCTCGACGAAACCATTGGTTTGATGCGAAATTACTTTTGGATGTTCAGACTTTTTTAGTGTATATCTTGTTTTCAAACCATCCACAGATTCACGTGTATTCTTCTATTTTATTAAATCGCGTACAGTTTGTTTGCCAACACCATAGTTTTCTTTAATCAGCTCTAATTTTCCCTGAATTGAAATAACTTCTTGTGCTAATCCCAGAATTTTACATCAAACAATCATGTGTGTGGTGCACGGATAATAGAGGGAGCATAATTGACGCACGGATAATAGAGGTAAATCACGGTAAATGGAGGTTCAAAATCAAAAGCACAGCATGCCGGTTAATAGAGGACCGGATAATCGAGGTTCAACTGTATATCTCAATTTTCTGGGTGGCCTTTAAATTCATTTATCTTAACATAATATACTGTGTCACCCTTCAACTTCTTTAGCATCTTAAACATACACACCTCAACTCTATGTGCCATAGTATGTGTGAACTTAATTAATCTAACCTGTGCTTTCTGCCTCTCCGATCTCTCTCTCTTTCACTCTCTCTCTCTCTCTATCTATTTTCCCTGTTACAATTTGCACTTATTATAAATAACAATGTTGCCACATTGTTTGAGCATGTGTCATAATCACCTGCCATAAATAACAATTTAACACAAGACAAAGTTGTACAAACAACTGCTGTGGCAGATAAAATATAAAAAGAAGAAAAAAAAAACACCGTCAGACTGAAAAAGGCAAATCCCAGAGTGCATAAAGATAATATAAATGTTCATAAAACGTTTAGCACAAAAGGAAAAATGTAAATATGAACAAAAAAAAAAAACATAACTCATGAAACGTGTGTGTGGCTGCTGTAAATCGTTGCAAAATGATAATTTACATGACACAATGTAAAAATGTGTGTGCAAAATACACACACCACCTTACACGTAGTTACCCTGCAAACATTTTTGATCGCCAAACAATTTTCAGCGAATCTTCTAGTTGAAGATTATGATCGCATACGAGCTCGTTATAGACCATTCTCCGGTCGTGAGGAGTTGTGTCCTCAAGATGAATCTTCTGGAAGATTGTTCCGGGAATCTTCCATATGAGTTGCTAAGAAGTACGTCACAAGAGTCTTGAAGGTCTTAGAATCGCGCAAGAATCGTATGTAAAGCGTTGCAAAATTATCATTTACATGACACAATGTAAAATTGTGTGCAAAATACCATCTCACTTGTAGTGACCCTCCAAACATTTTCGATCGCCAAACAATCTTCCTCGAATCTTCTAGATGAAGGTTATGATCGCGGACTAGCTAAGCTAAGAGTCTAAGCGTCGTAGACGATTTTCGGCCGTGAGGAGTTGTGTTCTCAAGACGAATCTTCTGGAAGAGGGTTCCGGTAATCTTCCATATGAGTTACTAAGAAGTAAGTCAGAAGAGTCTTGGGAAATATTAGAATCGCGTAAAAATCCTATGGACGAGCAACAAATGAGTCTTTTGGAAGATTTATAGAAAACTCTTCTAGAAGAGTTCCGCTTTACCCGCCTGAACGAATATCAAATAGGTGTTTTAGAATATTTATTAAATTTTGTTCTAAAAGAGTTGCGCGTTATTCGCTTGGAAGATCTAAAAATGCATATCAAAACTAGTTGTTCATCGAAAATGTAACGACTGCAAAAAACTTTCAAAGAAAATTTTTTTACTACTCGTCATATTCGTCATACTAAGTACCAATCGTCATATAAACCGAGTGAGAAATCTGTTTGCTGTTATGGAAGTTGTCCACTCAAAACAAAACATCGAAGAACGTATGTAGCTCAATACAAGCCTTAAACGCACCAGGCATGAAAATCAAATTTAATTTCTAAAAGTTAACTCAGGCGATTTATAAACAAATCTGCGCCTTGTTTCACTCTTTTATTTTATCTGAGCCCTATACTGGCACGGTCAGGAAATAAGTCCTCTTTGGGGGTGCTGCTACGGCCTTTCGAATATTTCGGCACAATATGGATATGATATTGGTGCTCTACTCAAACCACTCTACCCAAATAACTTTCATTTGAGCCTTTTATTTCTATGGTCGGTAAATAAGTCCGGTATGAGGGTATTTTTGGAAGTGAGGCGGACCCTCATATATCAGATTCGAGCTCTAGCCTCAAATACCTTTCATTTGATACCCATATTGTCATTATATGTCTACATTTCCATTTAGTGGGCTTTGGAGGTGAGGCGGCCGCCATAAAAAAGGATGCCAAAATTCTGTTTTTGAGTTATTATAAACAAACCAAATTTTACTTAAATCGCCTCACTCCGAGATCTGGCGTTTTTGAAAAAAGAGTAAGTGGAATGCCTGCCTATTGAAATGTGAATGATAAATCTACTTTGGTGGTTTTGATGGTGGATTGGAGTAGCCAAACCCTTTGCCCTGGAAGTGGATATCAGATTTATACTCCACTCTCAAAAACCACATTTGAGCTACACATTGCTATAGCCGGTATATATGTGTGGTTTAGGAGGAGTTTATGGGATGAGGCGTCCCTGAAACACTTGACCAGAAATCAGATATCAGATATGAGCCCCTTTTTGCCATAGTCCACATATATGTCCAGTTTGAGGGGTATGTAGGGTGGAGCAGACATCCACGCGCTTAGCCCTAAAAAAATATCATCATCGTACTCTACTCTTAATTTCCTTTTATTTTAGCCCCAATTTCCATTGGTTAGGGCCAAACACTTGGCCTCAAAATTGGATTTTAAATTCGTTTTCTACTATAAATTACCTATCCCAATTTGAGGACAAAAAGTGTACTCTACCACCAAAGATCTTTTATTTCTGTCCCATTCTATCCTGATCGGCCTTCATATATTTTTTTAAATCCTTTCCTTTGTTTTGGGTAGGAAGGGGGGATTGCCCTCTTACACGTCGTTTCATTTGTGTTCAAAATGTTATCATTCCTTTATTTGTCCTGTTATTATGTCCTTTATTGTCGCGATCTACATGTCCTGTTGAACCGCGAGACGTGACCCAAATACTTAGATCCTTATATCAACATCAGATTCGAACTCTAATGTCAAAGAATGTTCTTTTAATTCCCATACTATCCCGATCGAACTACACGTCCTATTGAAGGGCATTTAGTGGGTAAGCCGGTCCCAGATTCTGATAAATGTTTATACCAGTCAACTCCCAAAGACCTTGCATTTAATACCCATTTAAGGACGTTGGACATTCATGCCCGTTTTGGTGGTTTTTAAGGTTGGGGAGGCCCCGTAGACACCCTGGACCAAATTTTTATAACAGATGTGTACCCCTTGATCATATTGTCCCAATCGGTAAATATGTCCTGTTGAGGGGTTTTGGTTGGGCGAGGAGGTGCCTCAGATACCCAGGGATGAATTTGTATATCAGAATCTTACTCTACTTTAAAATACCTCTCATTTGATATCCATATTGTCACAATTGGTAAATATGCTCTGCTGGAAGGTTTTGGGGGGAGGGGAGGCCGCTCAGACACCAAGGAATAAATTTGTATGTCAGATTTGTACTCTACTTTTAAATACTTTTCATTTGATACCCATAATGACCAAAGCGGTGAAAGTGTCCTGTTGGTGTGTTTTTTGGGGGTAGGGGATCCTCCCGGATATTTAGGGTGACATTTGTATACCAATTGCGTACTCTACTCTTAAATACCTTTCATTTGATACCCATATTGCTCCAATCGGTAAACATGCCCGTTCGGGTGGGTTTTGGGATGGGGCGTCCCCCCTAGGTTATTTTACCCAAAATTTTTATACTAATTTCGTGTTTTTTTTGGGGTACCATAAGATGGCATACAAAATTTCGTTTAATCGATGTGACCATCTCCGAGATCTGGTATTTTTGAAAATTGGAGTAAGGGGGAGGGGAGGGAGAGTTGCAAAAACTTCCGCACACGTAATGGATTGTCCAATGATAACCTAGAAGAGAGTTTCACGAGTCACACGGACGATTATACCGCAATGGGTTGTTAGAAAATCGTCGCGAATTGCTAAAACATCCGCACACGAATTTGATTGCCCAATGATATCGTAGAAGAGTGCTTCGCGACTCATCATAGAAGAGTTTTTCGCGACTCATGCGGAAGAACAATTGCGTAAAAATCTTCCAGAAGATTGTTTTATTCATAGCGGTCATAGAAATGGAATACAAATTCCACATCCCAAAAAATATGACTGCTTATAACAGCAATCACTATCCGCTGATTTAAAAACAATTGTTTTTACTGTTGAAGGAAACCATAACAAATGCCTGAACTGCTAATCGACTATTAAAGCATTTGCTAGATATTGGAACGCTCTTCCATAACTATGAAAAATGTTTGTTGGGTATGATGAAGTAAGCATAAGGAAGTTGTATGTTTATGATATTTGAAATTAACCATAAGAAAGACAGCGACATAAATCGAGAAAAATGGAAAAAATAAAAGCTTATTCGTATGTAAAATTGAATTTTAATAAAAAAAGCCTACGGATAAAAAGTGCGTTCGAACTGAATTATATATATCTTCACAAACATAGATCAAGTATGGCGAGTTTTTGGGACGATTTTTTTCCGCACTTAAACCATACACGAATATTTGGATAAGAATTTCAATCTGTTGAAATAAAATTGCACAAGTAAGCACTCTACAAGTTCGGCCGGGCCTAAAAATGCGCCTATTATGGCTTCTAGATTTGTTTACATTGTGAAGGATGGCGAATGGTAGGAATGAATGATTAAATGGTAGGAATGCATCTTCGTTCTTCTGTTCCTATTGTATCAAAATGTACGAAAATGTCTAAGTGAGTCTGATAGCAGACTGTCCCTTAAATCTAATTCTCTTCGATGACAACTTGATCTGTTCCCATGAAATACTTTACCAAATTTCCCCAAAACATACTCACAGCTGATAGATTAATGTTCACCATGCTCATCTCTGCTTTAGAGTTTTAAACGCAGTTATCGATTATCGCTGTATTTGAAATGAATTTCTGCAAGAAGAATCACTTCAATTTGTAACTCTTACATTTTTGGTTAAAATAAATTTTACTCCAGAAATTGTCCAAGCATGCTGGTGTGAAATTTTCCTATAAGTTTAACCCAGAAGACTCGTCATTACAGCTTGTAATTCCAAAACTTTTGTTTAAAATTAAAAAAAAAAAAAATTCTCCTACACCAGCATGCTGGTGTGAAAAAAAACTAATTCAATTTTGCCTATGAACATTCCACTAAGGAACAGGGGCAAACTTCTCACATATCAATGAATGCATTTCGATTCAATTTTAAGCTCAATGATAAGGGGCCTCCTTTTTATAGCCGTGTCCGAATGGCGTGCCGCATTGCGACACCTCTTTGGAAAGAAGTTTTACATGGCATAGTACCTCACAAATGTTGCCATAATTAAGAAGGGAAAACCACCTTTTCAGCAGTAGTGGTTTATACCCTCCACCATAGGATGGGGGTGTACTTATTTCTTCATTCCGTTTGTAACACCTAGAAATATGTTTCTAAGACCCCATAAAAAATATATATTATTGATTTTCATGACATTTTACGTCGATCTATCCATGTGGGTCCGTCTGCCCCTCCGTCCATCTGTCGAAAGCACGCTAACTTTCGAAGGAGTAATGCTAGGCGCTTGAAATTTTGCACAAACACTTTTCATTAGTGTAGGCCGGTTGGGATTGTAAATGGGCCAAATCGGTCCATGTTTTGATATGGCTGCCTTATAAACCCATCTTGGGTCTTGACTTCTTGAGCTTCTAGAGGGCGCAATTCTTATCGAACTTGGCTGAAATTTTGCACGTGGTATTTTGGTATCACTTCCAACAATTGTGCCAAGTATAGTCTCAATCGGTTGATAACCGATATAGCTGCCATATAAACAGCCCTTGGGTCTTGACTTCTAGGGGGCGCAATTCTTATCCGACGCAATTCTTAACAACTGTGCCTAGTATGGTATATATCAGTCCATAACCTGATATAGCCGCCATATGAACCGATTTCTCGATTAGACTACCAGAGCCTCTAGAGGGCGTAATTCCCATCCGATTTGGCTGATTTCCAAAAATGTTATAACTTCCAACAGCTGTGCTAAGTATGGTTCAAATCGGTTCATAACCTGATATAGCTGCCATATAAACCGATCTTGGGTCTTGACTTCTGGAGCTTCTAGAGGGCGCAATTCTTATCCGATTTTGCCAAAAATTTGCATGAAGTGCTCTATTTTCACTGCCAATAACTGTGTCAAGTATGGTCTAAATTAGTAAATATCCTGAAATAGCCGCCTTATAAACCAATCTCCCGATTAGACTTCTTTGGCCTCTGGAGGGTACAATTCTTATCCAAAATTTGCATATGTCGTTTGGGTATGACTTCCAACAACTGTTCCAAGTATGGTCTAAATCGGTACATAACTTGATATAGCTGCCATATAAACCGATCTTGGGCCTTGACTTCTGGAGCTTCTAGAGAGCGCAATGCTTATCCGTTTTGAACGAAATTTTTCACTTCCAATAACTGTGTCAAGTATGGTCTAAATCAGTCATTATCCTGATATAACTGATCTCCCAGTTTGACTTTTGAGCCTCTAGAGGGCGCTATTATTACTCTATTTGGCTGCAATTTCTATTTCTATTTCTATGACTGGTGTTCTTTCTATTTGAAAAAGTCATTCCAAGATCTTGACAATTGCGATCCATGGTGGAGGGTATACAAGATTCAGCCCGGCCAAACTTAGCACTCATTTAAACTCATTATTTGGCATTTAACATCTCTCCCAATCTTACATACTTTTAATACGTTCATAGAATTCCCCCCCCCCCCCCCCATCCAAAAAAAAAAAAAAGTGCCTAAAATAATTGAAATTTTCTCTCATCATTGTTTTAACAACATTTATACACAATACCCAGAAATCATCATATTCCCTTTTGCCCCTTTTGTATTAATCCCAAGAACAATAAAAACATGCGGGCCTTTGCTACTTTAGACTTGACCTAAACCATAAGTTCTGCTTAATATTCTCCGACATGGAGGTCCAGCGGGCAAACAAGCGTTCGTACAAAATTAGTAAATATCATTAAACATTAATAATGCCTGCTAAGGAGAAGCATGCAGCACAAAAACCCAGCAAATCAGCAAACCAACAACCACATAGTAGGAGAAACCTTCGTTACATTAGATATTTATAAATTACTTGGAGAACTTCATCTTTCGAACTCAACCTACCACCCACTCATTCACCTACGCATGTCGTAAAACAGCGGTACTCGCACTGGTACTGGTACTGGTTGCTGGCAGGCTGCCTAATGCTACCTGGGCCTGTGTTACAAGTCACTACAGTCACTAAATCAATGTCAACAGCGGTAAAAATAATCGAAACAAATGCTATGGAATCCTGTTGTGTAAATGTCAGACATTTGAGTTGACTCGAATATATTTCACTTGTTGTATATCATGTCCTTACAGGGGCGTAGTACTTTTTGGGCTTTAAGGAAGAGGGGTGGGGGCAATATAGAAAAATGTAGGGAAATTATTTAAATGAAAAAATTTAAATTAATATATTAAACAAAATAAACAAGATTTTAAAAAATTAAACATATAAAATAAGTCACATACAATTTTTATTAAAATTTTATTATTTTTTTTTGTATCCACCACCATACCCTCGGGGGTATACTAATTTCGTCATTCTGTTTGTAACTCCTTGAAATATTCGTCTAAGACCCTATAAAGTATATATTTTCTTGATCGTCATGACATTTTAAGTCCTGTCCGTCCGTCTGTCTGTCGAAAGCACGCTAACTTCCGAAGGTGTAAAGCTAACCCCTTGACATTTTGCACAAATGCTTCTTATTAGTGTAGGTCGGTTGGGATTGTAAATGGGCTACATCGGTCCATGTTTTGATATAGCTGCCATATATACCGATCATGGATCTTTGCTTTTTGAGCGTCTAGAGGGCGCTATTCCTATCCGATTTGGCTGAAACTTTGCACAACGTATTTCGATATAACTTCCAATAACTGTGCTAAGCATGCTTTAAATCGGTCCATAACCTAATATAGCTGCCATATAAACCGATCTTGAATCTTGACTTTTTGAGGCACTAGAGGGCGTAATTCTTAACCGGTTTGGCTGAAATTTTGCATAAGGTGTTTTGTTATGACTTCTAACAACTGTGTCAAATATGGTTCAAAGCGATCCATAACCTGATACAGCTGCCAGATCGGTTTATAGATCTGGGATCTTGACCTCTTGAGCCTCGAGAGGACGTAATTATTATCCGATTTTTTACAACGGCTTCTCCCATGACCTTCAACATACTTGTCAAATATGGTCCGAATCGATCTATAGACTGACACAGCTCCCATATAAACCGATCTCTCTATTTTACTTCTTGAGCCCCTAAGGGGCGCAGTTCTTACTCGAATTGGCTGAATTTTCAAACAATGATTTCTACTATGGTCTCCAACATTCAATTCAATTATAGTCTGAATTGGACTATAACTTAATATAGCTCCAATATTAAATCAATTATTGCTTTTATCCTTTGTTTGCCTAAAAAAAGAGATATGGGGAAAAGAACTCGACAAATGCGATCTATGGTGTAGAGTATATACGCACTTTTACTTGCTTTCAATTTTTGTAGATTATCTTAATAGTCTAAGAAAATTTTATAAAAATTTGATTTTGGGAGATATTCTTCATATTATACATATATTATTAAAGGGCTAGATAGTTTATAAAGACAATTTTTTGGTATATATTGCGGCCATCATCAATCGAAAGGTATTTTTCTAGAAAAGCGTCGTATATATATGAAAATTAATTTTCCGAAAGAAAAGTTTTGGAAATGAGGAATTAAATTTCAATAAAGAAGAAGCAGCATAAGCACTGAAAATTGTTGTTGGTTTTTTGGTTTTTGGTGAAGGAAAAACCATAGGTATGAGAATTTGTGGTGAGAGTCAGAGAAACAAATAGCGCGAGAGAGAGAGAGAGTATCACTATTTCGATGAGGGTGTTGTGGGGGCTTGAAGTGCGTATGTCTAAATCTCGGCTGCGTGGCATTGCAATTTTGTTGTTGTTGTTTGTATATGTTTTGCGAGCATGCACAAAAAGATAAACAATTCTATAACTACAGGTCATTTGAAGAAGGTAGGTTTTATAAATGCGTGTTTGTGATACATATAACGGTCAAACACCTGAATGAATTTTAAAGAAATTGGCATCAATCGAAAGATATTTCTCAGAATATGTGCAGATGTGCAGAATATATATGAAAATTAATTTTCCGAAAAGAAAATCCATGAAAATGAGGAAATAATTTTCAATATAAGAAGAAGTAGTAGAAACACAGCAAATTGTTTTTGCTTTTGCTTAATCATCCATTATTAATTATGCAAAGCCATAGGTATGAGGATTAGTTGTGAGGGTGCGAGAGTTGACTGGTGTGTGAGAGAAAGGGTATGCTAAAAGAGTTTACTATTGAGGTGCGGATTTGTGGTGGTGTAATGCGTGTGGCCCTACCTGGTGTTCTTTGCCATGAAGGTCAGTCAGTAGCTTAAGCTGCGGCTATGGACAGGTTATAGACTGATTTGAACTGTGTTTAGCGCAGTTGTTGAGAGTCATAACAGAACATTATATGCAAAATTTCAGCCAAATCGTATAAAAATCGAGGTAAGGGCTCAAAAAATCAAAGCAGGATATCGGGTTATATGGGAGCTTTATCATGTTCTAGACCGATTTGAACCGTACTTAGCACAGTTTTTGCGAGTCATAACAGAGGCCGATTTAGGCCGCTCTTGACACAGTTATTGAAAGCCATAACAAAACAGTATGTCGAAAATTGTAGCTGTATGGGAAAACAATTGCGGATTTCAGGGGCTCAAGAAGTCAAAACGGGAAATCGGTTTATATAGGAGCTATATCCGGTTATAAACCAATTTGGACCGTACTTGGCATGCAAAATTTCGGCCAAATCGGACGAAAATTGCGGATTCCAGGGGCTCAACAAGTCAAATCGGGAGATTGGTATATATGGAAGCTATATGAGGTTATACGTCGATTAGGACCGTACTTAGCATAGTTATTGGAAGTCTTAACGGAAGACTACGAGCAAAATTTTAGCCAAATCCGACAACAATTGCGGCTTGTAAGGGCTGCAGAGGTCAAATCGGGAGATCGGTTTATATGGGAGATATATCAGTTTATAGACCAATTTAAACCACACTTGGCACAATTGCTGGAAGCCATTAGAGAATACTTTGTGCAAAATTTAAGCTAAATCGGACACAAATTGTGGCTTGGAAGGACTTAAGAACTCAAATATGGAGATCGGTTTATATGGGAGCTATAACAGGTTATAGACCAATTTGTACCGACCTTGCCACAGTTGCTGGAAGTCATAACAAAACACTATGTGCAAAATTGTAGCTAAATCGGACAAAAATTGTGGCTTTCGAGGCTCAAGTAGTCAAATCGGGAGATCGGTTTATATGGGAGCTATCTCAGGTTATAGACCGATTTGATCTGTACTTGGCACAGTGGTTTGAAGTCAATAAAAAACACTATGTGCAGAATTTCAGCCAAATCGGACGAAAATTATGGCTTTCAGGGGCTCGAGTTCTCAAACCGGAAAATCGGATTATATGGGAGCTATATATAAATCTGAACCGATAATGCCCATCTGCAACTTCCATCGACCTACATCAATTTGAAGTATCTGTGGTAAATTTCAAGCGGCTAGCATTACGCGTTCGACCGCTATCGTGATTTCGACAGACGGACGGACGAACATGGCTGGATCGAATCAGAATGTTAGGACGATCCAAAATATATGTACTTTATGGGGTCTCAGATCAATATTTCGATGTGTTACAAACGAAATGACTAAATAAGTACAACCCTATCCTATTGTGGTGGGTATATGAAATAAATTTTTAATTTAATAAATATTTAAATATTTTAAAACATTTAAAAAAACAACATTTTATGTAAAAATCTAACAAAAAATTTTCCTTAGAGAATTTTTTCAAATTTAAATTTAAAAAATTCTACCAAATTTCGTTTTTTTTGCATTTCTGTTACGCTATTACCTAATGGAATTTCCATGGGAAAATTGCCATTTGCTTGGCCTCTATAGAAACCCCCCCTCACCTTGATTCTACGCTACTTTGGCCTTCATGTTATGTTTGCTGCTGGGATGCCCATCTAAATGTGCCAGTGGCATTTGATGTACCCTTCAAAATATATACCACCGGCACTTGACGTTTTCTTGTTACATTCTTCATCCATCCAACAACAACGACAACAACAACAAGCGGGAGAACTCCAACAAAGAAATTTATATTACAAATACATAACTGACATTTTTTCAAGACTGAATGGCACGCAAATTGATATGATAATGTTTTGCTGCTGACTTTTTCTGCGAAATGGCATGGGAATAGGGTTCCTTATATCATATCGCTCATTCTTAAATGTTGTAGCAACAACAAATTACATATGTTGTTGCTAGCTATCACAATAATGGCAAGTTTTACCATTTGTAGCAATACAATAGAAGCCCAAATTTTTATACCCACCACCGAAGGATGGGGGTATATTCATTTTTATACCCACCACCGAAGGATGGGGGTATATTCATTTTGTCATTCCGTTTGCAACACATCGAAATATCCATTTCCGACCCTATAAAGTATATATATTCTTGATCAGCGTGAAAATCAAAGACGATCTAGACATGTCCGTCCGTCTGTCCGTCTGTCTGTTGAAATCACGCTACAGCCTTTAAAAATAGAGATATTGAGCTAAAATTTTGCACAGATTCTTTTTTTGTCCATAAGCAGGTTAAGTTCGAAGATGGGCTATATCGGACTATATCTTGATATAGCCCCCATATAGACCGATCCTCCGATTTAGGGTCTTAGGCCCATAAAAGCCACATTTATTATCCGATTTTGCTGAAATTTGGGATAGTGAGTTTTGTTAGGCCTTTCGACTTCCTCTGTTAATTTGGCACAGATCGGTTCAGATTTGGATATAGCTGCCATATAGACCGATCCTCAGATTTAGGGTCTAAGGCCCATAAAAGCCTCATTTATTATTCGATTTTGCTGAAATTTGGGACAGTGAGTTGTGTTAGACCTTTCGACTTCCTCTGTTAATTTGGCCCAGATCGGTTCAGATTTGGATATAGCTGCCATATAGACCGATCCTCCGATTTAGGGTCTAAAACCCATAAAAGCCTCATTTATTATTCGATTTTGCTGAAATTTGGGACAGTGAGTTGTGTTAGGTCCCTCAATATCCTTTGTCAATTTGGTTCAGATCGGTTCAGATTTGGATATAGCTGCCATATAGACCGATCCTCGAATTTAAGGTCATAGTCCCATAAAAGCCACATTTATTATCCGATTTTGCTGAAATTTGGGACAGTGAGTTGCGTTAGGCCCTTCGACACCCTTCGTCAATTTGGCTCTGATCGGTTCAGATTTGGATATAGCTGCCATATAGACCGATCCTACGATTTTGGGTCTTAGGCCCATAAAAGCCACATTTATTATCCGATTTTGCTGAAATTTGGGACAGGGAGTTGTGTTAGGCTCTTTGACATTATTCGCCAATTTGGCCCAGATCGGTCTAGATTTGGATATAGCTGCCATATAGACCGATCCTCGGATTTAAGGTCATAGGCCCATAAAAGCCACATTTATTATCCGATTTTGCTGAAATTTGGGACAGTGAGTTGTGTTAGTCCCTTCGACACCCTTCGTCAATTTGGCTCTGATCGGTTCAGATTTGAATATAGCTGCCATATAAACCGATCCTCAGATTTAGGGTCTAGGCCCATGAAAGCCACGTTTACTATCCGATTTTGCTGAAATTTGGGACAGTAAATTGTGTTAGGCCCTTTGATATCCCTCATCAATTTGGTGCAGATCGGACCAATTTTGGATATAGCTGCCATATAGACCGATCTCTCGATTTCAGGTTTTGGGCCCATAAAATGCTCATTTATTGTCGGATGTCGCCGAAATTTGGAACAGTGAGTTGTCTTAGGCCCTTCGACATCTTTCTTCTATGTGGCACAGATCGGTTAAGATTTGGATATAGCTGTCATATAGACCGATCTCTCTTTTTAAGGTTTTAGGCCCATAAAAGGTGCATTTATTATCCGATGTCGCCGAAATTCAGGTATACAATTTTCACCGGATTTTGATGAAAGGTGGTTTACGTATATTCCCGAGGTGGTGGGTATCCAAAGTTCGGCCCGGCCGAACTTAATGCCTTTTTACTTGTTATTATCTAAATTTGTTTGTATGTGCATACCTACCTACCTTTGCCCTTTTTAAGCCTCATGTATATGGCACAAAAAAAACAGAAATTGATTGAAAATTTTTCTTTTGGGAAACAAAAGAAAAACACCAATTTTGCTAAGGATGTACATGCAGCAGGAAAAGCCACCGGTAACCAGACCATGGAACAATCATCGGAACCACCAAAAAAATAGAATCATTTTGTAACTGATGATGGGTGCTCACTCTCGGTATGCACATGAACATGAAAATTACCTCTGAACAAGCCAATAAAAAGTGCATGGACACAGGCACAGTGGTTGCGTTCGTTTCATTGCAAATGGAGATAAATTTGAATTTCCTAAAATGGTGATTTTTTGGGATAAAGAGTAAAAATGCGAAATGCGATAAAAATGCAGAGACGTTTATTAGGGAGATTGATCTTTATGGCAGCTATACCCAAATAAAGTCCGATCTAGACCATAGCAAGCTGGTAAACTAAGGGGCTCCAGACCATAACTTGTTCCAAATTTAAGCCAATCACTGCGACTTTTATAGACCCTAAACCCTGAGTAGAAAGATCGGCCTATAGGCAGCTATATTCATATATGATCCCGCTTAGACCACTTTCGGCAAAGTTGTGTAGGGGGCCAAAACAACTTATTGTATCAAAATTCAACGGGATCCCATAATAAATGCACCTTCTATGCACCTAAGACCTTTCATCCGGCAACCGGTTTATATGGGAGTTTAATTTATTATTGTCCGATCTAGACCATATTCGACAAGGTTGTGTTGGGGTGTAATACAACTCTCTGTTTCAAATTTTAGCGAAATCAAATAAAAGGTAAGCTTGAATGGGCCCAAGATCTGAAATGACAATATTGGTCTATATGGAAGTTATATCCCGATCTACAAAATATTTGGCAAGGTTTTCGAGAGGTTCAAATCTCTTCAAATTTGATCGAAATTCGTTGATTGGGTTCAGGACCCCAAAATCAGGATCTCATTCTAATGATTTAGATTTAGTGTTTCCCAAACATCCCATTGCCGAACAAATTAAAGGGAAACTAACTTCTCACAATATCAATTGAGTGCTGCCCGATTCAAATTTAAGCTCAATGATAAGGGGACCTCCTGTCGAGTCCGAACGGCGTGTCACTGAAAAGTGACACCTCTTGGTTGAGAAGTTGTACATGGCTGAAATACTCACAAATGTCGCCAGCATTTGGTGAGGAGATAACCACCGCTGAAAAATGTTTTAAGGTGCTCTCGCCGGCAGGATTTGAACCCGGGCGCTTGGGCACGATAGGCAGGCATGCTAACCTATGCACCACGGTGGCTCCCAACATGAAAATTCTAGTATTTCTACTTATTCTGACTGAAGACTATAATCTGGTAACTAGGGTATCAGGAGCCCCTTAAACTTCGGTCCCAGCCTGACAATGATGAGGCTTTGAAGGGGAGCAACGTGTTGGGTAGTTGTGATTTGGACCCAAATCAAAAAATGCGTTTTTGAAATCGCTCGGAGGGGTTTGGATCCATAAATTTGGATGTTAGATGTACCCCATTCTTAAATGATTTTATGTGAGTCCGATATTCCCATGAGAATTTTGGGAATGGTGCGGCCCCGCAAACATTTCCTCTCGAATGTGGATATAAAATTGGTTCTGTACTCCCAAATACCTATCATTTGAACTCCATAATTGCTAAATATGTCCTGTTTGGGGGTGTTAAGGGGATGTGGCGGCCATCCAGGCACTTAGCCCTGAAAACTATCAGCATGGTTATCTGTTCTTAAATACCATTTATTTATGGAATGATGTATCCCCAAATGCTCGGTCCAAAATTGGATATCAAATTCGTTATCTACTGGTCAAATACCTATCACTTGAGCCCCTTATTGTTATAGTCGGCAAATATGTGCGGTTTAGGGGTGGGCCCTTAAAAGCTGTCGACATCGTGCTCCACTCTCATTGAGCTCCAAATTGTCATGGTCAACAAATATGGGTTGCCCAAAAAGTAATTGCGGATTTTTTAAAAGAAAGTTAATGCATTTTTAATAAAACTTAGAATGAACTTTAATCAAATATACTTTTTTTACACTTTTTTTCTAAAGCAAGATAAAAGTAACAGCTGATAACTGACAGAAAAAAGAATGCAATTACAGAGTTACGCCGACTATATGAAAAATCCGCAATTACTTTTTGGGCAACCCAATACTTCCTATTTCCTCCCAAATATCTGTCATTTGAGCCCCATATTGCAATGGTCAGCAAATATTTCCGGTTTAAGGTGTTTTGGGGGATGGAGCGGCCACTCAGTGACTTGACCCTGAAAATATATATCAGATTCGTATTTTAATTTAAAATACCTCTAATTTGTGCCTCATATTGCAATGGTCATCAAATACATCCTATTTGTGTGGTGTTATGTGGATAGGATGGCCCCGTAGGAAACTTTTTCCTCATATTCCCGCTTATTTCTTGAATTCAATGGTAACAAATTGCCTGTATCATTGGCCGATTTTTTTGCCTTGTTCGTCTTCGTGGAGTGAAGAGTCTATACCTAACCGTTCAATCTCATGTTTCAATAAAATTTTAAACTTCATCCCTTTGTCGGTATATCTGCAACATTTTATACACACATCCTTCCACTTCCTCTCTACCTATAGCTATCCTATGCACAACATATTGCCACTGACTGCAGGTTTGCCCAAAACGTTGCATTCCTTGCTTTTGTAGCATTTCGACATTCCTGTTTATGCCATGCGTTTCCTCCGATGCTGGCTAATGCTTCACAAGCAAAAATTGTTCTCATTTTTCCATAGAGTGAGCAATGTTTTGCCATTCTACAGAAATTCTATCGGAATGTAATGAAATTAAAGATAATTAAAATCACAAGGAAAGAAGCAAACAATTCTATTGCTATTCTATATCAATGCATTAGTGGTAAAGGATTCAATCATTACATCATTAGGAGGATGTTATTTTAATGAAAACTTTATCTAACTACAAATACCAAGGGTTTAACTATTTTATAAGAATCTCTTGCTTTATTAAGTGATAAAGGTCTTATTTAATGCATGGTGACCATTGGGTCGTATAAGTACTAACAATTATGTGTACACCGTAGCGTATGGGTAACATGAATTTTTTTGATAACTCATTCGTTAAGTGATGCATCAAGTGGAAGCAGAAGCAGTCAAAGTTTAATAGATTATAAATAGAGCTAACAAAATAAACGACCCCATTAAAACCATTTGAAATTTGGACAAAAATCTAAATTTGTGATTTGTATTAAAAACCAAACTTAGGATTTCTGTTTAAACTTCGTTTGCAAAATATGGTAACTTTGCCAAATATTTGAATGTCATCTTCAATAATCGAAAGTTTTCTATACAAATTGTCTTCAAAGCATAATAGTCTCTTTATTCATTCAATGCTTCGTTTCTGTATACCATGGTGTCATTACACAAAAAAAAGATTTTTTTTTTGCTACTACTAATGACCTTTCCTTTGCCAATTATGCTTGAAGTCCCTTAAAACAAGCCCTAGGATATTAAATGATATTTTTCGTTACAACATAGTGTCATAATCAAAAATTCCTATCGAAAATCGTCATTAGTTCTTCCATTCCACTGTGCAGTAAGGCAGGCAGGCATTTGCATTTGCAACCCTCCCGGCAGACACGTTCGCAATCTAAATTTGGATGTAGTACAAGTAACATTTTTTGTAGTAAATTGGCGCTGTTTCGTGTTAGGATTTCAGCCGTAGCTATGCTGCCCTAAATCATGTCTAAGTAAATCAGTTGTGGCATTAAGCGGGAAGGCAGGCAAATCGATTTGTTTTGTATCCAAAGGAATACAGCATTTGAATGTCGGCACCGAAATTTTTTTTTATGTTTTTCCTATGATTTCCTACTCCAAGTTTTTTTTGCTCTTGGTTTGATATGCTTTTGGTTTTTGGCGGTGACAAGATGACGCATTCAAATTGGAAATAAATACTCTGTGCGACACAAAAGACTGTGACGTTCTGATACGGAAGATCAGTTATGCTTTTTTTGCAGGCATTGTAGACCTTATTTGTTTAGTTTCGTTTTTTTTTTTTTTGGTTGCAATAAACAAAATAAGGCTCAATATCAATATGGCATGATGAGAGAATGATAGGAATACGTAATTACAGCAACAAAGGGAGGGGTCAAGTTCACTGAACCTAAGGGAAAAAATATTTTCATTTAAAATGACAAAACTTTGCACAGAAATAAAAATTTTGACAACATTTTCTAATAAGTAGCCGTTGAGTGGGGCGGAGGTGTTTTTAATTCGCTCCTAAAAAAAAAAAAAAAAATATTTTTATCTTGGAATAGAGCCTTTTCAGAGTAGGCTCAAATTGTACTCCAAGGACCCAAGAGCTGCGGTTTTGGTATCAGACCGTATCATGTTGTCCTCCCCTCCTATTGATGTGGGTGCCTTGGTACCTGTTGTCGACAGTAATGCTTCAAGCACACGACCAGTCGTCAGACTTACAAATGAGGAGAAACAGATAAACCAGAGGATGCACAGTTCGTTCCCAGCATTTAAGTAAAGGTGGTGTTTCCGATTCGGTTTCAGACATCGACAGTGTCAATGAAACAGTCATCGCAGCCGAATCGAGTGATGGGGGCAGAGGGGATGACAGCAGAAGTGAGCGATGGCTTTGCTTAGCTCACAAACAGACCAAGAAAGCGATCCGGGGCACGACGTATGAGTCAGAGGAGTATGTACCGGCAGCGCAATCGGGCGAAAGTGCAGGATGCTGCAAGGAATAGAAGTGACATTACAAGCACTTCTACGGAAGCTGGAATCAATTCTCCCGATGAGTTCATAAGCAGACCGAGAAAGCGATCCGGTGCACGACGAAGGAGACAGAGGAGTATGCACCGGCTGCGCAATCGGCGACAGTGACAGCGACATTGTCAACGGAACGGTCATCGTAGCCGAATCGAGAGATGGGGACAGAGGGGATGACGGCAGAAGTGAGCGATGGCTTTGCTAAGCTCACAAGTAGACCGAGAAAGCGATGCGGGGCACGACGTAGGAGTCAGAGGAGTATGCACCGGCTGCGCAATCGGGCGAAAGTTTCAGGATGCTGGAAGGGATGGAACTGATATTCCAGGCACTTCTACGGAAGCTGGAAAAAGAATGGGAAGATGGAAATAGAAGAAGAATGGAAAACGAAGCTGAAAGAAGAACATGAGCTCCTTACTTTCAAATATCCTAACCAAGCCAGCCCCTTCTACGATGGAGACTCCATACAATGTTCTACGGAGGGAGAGAAAGTCGGAACAGGAACGAAAGAAGCGCGCACAGCCCCTGAGTCTTCGTGGGGGACTGCGACTTTTAAAAAGAGGCCACGGCCATCACTGAAGGGTAAGATGGTCGCTGAGAATGGTAAGGACCCACCCTCTTTCGCCAGAGTGGCAAGGAAACCAACAGAGTTGAGCTGACTTATGCAGTCATCAATATCGGCAGTGCATCCGGTAGGATTCCAACAGATCTGGTGGATCTAAAGGATATGGTTAATGGGCTGATTTGGGGGCTGCCACTCTGGCGTAAGAAGACGGCTACTTACCATTCTCAGCGACCATCTTACCCTTCGGTGATGGCAGTGGCCTCCTTTTAGAAGTCACTGTCCCCCACGAAGACTTAGGGGCCGTGCGCGCTTCTTTCGTTCCTGTTCCGACTTTCTCTCCCTCCGTAGGACACTGTATGGAGTCTCCATCATAGAAGGGGCTGGCTTGGTTAGGGTACTTGAAAGCGTCGAAGGACATCCAAAGGCGACGGTCTACGTCAAAAGGATGGGGCAGTACATTTGCAACGGAACCCATGTTGGGATTCTTGGGCAAGCAAAACCATGATTTGGTCGTGGAGAAGTGGTAGGTTTTCCATAGGAAGAAGAAGGTGGAAGGAACTCTCCTTGTGGTCAGCATTGATCAAGTCTCCGTGACAAGTTTGGCTAAGACCAAAGAGATGGCGCACTATGGGAGCAATACAGTCTTTTTCAAGATTGGGAAGACTTGGAAAGGCAAATATCCTCATATTTAGCCACCAGGCGGTGCAGTGGCGGGACACTCGATAACGCTTAACGGACAGGGGGCCGACGATGAGACCATCACCTGACTGTCCCAATTATGGGAAGACTAGAATAAGCAAAGATCCTTATACTTATATAAACATCATGCAGTGCAGGGGCGAGAGAGCCAACTCAGCCCGACCATGGAACGATGGAACCAATTTTGCTGAAATTTGGGAGAGTGAGTTGTGTTAGGCCCTTCGACATCCTTCCTTAATTTGGGCCGGATCGGTCCAGATTTGGATAAAGCTGCCATATAGACTGATCCTCCGATTTAGGGTCTTAGTCCCATAAAAGCCACATTTATTATCCGATTTTGCTGAAATTAGGACAGTGAGTTGTATTAGGCCCTTTGACATCCTTCGTTATTTTGGGCCGGATCGGTCTAGATATGGTTATAGCTGCCATATAGACCGATCCTTAGATTTGGGGTCTTAAACCCATAAAAGCCACATTTATTATCCGATTTTGCTGAAATTTGGGAAAGTGAGTTGTCTTAGGCCCTTCGACATTCTTGGTCAATTTGGCACAGATCGGTTAAAATTTGGATATAGTTGCCATATAGACCGATCCTCCGATATAGGGTCTTAGGCCCATAAAAGCCACATTTATTATCCGATTTTGCTGAAATTTGGGACAGTGAGTTGTGTTAGGCCCTTCGACGTCCTTCTTCAATTTGGCTCAGATCGGTCCAGATTTGGTTATAGCTGCCATATAGACCGATCCTCCGTTATAGGGTCTTAGGCCCATAAAAGCCACATTTATTATCCGATTTTGCTGAAATTTGGGAGAGTGAGTTATATTAAGCCCCTTGACATTCTTCGTCAATTTGGCACAGATCGGATCAAATTTGGATATAGCTGCCATATAGACCGATCCTCCGATATAGGGTCCTACACCCATAAAAGCCAAATTTATTATCCGATTTTTCTGAAATTTTGGACAGTGAGTTGTGTTACGCCCTTCGACGTCCTTCTTCAATTTGGCTCAGATCGGTCCAGATTTGGATATAGCTGTCATATAGACCGATCTTTCGATTTAAGGTTTTTGGACCATAAAAGGCGCATTTATTTTTCGAAATTTGGGACAGAGAGTTAAGTTAAGCCCTTCCACATATTTCTGCAATTTGGTCTAGATCGATCAAGATTTGCATATAGCTGCCATTAGACCGATATCTCGATTTAAAGCCTTGGTCCCAAAAAAGGCCCATTTATAATCCGATTTCACTGAAATTTTAAACAGTGACTTGTGTTAGGCTTTTCGACATCCATGTTGTATATGGTTCTGATCGGTTTATTTTTAGGTATAGCTAATAAAAAGACCAATATTTTGTTGTACACAATTGAACAATGATTTGTACTTATTAGTATTTGGTCCACATCGGTACATTTTTAGTTATAACTGCCATGGGACACAAGGTATGCATTTTCACCGGATTTTGATGGAAGGTAGTTTATATATTGGGTTGCCCAAAAAGTAATTGCGGATTTTTCATATAGTCGGCGTTGACAAATTTTTTCACAGCTTGTGACTCTGTAATTGCATTCTTTCTTCTGTCAGTTATCAGCTGTTACTTTTAGCTTGCTTTAGAAAAAAAGTGTAAAAAAAGTATATTTGATTAAAGTTCATTCCAAGTTTTATTAAAAATGCATTTACTTTCTTTTAAAAAATCCGCAATTACTTTTTGGGCAACCCAATATTGTTTTCTCTGTTTTGTTAAAATCTTATTTTGGCCTAATTTCCAAATGAATTAGGCTTGGTTAAATGTTCCTTGAAAATTAAATTTCTGAGAACTTCAGCGTTTATCAAAGTTTTTGCTGTTCCAACTTGACTCATCCTATCTACAACATCAGCTGTCATTTTTTACCCTTATACTACCATTTCATATTGCAGCAATTCCAAAAATAGACATAATATGTGTTTTGTGTTTCTGATTATCACCATTATCATTCATAGAAAAATGCCATCATTAAACGAATGTCAAGCCAAGTCACAAATAATGATCGAAGCAATTGTGTCTTAGATAAGATTTCCAATTATAATTTGTTGTGTGCTTTATAATTATAACAAGTCATAATATTAGAAAATATAATTTCATATCAAGAGAATGGTACGGAGCTAGCATTTAACAAATTGCTGCACTTAATAATGTGACCATAAATTATGGTGACGATGATGATGGTTTAGTTATTCAAGTTCTAGCTAAAGCTAACACATGGTAATAGATGTTGTCACCCCTCTGGCCTACAAGTGAGCCATCTCACCGAGATAAGTCATATAGACCAACAAGACAGACAGATAGACCACCAAATAGGTGATATTAACATTGGCGCCATTTAATATTCAAAGCGAATATAATGTGATTTGTTTTTTTTTTTTTTTTTTTTTGCTTCTCTATACAGTTTGGAATAAATTAATAATGTTTATAGATGCCAGCTCCAAATGGGCATGAATTAGACTAATTTAAATTGTGGTAATGGTGGTGTGTGGCGTATGGTGTTTAGTGTTTGGCGATTGGTGTGTGCTGGCTTTGTCTAAACATTGAATCGTGAATACTAAAGAAGAAGAAAAATTAATTTAATTCGCGACATATGGAATGTTTTGTTTCTAGATTTAACATCTTTGTATAACGCATTAGCATATATGTCTTAATAGTTCACATGCAATGGCCTGAATGGTCTGCCAAATGCTGGGGTGGCAAATATGAGGCACACGAGTGAATGAAGTGAAAAACAATATGGACGCCAAAAAAGAAGGTATCTCAAATCAAACATGGCTGATATCGTATATAGCCCATTATGGGTGCCAAGACCTTAAATAGGGAGTTCGGTATCATGTGAAAAATTTCAAGGCTCTAGGTGGTCCGGGCGCCTCTTGGCAGGCCACTAAAGAAAACAAGTAAAAAGTTTAAGTTCGGCCGGGCCGAACTTTGGATACCCACCACCTCGGGTGTATATGTAAACCCCCCTTCTCCACAATCTGATAAATATTGGATAACTTATGCACCCACATTTGGCATGGACATTGAGTGGTCTAATAAATATAAGTCACTGTTGAAATCGGATAAAAAATAAAGCTTTTATGGGCTTCAGACCCTTTATCTGGAGATCGGTCAATATCGCAGTTATATCTGAATATAGTCCGATCTGAACCATATTTGGGTCTTATGTTGGGAGGTGTAAAACTATCCTCTGTTTAAAATTTTAGAGAAATCGGTTAACAAATAAAGCTTTTATAGGCTTCACACCTTTTATATGGAGATCGGTCTATATGACAGCTATATCTAAATATAGTCCGATCTGTACCACATTTGGGTTATATGTTGAGAGGCTTAAAACTGCGCACAATTCCAAATTTCAGCGAAATCGGTTAACAAACAAAGCTTTTATGACCTTCAGACCTTTTATCGAGAGATCGGTCTATATGGCAGCTATATCTAAATATAGATCGATCTAATCCATATTTAGGTCGGGTATTAGGAGTCTAAAAATAACCCACTGTGTCAAATTTCAGCGAAATCGGGTAATCAATAAAGCTTTTATGGTCTTCAGACCCTTTATCGGGAGATCGGTCTATATGGCAGCTATATCTAAATATGGACCGATCTAATCCATCTTAAGGTCAGATGTCGGCAGGCTTAAAATAACTCACTGTTTCTAGTTTCAGCGAAATCGGGTAATCAATAAAGCTTTTATGGTCTTCAGACCCTTTATTAGGAGATCGGTCTATATGGTAGCTATATCTAAATAAAGACCGATCTGAACCATATTTAGGTCGGGTATTAGGAGACTAAAAATAACTCACTATTGCAAATTTCAGCGAAATCGGATAAAAAATAAAGCTTTTATGGTCTTCAGACCCTTTATCGGGAGATCGGTCTATATGGCAGCTATATCTAAATATAGTCCGATCTGAACTATATTCGGGTCAGATGTCGGGGGGCTTAAAATAACCCACTGTTTTAAATTTCAGCGAAATTGGTTAAAAAAATTTAGCTTTTGTGGTCTTCAGACCCCTTATCGGGAGATCGGTCTATATGGCAGCTATATCTAAATATAGTCCGATCTGAACCATATTTGGGTCACATATCGGGAGGCTTAAAATAACCCACCGTTTTAAATTTCAGTAAAATCGGATGAAAAATAAAGCTTTTATAACATTCAGAACCTTTATCGGGAAATCGGTCTGTATGGCAGCTATATCTAAATATAGTCCGATCTGAACCATATTTGGGTCACATGTCGGGAGGCTTAAAATTACCCACTGTTTTAAATTTCAGCAAAATCGGCTAATAAATAAAGCTTTTATGGCCTTCAGACCCCTTATCGGGTGATCGGTCTATATGACAGCTATATCTAAATATAGCCCGATCTGAACCATATTTGGATCACATGTCGGGAGGCTTAAAATAACCCACTGTTTTAAATTTCAGCAAAATCGGCTAATAAATAAAGCTTTTATAACCTTCAGAACCTTTATCTGGAAATCGGTCTGTATGCTATATCTAAATATAGTCTGATCTGAACCATATTTAGGTCAGTTGTCGGGAAGCTTTAAACTACTCACTGTTTCAAATTTCATCAAAATCGGATGAAAAATAAAGTTTTTATGGCCTTCAGACCCCTTATGGGCTTAAGACCCTTTATCGGGAGATCGGTCTATATGGCTATATTTTAATATGGACCAATCTAATCCATATTAAGCTCAGATGTCGGGAGGCTTGAAATAACCCACTGTGTCAAATTTCAGCGAAATCGGGTAATCAATAAAACTTTTATGGTCTTCAGACCCTTTATCGGGAGATCGGTCTATATGGCAGCTATATCGAAATATGGACCGATCTAATCCATATTAAGGTCAGATGTCGGGAGGTTTAAAATAACCCGCTGTTTCAAATTTAAACGAAATTGGGAAATAAATAAAGCTTTTATGGTCTTCAGACCCTTTATCGGGAGATCGGTTTATATGGTAGCTATATCTAAATATAGTCCGATCATATTTAGGTCAGTTTTCGGGAAGCCTTAAACTACTCATTGTTTCAAATTTCAACAAAATCGGATGAAAAATAAAGTTTTTATGGGCATTAAACCCTTTATCGGAAAATCGGTCTATATAGCAGCTATATCCAAATATGGTCCGATTTGGCCCCCTCAAGAACTTAACCAGCGTGCATCAAAAAGGCGTATCTGTGCCAAATTTCAGCTCAATATCTCAATTTTTGAAGCCTGTAGAGTGATTACAACAGACGGATGGACAGACGGGCATAAATGGACATGGTTAAATCGTCTTAGAATTTTACGACGATCCGAAATATATATACTTTGTAAGGTCGAAAATTGATATTTCGATGCGTTGCAAACCGATTGACTAAATGAATATACCCCCACCAATCGGTTGTGGGTATAACTAGTAACAAGTAAGAGCGTGCTAAGTTCGACCGGGCCGAATCTTGGGAACCCACCACCATGAATTCTGCTAAAATATTGGAGCTTTATCTGGTTATAGAAAGATTTGGACCGTACATTGCACAGTTGTTGAGAGGCATAACATAAAATTTCAGCCAAATTGGATAAAAATCGCGGCTTGTTGGGCTCAAGAATCAAATGAGGTTAAAGGCCCATTTGGACCGTACTTGGCATAGTTACTGAGTGTCATAACAAAAAACACTACATTCAAAACACTACAGGAGTCAAATCGGGCGATCGGTTTATATGGGAGCTATATAAGGGTTTTGTCCGATTTAGACCGTACTTGGCACAGTCGTTGAAAGTCATAACGTAACGAAACATAGCATGCCAAATTTCAGCCAAATCGGACAAAAATTGGGCCTTTGAGGGGCTCAAGAAGTCAAATCGGAAGATCGGTTTATATGGGAGCTATATCAGGTTATAGATCGATTCGGACCGTACTTAGCACAGTTGTTGAGAGTCATTTCGGAACATTACATGCCAAATTTCAGCCAAAACGGACGAAAGTTGCGGCTTGTAAGCGCTCAAGAAGTCAAATCGGGAGATCGGTTTATACCGAAGCTATATCAGGTTATTGACCGATTCGGACCGTACTTTGCACAGTTGTTGAGAGTCATTTCGGAACATTACATGCCAAATTTCAGACAAATCGGACGAAAGGGCTCAATAAATCAAATCAGAAGATGGGTTTATATCGGAGCTATATGAAGTAATAGACCGATTTGAACCTTACTTATAGAGTAGGTGTAGGGTATTATACAGTCGACACCGCCCGAATTTTGCCTTTCCTTACTAGGTTTTTTCTTCTTCTGGTGCTTCTGGATGCTTTTGGAGAATGCAATTAATGGTGAATGTTTTAAACAATTCAACGAAAGTGGAAAGTGCTTCCTTTGTAACTCTGAAATTACAGCGGCTCTTTTAAAAATACATTTCTTATAATCTTTTGGAAACAATGTTGGTGGCGCCTTACTAGGTTTTCTTAGCCATAAAACATTTTTTCCACCTCGTCCAAGCAATTTTCTCCTCTATACCTAAGAGGAATGGCTATTATGCAATCGTTGGCCAATACAGCTTTCCTTTGCAATATCGACTAAGTGCTTCCATCATTCATGTTATTTGAAGCTGTGAACAAGGTTGCTGCCTTTTGGTAGCAATCTTAGCCAAATTAAAAAAAAAAAAAAATTTAATCGACTACCATAATGCAGAAACATTCATTAACATTCGAAACATTCTTAAAAAAAAAAAAAAAATTATCAAAAATCTTATTTCTCTTATTTTCCCAATCTAATTTTACCAAAATTTTTAATTTTTTATTTCTATTGGAAACTTTAACAAAAATTTTATTTCTATAGAAAATTTTTCTGCCTGGAGTATTTTGGGGTTAGGCGACTTCCTGGGTACTTTAACCCAATTTTTAATACCATATTCGTATATTACTCTTCAATACCTTTCATTTGGTACCCATATTGTCCCGATCGGTGCACTTTTGGTTTTGGGTGGTGTTTTTAGGGTAACGGGGGAGGGTCCGCCCCCTTCCGATATCAACAATTTATAAAGCCTTTTCCTTCTTCCTAACCATATTGGTACTCCACTTCCGAATGCCTTTCATTTGAGTCCCATATTGTCATGATCGTCCAATAAACCCATTTTAAGGGATTTTGGGGTAGGGGCGGCCCCAATTACGTGGACCCCATTTTTAGTATGAAATTCGTATTCTACTCCTGAATACCTTTCGCTTGAGTTCCATATTGTCCCGATCGGTACACTCTTATTTCGGGTAGTACTTTTGGAGCAAGGGGGAGCGTCCGCTCCCCTTCCGATATCAAAAATTAAATCGCCTATGTTTCCTTCCAGACCAACCTACCCAATCTGTGAACATTTCAAGGTTATCGGTTCTGCCGTTTTTTGAGTCTATGCGGAACAAACAAATAAACCGACAAACAAAGTAACAAACACAAACTTCGACTCCAGCCTCAAAAACTCGATTCCAGTCAACTCCCCAGGCCTGCCTGCCAGTGCGTGACACACACAGAGCCGTTGTTCTAAAGTCTCCACTTCTCTTCTTACAGAAGCGATCTTAATGGTTTACGGTAGGAATTAGAAGCATCTTCCTTCTCTTGCTCCTGTGGTATCACAATGGACGGAAATGTTTAAGCTAAACTATTCCGTCCTATCTACGTATCTGGGGAGATCTCCTAGACATAAGGATGCAATACCACCCAGTTTGCAAAAAAACGCAACTTTACACCTCATTCCCATCAAACGGTTGTTGTAATAACCAACCTACGAGATTCTTATTTGCACGGTCTATTGCCCAGTGCTTGTTTCGAACTCCTGTAATAGTGCTCAGGAACCTATTGCCAAAAGTCAGCAGTTCTTACGTCCTTTTTTCGTCGGCGGTAGACCAAAGTGTCCTAGAAGTTTGGCATCCATGTACATATTTCCGACTAGCCACTAGGTTCAGTAGTTGGACAAATGGCTGATGACAAGATCGGCGATTGGTTCTCCGTTGTGAAAGAGCATCTCTTGGCATATTTCACCACCTTGACATTTTCGCAATCTCATCATGTCCGAGAACACAAGTCAGATCCATGTCATGAGTCTGGAGTTTATAAAGGGATTCTTAACATTCTGCCATCTACCTCGATCTCACTGTCCTTGAATCCAAGACCCTGAGCGCCGCCCTACTTTCTTCCAAAACTATGAGTTTAAAAAGTGATAAACCCCTTCCAAGGGTTTTCTTTCAGGTCACTGCAATGGCACACACCTCTGTCTGCATGACCGTACGCTCGTCCCTTATACTGTGTTTAAACCAAAGCTGTTTTGACGAAATGACTCGTTTTCCCTTTGTAACGCCCTGAAAACTACTCGTGTTTGCTTTACAAACTGTAAAGGCAAAACGACTCGTTTGCCATAAAAACGAGTCATTCAAAGCACGTGGAAAAATTTGATTTTTATTTTGTTGCCATTATTCAGGATTGTGTTTATTTTGCGCAATTTAGGCATTTATTTGGGCTTTTATGCTTTGAATCACTCGTTTTTGTGGCAAACGAGTCTTTTTGCCCTTATAAAATGTAAGGGAAACTCGAGTCGTTTTCAGGGTATTACAAACGGAAAACGAGTTGTTTTGGTCTGAACATAGTGTTAGTCTCAGCGACATACTGACATCGAGTTTCTCGGAGTAGACCACCTATATTGTCTCTGATCCAATCATCTGGCATGAGTTCTTGCCAGATCGCACAGACAAGCTGATACATACGCCTTATCAGTGTGTCGTCTTCTTTATTAAATAGTTCAGCGGGCAATCCGTCGGCTGCCTTGTTGTTCTTCAGTCGGGTCACAGCTACATACAACATTCTATACCATCATCAGGGATTGGTTTTGCGGTATGCTCTTCGCCGCCATTATCGGACATTATCAACTGGGTAAAATGTTCTTTCCATATCCCCAGCACACTATATGTATCAGTTACCAGATTTCCTTCTTTGTCTCTGCATAGGTGGTGCCTTTATCAAAGCCATCTGTTTGATGTTTGATTCTTTGGTAAATTTTCCGGACCTCATTTTGACTCCTGTACATCTCAATACGTTCACACTCACGTCTTCCCATTTCCTTTTTTCTTTCTGCGGAATAGACATTTCTCCTTTTCTTTCAATATCTCTCCTGCATCTGTCGCGTTGCTACTGATTGCAGTGTTCCTCCGTATGTCGCATTCTTGGCTTCAGTAACATCTCGAGACTCTTGGTCGAACCATGGGTTTCTTGCAGCAGGTTTCAGGTAACATCTCGACACTCTTTGTCGAACCATGGGTTTCTTGCAGCAGGTTTCAGGTACCCAAGATTTGCGGCGGAATTGCGCCGTTAAATCATCAGTACAAGTAGAGCTTTTATCAGGTAATTGGGTTAGTCGAGTTGGCCAGACGTAAGGACCGAGGTCTCACTTTTCTCAATCATGGCATTCGTTTCTCAGTTCTCTCCTCCGAATCCCAAAGATGTTATATTAAATCGCTTTCGGTGCCTGATAGTTCAGGATCATCCTCAATCGGTGGAAAATTTTCTCAAATTTGTATTGCAATAAAAAATTTGCTCAAAAGATAATTTTTTTTTAAATTTTGTCAAAATTGTATTTCTTTTGTTCTTGGGCTTTTTTTGTTTGGTCACAAAATTATTTCACTTTGTTATTGGATTTGAACTACCAGCTTAGACTAATGTGTTTTTGTTATTGTTTTCATTTCGGATAGAAAAACAAAACAACAAAAACTCTTTAAAGAGTCTCGACAATGTGGTGTGCTTGAATGTCTAAGGACAGGCTACAACGATCGCGATTTCGGCGTTGCCAGGGTCTCATCAGGTTGTTATGCCACTTAAAGATTGCATGCTTCCACCTACTAACTAATTAGTGGGCAGTGCAATGTTAGAATTGTTAAAAGACACGTTGGATTTTGTTGATCAACATTTTCCTATAGCACAGTAAGATTTTTTCCACTTTTTCTCGTGATTTCGGCCTTACCAGGGGCCTCATCAGGTTGTTATGTCACTAAATATTACAAGCTTTCAATTAATCACTAATTAGGGAGCAGTGCAATGGTAGAAGCATGCCTTTTTAAGATAAACAATGGGTCGTGTTATTCAGCCTTTTCTTAGAGCGCATTAAGGTTTTCTTAATTTTTTCTTACTGCTTTATTAAAAAATCATGACTAAGAACCTCCAATGTTTCTTTCAAAAATTCTTTTTTTTTCAAATTTTCAAATTTTAAATACTTTCCAAATGCATTCTTAAAAAGGTTCTGAAAAAATATTCTTCAAAAAACTTTTCTGAAAATTTTTTTCTAGTATAATGTGTGGCAACCCTATTCTTCTTGGTTGCTGTTGATATTGCTTGCTGCCATTGCATTTGACTGCAATTTTTCAACTTTCAATTGCATTTATACTCGACTGAACGGTTATCGTTGCTGAGTTGAGCTGGGCTGACTGCTTGGCTTTTTGATTTCTGTTGTAGTTTTCGTTATTGGACCTCTGACATGAGAAAACAACATCAAAGCCAAAAAGAGTAAAGATAAACAAAATTATAGAAATCTGTTACTGTTGGTATAAGATTTTCCAGCTATCCATGGCATACAGTGTATGTAACGGCAATATATGTACAATGCTCTTTGGTGGTCTTCACAAGGAACAGTGAAAAAGAGAAAACCCTAGGAAATTGTATTTGAGATTTTGTATAATTGACAACTAGGCTAATACTAAGTTATACAAAAAAGGAAAGATCATTAAGTTAGACTTAATTCAAACTTTTGTTATCAACTACCACGGAGAAATACGTTTTATCTCAATTTCGTCGCAATTGCATGAAAATACATCTCATTTGATGGTCTTTATGACAGCTTTACCCAAACATGGTCCTCTCTTTGCCATTCAACTGGCAATCTATCGGTATCTGCTGCCTTTAATATTCTTTATGTTGACTATAATGCGGTTAAGAGATTTGTGTAGGAGAACTTTCCCCTTCTTCATTCGGACTCTTGTGTGTCCCGATTTGACCACACTCCTACATTTTTATAAAACCTACCGCCGTAAATTATGCACTAGATGTTGTCAGATTGTGAACGGCTTGGGATGTTCCGTTCACAAAAAACTGTTGTTGATTTATGAACATTTGTGTTTTATCTGATTACATCTCTGTGTTGATTCACTTTTCACAACGCCGCAGTTGATTTTTTCAGTCGATTGTCCTTGACGACCTATTTCAATAACAAATTTCTGTGGGCCAAATTTCAAGCGGACGGCTTTATTCATTCCAAAGCTATAATGAATTCTACAGACATACGGCTGTATTGACTTGAAATATTGAATCCTTAAAGGGTCTTAGCTCAATATTTCATAGTTTTACAAAGTAAGTAAAGAAGTATATATGCCCCAGGTTAGAAGGTTTAAAAATTATTTTTCATTGTTCTCTGCTCTAACTGTGATCCACCTCCATAATGGCATTTTGATATAACATGGCGTTTATATTTAACCTGCAGATTATCTCAAATTGATGCAGCTTTTATCTAGGAGGCGTAATTCTGAACAGAATTATCTGAGATTTTACATGAAGTGTTTTCTTATAACTTCCAACAATTGCGCTAAATATGGTTCAAATCGGTTCATAATCGGATATATCTGCCATATCCTGGATCTTGATTTCTTGAGCCTCTAGACGGCAATTCTTATACGATTAGACCATACTGGATGGTCTAAATCGATCCATAACCGGATATAGTTGCCATATAAACCGATCTCGGATCTTGAGCTCTTCGTGAGCCTCTAAACTGCGCAATTCATATCCTAATTGGCTGACATTTTGTGCGAAGTATTTTCTTATGGCTTCCAACAATTGTGTCTAGTATTGCCCAAATCGGTTCATAACCTGATATAGTTCACATATATACCGATCTCCCCACATTGCTTTTTGACCACCTATAGGTCGCAATTCTTATCCGATTTCGCACAATGACTTCAACTATGGCCTCCAACATCCAAACCAAGTATGGGTCGAATAGGTCGGTTCAAAACCCGATACAGCTCCAATAGAAAAGCAATTTTTATACCCACCACCATAGGATGGGGATGTACTAATCTAGTCATTCCGTTTGTAATACCTCGAAATATTGATCTAGGACCCCACTAAGTATATATATTTTTGATCGTCTCGAAATTCTGATTCGAACCATGTCCGTCCATTCGTCTGTCGAAATCTAGAGCGGTCGAATGCGTGGAGCTAGCCGCTTGAAATTTTGTGCAATTACTTTATTTTGATGTAGGTCGTTGGGGATTGCAAATGGGCTTTATCGGTTCAGATTTGGATATAGCTCCCATATAAACCGTGCTCCCGATTTGACTTCTTGAGCCCATGGAAGCCACAATTTTTGTCCGATTTGGCTGAAATTTTGTACATAGTGTTCTGTTATGACTTTCAATAATTGTGCCATGTACGGTCCAAATCGGACAAGAGTCTGATACAGCTCCGATATAAACTGATCTTCCGATTTGACTTCTTGAGCCCCTCTAAGCCTCAATTTTCATCCAAATTGGCTAAAATTTTTCACAAAGTATTGTCAAAGTATTACTCCCAACAACGGATCCAAGTACGGTCCAAATCGGTCTATAACCTGATATAGCACCCGTATAAACCGATCTTCCGATTTGACTTTCTGAGCCCCTCGAATCCTCAATTTTCATCCGAATTGGCTGAAATTTTGCACAAAGGGTTCGGCTATGACTCTCATAAAGGGAGCTAAGTGCGGTCCAAATCGGTTTATAATCTTATATAGCTTTCATATAAACCGATCTCCTGATTTGACTTCCTGAGCCATGGAAACCGCAATTTTTGTCCGATTTGGCTGAAATTTTGCACAAAGTATTCTGCTATGACTTCCAATAAGGTAGCCAAGTACGGTCCGAATCGGCCTATAATATGATATAGCTCCCATATAAACCGATCTCCTGATTTGACTTCCGAGCCATGGGTTTTGTCCGATTTGGATGAAATATGCATAAATTATTCTGTTATGACTCCCAACAACGGAGCTAAGTACGGTACAAATCGGTGGTCTATAACCTGATATAGCTCTCAAATAAACCGATCTCCCGATTTGACTTCCTGAGCTATGGAAGCCGCAATTTTCATCTGATTTGGCTGAAATTTTGCACATGGTCTTCTATAATGACTCCCAATAACTGTTACTAAGTACGGTTCAAATCGGTCATGAACATGATATAGCTCCCATATAAACCCATCTCCCGTTTTGCCTTCTTGAGCCCTTACAAGCCTCGATTTTTTTCCGATTTGGCTGAATTTTTGCGTATAGTGTTCTGTTATGACTCTCACCAAATGCGCCAAGTGCGGTTCAAATCGGTCTATAACTAGATATAGCTCCCATATTTTAGCAGAATCCATTGTGGTGGGTTCCCAAGATTCGGCCCAGTAGAACTTAGCACGCTTTTACTTGTTATCCATTTTCTTTTGTTTGCCTATAAAAAGACACCGGACAAAGAACTTAACGAATGCCATCCATGATGGAGGGTATATAAGTTTCGGCCCGGCCTCACTTATAACGCTTTTACTTGTTTTTGTTAAAATGTGCTTTTGTTTGTTGTACTGTGGTTCTTTTTTTCAATTTCCCTTGCAATCTTGCCTGACAGGATTTTCCACATTTTCCTCAGTTTTGTGGCTGCTCTGTTGCCATATCCATAACATGGGCCAACGGAAGGATGTAGCTGTTGTGAAGGGCAAATATGTTGCCAATCTATGTATTGTTGTTGTAGTGGAATTGGATAAAGCTATCTTTGGCTAATGGTTTGGAAATCATGGATGATATCCATGGATGTGCTGACTATCATGATGATAATGATGCCGTGTTGGTGTTGGCAGCAGTGACTTTGATTTTGTTTTGCATTGTTTGCTCTTTGTTGGCGTTAAATGTAAATAAAACGCATTCAATGATACTCAGATGGATTGCATGGATCTATGCCAATCCCAAAGAAAAGAACGATAAGTCATATATGAAACTTCATTGCAAATTGATGGTAATAATAATATTGTATAAGATAAAGGAATAATAAAAAAATTAACAAAATTTTCTATAGGAACAAACAATTTCTATTTTTGTTCTTCTTTTTATTTTGATTGTTTCATTTTGTTTTTGGATTTCTATGATTTTGCTTCCATTTAGAATAGAAAGCCAAAAAAAAAACCTTTTTTTGAAAAAGTTGAGGCAAAATGTGGTGTGCCATAAATGCATCGGGTAGGCTATGGAGAACGCGATTTCGAAGCCGACCAAAGCTTTATCATCAATCCGCTAAGCCCCAAAGAGATAGGTGGAAGCATGTAAATCTTTGGTCAGCTTCTAAATCGCCATCTCTGTAGCTTGCCTAATGCATTAACAGCACACCACATTTTGCCTTAACTTTTAAAAAAAGGGTTTTATTTTGGTTTCTGTTCTAAAAAGAAGCAAACCCAAAGCTTATTGGTTTCAGCTAGACAATGAAATCCAATAACGAAATACAATTTTCTATGGAAATAAAATTTTCTTTACCCACAAAATTTGAACAAAACTTTTAATGGCATTCGACCCTGATGAACTTAATGCATTTTAAATTCTATTTCTTTAACAAAAAATGTTCTTTTCCCAAATTTCTTTTCAAATGTTCCTTTTCTATGCTTCAATAAGAGACACTAAACAGTTTACACTTTTGCAAATACTAAGCCAATCCCTCTTGACATAGATAATCCTTAACATTTGTATACTCTGATCCTCAAAGGACATGCGAATACAAAGAAAACCCACTCCTAAAAAGATTTCCATGGAACGAACAAGTTAAAATTAAAATTCCTTTCAAACAGCCAGAAAGGAAACCAAATGAAAACATTTACACAATGAAATTGAATAATTTACAAATTCCACCATTTACCCCAAACCAAATACCAGCAAGAAGACAACAACATTGTCGATAGACTTGAAAACTGAAGGCAAAAACTCATGGCTCCAAAAAACAACAAAAAGAATTTGGAATGTAGCCACTTGGTTATATTGAACATCATCATCATCATCACCATCAGCATCTTGCTCAATTGTTTTGCCCACGCTTCAAAGGCCATCTTTATCTTGAATTTCCAAACTGATTTATTATCCTTATAAATATTTTGCTCAAGAATATGCGCCACCAGTGAATTTTTTTCCATGGGTTTTTTTTTTATGAAATGAATATATTTCGAGATAAGTTTTATTTATTAAATAACGCTTTTCCCACAAAGCCTAACGGTGATGTCGTCTAGAAAGATTGAAAAGAAAAATGAAAAAGTGGGAAAAATTGAATAGGGGAAGAAGTTTGAGATGAAGCACTTTGGCAGTGATAATTTTGAATTTTTTGACAAACTTTAAAAAAATAAATTTAAACAATTTTTTTTGAATCCACCATAATTCTGCCAAATTGCTATATTCTATAGCAAACTTTGTCAAGTATGTATTTCTATAGGAAATTATTTCAAAATTTAATTTTTTTAAAATATTTTTTCAAATTTTATTTTTTTAGAAAAAATTTTCAAATTTTTTACTGTAAAATTTTTTGCAAAGTTTTATATCTATAGAAAACTAGCAGAACTCGGTCCTCTCAGCTGGGCCTTCTCTCTAATCTCTTTTTAAGGTGGGGACACTTTGCCCTGAATGTAGATATCGAATTCGAGCCACTGTAGCCTATGTCCATCTATGACGCTGAAAGCCTGCGTTCGAATTCTGACGAGAATTTTGGACAAAGTTTAATGATGGTGAGGTACCATGCCATTAATGATCATATAAACAATTCTCTCTAAAGAGGTGTCGCACTGCGGCCCGCCGTTCGGACTCGTCTCTTATCATTGAGTTTAAACTTAAATCGTAAAGCACTTATTGTTGTGTGAGAAGTTTGCCCCTGCTTGGTTCCTAGGCAAATTTTTACTCTACTCCCAAATGCCTTTCTTTTGGGGTCCCATATTACCGTATTGGTAAATATTTCCGGTTTAGTGGGCATTTCGGGGCTGGCTACCTAGACATTTGGCCCTCTAGTTTAAAAAACATTTCATATGACCCCCATAAAGGGATGATCGATAAATAAGTTCTGTTTGAGGGTGGGGTGGACCAGGGTCTTTGTCCCAAAATTAATGAATATCCCGCGGCCCCCGCGCCACTCCACTCCAACAGTAGAAACCATGTTTTTTAATGATTCACATTACCAATCTCTGAGATCTGGTGTTTTTGAAAATTTAGTGTAATGAGAAGTACTTTTTAGAGGAAACATTTCGACTCAAATATGGATATTAAATTTGTGCTTCACTCCCAAATCCCTTCAATGCGGGCCCCATATTGCCATGGTTGGTGAATATGAACCGTTTGGGGGTGTTTTTTGGTGCTGGGGCGGCCACCGGCACTTTGCCCTGAAAATAGATATCAAATTCGTTCTTTGCTCCCAAATACCTTTGATTTGAGCTCCATATTGCCATAGTCGGAAATGAAGTTTAGTTTAGGTGCAATTTAGGGCGTACCCCCAAAAACTTGGCTCCAAAATTGATAATCAAATTCGTTTTCTACTCTCAAATACCTTTCAATTGAATCTCATATTGCCATAATGGCTAAATCAATCTATTCGACGTATTTTTTGGAGGAAAAGCGCCACCTAGACTTCAACGCAAATTTTAATGTCGTATTCATAATCTACTCCCAAATATCTTTCATTTGAATGTCATACAGCCATGGTTGGCTAATATGCCCATTTGGGGTTATTTGGGGGTTGGGGCAACCTCCCATTACTTGGACCTAATTTTGTATGCCATATTTATAATCTACAGCCGAATACTTTTCTTTTGAGTCCCATATTGACATGAATGTCGAATATATCGGTTTAGAGGAGTTTTGGCGGGGGGTGGTCAGCTGGGTACTTGGAACCAAAATTTAATTCGATATTCGTTTTCTAGTCTCGCTTATTGTGCCTTTAATACCCATATTGTGCTCATCGGTCCACTTTTTGTTTTAGGAGGCATTTTTGGGGTATTGGGAGGGCCCGCCACCATCCGATTTCCAAAAATTATATAACCTACGATTCCTTCTGGAAAAAACCCACACAATCTGTGAAAATTTTAGGAAAATCGGTCGAGCCCTTTTTTGATTCTAAAGAACAAACAAATCGAGTCTCATATAGTCATGATAGGTCACTTGGGCATTTGGGGCGCTTTTGGGGGGGGTGGGGTGACGGGGTGTGGTGACCCCCTACACTTCGATCTGATGCCAGATTCATAATCTACTGCCGAGTACCTTTCATTTGAGCCCCATATTGATATTGACATTCAATTTGTCTGCCTTTAGAAGTTTTTGGGTTTTGGGCTACCTCCTGGGTACTTGTACCCAAATTTTACTGCCATATTCGCATTCTACTCTTCCATACCTTTCATTTGATATCCATATTGTTCTTTGGGGTTCACTTTGATTTTGGTTGGTGTTTTTGGGATAACGGGGGAGGGTCCGCCCCCTTCCGATATCAAGAAATTGTGAAGCCTATTCCTTCGCTCTGACTATATTCGCAATCTTCTCCCGAATACCTTTCATTTGAGACCCATATTGTCATGCTTGTCCAATAAACCTTTTTTTTTGGGTGTTTGGAGGTTGCCCCCCCCCCCCCCCAAGTTACGGCTCCCCAGTTCCAAGGACCTAATTTTTAATGTGAAATTCGTACTCTACTCCTGAATACCTTTCATTTGAGTCCCATATTGGTATGATCGGTACACTTCTATTTTTGGGTAGTACTTTTGGGGTAAGGGGGAGGGTCCGCCCCCCTTCCGATATCAAAAAATTATGTAGCCTATGTTTCCTTCCAAACCAACCTACACGATCTGTGAATATTTCAAGGCAATCGGTTTTGCGGTTTTTGTGTCTATACGGGACAAACAAATAAACCGACAAAGAAACACAAATTCATTTTTATGCCCTACACCACCACTGTGGTACAAAACTTTGTGCATTTGTTTGCAACGCTAAAAAAGAGAAGAGCTAGAGCCATTGTTCAGTACACCGATCAGCTTAGAATCACGTCCTGATTCGATTTAGCTATGTCTGTCTGTCTGCCTCTGTATTCTTGTGATCAAGGTACAGGTCGCCTTTATTGTCCGATTGTCATGAAATTTTGTAGATGTCACTTCTTTGGCCCAAGTGAGAATGCTATTGATTTTGAAAAAAAATCGGTTAAGATTTAGAGATATCTCCCTTATATATCTTTCATCCCGTATGGCCTTTTAAGGTTGTAGAAACCATAATTTTGGTCCGATCTTTACAAAATCTAGAACGAGGTGTTTTATTTGATGTCTTCATATGTGAGCAAAATTTCATGAATATCGGTTCAGATTTAGATATAGCTCCCATATATATATTTTTCATCCGATATGGCCTTTTAAGGCTGTAGTAACCATAATTCTGGTCCTATCTTTACAAAATTTAGCATAAAATGTTTTATTTGGCGTCCTAAAATGTGTGCAAGATTTTTATGAAAATCTGTTCAGACTTTGATATAACCCCCATATATATCTTTCATCCGATATGAAGTTTATGGAAGCTAAAATTTTGGTTATACTATATTTGACGTCTCAGATTTAGATATTGCTCCCATATGTATCGAAATAGAAATCCAAAATTTTTACTAATTTCGTCATTCTGTTTGTAACTACTCGAAATGTTCTTCTGAGACCCCATAAAGTATATATATTCTTGATCGTCGTGACATTTTATGTCGAGCTAGTCTTGTCTGTCCGTCCGTCCATCTGTCTGTCGATAGCACGCTAACTTCCAAAGGAGTAAAGCTAGCTGCTTGAAATTTTGCACAAATACTTCTTATTAGTGTAGGTCCATTGATATTGTAAATGGGCCATATCGGTCCATGTTTTGATATAGCTGCGATATAAACCGATTTGGGTCTTGAATTCTTGAGTCTCTAGGGTGTGCAATTTTTATCCGATTGGAATGAAATTTTGCACGACGTGTTTTTTTATCATATCCAACAACTGTGCCAAGTATGGTTCAAATCGGTCTATAACCTGATATAGCTGTCATATAAACCGATCTTGGGTCTTGACTTCTTGAGCCTCTAGAGGGCGCAATTCTTATCCGATTGGAATGAAATTTTGCTCGAAGTGTTTTGCTATGACTTCCAACAACTGTGCCAAGTATTGTGTAAATCGGTCTATAACCTGATATAGCTGTCATATAAACCGATCTTGGGACTTGACTTCTTCAGCCTCTAAAGGGCGCAATTCTTATCCGATTGGAATGAAATTTTGCTCGAAGTGTTTTGCTATGACTTCCAACAACTGTGCCAAGTATTGTTGAAATCGGTCTATAACCTGATATAGCTGTCATATAAACCGATCTGGGGACTTGACTTTTTAAGCTTCTAGAGGGCGCAATTCTTATTCGATTTGGCTGACATTTTGCACGAAGTATTTTATTATGACTTTCAACAACTCTGCCGAATAAGGTTCAAATCGGTTCATATCGTGATATAGCTGCCATATAAACCGATCTGGAATCTTGACTTCTTGAGCCACTAGAGGTCGTAATTATTATCCGATTTGCCTAAAATTTTTTGCGACGGATCCTCTCATGACCATCAACACACGTGTTTATTATGGTCTGAATCGGTCTATAGACTGATACAGCTCCCATATAAATCGATCTCTCTATTTAATTTAATTGTGGTCCAAACCGGACCATATATTGATATCGCTCTAATAGCAAAGCAAATTTTTTCTTTTATCCTTTTTTTTGCCTAAAAGGTGATGCCGGGAAAAGAACTCGACCAATGCGATCCATGGGTATATAAGATTCGGCCCGGCCGAACTTAGTACGCTTTTACTGGTTGTTTCATCGTAGGAAAATCTTACAAGGTTCTATTCTATTGGGTTGCCCAAAACGTAATTGCGGATTTTTTAAAAGAAAGTAAATGCATTTTTAATAAAACTTAGAATGAACTTTTTTTCTAAAGCAAGCTAAAAGTAACAGCTGATAACTGACAGAAGAAAGAATGCAATTACAGAGTCACAAGTTGTGAAAAAATTTGTCAACGCCGACTATATGAAAAATCCGCAATTACTTTTTGGGCAACCCAATATATATCAATTAGTGTGTGCAATTAAAATCTGACTAGACTTGAAGATAAGTTTTATACATTAAAGTAGTACGTAGACCAGGTGGTGGTAGGGTATAATGAAGTCGGCACCGCCTGAATTTAGCCTTTCCTTACTAGTTATATATAAGATTTTCCAAATTTTTTGTTATAGAAAATTATCCAAATTTTTTTCAACTAAAATTTTTGAAATTTTTTTATAGAAAATTTTATCAAAAATTCTTCTTTAAAAAAATTTTTTTAACATTTTTTCTACCAAACATTTTTTCCAACATTTTTTCCTAAAAAATTTTTTTTTTATGTAAAATTTTATCAAATTTTTTTAGAAAAATTTTTAAAATTTTCTTTCTTTAGAATATTTTGTCCAAATTTTCTTATTAATGCCGTTTCTTCAACAATGCTCCTCGTTTACTCTGCTAATCATACACAAATTTAAATCCTTTTTTGCACTTCAACTTACACTTGACTTAACTTTTCAATTAGTTTTGATCCCTATAAAGTACCGCTATAGAAAATCCTAGTTTTAATCACCATAAGCCGTTTTTATTTTCATATTTTAAATTTAATTTACCATTAAATTCTTTTGGATATGAAAAATAAACCAATCGTAAAATTTCCATTTAATTTCTAAACCTAATTTTATTAAGGGGAACTTAGTGAAATGTTTGGGTTTTATATGTTGTTTATTTATTGTCAATAAAGGTTTTAAACATTTTGGATTTTAGTTTAATTCACTGAAAAACGAATGCTCAAACAACTGCACAATCGTAAATAAACTTTTAAAGTTTCACAGCAAATGGGATTTTAATTTAAATGTGCACTAATTGAGATTTTGCGAAATTTTCTTGTCATCAGAAACACCATATGTTGTGTATTGGGAATTGGTAAAGTTGTATGCTTTTTATATAAAATGTCAACTTAATGAGAAAAACTTTTTCTTGGGGTGGATTAGAGGGGAAAGAAGGGTTTGTGCTATATTTAGGAATAATATTGCCTAAGTGATTAAGGAAGGTTGGGTATACAACAATGAAGGGGATAGTGTTGTGTTTTGGGTTGAGTCTATTTGGCTTATCAGGAATGTCATTCAAGATTTAAAAACTGCAATAAAACTTCGTTCAAAAATCGTAATAAGTCGCCGTATATTACCAAACTAGCTGACGCGGTGCGCTTCACTATACCCTAAAATTGCTTTTTTAAACTAATTGATTTGTTATACACAAACAGACTTTTAAGTGCGGTGGGGAGACCCCTCAGACGCCTAGTAATAAATGTCTATATCAGATTTGTATTCTACTTTCAAATACCTTTCATTTGATACCCAAATTGCCTAAGGCGCTAAACGGTTTTTTTTGGGGGGGAGGTGATGGACCCCTCGACACTTGGGAGCAAATTTTTATACAAAGTTCGAATGTACTCTTAAATGCCTTTCATTTGATACCCATACTGTCCAAATTGGCAAACATGTCCGTTTGGAGGGGTTTTTGGGTGGGGCGTCCCCCCAGCTTATTGACTCCAAAATTTTATATCAATTTTGTGTTTCTGGATTACCATAAGGCGGCATAAACAATTTTGCTTAAATCGGTGCTCCCATCTTCGAGTTCTGGAGTTTTGGAAAATTGAGGAATGGGGTAGGGTCCAGGGATCAGATTTGTACTATTCTAACGTGGACCTTCCCTTTGATATCTTGAACCAAATTATTATACCAAATTCGTACTCTAGTTCCAATTACCTTTCATTTGATACCCATATTGCCCCAATCGGCAAAAATGTCCGTTCGTATGGGTTTTTGGGTGGGGCGTCCCCCCAGCTTATTGAACCCAAAGTTTTATACCAATTTTGTGTTTCTGAATTACCATTAGGCGGCATACAAAATGTTGCTTAAATCGGTGCTCCTATCTTCGACATCTGGAGTTTTGGAAAATTGAGGAATGAGGTAGGATCCAGAGATCAGGTTCGTACTTTACTGTCGCGGACCTTTCCTTTGAGTCCTAACTGTCCCGATGAACCAATATATCGTATTGAAGGGTATTAAGTGGATGGGCGGTCCCCAGACTCTGTGTTGTAAGATTATATACCAGATTCGTAATCTACTCCCTAAGACCTTTTATTTCATACCCATTTTGTGATGTTGGTCATACATTCCTGTTTTGGGGGTTTTTGGGATTGCGGACGCCCCGTAGACATCTTGAACCAAATTATTTTACCAAATTCGTACTCTAGTTCCAGTTAACTTTCATTAGATACCCATATTGCCCCAATTTTTGGTGTGAAATTTTTATATTAAGTTGTACTCTACTCTTAAATACCTTTCATTTGATACCCATATTGCCCCAATCAGCAAAAATGTCCGTTCGAATGGGTTTTTGGGTGGGGCGTCCCCCCAGCTCATTGACCCCAAAGTTTAAACCAATTTTGTGTTTCTGGAAAAAATTTTGAAAATTGAGGAATGGGTTAAGGTCCAGTAACAGATTCGTACTATACTAACGTGGATCTTCCCTTTAAGTCAGATATTGTCTCGACCGACAAATATGTCGTATTGAAGAGTATTAAGTAAGGGGCGGTCTCCAGTCCGGTCCTCTTTGTTCTAAGATTTTATACCAGATTCATAATCTACTCCCTAAGACTTTTTATATGATACCCATTTTGTGATTTTGGTCATACATTCCCGTTTTGGGAGGTTTTGGGATAGGAGAGGTTCCGTAGACAACTTGGACCAAATTCTTATACCAAAGCCGTACTCTAGTTCCAATTACCTTTCATTTGATACCCATATTTCCCCAATCGGTAAACATGTCCGTTCGAATGGGTTTTTGGGTGGGGCGTCCCCCCATGTTAGTTTACTCCAAAGATTTATATCAATTTTCTGGCGGCATACAAAATGTTGCTTAAATCGGTGCACTCATCTCCGAGATCTGGCGTTTTTGAAAATTTTGGTAAGGGGGAAGTTCAATACAACTCAGCGTACTAAATTTCAGCAAAGTCGGGTAACAAATACACAATTTATGGATCAACCATATCGGGCAATCGGGAAAATGGTCTTTGAGGCAGCTACATCCAAATGTGGTTCGATCTGAACCATACTCCTCACCGACGACAAAGGGATCGTCAAATCAGTCTATATGGAGGTTACATCAGGATATTGTCCGCTCTAGACCATATTCGATACGAATGGCGAGGAATCTAAGACAACTCATTGCTCAAAATTTCAGCGATATTGGGTAGTGAATGTGGCTTATATGGGACTCAGACCCTAAACCGACAGATCGGTCAATATAGGGGCTATATCAAGGTCATAATCGAAACTAATTTCGAGGTATCTAAGACAACTTAATGTGCTTAATTTCAACGACATCGTTTAATGAATCCGATCTAGACCGTATCCGATACCGATGTCGGGGGTCTTAATACAACTCACATTGCTAAATTGCAGCGAAATCTAGTAATAAATGAGGCTTTTGGAGGCCACCGTAACGCAGAGGTTAGCACGTCCGCCTATGATGCTGAACGCCTGGGTTCGAATCCTGGCGAGACCATCAGAAAAAATATTCAGCGGTGGTTTTCCCCTCCTAATGCTGGCAACATTTGTGAGGTACTATGCCATGTAAAACTTCTATTCAAAGAGGTGTCGCAATGCGGCACGCCGTTCGGATTGAGCTTCAAAAACTTAAATCGGACTGCACTCATTAATATGTGAGAAGTTTGCCCTGTTCCTTAGTGGAACGTTCATGAGCAAAATTTGCAAAAAATATGCCTCAGATCTAAATCAAGATAATGTCTAATCCAAACCATTTTCGTACAACATATGCGGCTTCTATGGGCCTTAGATCTTAAATCGGGAAACATGGAGTCTATATGAGTCTAAATCAATATAATGTCCGATCTAGATCATATTCGATACCGATGTCAAGGGTGTCAAGACAATTCACTGCGCTAAATTTCGTTCTATATGGGGGTTATATGAAAATACTGTCCGACGTAGACTATATTTGATACCTATGTCGAGGTATCAAATATAGTGTCAAACCAACAAAAAAATTAAAGCTTCTAGGAACCGAGCAAGGATGATCAAGAGACTGGTTTACATGGGAGCTATATTAGGTTATAGACTGATTTGGCACAGTTGTTGAAGGTCGTAACAGAACGCCACATGCAAAATTTCAGTCAAATGAGAGAAAAATTGCGGCTTGTAAGGGCTTAAGATGTCAAATCGGGAGATCGGTTTATATGGGAGCTATATCAGGTTATAGACCAATTTGGACCGTACTTACACACTTGTTGGAAGTCATAACACAAAACTCTGTGCAAAATTTCTGCCAAATCGAACAAAAAATGCGGCTTCTAAGGGCTCAAAAAGTCAAATCGGGAAATAGGTTTATTTGGGAGCTATATGAGGTTATAGACTGATTTGAGCCGTGCTTAACACGCCAATCAGTCTATACCAGGTTATAGACCGATTTAGACCATACTTAACACAGTTGTTGGAAGTCGTAACGGAACACCACGTGCAAAATTTCAGCGAACTTTGACTAAAATTTAAGCTTGTAATGGCTGAAGAAGTCAAATCGAGAGATCACTTTATATGGGAGCTATATCAGGTTACAAACCGATTCGGACCGTACTTGGCACAGTTGTTGGAAGTCGTAACAAACACTACATGCAAAATTTCAGCTAAATCGGATAAAAATTGGGGCTTCAGAACACACCGTGAAAAATTTCAGCCAAATCGGATAGAACTTGCGGCTTCGAGTGGCTCAAGAAGTCAAATAGGGAGATCGGCTTATATGGGAGCTATATCCAAATCTGAACCGATATGGCCCTTTGGCAACCCATAATGACCTACATTAATAGTTAGTATCTGTTCAAAATTTCAAGCGGCTAGCCCTACGCGTTCAACCTCTATCATGATTTGACACACGGACGGACGGGCATGGCTAGATCGACTCAGAACGTCGAGACTATCAAGAATACATATAATGGGATCTTAGACGAATATTTCGAGGTGTTACAAACGGAATGACTAGATTAGTATACCCCCATCCTATGGTGGTGGGTATAAAAAACACATTGTCCCAAATTTCAGCGAAATCGGATAATAAATGTGGCTTCTATGGACCTTGACTTTGTGTTGGGAGATCGGTCTATATGGGGGATATATCAAGAATTTATGTGATCTGAACCGTATTCATTATGGATTTGGAGGATCCAAAGCCAATTCACTCACAAAAGAATCGATGCAAAGATTCAGCTCAATATCTTTTTTTTTTTTAAAGATTGTAGCTTGATTACAACAGACGAATAGTAGCATCGAGTATGGTCCGCATCGGTTCATAACCTGTTACGGTTCCCATACAAACCGATTTCCCCATTTAACGTCTTGGACTTCTAACATGGCGCTGCTGCTACCCGAGTTGGCTACAATCTGTGAATAATCTGGTTCTAATGGAGTCATATGCTGATGTAGCTCCTATACATAACAATCTCCCGATTTCACTTCTTCGCCCTCAAGATGGCGCTTTTACCAATCGATATGGCTGATATTGTGTATATAGTGTTTTCTTATAGTCTCCAACAGTAGTGTCGATTATTGTCAAATTCCGGCCATAACCTCATATAGCTCTCATATAAACCGATCTACCGATTCGAATTCTTGGGCCTTTAGAGAGCGCAATTGTCCCCCGAATTGGATTATATTTTGCACGTGGAGTTTTTTTTTAGGATTTTCAACATCCATGATAAGTATGGTCCAAATCGGTCTGTACTTTACTTTAATCGGCTATGACAGAACATTTGTTCCACTAACCGAACGTAAAATAAAACATTTGTTCCACTAGCCGAATGTATAATAGCGTTCCAAGCTCCTTGATCTTCTGCGCTCATTCTAAAATCTCTGACACCAATTTTCGAGGTGTCATCGACCACTTGATCTTTCCATCGGGCTTTTTGTCGTCCCGGTTTGCATGTACCACCGTCTTTGCTTTCAAAATCCAAATCGGTCTTTAACTTGATATAGCTTTCATTTTAGTCCTTCTCCCGATTTTACTTCTAAGTTTCTCAATTTTACTACTTAGGCCTCGGCAGAGGGCAATTGATATCTGAATTCACTTTACTGAAAATTTTGCCCATGAACATTCCACTAAGGAACAGGGGCATACTTCTCACATACGAATGATTGTGGGCCGATTCGAGTTTTTAAGCTCAATGATAAGCGGCGCCCTTTTTATAGCCGAGAGAGAAGTTTCTCTCTTTGAAGAGAAGTTCTTACATGGTATAGTACCTTTTAAATGTTGCCAGCATTAAGAGAGAAAACCACCGCTGAAAATTTTTTCTGATGGCCTCGCCGATATTTGAACTCAGGCGTTCAGGCGTTCAGCGTCATAGTCTTACATGCTAACCTCTGCCCTACGGTAGCCTCCGTACTGCTTTTTTACAACTTCCAATTTTTATGCGAAGTATGGTACAAATCGGTCCATTTAACTTCTTGAGCCTATAGAGGTCGCAATTATTACCAGATTTGTATGAGATTTCGCAGGTGGTGTTTACTTACGACTTCCAATAATAGGACAGCTTATGTTTGAAATCGGTTCGTAAGCTTATATAGCTTCCATATAAAACGAACTCCCGATTTATATATTAGGCCTCTAGAGGGCGCAAATGTCCCACCGCTAACATTTTGTACGTGGTGTACTGTTACGACTTTCAACATTAGTGCGGATCCTAATAGGTCCATAAACTGATATAGCTTTCATATAAATCGATGTCCCGTTTTCACGGCTTGAGCCTTTTTTGTAGGCAGCAATCGTTTTCCGATTTGGTAAAATTTTGCCTGCAGTGGTTTCTTACTGCTCTCCAGCTTCTGATCCAAATTGGTCCATAACCTGATATAGCTCTCATTTAAAACGATCTCTCGATTTGATTTCTTGGGCGTGTAGTCGCATTTGTTTCCCAATATGACTGAAATTGTGCCCTTGGTATTTTGTTATGACTTCCAACAACCATGCCAAGTATGGTTCAAATCGGTTTATAACCTGATATAGCTCCCATTTCCGGATTTGACTTCTTGAGCCTCTAGAGGGCGCAATTATTACCGATTTGGCTCAAATTTTGCCCGAGGTGTTTTCTTACGACTTTTAAAAGCTCTGCTAAATATGATCCAATCAGCTCATAACTTGTTATATCTCTCATATAAACTGATCTCCCAACTTTCATTTCTGAGGCCCTAGAGGGCGCAATTGTTAGTCGATTTGGCTGAAGTTTCCCAATTTGTCTTTTCCTATGGCTTCCAACAAATGTGCTAAGTATGATCTAAACTGATTCATTAGCTGATATTGCTCCCATATTAACCGATCTCTTGATGTGACTTATTGAGCCTCTAGAGGGCGCAATATTTTTTACGATTTGATTGCATTTTTGCACGTGGTGTTCTCTTTTGACTGCAAACAATAGTGCTGAGTCGAAATCGGTCCATAACTGGATATAGTTTCCATATAAAAAACTGATGACTAGAATTGATTTCATGAGCCGCTAGAGGGTGCAACAGACTTATTGAGCCTCTAGAGGGCGCAATCTTTTTTTTCGATTTGAATGAATTTTTGCACTTTTTGAGGCCCCAGAGTGCGCCGAATTGGCTGAAATTTTTCACTTTTGCTTCGAACAAATGTGCTAAGTATGGTCCAAATCAATTCATAAGCTGATATAACTTCCATATAAACCGATCTCTTGATATGACTTATTGAGCCTATAGAGGGCGCAATATTTTTTGGATTTTATTGAGTTTTTGCACGTGGTGTTCTATTTTGACCGCAAACAATGGTTCTGAGTATGGTCGAAATCGTTCCATATAGCTTCCATATAAACTGAAGATCTGATTTGATTTCTTGAGCCGCTAGAGGGCACAACTGACTAATTGAGCCTCTAGAGGGCGCAATATTTTTTCGATTTTTGCACGTGGTGTTCTCTCTTGACCGCAAACAATAGTGTTGAGTATGGTCGAAATCAGTCCATAACTGGATATAGCTTCCATATAAACAAATGACCAGATTTGATTTCTTGAGCCGCTGGAGGGCGCAGATTTGGCTGTAATTTTGCACGAGGTATTTCGTGACAACTGCCAACAATAGTGCCGAGTATGGTCCAAATAAGTAAATATCAGGTTGTTATAGCTCCCATATAAATCGATGCTCCGATTTGACCTGTAAAGCCTCTATTGTAGGCGATATAAGCTTCGGTCTGACCGAAAATAGCGCGCTTTTAATGGGTTTCTTAATCAAAACAAAGATGACCTGGAAAATATACCCTCCTTTATTAAATATCCCTTCGAATCCTTTAATCTTGCTCTGAGCCTTAAGACAAACTTGCAAAAACACTTCCTGTATTTACACACATTTTGTTAAGCCCAAAAGATTGCCAACTTGTTTAGTAACAGGGATTTTGTTTGGAAAATATTTTCAAATTTGCATTAATTTCCATCAGACATAAGAAAATAAAATAGGGAAGAGCATAACCGAAATACAATGTTCCACATCACTTTAGATGCTTTTGCATCTTTTTCCTTAACCACCGCAACCAAAACAATTGCATCATCTTATTTGGCATCCATGGCAAGGATGAAGAAGAAGGCACTGCACCAAAATTGAGGACATAGTTGCTTCCATACACCAATTTGCAAATTTAGCCTGATTTTCTTTTTTATGAACTAGAAACTTGTAGTGGACCCGGATGCTGCCACGCAATAACGGAAAGGAAAAACTTTAAAATGAATAAAAACATGGAATAATTTTGCAACACCACGATACTCAGATGATAATCTGTTTTTTTTTTTTCGTTCCTTTTTTGTTGTCTAGAAGAGCGTAAAGGGAGAGAGAGAGGAAATTTATTTATAAGATTTTCCAACTTAATTTTGAGTGGAGAACATGCCTGATGTTGAAATATCATTCTGCACAGTGTTGCGATTGATGAGATACTAAAATGGTTGAAAAAATAAAAACAACAAAAATCCAGAGAAAAACAAGTGAAAAGGCTGTTAAGTTCGGCCGGGCCGAACTTTGGATACCCACCACCTCGGGTATATATGTAAACCACCTTTCATCAAAATTCGGTGAAAATTTCATACCTTATGTCCCATATCAGTTATATCAAAATAGGTTCCGATTTGGACCAAAAACTAATAAGTATACTAGCTAAATCTTAAAATAAACCGATCTGAACTATATACGACACGGATGTAGAAAAGCCTAATGTAAGACACTGCGTCAAACTTCAGTGAAATCGGATTATAAATGCGCCTTTTATGGGGCCAAGACTTTAAATAGAGATATTGCTCTACATTGCAGCTATATCCAAATCTGGACCGATTTGGGACAAGTTGCATAAAAATGTTGAAGAGCCTAATACAAATTTCGGCGACATCGGACAATAAATGAGCATTTTATGGGCCCAAAACCATAAATCAAGAAATCGGTCTATATGGCAGCTATATCCAAATCTGAACCGATCTGGACCAAATTGAAGAAAGATGTCGAAGGGGCTAACACAACTCATTGTCCCAAATTTTAGCAAAATCGGATAATAAATGTGGGTTTTATGGGCCTAACACCATAAATCGGAGGATCGGTCTATATGGCAGCTATATCCAAATCTGGACCGATCTGAGCCAAATTGACGGAGGATGTCGATGGGCCTAACACAATTCACTGTCCCGAATTTCATCAAAATCGGATAATAAATGTGGCTTTTGTGGGCCTAAGATCCCAAATCGGAGGATCGGTCTATATGGCAGCTATATCCAAATCTGAACCGATTTGGGCCAAATTAACGGAGGAAGTCGAAGGGCCTTACACAACTCACTGTCCCAAATTTCAGCAAAATCGGTTAATAAATGTGGCTTTTATGGGCCTTAGACCCTAAACCGGAGGATCGGTCTATATGGCAGCTATATCCAAATCTGCACCGATCTGGGCCAAATTAACGGAGGAAGTCAAAGGGCCTTACACAACTCACTGTCCCAAATTTCAGCAAAATCGGAAACGGCTCCCCAGAAAGGAGAGCCTACGTCTCTGCAAACCCGGACAGGAACACAAGTGCTCAATAGTCTCCTCCTCATCCTCATAGAGGCAACTCCTACAGAAGTCATCTGCCATGCGACCTATGGTACAGTGTCGGGTTAAGGACCCTGTCAAGGTACTCATCAACCTCTTATCAAACGCCAGCAACTCGCTTGTCCTACTCTGGTCGATGACTGGCCATAGCGCCTTCGCAGTCCGGCAACCATCCACCGACTCCCACCTCGTCACCGACGCCGCCTTGGCTATCCCATCTACTGTGTTCAGTAGCTCGACAAAGGCACCTATAACTGGTCCGCCCGGCGCAGTCAAACCCCTCCTGGCGCACTCGTCCGCCCTCTCATTTCCTGGAATCCCTTCGTGCCCAGGAACCCATGTCAGCGTCACATCGTGGGCCCGGAGCCTATCCCGGGATTCCAAACAATCCGCCACGCACCTCAACCTCACCTTCCTCGACCCCAAGGCCTTGAGCGCCGCCATACTGTCCTCATAAATTCTGAGTTTCGAGGGCGGTAAGCCCCTTACCAGAATTTCTCTTGCGGCCACTGTAATGGCAGAGACCTCTGCCTGAACACACTCGCCCGGCAGTCTCAAAGACATGCTGATATTAAGTGCATCAGAGTAGACCCCCAATCCAGTCACTGACTCCGTCTTGGAGCCATCTGTGTAGATCGAGGTATCATCCTCTTCAAGTACATCATTCGCCCTCCATTCGTTCCTCTCAGGAAATCGAATCGCGAATGCCCTCACTCCAGTCGGCACTGGTGCCAGGTAGTCGTAGATCATTCACAGTTCATCCTCCGTATGCATAACACCCAGATGGCCGCAACCATCCACCTTCAGTATGCCGAGCTTCCTCAGTCTAAGCACAGCCCATTGGGGCCTATATTTTCCAAATATAGGCCCCATGGGCTGCATATCCAGCATCGCCTCCAGGCCTGCCTGCGGTGCGGATCTCAGTGCCCCTGTGAATCTGACGCAGGCCAGTCTCCGGACCTTTTTGAACAGTGCTCCATAGGCCAGTACTGGTCTCACGATGGCCGTATACGTCGAATAAATCATCCTGGGAGTCACCCCCCGCTCCCTACCGAACATCCTCCTGCAGGAGTAAAAACCGCACAGTGCCTAATGGCTTATTTCTTCAGTGTTTCTCTTCCAGAACAGTTTCGTATCGAGGACTATGCCCGGGGACTTCGCCTCTTTCGACAGCCGCAGGGTGACCCCATCCAAGGACGGGAGTTTGAACTCCGGTATCTTATATCTACTCGTAAAGAGCACCAACTCCGTCTTCCCTGAGTTGGTCCTCAACCCATTTCTGGTAGCCCCTCGCGACAGCCACCCCCAAACCCAACGAATATATACATAGACCCATCACCACAATATGAGACTCAAATGAAAAGTTTTAAGGAGTAGAAAGCGTATCCGATGTCCAATTTTAAGCCAAGTGTTTGGGAGACCACCCTAGCCCCAAAACACACCTAAGTCGCATATATTTGTCGACCATGGGCTAGCATGTCCGCCTACGACTCTGAACGCCTGGGTTCGAACCCTGGCGAGAACACCAGAGAAAATTTTCAGTGGTGGTTTTCCCCTCCTAATGCTGGCAACATTTGTGAGGTACTTTGCCATGTAAAAACTTCTCTCCAAAGCGGTCTTGCATGTTCGGTACGCCGTTCAGATTCGGCCATAAAAAGAAGGCCCTTACCATTGAGCTTAAAGCTTGAATTATACTGCACTCATTGCTATGGGAAAAGTTTGCCCCTATTCCTTAGCGGAATGTTCATGGGCAAAATTTTTTTTATCGACCATGGCAATATGGGGCTCAAATAAAAAGTATTTTACAGGAGAAAAATTAAACTGATATCCAAATGTGGAACCAAGTGTTGGGGGGGGGGGGCGCCCCTCCCCTAAATAGGACAAATTTATCGACCATAGCAATATGGGGCTCAAATGACAGGTCTTTAGGAGTACGGCATGAATCTGATATCAACATACGGAAAAAAGTGTCTATGGGGCCTCCCCATCCCCATAACACCCCTCAAATAGGCCGTTTTTGCCGACTATTACAATTTGGGGCTCAAATGTGAGGTATTTTAGAGAAGGACACGAATCTGAGATGTATTTTTTAAGGGTGAAGTCACTCGGTGACCATTTCATTCCCCAAAATACCCCTCAAATATTTGCCGACTATGTAAATAAGGATCTCAAATGAAAGATGTTTGGGAGTAAACCCTGAATCAGATATCAAAATTCGGGACAAACTGCCTGGGGGACGTCACACCCCCATAACAACCCCCAAATAGGACGTATTTCCCCACCATGACAATTTTGGCCTCAAAGAGAGGTGTTGATAGTTTTTAGGCCCCACCCCCCCAACCGGACACATTTGCTGCCTATTGCAATAAGGTGCTCACATGAAAGGTATTTCTGATTAGAAAACGAATTTGATAACCAATTTTTGGATCAAGTATTTGGGGAAGGCCTCATCTTATAAACTCCCTCGAAGTAGAGCAAGATGCCCATATTTTTTCAGGGCAAAGTGTTTGGGAGACCACCCCACTCACCAAAGCACCCCGGACATATTTAACGACCATGGCAATATAGGGCTCAAGTGAAAGGTATTGGAGAGTAGAGCACGAAATTGATACCCACTTTCGGGACCAAGGTTCTGCAGGTCCACCCCATCCGCAAAATAACCCCCAAATAGGTCTTAACTACTGCCCACGGCAATATGGGACTCAAATAAAAGCTATTGGGTTGCCCAAAAAGTAATTGCGGATTTTTTAAAAGAAAGTAAATGCATTTTTAATAAAACTTAGAATGAATTTTAATCAAATATGCTTTTTTTACACTTTTTTTTCTAAAGCAAGCTAAAAGTAGCAGCTGATAACTTCCAGAAAAAAGAATGCAATTACAGAGTCACAAGCTGTGAAAAAATTTGTCAACGCCGACTATATGAAAAATCCGCAATTACTTTTTGGGCAACCCAATATTTGGGAGTAGAATACGAATCCGCCCTCCCCCAAAAAAACCACGCAAAGAGGACAGGTTTACCGAGCGCGGTAAAAAGACGCTCAAATGAAAGGTATTTGAGGTAAGAAAACCAATCTGATATACAATTTTAGACCCTTATCCTAAGACTCCCCTAAAATCAATGGGAATATGGGGTTTAAATAAATGGTATTTGAGAGTAGATTACGATGCTCATACTTTTTCGGGGCTAAGTATCTGGGGGACCCCACCCCACCCCTCAAAACACACCTAAATCGGACATACATGTTTACCGACCATGACAATGTGGGGCTCACATGAAAGGTATTTGGGAGTAGAGTAATTGATACCAACATTCGGGACCACGTTTCTGGGGTCCATACCACACCTAAACTCACTAACTACCACCCTGGGGTGATAGTTGGCTATTTAATCGTCGATAATAAATTTTGTTCCATATATTGTACAAGAAGTCGCAGCGAAGCAGTCCCGCTTCAGCCAGTATACTATGATGGTGGCAGGTAAAATTAGTTTAGTTTCCCAACACTGTGCCCGCACCGTGAACCCCGCCGAAAAAAAGGTGTTTGCGTGAAGAACTTTTATTATTTGGACAATATTCCTTTTGGGCATCATCATCAGTGGTTGGTGTGGCTTACACAATGTACGACGTAGCGGCAGGAAAGTGGTGCTTACATAGATTACGAGAAGCTGTTCTTCCTAACCATGAATATGTTCATTTGCATTTTGAAGTTTTTGTGGATTGCGTCGTTGGGTACAGCAGCCAAGTCCCTTTGGAGCTACACTGCGGTTTTGCCTTTGTTTTGTTTTGGGGGCCAAGTGGTCGTTGCTGTGGTTTCCTATACAAGCCAAAGGCACAAGACAACCATACATCCACCCACCACACCATCAGCACCATCATTATTTGCATTTCACAATGATTAGAATTGTTTGCTTTGAGGTCTCCTTGGGAGGGGCCACAACAGCAGCATAGGCAAAGAGCAAAAAAAGAAGATTTCCTTTTTTTTTTTTGGCTAAACCTTTTGAAGACTTCATTCATTCATTCATTCAAATGTGATCCTCATAAACGTCCCGTCATTGTGTGATGAGGTATTATTCTTCTTCGTCATTTCGACTAAGTTTTCTTTTCATTGTGGATATCATCATCAAGATAGGATGCTAAAAAAAATAATGGGGAAAAAAATTATTTCAAGTACTTCTTCATTCGTTTTTTGGCTTAACAAAAACGGGATACGTGATTTGCACATATAATGCCGCTGCCAGTAGATTTTGATAGGTGGGTGTTGTAGATTTCTTCTAAAATTATCACAATTAAATGTAAATTTGCTACATTGAAGCGCGCAGAAAAACGAATCAAATTAGCCTGCTACCCAGACAACTGGGATTAGGCATGTTTATTTTTAAGCAAGCCAGAGGCTTTTGAAAGGATTTGGTAATGATTTGGCAAAAAAAGAAGAAAAATCATTAATGCAGCCGCCTATCACAAAAGAAAGATTTTTGATGAGGTTCTAAGACCAGCTAATTGGATTTTTTCTTGAAGAATTTTCTTGCTCAGGAAAGGAAAACTGAATTTTTTGAAGTCATGTAAAGAAATTTTCTAAAAATATTCAATTTTATCAAAGACATATTTTAAGAATGATTTGGATGTTTGAGATTCACCCATACAGTTAAATTCATTGTAATGTCAAAGGAACAAAAGAAGTGAGAATTTCTGGTAGATAACAGAAAGTGTTTCCATAGCAAATGACGAAATTTTTTATATCCACACCATAGGATCCAATTTAGCCTATTCTAAGATGTCCGTCCATCTGCCGTAATAGCTCTGCAATCTTTAACAGTTAAAACCTACCAAGTTCGGCCGGGCCGAATCTTGGTTACCCATCACCATGAATTCCGCTGAAAATTTACCCTTATTAACTTAGTTTAGATTTGAAATTTTTTTTTGTAACAATCATATCAGGAACTGATTGTGGCTTCTATGGTCAGGAAATCATTTCGGGGTTTCGGTATTTAAGGGGTTCTATATCGGTATTAAGAGCGATTTGTATCATACATGGCACGGATGCTGAAAGTCATAAAAGAAGTCCTTGTACCAAATTTCAGCCAAATCGGATGAAATTGAAGACTCTAGAAGCTCAAGAAGTCAAATCCCGGAATCGGTTTATATGGGGGCTTCATCAGATTATAGACCCATTAAGTACTCGACTCGGAAGTTGGAATAAAGAACAGAAGTCCATGTGCCAAATTTCAGCCAAATCAGTTGAAAATTGAGACTTTTAAAAGCTCAAAAAGTAAAATTCCGGGGATCGGTTTATATGGAGGCTATATCAGATTATAAACCCATTCGGATCATACACGGTACGGATGTTTAAATTCAAAACAGAAGTTTTTTTTTTGTCAAATTTCATCCAAATCGAATGAAAATTGAGGCTTTTGGAGGCTCAAAAAGTCAAAATCGGGAATCGATTCATATGGGGCTATATCAGCTTATAGACCGATTCGGATCTTATTCGGATGTTGGAAGTCGGATAAAAATTTAGGATTGTAAGAGCTCAAGTAGTCACATCCAAGGATCAATTTTTATGAGGGCTATATCAGATCACATCCCGGCCGACACGGGAACTTTGCTGGAACTTTGAGGTCCTACTTGTGTGGTGTCCATTGTTATCACGGGAAGCTTAGCTGAAAGCTACCGGGCGCGTCCACAGGTTTCGGATAGTGGAAATCTCCGTTTTTATGTGGAGTAGCTGCAAATGCTGCCGCGGGCAGTCAGCGATTTTCGAGAGGAGAGTCTCAGTGAGGAGTCGGGTGCATTGGCTCTTAATTAAATACTGAATGCCAATGATACTCGAGATGACAAGGCGAGTTATTGGCGCCTTCAAATAACCAATGGCCAACATCAGCGTCTGTTCCCAGGTTAGGATCTTGGAGCAAGCGGCTCGCCACAACCAGGGATACATGTACAATCCCACAAAACCCATGCGGTTGGAGCGCTGGGCCAGTAACCTGCCCCCGGAAAACTATGAGAACTACTGTGAGAAACAAAGGAAAAGTAATAATGGACCCCCCCCCCCCAAAGTTGACGACCCACGCAAATGAAAAAAGGACCATGATTTGCGGATCTGCACCCGGAATGTCCGCACTCTTTATAGAGAAGGTACAGTATACGCGCTGGCTGATGTATTAGAGAAGTATAAGGCAGATATTACCGCCTTACAGGATGTGCTGCCAAACCACGAGACATGAATTTGGCTGTTGATTTCTGGTTAATCAGAGACTGAAACACCTTGTCTCCAGCTTTATTCCGGTAGATGAGAGGCTAGCCACAATCCGCATAAAAGCCAAATTCTTCAACATCAGCCTTATTTGTGCCCATGCCCGGACGGAAGACAAGGAAGAGCAGACCAAGGATAGCGTATAGAGAGATTATGACCGCTACCCCGCTGATTTTGGGAGATTTTAATGCGAAGATAGGGAAGCAAGACATTTTTGGTCCAACAGTTGTAAAGTTTAGCCTCGACCAGACAACGTCCAGTAATGGGTTGAGGCGGATAGATTTCGTCGCGGCAAAAAACATGGCAGTTAGTAGCACCAGATTTCAACATAAAAATATTCACAAAGCCACATGACTGTCAGCCGATCAAAACACGAGGAACCAAATTTATCACGTTGTGATAGATGGAAGGCATTCATCCAGCGTGTTGGATGTACGATCGATCCGTGGAGCGAATATAGATTCGGATCATTACCTTGTTGCAGTAAAGGTTCGCACCCGTTTGAACATGACGAGGAAAGTACGATCTGACACTGCACGGAAGCTGGACATTGAAAAGCCGCAAACACAACAGATGGCAGCGGCATACTCCACTCAACTGACCCAACAAGCACTTCTTGTTCCGATGATATAATGGCGCAGAAATGGCAAACCTTACTGAAGAGAAATGTCAAGAGAGCCATATCGGTCCATGTTTTTATATAGCTGCCATATAAACCGATCTTGGATCTTGACTTCTTGAGCCTCTAGAGGGCGCAATTCTTATTCGATTTGGCTGAAATTTTCCATGAAGTATTATGTTATGACTTCCAAAAACCGTGCTAAGTATGGTTCAAATCGGTTCATAACCTGATATAGATGGACAATTAACCGATCTGGGAGCCTCTAGAGGTCGCAATTCTTATCCGATGTCTGAAACTTTGTACGAAGTGTTTTATTGTGACTTCCTGCAAATGTGCTAAGTATGGTTCAAATCGTTACATAACCTGATGTAGCTGCCATATAAACCGATCTGGCTTCTTGATTTCTTGAGCCTATAGAGGGCGCAATTCTCATCCGATTTGGCTGAAATTTTGCACAATACAATACAAATATCTTGATATGCCGTCCATATAGGCTGATCTCCTGATTTAATGTCTAAGCCCCATAGCAGCCGCATTTATTACCCGATTTCGCTGAAATTTTCAACAGTGAGTTGTCCAATGTATCTCGATGGTCTTATAGAGTATGTTTCAGATCGGATAGCCAGATCGCCATATAGACCGATACGCCAATTGAAGGTCTAAGGGCTTTAGAAGCCACAGTTATAAACCAATTATGCTGAAATTTGAAACAAGGAGTTTTTCAAGCAGCCTTGACGTCCGTATAGAACATGGCCTAGATCGAAAAATATCTTGATATAGTCCCCGTATGGACCGATATGCCGATTTGATGTCTAGGGCCCATAGAAGCCGTATCATTTACTAAATTTTTCTGAAAGTGTTGCCTTGGAACCCTTGACACCCAAAAGGAATATGAATGGTCCAGATCAGACAATATTTTGCTATAGCCCCCATATGGACCCCTTTCCCGATTTTGGGTCTAAGGCTCATTGAAGCCGTATTTCTTACCCGATTTCACTGAAATTTGGCATAGTGAGTTGCCTTAGGACCCCCGACATCTGTAGTGAATATGACCCAGATCGGAAAATATCTTGATATGACTCACATGTTGACCGATACGCCGATTTTAGGTCTGAGGGCTTTAGAACACATAGTTATTACTCGATTTCGCAGAAATTTGGTACAGTGAATTGTCCTTAAATCCTCCACATGCATATCGAATTTGGTCTAGATCTGACATTATCGTGATATAGCCCCCATATAGACCGATCGGCCGATTTAAAGTTTGAATCCCATAGAAATCTCATTTATTACCCGATTTCGCTGAAATTTTGCATAATGAGTTGCCTTAGGACCCTAGATATCTGCAAAGGATATGGTCCAGATCGGACAATATCTTGATATGACCCCCATGTAGAACGATGTGCCGATTTAAGGCCTGAGGGCTATAGAACTCAAAGTTATTACTCGATTTCGCTGAAATTTCCAAAAATGAGTTGTCCTATGACCCTCATCAGTCATATAGAATATGGTCCAGATCGGACAATATCTTGATATAGCCCCCATATAGACCGATATGCCAATTTAAGGTGTAATAGCTATGGAAGCCACAGTTATTACCCGATTTCGTTGAAATTTGACAAAGTGAATTGTATTAGTACCCTCGCCGTCCGTATAGAATATGGTCTAGTGGGGACAATATCTTGATTTAGCCCCCATATAGGCCGATCTGCCTATTTAAGTTCTAAGGTCTCTACAAGGTGCATTTATTACTCGATTTCTCCCAAATTTGGTACTGTTATCTATGTTAAACCATTCGCCATCTTTGGGGAGAATGGCTCATATCCGATCATATTTGGATATAGCTGCCCTTTATATATCTGATTTCGATTTCGCTGAATTTGGGAATAGTGAGGTGCATAATACCTGCGACGTCCGTGTTGGGTTTGGCCTAATTGTACCATAATTCGATATATTGGGTTGCCCAAAAAGTAATTGCGGATTTTTTAAAAGAAAGTAAATGCATTTTTAATAAAACTTGGAATGAACTTTAATCAAATATACTTTTTTACACTTTTTTTCTAAAGCAAGCTAAAAGTAACAGCTGATAACTGACAGAAGAATGAATGCAATTACAGAGTCACAAGCTGTGAAAAAATTTGTCAACGCCGACTATATGAAAAATCCGCAATTACTTTTTGGGCAACCCAATAGCTGCTGCGAGGTTTAAGCGGATTTTGTCGAAATGTGGCTAATATATATGCCTGAGGGATGGAGGTATCCAAAGTTCGGCCCGGTCAAACAAAATATCATGTTCCTTGTTCAATTGCCATTTAATTTAAGACTTGAAGACTTGGCAAATTTCCCGGGCTCCATTAAAAGATATTTACATATAAATTAGAAGAGCTGTTATTAATCAATAAACAACATTACTATTCATAGCTGAGATTTATTTATTAATTATAATTTCATTTCATTTGTTTACTATTAGCATAAATATTTCCCTACCCAACTGCCTGCTGTTGGTGGTGGAGTGGGCCAGCATAGGCCATAGCCAGTCAGTCATTTACAAATTGAATGTTGTACAAAAGTATGAATGCCACAAAAAGCCAGCAAACAATAATCATCGTTTAAATTTATAAATATTGTAATAAATACTCGTAAAATTGTTAAATGCCGCCATCAAGTGTAGGCGAAATCCCCATGAGGCCATAAATATTGCCCCCCCCCCCCCCCAAGCTACAGTTGGCTTGCTGTTGAAGGGTGGGGGAGTAGGAGATTATAGGGGCTTTGGTATTGTAATCACTTGTCATAGTCATGGATTTTTATGTGTTTCTGTCATGGGTGTACTGCTGTTGCCACTGCTGCTGCTGCTGTGAAATCATATCAAATGGCAGTAAAAACGGTTTAATCCCATTTCAGATGGTATTTCAAAGCAAGATATACGAACGAATGAACTAAAATCCTATGTTCCTCCTCTCCCCACACAAAAATGATTCTGTAGAGCTATTTTGTTAGAAATATCCCTTTCTACCAGTATGACCACTGTCATCGTCGTCATTTGATTGATTTTAATCAATTACTTTGACTATGTACACAACAAATGAGCCGGACAACAACTGATCCCTATGAGCTGTTTAGATGGCAGGCAAACGTGCCTGCTGCCTGCTGGCTTCGGTCCCCTTCCTCCCTTACATTGGCTGTTTGGTTGGCGTTATCGAAATGCATGACTGAATAAATAAATGGACGGCAATTCCAATGGTGTGGGACGATTTGGGTATTGACCAAAATAACGAAAACAAATGAAATGACATAGAATGCTATCTACGTAATGAAATGATGAAGTGACTCTAGAGAGGGAGAACCAACAAACGAACAAACGAACTCTTTGAGTCAACAATTGTTGCCTTTGATAGATTTGCTACCAAGCTTATTTAGTACCATCCATCTGCGTGCCAGAGTCATAAGCTTTATTGTGGCTATGAGCATACGGCTATGGGACGGCAGCTCTATATATTTCAATGTTGTAATTCCTTTGATTGGTGAAACCTGAACACAAAACCATTTAAGCTGCAGTAAGTCTGTCATGTTTACAACATCTTACTGGGTAGTAATGACATAAATGACATCTCCTACGCCCAGGCTGGGCCGCACAGTAAGTATTAGGGGTATTAGTGTTGACTAATGATGAAGCAAAGCCAATAAAATAAAAGTAAGGCAAAACCAAAGGTTGGGAAAGTTGACTAGGGAATACCTTACAGCACTTGTTAACTGCAATTAAAAAACAATAATGTCCTAAATTTAAAGATTTAGCTGAAAAACTAAATTTAAAATGAGAAAATTTTTTTAAGTAAAATTTTTCTTTGATGTATGAAATTTTACTTAATTTAAGTAAAATTTGTCTTAACTTTTAGTACACAGAACTTAAATTAAAGTAAAAAAATCTTTCACTGAAGTAATGTTTTTCTTAAAATAATGACAAATTTTGATGCAAGTAAACTTTTTATTATTTGTAGGGTATCATGTTTAGAATTCGTTGACCAATAAATGTTGCCGCAAAAGCGGCAATTCTCGGAAATCCGTGATAATTTCAAACTGATATTTAACAAGTAAGATCGTGTCAAGTTCGGCCGGTCCGAATCTTTTATACCCTCCATCATGGACGCATCTGTCGAGTTCTTTGCGCAGTATCTGTTTTTAGGCAAACAAAGAATAATGAATACGGACGGAGGAGGAGGAGGCATATATAGTCCGATTCGGGGGTCAAGAACCAAAATCGCGAGATCGGTTTATATGGAAGCTGTATCAAGCTATAGATCGATTCTGACCATATTGCACACGCATGTTGAAGGACATGGGAGGAGCCGTTGTACACAATTTGTGCCAAATCGGATGAGAATTGCACTCTCTAGAGGCTCAAGAAGTCAAGACCCAAGATCGGTTTATATGGCAGCTATATCAGGTTATGGACCGATTTCGACCAAACCTAAGACAGTTTTTGGAAGTGATATCAAAACACTATGTGCAAAATTTCAGTCAAATCGGACGAGAATTTGCGCCCTCTAGAGGCTCAAGAACTCAAGACCCCAGATCGGTTATATGGCAGCTATACCAAAATATGGACCGATTTAAACCATACTCAGCGTTGTTGTTGTAAGTGATACCAAAACACTACGTGCCAAATTTCATTCCTATCGGATAAGAATTGCGCACTCTAGAGGCTCAAGAACTCAAGACCCCAGATCGCTTATATGGCAGCTATACCAAAATATGGACCGATTTAAACCATACTCAGCGTTGTTGTTGGAAGTAATACCAAAACACTACGTGCCAAATTTCATTCCTATCGGATAAGAATTGCGCACTCTAGAGGCTCAAGAAGTCAAGACCCAAGATCGGTTTATATGGCAGCTATATCAGGTTATGCACCGATACGAACCATACCCGGTATAGTTGTTGGATATCATAACAGAACACGTCGTGCAGAATTTCATTCCAATCGGATAAGAATTGCGCCCTCTAGAGGCTCAAGAAGTCAAGACCCAAGATCGGTTTATATGGCAGCAATATCAAAATATGGACCGATTTGGTCCATTTTAAAATCCCAACCGACCTACACTAATATGAAGTATTTGTGCAAAATTTCAAGCGGCTAGCTCTACTCCTTCGAAAGTTAGCTTGCTTTCGACAGACAGACGGACGGACGGACATGGCATGTTGGGATTGTAAATGGGCTAAATCGGTCCATGTTTCGATATAGCTGCCATATAAACCGATTTTGGGTGTTGACTTCTTGAGCTTCTAGAGGGCGTAATTCTCGTCCGATTTGACTGCACGTGGTGTTTTTGGTATCACTTTCAACAACTGTGTTAAGTATGACTTAAATCGGTTCATAATCTGGTATGGCTGTCATATAAACCGATCTTGGATCTTGACTTCTTGAGCCAATAGAGCGCGTTATTCTCATCCGATTTTGCTGTATGCTTCGTTCTTCCACCGTATTTGTCACTTTCTTCTAGTCCATTAGGTCTAATGCCACTCTTAGCGCAGTGATTTGCTGATTACTAATCAGCTGTTATGCCCTGTGTCTGACATGGAGGCTATCTGCCCCGATTTCGCACCCGTATAAGAGGATGCTGTTGCAAGCTTCCATCACAGGTTTCCTCTTTTTGGGTGGTCGTCTTACTATGTTTGCCATAATTCTGCACAGTAGGGCCGTGATTTCGATTGCTTTTTGAGCAGAGAATTTCATCTGCGGACCGAACGTCAGTTTGGAATCCAGTCGAATTCCGATGTAATTTACCGCCTTTTTTGTCGACTCGCATGTCTATTTTCAGGGGGATTCGCCGTCTGGTTAGCGGAACTAATTCAGTCTTGAGGGTGGCCAACTCTAGTCCGCGTTCGTATAACCAGTTACTGGAGCGGATCATTAGCTGCGTTAGCTTACGCTAATCTCCTTTCGTGTTTCTCGCCGGTATGACGTTGTTTGGAATCCAGTCGAATTCCGATGTAATTTACCGCCTTTTTATACCCTCCACCATAAGATGGGGGGTATACTAATTTCGTCATTCTGATTGTAACTACTCGAAATATTCGTCTGAGACCCCATAAAGTATATATATTCTTGATCGTCGTGAAATTTTACGTCGATCTAGCCATGTCCGTCCGTCCGTCCGTCCGTCTGTCTGTCGAAAGCACGCTAACTTCCGAAGGAGTAAAACTAGCCGCTTGAAATTTTGCACAAATACTTCTTATTAGTGTAGGTCGGTTGGTATTGTAAATGAGCCATATCGGTCCATGTTTTGATATAGCTGCCATATAAACCGATCTTGGGTCTTGACTTCTTGAGCCCCTAGAGTGCGCAATTCTTATCCGATTGGGATGAAATTTTGCACGACGTGTTTTGTTATGAAATCCAACAACTGTGCCAAGTATGGTTCAAATCGGTTTATAACCGGATATAGCTGTCATATAAACCGATCTTGGGTCTTGACTTCTTGAGCCTCTAGAGTGCGCAATTCTTATCCGATTGGAACGAAATTTTGCACGACGTGTTTTGTTATTATATCCAACAACTGTGCCAAGTATGGTTCAAATCGGTCCATAACCTGATATAGCTGCCATATACACCGATCTGGGGTTTTGACTTCTTGAGCCTCTAGAGTGCGCAATTCTTATCCGATTGGAATCTAATTTTGCACGACGTGTTTTGTTGCGATATCCAACAACTGTGCTAAGTATGGTTCAAATCGGTTCATAACCTTATATAGCTGTCATATAAACCGATCGTGGGTCTTGACTTCTTGAGCCTCTAGAGGGCGCAATTCTTATCCGATTTGCCTGAAATTTTGTACGATGGATTTTCTCATGACCATTAACATACGTGTTTATTATGGTCTGAATCGGTATATAGCCCGATACAGCTCCCATATAAATCGATCTCTCTATTTTACTTCTTGAGCCCACAAAGGGCGCAATTCTTATTCGAATTGGCTGACATTTTACACAGGTCTCCAACATATAATTTAATTGTGGTCCAAACCGGACCATATCTTGATATCGCTCTAATAGCAGAGCAAATCTTTCCTTATATCCTTTTTTTGCCTAAGAAGAGATGCCGGGAAAAGAACTCGACAAATGCGATCCATGGTGGAGGGTATATAAGATTCGGCCCGGCCGAACTTAGCACGCTTTTACTTGTTTGTCATAATGACTACGTTGTCGACTAGCATGTCTATTTGCAGGGAGATTCGCTGTCTGGTTAGCAGAACTAATTCAGTCTTGAGGGTGGCCAACTCTAGTCCGCGTTCGTATAGCCAGTTACTGGAGCGGATCATTACCTGCGTTATCTTACGCTAATCCCCTTCTGTGTTTCTCACCGGTATGACGTTGTTTGGAATCCAGTCGAATTCCGAATAAATTTACCGTTTTTTTGTCATGATGACTACGTTGTCGACTCGCATGTCTATTTCCAGGGAGATTCGTCGTCTCGTTAGCAGAACTAATTCAGTCTTATGTGTGACCAACTCTAGTCCGCATTCGTTTAGTCAGTTACTCGAGCGGATCATGACCTGCGTTAGCTTACGCTAAGCCTTTCGTGTTTGTGGCCGGTATGACGTTGTTTGGAATCCAACTGTAGTCCGCGTTCGTGTAGTCAGTTCCTCGAGCGGAACATGACTGCCACAACGTCGTCTGTGTAGCCTACGAGGAAGGTCTCGTCGAACAATTTCATCCTAACGATCTCATCGTAGCTGTTGTCCGTGCCCAGGATGGACCCCTGAGCTGCTCCTGAAGTTATCTGTAATCTCTTCGTTCCGGAGTCGTAGACCAAAGTTCTATCTCTAAGGTAGTTCTGGATTACCTTTAAAAGATACTCTGATATTATAATTTACCCTTGTAGGGAGTCTATCACATCTTTCCACCTCAGAATATTAAAAGCGTTCTTCACATCAAGGGTAGACAAAAGCATGATTGCTCCGGGTGTCTATCACATCTTTCCATCTGAGTCTATTAAAGGCGTTCTTCATACCAAAGGATAATCACAAATATTTATGATTGGTCTTCTATGTTGTTTTTTTTTCTCGAGCACGTAGAACCTCATTGACAACGTTTTTCAGTGCACGGGCGGTTGATTTTCCTAAGCAGAAGCCGTGCTGCCTATCTGACAACTCCCTCCCATGTTTATGGCTTCATCTAGTCTGGACTTTATGAGTCTTTCGAGTAGTTTACCGGCTTTATCAAGCATGCATAGAGGTCCATAGGACGAGGGTGCTAGTGCGTCTCCCTTTTCCATGCTTATCAATACCAACTTCTGTTCTTTACAGCATTTTCGGAAAACACCTTCGGCAAGACACGTATTATGCATACTTAGGAGTATATCCGGCCTTGCCGCATGTAGTTGTTTCAGCACCTCTGTTGGTATTCCATCGGGAAATTTTGCACATAGTGTTTTTTGGTATCACTTCTAACGACTGGGTTAAGTATGATTCAAATCGGTTCATAATCTGGTATAGCTGTCATATAAACCGATCTTGGATCTTAAATTCTTGAGCCAATAGATCGCGTTATTCTCATCCGATTTGGCTGAAATTTTGCATGAAGTGTTTTGTTGTGACTTTCAATAACTGTGCCAAGTATGACGCAAATCGGTACATAACCTGATATAGCTGCTATATAAACCGATCTGGGATCTTGACTTCTTGAGCCTCTAGAGGGCGCAATTGTCATACGATTTGGAAGAAATTTTGTACAACAGCTTCTCTCATGATCTTCAACATACGTGTTTAACATGATCTGAATCCATCAATAGCTTGATACAGCTCCCATATAAACCGATCTCCCGATTTTGCTTCTTTAGCCCCTACAAGGGGGAATCCTTATCCGAATAAACTGAAATATTACACTGACTTCTACAATGTTCAGCATTCATGTATGGTCCGAATAGGACAAAAACTTGATATAGCTCCAATAGCATAACCGTTCTTGTTCAGTATTCTTTGTTTGCCTGAAAAGAGATACCGCGCATAGAACTCGACAAATGCGATCCATATAAGATTCGGCCCCGACGACCTTATCACGCTCTTACTTGTTTTCATTAAAAATCTCTAAATTGAAAATTCATTGGTTTTTCTTACTTTAGAAAATTATTAAAACACAATTTCAATTATTTCATTTCATCATTTATTGTGTGATTTTTTTACCATCAAACTTCACTGGCATAGCTCACCTGCTTCCGAGCTGACCTCCTTTGGCAACAAAGTATTTTGCGGTAACTGTAAAGTATCAAATATCAAGTAATCCATCCAACCATTCATCCATCCATCTATTCACTCATTCATTCCAACCCCATTCAATCATACTCAAATGCATAAATGTTCCGTTTACCTTTAATGAATGAATGAATGCTTGCATGCATGCATGCACTTTGCTATGACTTCTTTAAGTCACCTTCAAAGGTATCATCATAACGAGTGACAAATAAGGCAAGTGGTATTAAAAGCTACAGATGATAGCATTAAAGTACGTAAAGGAAAATTTCTAAGAGTATCACAATGGGTATTAGAATAGAAGTTCGACACGTGTAGATTTTTTTTTCTCAGAATTTCTTTTTTTGCTCACAACCATAGAAAGAAAAGGTAGTCAGTTTGCCATTTGGCTTCATACGCATAAAAAGTTCAATAAAATCTTCTCTTAGAATAAAAGCAATGACGATTTTATTCTTGGGGACGATTTCTTGGAAATTATGTTTTAAGAAAATATTTTTTGTTATTTTGTTTTTAGAGAATATTTTATGGACATTTTGTCTTTTAGAGAAAACTTTAGGGAAATATTGTCTTTGGGGAAAATATCTGAAAAATTCTGTCTTAAGGGAAAATATGAAGGCATTTTTTGGAAATTTTTTCCTTATAGGAATTTTGCAGAGAAATTGTGACTTTGGACAAAATGTTACGGAAATTTTGTCCTAAAATGTTATTAGAAAAAATTTTATAAAAAAGTTATCACGAAAATTTAGAATACAATTCCAGAAATTTTGTCTTAGAGCAAATTTTCAGAGAAATACTGATTTAGGAGAAAATGACATTAGAAAAATTTCAGAGAATTTTTCCTAAGAGATAAAATAAGGGATCCTTTGTTTTGGCGAAAAATTTAGAGATATTGCGTCTTTCGAAAAATGTTACGGAAATTTTGTCTTTAGAGAAAAAAGTTTAGCGAAATTTTGTCTTCACTGAAAATTTCAGGGTAATTTGGTCTTTCCAGAAAAATTCAGACAAATTTTGTTTTTAGAGAAAAATTCACGAAAAGCTTGTCTTTACTGAAAATGTAAGGGAAATTTTGTCTTTCAATATTTTTTTCCGGAAAATTTTGTCTTTAAAGAAAATTTCATGGAAAATCCAGAAAAATGTATGCCTTAAAAAAAATTGAAGTAAAAATTTTTATTTATAGAAAAAAATTCTTTAGAAAAAAGTTCACAAAAACTCCGTTTTAGAGGAATTTTTTAGGGAAATTTTGTTTTTGTAGAAAATTTTGTCTCCTAAGAAAAATTTTAATAAAAATTTAGTATTATGCGAAATTTTTAAGGAAGTTTTTTAATTATTAAAAAGATTTTAGTGAAATATTGTCTTTGGGAAGGATTTCGAGAAACTTTTGTCCTTAGGGAAAAGTACGGGATAATTGTATCTTTGGAGAAATTTTCAATGTTCAGCGTCCTCCAGGTGTTTTTTATCTTCATAGAGGAAACACGTAAAAAGGCGTTAAGTTCGGCCGGACCGAACTTTGGATACCCAACACATCGGGTATATATGTAAAACTTCTTTCATCATAATCCAGTAAAAAATGAATAGTTTATGCCCTCTTGGTCCAAATCGGACCAAATTCGACACGGATATTGAGTGGTCTAATAAGTAAAAATCACTGTTCAATTTTGCAAAACAAAATATTGGTCTTTTTGGTAGCCATATCCAAATATAGACTGATATGAACCATATACGACACGGATGTCGAAAAGTCTAACATAAGTCATTGTGTCAAATTTGAGCTAAATCGGATTATAAATGTGCCTTTTATGGGGCCAAGACTTTAAATTAATGGATCGGTCTATATTGCAGCTATATCCAAATCTGAACCGATCTGGACTAAATTGAAGGATGTCGGAGGCCCCAACACAATTCACTGCCCCAAATTTCGGCGAAATCTGACAATAAATGCGCCTTTTAAGGGGCCCAAACCTTTAATCAAGAGATCGGTCTATATGGCAGCTATATCCACAACTGGAGCAATCTGGGCCAAATTGAAGAAATTTGTCAAAGGGTCTTACGCAACTCACTGTCACGTATTTCGGCGAAATCTGACAATAAATGCGCCTTTTATGGGCCCAAAACCTTAAATCGAGAGATCGGTCTATATGGCAGCTATATCCAAATCTGAACCGATCTGGACGAAATAAAAGAAACATGTCAAAGGGCCTAAGACAACTCACTGTTACAAATTTCAGCGAAATCGGACCATAAATGTGGCTTTTATGGGCCTAAGACCCTAAATCGGCGGATCGGTCTATATGGGGGCTATATCAAGATATAGTCCGATATAGCCCATCTTCTAACTTAACCTGCTTATGGACAAAAAAAGAATCTGTGCAAAATTTCAGCTCAATATCTCTATTTTTAAAGACTGTAGCGTGATTTCAACAGACAGACGGACAGACGGATGGACATGGCTAGATCGTCTTAGATTTTTACGCTGATCAAGAATATATTGGGTTGCCCAAAAAGTAATTGCGGATTTTTCATAAAGTCGGCGTTGACAAATTTTTTCACAGCTTGTGACTCAGTAATTGCATTCTTTCTTCTGTCAGTTATCAGCTGTTACTTTTAGCTTGCTTTAGAAAAAAAGTGTAAAAAAGTATATTTGATTAAAGTTCATTCTAAGTTTTATTAAAAATGCATTTACTTTCTTTTAAAAAATCCGCAATTACTTTTTGGGCAAACCAATATATATTCGTATCTCGGAATAGGTACTACCTATTACGAAAAAATGTTTAAGCCTTTTGGAGTAGGCTAGAAATGGACTCCAAAGACTCAACATCTTCGGTGGTGGCGTCAAACCGCAGCATGTTGTCCTCTCCTCCTATAGGTGTGGGTGCCTTGGCACCTGTAATACAAATTTCAAATTTTGCCCATGAACATTCCACTAGTGAACAGGGGCAGACTTCTCACTTATTGAAGTTTAAGCTCAATTATGAGGGGCCTCCTTTTTTTATAGCCGAGTCCGAACGGCGTGCCGGAGTGCGACACCTCTTTGGAGAGAAATTTTACATGGCATAGTACCTCACAATTAGGAGGGGAAACCACCGCTGAAAATTTTTTCTGATGGTCTCACCAGGATTCGATCCCAGGCGTTCAGCGTCATAGGCGGACATGCTAACTTCTGCGCTAAGGTGGCCACGCCTTGGCACCCGTAGTCGAGAGTAATGCTTCAAGCGCACAACTAGTCGTCAGACTTATTAATGAGGAAGAGACGGATAAACCAAAGGGATGCACAGTTCGTCCCCAGCCTTTAAGTAAAGGTGGTGTTTCTGACTCGGATTCAGACAGCGACTGTGCTAATGAAACAGTCATCGCAGCCGAGTCGAGAGATGAGGGCATCGAGATGACAGCAGAAGTAAGCGATGGCTTTGCTAAGCTCACAAGCAGACCGAGAAAGCGATCCGATGCACGACGAAGAAGACAGAGTAGTATATACCGGCAGCGTAATCGGGCGAAAGTGCAGGATGCTGAAAGGGATAGAACTGACATTCCAAGCACTTCCATGGAGGCTGGAAAAAGAATCAGATCCCCCGAAGAGCATAACACTGCTAAAATACTGAAGAAGAAAAGGAGCTCCCCGCTTTCAAGTACTCTGGGAAACCCAGCCAGCCATCCCGCAATGGAGACTCCAGACAGTGTCTTGCGAAGGTAGACAAAGTTGGAACAGAAACGAAGGAAGCGCGCACGGCCCCTGAGTCTTCATGGAGGACTGTGACTTCCAAAAGGCGGGCACAGCCATCACGGAAGGGAGCTGACTTATGCAGTCATCAATATCGGCAGGGCATCCGGTAGGATTCCACCAGATCGGTCGGTCCCAAGTGGAGGATCTGGTTAACGATCGGATTTTTGAACATGTATGGAACTCTGTAAAGGGTCCACCCATACAAATGATGAGCTGTGAGTTTAGAGGGGGCATCTTTACGCTGTGTTTTGCGACGACGAAATTAATGCCGTCAAACAGCTCGTCAGAGTTACACACGCTCCCTGGGAGGGCGCAAAGCTCGACCTGGTGAGAAAGATGGATATCCCCCAGCTCAGAAAGGCTACGGTCTTCATCAAGGGATGGGACAGTAAATTTGCGACGGAACGCATGTTGGGATTCTTGGGCAAGCAAAACCAAGGTGTGGTCGGAAAGGAAACTCTCTTTGTGGATGACATTGATTAAGTCTCCGTGACAAGTTGGCTAGGACTAAAGGCATTGCGGAATGGAATGTATTGGTGAGAAACATGGATATCCCCCAGCTCACAAAGGCTACGGTCTTCATCAAAGGATGGGGCAGTAAATTTGCGACGGAACGCATGTTGGGATTCTTGGGCAAGCAAAACGAAGGAGAAGGAGCAAGGAAACTCTCTTTGTGGATGACATTGATCATGTCTCCGTGACGAGTTTGGCTAGGACTAAAGTCATGGCGCACTACGAAATCAAAGTTGTCTTTTTCAAGATTGGGAAGACTAGAATAGGCAGAAATTTTCATTCTGCGACATCAGGGCGTGCGGTGGCAGTTGACTCAACACCACCCAACAAACAGGACGCCGACAACGAGACAATCACGGCATCTCTGAATATTGGAAAGACTAGGGGAAGATTTTAATGCGAAAATAGGGAAGGAAGACATCTTTGGTCCAACAGTCGGAAAGTTTAGCCTCCACGAGATAACGTCCAGTTACGGGTTGAGGCTGATAGATTTCGCTGCGGCAAAAAACATGGTAGTTAGTAGCACCAGATTTCAACATAAAAATATTCACAAAGCCACATGGCTATCACCCGATCAAAACACGAGAAACCAAATTGATCACGTTGTGATAGATGGAAGGCATTCATCCAGCGTGTTAGATGTACGATCGAATATAGATTCGGCTCATTACCTCGTTGCAGCAAAGGTTCGCAACCGTTTGAACATGGCGAGGAAAGTACGATGTGACACTGCACGGAAGCTGGATATTGAAAAGCTGCAAACACAACAAATGGCAGCGGCATGCTCCACTTCTTAATGAAAGCACTCCTTGTTCCGATGATATAATGGCGCATTGGCAAACAATTGCCCATTCCATGGAAAATGCCATGAAATCCGTACTTGGGTACCGGAAGCCTCCTCCAAGAAACCCATGGTACGACCAAGAGTGTCGAAATGCTACTGAACCAAGAATACGGCATATAGAGCTACCCTGCAATCAGTAGCAACGCGCCAGATGAAGGAAGGTATCGGGAGAAAAGGAGAGAGGAGAAACGTCTATTCCGCAGAAAGAAAAAGGAAATTGAAAGACGTGAGTGTGAACAAATTAAGATGTACAGGAGTCAGAATGAAGTCCGGAAATTTTACCAAAGAATTAAACATCAAACCGATGGCTTTGGTGCAGGCACATCCTCCTGCAGAGACAAAGAAGGAAATCTGGTAACTGACACATATGACATGTTGAGGATATGGAAAGAACATTTTACCTAACTGCTAGTGTCCGATGTTGGCGTCGAAGAGGATACCGCAGAACCAATCCCTGATGATGGTATAGAATGTTTACCTCCTAGTCAGAATGAGGTCCAAGTAGCAGTGACCCGACTAAAGAACAATAAGTCAGCAGGAGCCGACGGGTTACCCGCTGAACTATTTAAGACCGGAGGCGACACGCTGATAAGGCGTATGCATCAGCTTTTCTGCGCAATCTGGCTAGAAGAACGCATATACGATGATTGGAACCTCAGCATACTATGTTCCGTACACAAGAAATGAGGCAAGACGGAATATGTCAACTACAGAGGAATAAGTCTCCTCCCCATCGCATACAAGATACTCTCGAGCGTACTGTGTGAAAGATTAAAACCTAAAGTCAATGAGATCAATGCGGCTTTAGACCTGGTAAATCCTCCCTAGACCAGATATTCCCACTGCGCCAAATCCTGGAAAAGACCCGAGAAGGACAAATCAACACCTACCATCTCTTCGTTGACTACAAAGCCGCCTTCAATACTCCTTTACGTTCAAAGGTATTTCAAGCCATGTCTGAGTTTGGTATCCCTGCAAAATTAATAAGACTCTGCAGGATGACGCTTGCTGATACGCGTTCCTCAGTAACTATGGGAAAGAATATCTCCGAACCATTTAATATCAAACGGGGTTTCAGACAAGGAGAAGGCCTATCTTGTGATCTCTTTAATATCCTGCTGGAGAAGATTATACGAGATGCAGATGTGAATAGATATGGCACACTAATCACAAGAGAACACATGCTACTCGCCTATGTAGACGATATCATAGGTCGGTCACCGTAAGTAGTAACTGCAGCCTTTGAAAGAATCGAAAGAGAGTCAGTGAAAATGGGTCTGACAGTAAATGGAGACAAGACGAAATGGATGGTTTCAGCTCCCGAAAAGCCTTGCACAACCGATCAGATAAAGAAAATGGAGAAAGTTGGGAACCACAACTTTGAGACAGTCAGTAACTTGATCTACCTCGGCTCCGTCGTAACCGAAACGAATGACACCAATTTTGAGATTAAGCGAAGAATAATACTGGCAAACAGATGCTCCTTTGGACTAAGTAAGCAGTTTAGAAACAAGGCCACCTCTCGACACACGAAGATTACACAATACAAGACACTGTTATGTGGTTCTGAAGCATGGGTACTTGTGAAAGCAGATGAGGCAGTGCTTGGAGTGTTTGAGAGAAAGATTCTTCATAAAATATATGGACCAGTTTGCGTTAATGGAGAATATAGGCGACGTATGAACCACGAGCTATATGAGCTGTATGACGACGATAGCATAGTTACACGCATCAAAATACAACGGCTGCGTTGGCTAGGTCATGTTGCCAGAATAGATGAAGAAGCTCCAGCAAAGAAGTCTTTTGAAGGCAAACACGGTGGTACACGCAAACCGGGAAGACCGAAAGCCCGATGGAAAGATCAAGTTGTGGGAGACACCTGGAAACTTGGTGTCAGAGATTTTAGAATGAGCGCAGAAGGTCGAGGCGCTTGGAATGCTATTCTACGTTCGGCTAGTGGAACAAATATTCTGTCGTAGCCAATTAAAGTTAGGGGAAGCAATGATCCGAATACTAAAATATCAGGCAGTGCAGTGGATAGAGATCCAACACAGCCTAACAAACAGGAACCCGACGACGGACCCATCACCGACTTACAAATTCGGAATTCTAGGATAGGTAAAGATCCTAATATTGAAACATTAGGCAGTGCAGCGACCGATGATTGAAGTAATCCAGATAAACCTCCATCGGAGCGAGACTGCTATAGATGCTCTGATGGAGAACATCAGCTAGGGCAAGATTCATATTGCCGGGCATTTCCTTTGTCATTGCCCGGCTTTCGCGTCCAACAGATACCGATACTTAGGTGGAGACACAATATCAGACATGTAAAATTTTCTTTTAAGAGGTTACTTTATAGTTTTTTGAGCGCACAACAAGCCGATTACTGGCTTAGGTGTATGTCCATGCACCCTCTTTTCAACCTAACCTAACCTTTACTTTTTTTCTTTTTCAGGTAAGTCACAAGAACCTCACTGCAAGCTGTATAAGTTAAAAGCTCTATGTAAGTAAGTTATACAATTTTTCCATAGTTTTGTATGATGCTACCAGCCATGGTTTTAATTTGTTTGGCTTTTTCTAACATTGTAATGAATTCAAGTTCTTCATACCATTTGTATAGTGGAGACAATGTCTATATATAGAGGCGCCGTACTGCTTATTGCTTAAATGAATTGTCAATCATTGTTGCAAATCTAGCATATCTGCATACTTCAATTAAAACATCCCGGAAATCGTGCTTTAAATATTGTCACTACTTGCCTTCTGAACCATAGATGACGGCTGGCATTATTGCCAGCAACGCCTCATTGAGTTTTAACTGTAGAATTGTAATGCTACACCACTGCCATCATCATCGTTCAAACTGTTTGTAGCATCTGATAATGATAATGGAATCAATTGCTTATTGGCTATGGCCATTATCCGCTTGAGTTTTAATTTCACAGTAGCCAAAGACACAACTTGCATGTCATGCCTCAATAATGTTTAGCTAATATTTGCATAGTTGTAATGCTCCAACATACATTCGACTTAATTGTTGTTAGTTGACTTTGTAAAATGGGAAGATAATGGTGGATATCCATGGTGATTTTGAATAGAATTAAAGGGAAGAGTTGGTAACAAAATCAAAAGTTAGAGTCTTATAACGATATTGTATTGGGTGATTTTAGAATACGAGAATATGACTCATGTTGGCCCTAGTCCCTTGTTCATACATCAGCGATATATTAAGTGACAGCAGACTACAAATTTGGCCACGAAGGATTTCATGAAGGAAGTGAACCTCGACCTCCTTGGCTGAATATTTCTCAAATGCCGGCGGAATCAGTAAGGGGTTCTCTTTGAGGTTCTCACTGCGATTAAAACTCAGGCGTTCTGTACCAAAATGGCCTCCAGCGGATTATATTTATGATTTTGATTAAAATTTGTTTTTGAACACTCCAAGTACTTTCTCGTCTCTTAGCTGCAACATAATTTCAATGTTTTTCAAAATACTTAGTTTGTCTAGACATTGACAATTATCCTCTAAACTCACTTCCATAACCATTAAAGGTTAATCTCAAAGCACAATTGCCCATGAAGTACCTTAACCTTGAAAACTTCACCTTCGACACTCGTTATTTTGTAAACAAGGAAAAACACCCATCTCAATTAATAGAAACTGTCAAAGGGAATGTCAACAACAGTTAAATAATTCTATTAAATCAAGTATCACATAAAAAAAAACCACGACAGCAGCACAAACAAAATGAGCCATAAGAGCAAGAACAGTAATAAAACCAATAATAATAGCAATAATTGTTCTGAGCATTTATTGATTGTTCGTTTCATTTGTTTCGCTCGTGCGACAGTAAAATCAATGGTGAACATAAATTGAAAATGTTAAATGGTTTGAATGAGAGCATATAGGGGTAGACCTTAATGCCAAATAAAGTGATAATAGGGAAAGGGGAAAGATTACTTACTTTAATTGGCTATGATAAAACATTTGTTCCACTAGCCGAATGTAGGATAGCGTTCCAAGCGCCTCGATCTTCTGCGTTCATTCTAAAATCTTTGACACCAAGTTTCGAGGTGTCTCTCACCGCTTGATCTTTCCGTCGGGCTTTTGGTCTTTCCGTGATTGCCTTTAAAAGACTTCTTTGCTGGAGCTTCTTCATTTATTCTGAAAACATGACCTAGCCAACGCAGCCGATATATTTTGATGCGTGTAACTATGCTATTGCCGTCATACAGCTCGTCGTATTTTACGAAGAATCTTTCTCTCAAATACTCCAAGCACTGCCTCATCTGCTTTCATAAGTACCCATGCTTCAGAACCATATAACAGCACGGGTAGTATCAGTGTCTTGTATAGTGTAATCTTCGCCTGTCGAGAGGTGGCCTTGTTTCTAAACGGCTTACTTAGTCCAAAGTAGCATCTGTTTACCAGTATTATTCTTCGCTTAATCTCAAACAAACTTCGCTTAATCTCCATTTTCTTTATTTGATAGGTTGTACAAGTCGTTTTGTGAGCTGAACCCATCCATTTCGTCTTATCTCCATTTACTGCCAGACCCATTTTCGATGACACTGTTTCGATTCTTTCAAAGGCTGCAGTTACTACTTCCGGTGACCGACCTATGATATCGTTGTCGTCGGCATATGCGAGTAGCATGTGTTCTCTTGTGACTAGTGTGCCATATCTATTCACATCTGGATCTCGTATAATCTTCCCTGTCTCCTGGTCTGAAACCTCGTTTAGTTTTAAATGGTTCCGAGAGATTCTTTCCTATCTTTACTGAGGAACGCGTATCAGCAAGTGTCATCCTGCAGAGTTTTATTAATTTTGCAGGGATACCAAACTTGAAATACCTTTGAATGTAAAGGGGTATCGAATGCGGTTTTGTAGTCAATAAAGAGATGGTAGGTATTGATTTGTTCTCCTCGGCTCTTTTCCAGGAATTTTCGCAGTGTGAATATCTGATCCAAGGTGGATTTACCACGTCTAAAGCCGCATTGATAGGTCCTATTTTTATCTCATTGACTTTAGGTTTTCATCTTTCACACAGTACGCTCGAGAGTATCTTGTATGCGATGGGGAGGAGGCTTATTCCTCTGTAGTTTGCACATTCCGTCTTATCTCCTTTCTTGTGTACGGGACATAGTATGCTGAGGTTCCAATCATCGGGTATGCGTTCTTCTATCCAGATTGCGCAGATAAGCTGATGCAAACGCCTTATCAGCGTGTCGCCTCCGGTCTAAAATAGTTCAGCGGGTAACCCGTTGGCTTCTGCTGCCTTGTTGTTCTTCAGTCTCGTCACTAGTACTTGGACCTCATTCTGACTAGGAGGTAAACATTCTATGCCATCATCAGGGATTGGTTCTGCGGTATCCTCTTCGCGCCAACATCGGACACTAGCGGTTGGGTAAAATGTTCTTTCCATATCCTCAGCATGTTGTCTGTGTCAGTTACCAGATTTCCTTCTTTGTCCCTGCAGAAGGATGTCCCTACACCAAAGACATCGGTTTGATGTTTAATTCTTTGGTAGAATTTCCGGACTTCATTCTGACTCCTGTACATCTCAATTCGCTCACACTCAAGTCTTTCCATTTCCTTTTTCTTTCTGCGGAATAGACGTTTCTCCTCTCTCCTTTTCTCCCGATACCTCTCCTTCATCTGGCGCGTTGCTACTGATTGCAGGGTTGCTCTATATGCCGCATTCTTGGCTTCAGTAGCATCTCGATACTCTTGATCGTACCATGGGTTTCATGGAGGAGGCTTCTGGTACCCAAGTACAGATTTCGCGGCATTTTCCATGGAGTGGGCAATAGTTTGCCACTGCGCCGTTATATCAGCGGAACAAGGAGTGCTTTCATGAAGCAGTTGGGTCAGTCGAGTCGAGTATGCCTCTGCCATTTGTTGCTTCCGTGCAGTGTGAGATCGTACTTTCCTCGCCTTGCTCAAAAGGGTGCGAAACTTTGCTGCAACGAGGTAATGATCCGAATCTATATTCGCTCCACGGATCGATCGTACATCTAACACGCTGGATGAATTCCTTCCATCTATCACAACATGATCAATTTGGTTCTTCGTGTTTTGATCGGTTGACAGCCATGTGGCTTTGTCATTATTTTTATGATGAAATCTTATGCTACTAACTACCATGTTTTTTTCCGCGGCGAAATCTATCCGTCTCAACCCATTACTGGCCATTATTTTGTGGAGGCTAAACTTTTCGACTGTTGGACCAGACATCTTCCCTATCTTCGCATTATAATCTCCCAGAACGATTTTAATATCATGGCGGGGCAGCGGTCATATTCTCTCTCTAGGCGCTCGAAGAAAATATCCTTGGTTTGCTCGTCCTTGTCTTTCGTCGGGGCATAGGCACAAATAAGACTGATGTTGAAAAATTTAGTTTTTATGAGGATTGTGGCTAGCCTCTCATCCACCGGAGTAAAGTTTGAGACAAGGTGTTTTAGTCTCCGACCAACCACAAATCCACCTTTTAGTGTTGTATTGACGCCATTCCCAGTCCATCGCACTTCCTGTAAAGCGGTAATATCTGCCTTGTTCTTCTCCAATACATCCGCCAGCGTGTATACTGCACCTTCTCTATAGAGAATGCGGGCATTCCAGGTGCAGATTCGCAAATCAACATTAGGGTGGTCGGTTTTTACTTTACCTTCTCATAGTGATTATTATAGTTTTCCGGGGTGCGATCCCACAACAACCATGCGCTGTTGTGGGATCGCACATGTATCCCTCGCTGTCGCGAGCCGATGGCTTCAAGATCTGACGCTCGCGTCCAGCAGCCCCTAACCTGAGAACATATGCTGTTGTTGACCATTGGTTATTTGAAGGCGCCAATAACTCACCTTGTGATCTCGACTATCATTGGAACTCAGTATTCAATTAAAAGCTTGTGCCACTTGACTCCTCACTGAGATTCTCCTCTCGAAAATCGCTGACTGCCCGCGACCGCATTTGCATTTACTCCGCATAAAATCTGAGCTTTTCACCATCCGCAACCTGTGGACGTGCCCGGTAGCTTTTATCTAAGCTTCCCGTGATAACGACGGACACCACACAAGTCGGAGCTCAAAGCTCCATCCTGTTTAGTGCTCAGGCTGGAGAAACATTTGGATATCAAAAAGCTTCCAAACTATTGTGACATATGTTGGAATTAGAAAATTTGCGCAAAGATTCTGCCAACTCTCTTTTTAAAAGATGATAGATTTCAGAGGAGCCTAGGTGTAAATCAGCTGTTAAGATTACAATCAAATGGTTCAAAACTGGTGGCCGGAATAATAATCTCGATTATATGACTTTACACCATTAATGAAATTGTAGTTAGACATATCTAATATCCACCCTAATATACATTTCCCTACTCCACGTCCAAGTCAACATCTGTAGGAGATTCTAAGCAACTATGTGTTGGATAGTTAATTTTATTGCCTATATCACTGGGAGGAGCTATGCAAACTCATCAAGGATTCAAATGTTGGGAGGGTATTTCGGTGTTGCCTTGTGACATCAGTTTGATTGATTTCACAGATCTCAATTGATTGGAGAGCTCTCAATCACATTGAGTTGAGTATGGAATACGTAAATGATGCTGCTTCATGTTATTGGTTTTTCGTGTTTGTCATGTTCTACTTGCTTGAGGCGGCATTTAATCATGAACTTGCTGGAATTTGCCAAATATTTAATGCAAAGGCATCATTATGATAAGTTCAGTGGGCCACATGTAGGACAGAGAGAGAGAGAGAGCGAGTGTGTGAGAGTCTGAGTGATGAATATAAAGCCTTAAGAGAAATTCTATTAATTCTGCTGGTTTTCCATTGCCAAACTTATGATATGTGAAGAGCTTGTCAAAACATAAGTGGAAGAATCATAAATTTTGGGCTACCATCCATCACGGAAAGTGCATGGAATAGGAAATTCGTTGTATTTATTTCATTGGAATTTTTTGAATACCAAAAATATTTATGAAGAAAAGAAAATTCTTTAACTAATAGTAGTAAACATTATTTTTTTAGGAAAAACACACATTTCCAATGAAAGTATCAATAATCAGTAAGGAAAGGCAAAAGTCGGACGGTGCCGTTTATATAATACCCCACACCACCTAGTGCATGTAGTACTTTTTATATGTAGAACTTATCTCGAAATCTAGTCAGACTTTAATTTGGATACCAATTGAAATTCCAATTTAGGACCTTGTAAGATTTTCCTACCATGGGACAAAAGATTTGGATTTCCACATCTTTGAAAGGTCATATCGGATAAAAGATTATATGGGAGTTATATTGAAACCTGTGCCAATTTTAATGGCACATACTGGGACGTCAAATAGAGCATCTCACGCCCTAGATTGTAGAGATGTGACCAAAATTGTGGTTTTTACTGCCTTGAAAGTCCATATAGGATGAAATATACACATTGGAGCTATATATAAATTAGGACTGATTTTAATGAAATTTTGCGCACGTATTGGAACGTCTATTTCAACGTCTCATGTAAAATCGGGCGAAAATTGTGGATTCTACAGCCATATCGCCATATCGGATTAAAGATATATATGGGAGCTATATCGAAATCTAAACCGATTTTTTTGAAATTTTGCACACATATGGAGACGCCAAATAAAGCACCTCACGCACAATTTTGTAAAGATCGGACCAAAATTGTGGCTTTTACAGCCTTAAAAAGCTAAATCGGATGAAATATATATGAGGGAGCTATGTCTAAATCTGAACCGATTTTTATGAAATTATGCACATACATTGAAACTTCACAAAAATAACTCCACGCCAAATTTGGTAAAGATCGGAACAAGATTGTGGCTTCTACAGCATTAATAGTTCAAATCGGATGAAAGATATATATGGGAGCTATATCCAATTCTGAACCGATTTTTATGAATTTTTTTTAAATTTATTAAGTGCAGTAACAAAACAGTCCGAGCCAAATTTTGTGCAGATCGGTTGAAAATTATAGCTACTACGGCCATTTGAGTGCAAATGAAAGACATACATGGGAGCTATATCTAAATCTGGACCGATTTTTTTTCAAAATCAATGGCGTTCGTCCTTGGACCAAAAAAGAGACTTATGCAAAATTTTGTGAAAATCGGACAACAAATGCGACCTGTACCTTGATTACAAAAATATTGGGTTGCCCAAAAAGTAATTGCGGATTTTTCATATAGTCGGCGTTGGCAAATTTTTTCACAGCTTGTGGCTCTGTAATTGCATTCTTTCTTCTGTCAGTTATTAGCTGTTACTTTTTGCTTGCTTTAGAAAAAAAGTGTAAAAAAAGTATATTTGATTAAAGTTCATTCTAAGTTTTATTAAAAAAGCATTTACTTTCTTTTAAAAAATCCGCAATTACTTTTTGGGCAACCCAATACATGGACCGACGGATCGACGGACAGACGGACATAGCTAAATCGAACCAGGAAGTGATTCTAAGCCGATCCGTATACTTATCAATGGGTCTAGCTCTTTTCCTTCTTAGCGTTGCAAACAAATGCACAAATCTACAATACCCTGTACCACAGTGGTGGTGCAGGGTATAAAAATTAATATTGCTACCCTTTCCAGAAAAATGTAGTTGAAGTACCCCTTCCAAAGGGAAAGGGTAGTTGTAGTATCCTTTCTATAGGAAAAAGGTATTTGTAGTACATTTTCCTACTGACAGGCTAGTTTTAGTGCCCTTTCCTAAGGGAAAGAGTAGTTTTAGTACACTTTACGAAGGGACGGGGTAGTTTTAGTACACTTTGCGAAAGGAAAGGGTAGTTTTAGTACCCTTAGTACTATTAAAACTACCCTTTCCCTATAGAAGGCGTAGTTGAAGTACCCTTTCCTATGGAGAGCGTACTAAAACCACCCTCTCCCTATGAAAAGGGTGCTAAAACGTATCTTTCCCTATGGAAAGGGTAGTAAAAATACCCCTTCCCTATAGATATGGTACTAAAACTACCATGTCCTAATGAAAAGGGTACTAAAACTACCCTCTCCCTATGGAAAAGGTACTAAAACTACTCTTTCCCTATTGAAAGGGTACTAAAACTATCCTCTCCCTATGGAAAGGGTACTAAAACTACCCTTTCCTTATTAAAAAGTGTACTAAAACTATCCTGTCCCTATGGAAAGGGTATTAAAACTACCCTTTCCCTATGGAAAGGATACTGAAACTACACTTTCCCTATGGAAAGGGTATTAAATCTACACTTTCCATAGGAAATTCCTTCTTTCTATGTGGAAAGGGTACTAAAAGTATTCTTTCCCTATGGAAAGGATACTGAAACTACACTTTCTCTATGGAATGGGTATTAAAACTACCCTTCCCCTATGGAAATGGTACTAAAACTACCCTTTCCCTATGGAAAGTGTACTAAAACGATTCTTTCTGTAGGGAAAGGGTACTAAAACTACCCTTTCCCTTTGAAAATGGTACTAAACCTATCCTTTCCCTATGGAAATTGTACTAAAACTACCCTTTCCGTATGGAAAGGTGTTTAGTAACCTTTACCCTTAACCTATGGAAATTGTACTAAAACTACCCTTTCCTTATGGAAACGTTACTAAAACTAGCCTTTACCCATAGAAAGGGTACTTCAACTACCCCTTCCCCAAAGAAAAGGTGCTAAAACTACCCGCTTCTTATAGAAATGTTTCTAAAACTACCTGTTCCTTATAGAGAGTCTTCTAAAACTACCCCTTTCCTTAGAAAAGGGTGCTAAAACTACCCTTTCGCCCAGAAAAGGGTACTAAAACCATCCTTGCCCTTAGAAAAGGGTACTAGAACTATTTCATGGCATTAGAAAAGTGTGCTAAAATTACCCTCCCCTATGGAAGTATGCTAAAACAACTGTTTCCCTATAAAAAGGGTACTAAGACCACACTTTCCCCATGGAAAGGGTGGTAAATCTATCCTTTCATTATAAAAAGGGAACTAAAATTTCCCTTTCCTAATGGAAAAGGTACAAAAGCTTCTCTTACCTTATTGAAGGGGTTTAGTAACGTAGTGATTACCCTTTCGAAAAGGGTACTAAAACTGCACTTATCTTTAGAAAAGGATATTAAAAGTACGTATATCTTTAGGAAAGTGTATTAGATGCACTCTCATCTTTAAGAAATTGTATTAAAACAACACTTTCCCTTAGGAAAAGATTTTAAAGCTTCATCTTCTCTTAGAAAAGTGTACTAAAACTACCTCTTCCCCTCGAAAAGTATTTCGGAAAGTGTACTAAAATTAACTTGTCCATTCGGAAAATTTACATAAATTACTCTCTCCTTTGAAATACCCTAGGAGTACTAAAACAGTCCCTTTCGTTCGGAAAGTGTACTAAAAATATCCCTTTCATTCGGAAAGTGTATTGAAATTATCTCTTTCATTCGGAAAGTGTGCTTTTGGTTACACTTTGCCTTCAAAATGTTTTCTTAAAGTGCCCCTTTCCTTCGGAAGGAGTACTAAGACTTTTTTTCTCCTACGGAAGGTTTACTTAAACCACCCATTCCCTTTGAAGGGTGTACTAAAACTGTCCCTTTCATTCGGAAGGTGTACTTTTACTATCCTTTCTCTTCGGCAAAGTGTACTTAAACACCTTTCGCTTCGTAAAGGTTTCTAAAACTTCAATTACTTTCGGAAAGTATATTAAACTACCTGTTCCCTTCGGTAACTGTACTAAAACTATATTTTCCCTTCGGAAAATGTACTTAAGCTACCCTTTTTTTTCAAATATGTTCTTAAGGTATCCCTTACTATACGGAAGGTGCCACAAAGTTCCCCTTTTCTTCGGAAAGTGTACTCAAACACCATTTTCCTTAAGGAATGGTTCTTATCCAATCCTTTCTCTTAGTAAAGGGGTCTAAAACTTGCCTTTGGAAAATGATTCTTTAATTACCTTCCTCTTAGGAAAGGCTCCTTGAACAACCCTTTTCTTTAGGACAGAGATCTAAAATTGCACTTGCCCTTAGGAAAGGAAACAAATTTGGACTTTTATAACAAAACCCGTTACGTTCGGCGGACCGAATCTTGTATAACTTCCACCATTATATACCCACCACCGAAGGATGGGGGTATATTCATTTTGTTATTCCGTTTGCAACACATCGAAATATCCATTTCCGACCCTATAAAGTATATATATTCTTGATCAGCGTAAAAATCTAAGACGATCTAGATATGTCCGTCCGTCTGTCCGTCTGTCTTTTGAAATAACGCTACAGTCTTTAAAAATACAGATATTGAGCTGAAATTTTGCACAGATTGTTTTTTTGTCCATAAGCAGGTTAAGTTCGAAGATGCGCTATATCGGACTATATCTTGATATAGCCCCCATATAGACCGATCCGCCGATTTAGGGTCTTAGGCCCATAAAAGCCACATTTATTATCCGATTTTGCTGAAATTTGGGACAGTGAGTTGTGTTAGGCACTTCGACATCCTTCGTCAATTTGGCTCAGATTGGTCCAGATTTGGATATAGCTGCCATATAGACCGACCCTCCGATTTAGGGTCTAAGGCCCATAAAACCCACATTTATTATCAAATTTTAATGAAATTCGGGACAGTGAGTTGTGTTAGGCCCTTCGACATCCTTCGTCAATTTGGCTCAGATTGGTCCAGATTTGGATATAGCTGCCATATAGACCGACCCTCCGATTTAGGGTCTAGGGCCCATAAAAGCCACATTTATTATCCGATTTTAATGAAATTCGAAACAGTGAATTGTGTTAGGCTCATCGATATCCTTCGTTAATTTGGCCCAGATCGGTCAAGATTTGAATAAAGCTGCCATATAAACCGATCCTCCGATTTATGGTGTTAGGCCCATAAAACTCACATTTATTATCCGATTTTGCTGAAATTTGGGACAGTGAGTTGTGTTAGGCCTTTTGACATATTTCTTCAATTTGGACCAGATCGGTTCAGATTTGGATATAGCTGCCACATAGACCGATTTCCCGTTTTAAGGTTTTGGGCCCATAAAGTGCTCATTTATTGTCCGATGTCGCCGAAATTTGAGACAGTGAGTTAAGTTAAGCCCCTTGATATACTTCTGCAATATCGCACAGATCGGTCCAGATTTAGATATAGCTGCCATATAGACCGATATCTAGGTTTTAGGTTTTGGGGCCATAAAAGACGCATTTATTGTCCGATGTCGCTGAAATTAGGACAGTGAGTCTAGTTAGGCTCTTCGACGTCCTTCTTCAATTTCGCCCAGATGGGTCCAGATTTGAATATAGCTGCCATATAGACCGATCAAGAGATTTAAAGTTCTGGGGCCATAAAAGAGGCATTTATTGTCCGATTTCGCCGAAATTTGGGACAGTGCTTTGTGTTAGGCTCTTCGACATTTTTGTGCAACTTGGCTCAAATCGGTCCAGATTTAGATATAGCTGCCATGTAAACCGATATCTCGATTTAAAGTCTTCGCCCCATAAAAAGCGCATTTATAATCCGATTTCACTAAAATTTGACACAGTAACTTATGTTAGGCTTTTCGACATCCGTGTCGTGTATGGTTCAGATCGGTTTATTTTTAGATTTAGCTACTGTACTTATTGGTATTTGGTCCAAATCGGAACATATTTTGATATAACTGATATGGGACATAAGGTATGAAATTTTCACCGAATTTTGATGAAAGGTGGTTTACATATCTACCCGAGGTGGTGGGTATCCAAAGTTCGGCCCGGCTGAACTTAACGCCTTTTAACTTGTTAGAAATATATAGGAGATATTTCCAGATTCATTCTAAATTTCAGCCAAATCGGATAATAATATTTGGGCCCTTTTGATGGTCAAATAGTGAAATCAAGCGATTGGTTTGTATGGGTGCTATATCAGGCCATAGACCGATTTGGACCATACTTGCTCGGCTATTGGATGTCAATGCAAAACCTTACGTGAAAAACTTCAGTCAAATCGGATGGTTAGTGCGTCTTCTAAAGTCTCAAGAAGTCAAATCTAATGATCGGCTATATGGCAGCTATATGAGGTTATAAACCTATTTGGACCATACTTGTACTTATAAGTCGAAACCAAACCTACATACACTAATACTAAGTATTGTACAGTACTCCTTCAAAACCTAGCGGGCTTTCGACAAAAAGAAGGGCGGACATGGTTAGGCGAATGGACACAGTCAAATCAATATTTCGAAGGTTGACAAAACGGAATGACGAATTTAGTATCCTATGTTGGAGGGTATAGAAATCATGTTTTCTCTATGCTTTTTCTAAGAAAATAATTTTTGTTCGTTGATCTTGTAGTTAAACTTGTTCTCAGTTTTCCAGCTTTCACATCATGCCCGAGAACTCCTTCCCGTTCATCATTGATCGATTTTAATTGTCCGCCTAACCCTTTTTGTGTTCATGATGAAACTGTTCTACACGCCAATTACTCACTCACTCATTTCAATTCAATCTAATAACTATGCATTGGAACACATTCAGTGCAACAATGAAAACAAATTACTCCCATCCTAGAGAGCAATCATCTTGTAAAAGAAGGCACACAATAATTACACAACCATCCATCAAAAGCCTTCGCCCATCTACATCTCTTCTCAGCCATTCAACAGCAATCCATGGTCTATGTCATGCTCAATGAGTACTTCAACCATAATTGTTTGCCTTGGGGTCATCACAAACAGAATCTTGATTATGCTGGGCAATTGCCTATGGACAACTGTAATGATGGGTTGATGCGGTGCTTGGTCATCGTGACCCTGCCATGCAGGGAGTAATCTTAGGGGCTGTCTAATCGATATTCACGCCAATGCTCTTGATGCTCATAGTTATGGTTAATAGAAATGGAGATGGCGATGGCGATGGCTATGATTATGGCGATGTTAATGTTGTTCTAACGATGATGTTTTAACTCTTCATTTCATCACATTGTAGTCTAACTTTTGACTTAAGCTTACCCTAGGGTCCCTTGATGTTTGCCTCAATTCTTTCCTCCCCTCAAATCTTGGCCTTTGCTTTGGCTTGCTCTGTGGTGTACTGTGAATGGCGGCGAAAGTTAATTGTATCTAAATATGTTTTCTTTTTTATGGGTTTGTTTATTTTCTTGATTATGGTCTTGTTGCTTGCATTCATTCACTCGCTCACTCACTCACTCTTTCATTCATTATTTCATAGTTCTTAACGATGATTACAAGTATCAAATAGAGATAGGTGAAGTGGAGTGGTGATTTGACAACTAGAGAGGCTTAACACATACCTGGGGTAAAAGGCCAAATAGACTAAGTCCAAGTTTTAGGAAAATTTTACTTCAAAATAGGTTTTAGATGTATGTTCATAGTGGCCTTGAGCCACTTCTGAGTCTTAAAGCTCTTGGTAGGGGCTAATTCTGGTATTAGTTTGTATCACCTATCTATGACCAGTCCAGCACAGTGGGCCATTATGTTAAATTAAAATTTAACTTTTTGGGGGAAATATCTCCGATCTGAAATACAATTTGAATATGGGGACTTCTGATTCTAAAAGCTCTTGGTAGGGGCTAATTCTGGTATTAGTTTGTATCACCTATCTATGACGAGTGCGCTGCATTGCCATTTTAAAAATGGGTCATATAGGTCTTCAAAAATATTGTTGGCATAGAGGTTTGAGGGTTTAGCTATTATTAAGCATTTTATAGTTGTAGATAAATTCTTTAGCAAGTGATTTTAGAAAATATTTGGTGAGAAAATGCTAAAAATGATTTTTTTTATTTAAAATACAAAAGAAAATTAGTTAGCAGTGCTCTGTTTATCACTTAACATAGCTCTGTTAAAATGTCAGGTTTGTGTCTCGGCTAAGTTATATTCAAATTTATCTTCACGGACATGGAATTTTGTTGAATGTTTTTTTTTTTAAGAAAATTTTCTTTAATTTTGGGTTTCATATGAAATGTTGAAAAATTTTGAAAAATTTTCATTTCACAAAAAAGATTTTCGAAATCTATTTTTATACCCTCCGCCATAGGATGGGGGTATACTAATTTCATCATTCTGTTTGTAACTCCTCGAAATATTTGTCTAAGACCCTATAAAGCATATATAATCTTGATCGTCATGACATTTTAAGTCGATCTAACCATGACCGTCCGTCTGTCCGTCCTTCCGTCCATTACCTGATATAGCTGCCATATCAAGCGATCTGTGGTCTTGACTTCTTGAGTCACTAGAAGGCACAATTATTATCCGATTTTGTTAAAATTTTGCATGAGGTGTTTTATTATGTTTTTAAACAACTGTGCTAAGAATAATTGAAATCGGTCCATAACCTGATATATGTGCCATATAAACTGATCTTGGGTCTTGACTTCTTGAGCCTCTAGAGGGCACAATTATTATCTGATTTGGCTGAAATTTTGCATGAGGTGTTTTGTTATGACTTTCAACAACTGTGCTAAGAATGGTCTCAATCGGTTCATAACCTGATATAGCTGCCATATAAACCGATCTGGGGTCTTGACTTCTTGAGCCTCTAGATGGCGCGCTTCCTATCCGATTTGGCTGTAAGTTTGCATAAGGTGTTTTGTTATGACTTTCAACAACTGTGCTAAGAATGGTCTCAATCGGTTCATAACCTGATATAGCTGCCATATAAACCGATCTGGGGTCTTGACTTCTTGAGCCTGTAGAGGGCGCAGTTCTTATCCGATTTGGTTGTAATTTTGCATGTGGTGTTTTGTTATGACTTCCAACAACTATGCTGAGTATAGTTCAAATCGGTCCATAACCTGATATAGCTGTCATATAAACCGATCTGGGGCCTTGACTTCTTGAGCCACTAAAGGGCACAATTATTATCCGATTTAGCTGAAATTTAGCATGAGTTGTTTTGTTATGACTTTCAACTGATGTGCAAAGTATGGATCAAATCAGTCCATAACCTGATATAGCTGCCATGTAAACCGATCTGGGGTCTTGACTTTTTGAGCCTGTAGAGGGCGCAATTCTTATCCGATTTGGTTGTAATTTTGCATGTGGTGTTTTGTTATGACTTTCAACAACTGTGCTAAGAATGGTCTCAATCGGTTCATAACCTGATATAGCTGCCATATAAACCGATCTGGGGTCTTGACTTCTTGAGCCACTAGAGGGCACAGTTATTATCCGATAAAGCTGAAATTTTGGATGAGGTGTTTTGTTATGTTTTTCAACTAATGTGCTAAGTATGGTTGAAATCAGTCCATATCTTGGTATAGCTGTCATGTAAACCGATCTTAGGTCTTGACTTCTTGAGCCTGTAGAGGGCGCAATTCTTATCCGATTTGGTTGTAATTTTGCATGTGGTGTTTTGTTATGACTTTCAACAACTGTGCTGAGAATAGTTCAAATCGGGTTTTAACTTGATATAGCTGCCATATAAACCGATTTGGGGTCTTGACTTCTTGGGCCTCTAAAGGGCGCAAGTATTATCTGATATGGCTAAAATTACTTCTCTCATGACCTTTAACATACGTGTCGAATATGGTGTGAATCGGTTAGCCTAATACAGGTCCCCTATAAACCGATCTCCCTATTTTACTTCTTCAGCCCCTAAAGTGCGCAATTTTTACTAGATTTGTCTGAAATTTTACACAATAACTTCTACTATGGTCTCCAATATTCAATTCAATTATGGTCCGAAATGAACCATAGCTTGAAATTTTTCCAATAACATAGCAATTCTTTTCGTTTATTCTTTTTTTGCCTAAAAGGAGATACTGTGGGAAGAGCTCGACAAATGCGATCCATGGTGGAGGGTATATAAGATTCGGCCCGGCCGAACTTAGCACTCTTTTACTTGTTTAAAGGTAATTTCATTGTAATTTGGCCTTCATTTAAAATGTCATACTAAACGAAAATTTTATTGAAAGTAGAATTTCATAGAGGCTTGGTATCTAAATTTTTGTTTCATTTAAGTTTTACAAAATTTTTAACATTCATAGATTTTTGAGCTTTCTTTCTTGGTTTCTCTTCGCTTTTTTTTACTAGTTTCTCTTATTGTTTTGGCTTTCTTATTCTCTGTTTCTGTCCCCCCCCCATAAAACTTTCCATATAATTAATTTCACTTAATTGAGATGTTTTTTTGGTCGTCCCAAAACGATTTAATCTCTTTGTGAATGTGTCTGCATGCCCCACGTTCAACAGAAGATGCTTAAATAATGCAGGTAATCATTCAAATAGTTTTTCACTTCTCTACTGTGGAGCACCCAAGTCAGCCCGTCTGTCATCTTTATGTATCGTCTCTGTAATTTCATGTTATTTTCATCGTGTTTTTATATCCTCCCCAAGCCGACTCCATCCGATTTTCATAAAATAAATACTAAAAGTACACCAAGTAATGGAACCTCCCATGTCATTTACGTACATCTCTCTTAACAACGACCAACGGATGATAATGAGAAACGGATACACATCAACAGCTGGAAGAACACTACCATCACTGTCATCCATTACCTGTTGTTGGAGGAAAATCAACAACAACAACAAGCATAAAAAGTTGTTACATTGGAACTGACACCCAAGTTGCAGAGTATCTCTTGCTCATCCAACCATGTTGTGAACTGACAACATAACCTGACAACAGCAAACACATCACCGGTCTCCCCTGCACCACACAACCAACTCAATTAATTAGACGGGCATAAAACATATGCTCATTCAAATGGTTGGTCTCTCTGTCGGTTGGTCGTTTGTGCACATATTCACATACTTGTATAAATCCACACAAAGGTGTGCTTTCCTGTGGAAAATCTAATGAAAGTTTTTTGGGGAGCACTCTGGGAGAGAATATTCAGGGACATTGAATTTTTCAAAATTTCATTTCCTTGGTAAATTTTCTCAAATTTTCATTCCATAGGGTACTAAAATTGCACTTTCCCTTAGGATACTAAAACTATCTAATCACTAAGGGTACTAAAACTGTATTTTCCCTAAGGGTACTAAAAATTAACTTTCCCAAAGGAAAGGGTACTAAAACCACCCTTTCCCTTTGGAAAGGGTACTAAACCGACACTCTCCGTTAGAAAATGGTACTAAAGCGACACTCTCCGTCAGAAAATGGTACTAAAACTACCATTTCCCCTAGAAAAAGGTACTAACACGGTACTAAAACTACACTTTCACTTAAAAAAGGGTACTAAAATGACAACACTTTTCGTTAGAAAGGGGTACCAAAACCATCCTTTCCCAAAGGAAATGGTACTTAAACGACCATTTCCCTTAGGAAAGGGTACTAAAACGACCATTTCCCATAGGAAAGGTACTAAAACGGGTACTTTCACTTAAGAAAGAGCACGACACTTTTCGTCTGAAAAGGGTACTAAAGCTAGTCCATCCCTAAGGTAAGGGTACTAAAACGGAACTTTCCGTTGGGGAAGGCTTCTAAACCTACCCATTCCCATAGGGAAGGACACCTACAGGAACTTTTCCCTTAGAAAAGAGTACAAAAACGTCACTTTCCGTTAGGAAAGTGTACTAAAACGAAACTTTCCGTTAGGAAAGGATACTTAAACGACCCTTTCCGTTAGACGAGGGTACTTACACGACCCTTCTTTTAGGGAAGGGTACTAAACCGTATTTAGGAAGGGTACTAAAGCTACCCTTTCTTTTATTAAAGGGTACCTAAATTAACATTTCCTTTATTTTAGAGTACATAAACTACCCTTTCCTTTATTAAAGGGTACTAAAACTAACCTTTTCTTCATTGAAGGGTACTAAGACTGTACTTTCCTTTATTAAAGTTTACTAAAACTACCCTTTCCTTAATTAAAGCGTATTAAAACTTCGCTTTCATTTATTAAATGGTGTTAAAACTAAGCTTTATTTAAAGAAAGGGTACTAAAACTAGACTTTCCCTAAGGAAATGTTACAAAAACTACCCTTTACCTTAGGAAAGGGTGCTCACATTACCCTTTACTTTAGGAAAGGGAACTAAAAATAGCCTTTCCTATAGGAAGGCTACTAAAACCACCCTATCCCTAAAGAAAGGGTACTAAAACTACCCGCTACCTTAGGGATGGGTACTAAAACTACCCTTTCCCTTAGGAAAGGGTACTTAAAATAGCGTTTTGCTTAGAAGATGGTACTGAAACTACCCTTTTTCTTAGGAAAGGCTACTAAAGCACCCTACGGGTAGTTTTACAAATTCCCTTAGGAAAGGGTACTAAAACTACCCTTTCCCTTAGAAAAGGGTAGAAAAACTACCCTTTCTCTTAGAAAAGGGTACAAAAACTAACCTTTCCCTAAAAAAATGGTGCTTTAACTACCATTTCGCTTAGGTGAGGGTACTACAACTACCCTTTCCCTTAGAAAAGATTACTAAAACTACACTTTCACTTAGGAAAGAGTACTAAAACTACCCTTTCTCTTAGGAAAGGATACTAAAACTACACTTTCCTGTAGGTAAGGATACCAAAACTAACCTTTCGCATAGGAAAGTACTAAAAGTACTCTTTCCCCAAGGAAAGGCCAATAAAACTACCCTTAGAAACAAGTACTAAACCTAAACTACTAAACTTGGAAAAGGGCACTAAAACTACACATCCCTTAGGAAGGGAAACTAAAACTATTCTTTCCCTTGTGAAAGGGTATTAAAACTACCCTTCTCCTTAGGAAAGCTATAAAAACTACCGTTTCGGTTAGTTTTTCTACCCTACGGGTAGTTTTATCCGTTCTAAAACTACCCTACCCGTACTAACACTATCCTTTTCCTTAGGAATAGTAATAAGACTACTCTTTCCCTTAGGAAAGGGTACTAAAACAAACCTTTCCCCTAGGAAAGGGTCCTTAAACTACCCTTTGCCTTGGTAAAGTTTACGAAACCTATTTCTTCCCTTGGGAAAGCGTACTTAAATTACCCTTTCCCTTGGGAAAGTGTACTAAAATTACCCTCTTCCTTGTGAAAGTGTACTAAAACCACGCTTTTTTTTTAGGAAATGGTACCTAATGTATCCTTTCATTTAGGAAAGGTACTAAAACGACCCCTTCCCTTGGGAAAGGTTACTAAAGCGACCTTTTTCCTTGAGAAAGGATACTAAAGCGACTTTTTCCCTTGGGAAAAGGGTAATAAAACTACATTTTCCTACCTTTTTATACCCACCACCGAAGGATGCTGGTATATTCATTTTGTCATTCCGTTTGTAACATATCGAAGTATCCATTTCCGACCCTATAAAGTGTATATATTCTTGATCGTCGTAAAAATCTAAGACGATCTAGACATGTGCTTCTTCTTCTGTCCGTCTGTCTGTTGAAATCACGCTACAGTGTTTAAAAATAGAGATATTGACCCGAAACTTTGCATGGATTTTTTTATACCCACCACCGAAGGATGGTGGTATATTCATTTTGTCATTCCGTTTGCAACACATCGAAATATTCATTTCCGACCCTATAAAGTATATATATTCTTGATCAGCGTAAAAATCTAAGACGATCTAGCCATGTCCGTCCGTCTGTCCGTCTGTCTGTTGAAATCACGCTACAGTCTTTAAAAATAGAGATATTGGGCTGAAATTTTGCACAGATTGTTTTTTTGTCCATAAGCAGGTTAAGTTCGAAGATGAGCTATATCGGACTATATGTTGATATAGCCCCCATATAGACCGATCCGCCGATTTAGGGTCTTAGGCCCATAAAAGCCACATTTATTATCCGATTTTGCTGAAATTTGGGACAGTGAGTTGTGTTAGGCCCTTTGACATATTTCTTAAATTTGGCCCAGATCGGTCCAGATTTGAATATAGCTGCCATATAGACCGATTTCTTGATTTAAGGTTTAGGGCCCATAAAAGAGGCATTTATTGTTCGATTTCGCGGAAATTTGGGACAGTGCTTAGTGTTAGGCTCTTCGACATGTTTATGCAACTTGGCCCAAATCGGTCCAGATTTGGATATAGCTGCCATGTAGACCGATATCTCGATTTAAAGTATTGGCCCCATAAAAGGCGCATTTATAATCCGATTTCACTGAAATTGACACAGTGACTTATGTTAGGCTTTTCGACATCCGTGTCGTTTATAGTTCAGATCGGTATGAGGTATATGAGTATAAGGTATGAAATTTTCACCGAATTTTGATGAAAGGTGGTTTACATATATACCCGAGGTGGTGGGTATCCAAAGTTCGGCCCGGCCGAACTTAACGCCTTTTTACTTGTTTTGTCCATAAGCAGGTTAAGTTCGAAGATCTGCTATATCCAACCATATCTTGATATAGCCACATTTATTATCCGATTTTGCTGAAATTTGGGGCAGTGAGTTGTGTTAGGCCTTTCGACATCCTTCTTCAATTTGGCCCTGATCGGTCCAGATTTGGATATAGATGCCATATAGACCGATCTCTCGAAGGTACTAAAACTGTCTATTCCGTTAGGAAACAGTACTAAAACTGTCATTTTCCTTAGGAAAGCGCACTAAAACTGTCCCTTTCCTAAGGATGGGGTACTAAAACTGCGCCTCCATGTTATAAGGGAAATTAAATCTACCCTTTTCCTTAGGAAAGGATTCAAAAACTACAATCTTCTTTAGGGAATGTTACTCGCGATGCTATTCGAAATTTCATATTCATGGAGAAGTTTCATTTTACCCTCCACCATAGGATGGGGGTATACTAATTTCATCATTCCGTTTGTAATACCTCGAAGTATGTGTCTAAGACCCCATAAATTATATATATACTTGATCGTCATGACATTTTATGTCGATCTAACCATGTCCGTCCGTCTGTCAAAAGCACGCTAACTTTCGAAGGACCAAAGCTAGACGCTTGAAATTTTGCAAAAATATATCTTATTAGTGTAGGTCGGTTGGGATTGTAAATGAACCAAATCGGTCCATGTTTTCATAAAGCTGCCATATAAACCGAGCATATCGAGGGGACAATTCTTATCCGATTTGGCTGATATTTGGCACAAAGAGTTTTGTTATGACTTCCAACAAATGTGCTAGATTAGGTTAGTTTAGGTTGAAAAGAGAGTGCAGATATTAATCCGCCCCATGCCACTATGGATTTACACCTAAGCCAGCAATCGGCTTGTTGTGTGCTCTAGATACACAAATAAAAGTAACTTCGTAAAAAAAATCTAAGTTAGGAATTCCGTGCTACTTACAAAATCCCAAATTGTTTTCCATGTCACTCACTAAGTTAGTTTATGTCTGATATAGTGTCCCCACCTAAGTTCCGGTTTCTCTTAGATGCGAAAGCCGAGCAATGACAGAGGAAATACTCCAACGTCTCATCATCTTTCCCGCATGCCCTACACATGCTATCACTTGCCGCACCATTTTTACATTAGTGATGTAAAGATGTTCACACTCGACGTCCTCGCGTTAGCACCACACCTCTTCACGCATTCTGTGATCGCCCGTATCTCAGCCTGCAGGACCGTATTATGGTCACGCAGTCTAAAACAGACCTCAGTGCCGGGGTTCTTAATGTAGACCCCCAGGCCTACTCTGTCCTCTAGCTTTGCTTCATCCGTGTAACAGGATCTTCCAGATGGCAATATTAGGGTTCGGTCAATCCAAGACTGTGCCGCTGGCAGCAGTGCCTTGCACTCGACCTCAAGTGCAGTCTCAGGTATCCGTTTGGAAACCTCTTCCTTTCCTTCCAGGTTTCCTATTGTCGCCTCGATTATACCGCGATGGTATGAGCTGCTCCCATCCTTAATCCATTCTCCTATCTCCTTATGTCTCATAGCCACAGTGGCTGCCTCTGACTTAAACTGTTTGTAAATGGGTTGGATATCTAGAATAGTCTCCAGTGCCGTAGTGTGCGTGGTCCTAATCGCCCCGCCTATGCCTCGTTCCGCCATGTTCTCTGAACCTATTGTATGGTCCTTATGTTACACTTTTTCGCCATAGCAGTCCACCAAACTACTGAGGCGTAAGTAAGTATTGGTCTATTCATGCTCCTGTAAAGCCAGTGGACTATTCTCGAATTCAGGCCCGATTTGGCTGAAATTTTGCAAGTGGTATTTTGGTATCTCTTCCAACAAATGTGCTAAGTATGGTTCAAATCGGTTCATAACTTGATACAGCTGCCATATAAACCGATCTTGGATTTTGACTTCTTGAGCCACTAGAGGGCGCAATTCTCATTCGATTTGGCTGAAATTTTGTACAACGGCACACAGTGGGCCAAATGGCAAAAAAATTGGAAATAAGTCTACAACTTTTTATCTGTTGATTTTAGCCATACAAAATGTTCTAGACATTTGTAGAGGAGGACATAGGCTTTCAGAAAAGTGCTGTTGTTGGTCCATATCTTTAATACAGGGTGAGCTACAGGGTGTCAAAGTTGACCACTTTTGACTTCTCCAAGCTTCTGGGGGCCATAACTTTTGATCTACTCAACCGATTTACATGATTTAGGACTCTAGAGAAAGAGCTTGACAAGATCTAAAAAACTTATGCATAAAGTACCATGCCATCGTGTACTGTTAAGGAGTTATGAATTGTTTAATTTTAAAATATGAAAATTTGGCCTTGGTTTTTTTCAGTGTTTTTTAAATAACTCCGTCAATTTTAAAGCTATAAACTTCATACTTCACACAAATTATGCCAGCATATGTGTGCATAAAATACAAAAGGAATCACGTGAATATCTTTGGCGGTTTAAAAATGGCATCGTTTTCAATATGAAAAATATTTTTTTGTCAAAAAATTGCAAAATTTTTCAAAAAAGATACTCCCATTTCCTTTAAGTTTTCGCAAACTTTGGCCATCAAAGCATTATCATTTCTTTCCATTTTCACAAAGTCGAGGTATTAAGAAAAGTTTTAAGTGCTAATTTGGCTAATTTCGATATCAAACAACACCGTTATCTTAAGACCAAAATGGCCAATTTTTTTACTAAACTTCAAAAGTTTCTCACTGGAAAAAAAGTTCCACGGGGATTTTTTCGCTTTTTTTGAACTTAAATGAAAGCTTAAAATGTTCCCAACATTTTAAGGTATGTCTCGCCATATCCTAGCCATAAATGAGATCGTAGCGATCAAAATACTGAAAAAAGTAAATTTTCAAGTAGTGCTATATTCATTGCTAAAAAACAAGTATTACGTCACATTTTATTGCAAAGATGTTAAATAAACTTTTATTTGGTAACACTTCTTCTACAAAACACAAAAAGAATCATGGAAATATCTCTATTCTATTCCATTTTATGGAACCGGCAATAAAAAAGTCAATTTTTCAAAAAAGTCGAATTTCCCAAATTTTGTTTTTGTTGTCCTAATTGCACATGACACACTATAGCCATATTTACGCAACATACCTTATCGTAAAGGAAATTTTCATACCTTTCCAACGATGTATAAAACATTTCTCAACTCGGATTCTATCTACTCTAAAATTCATTTACACTTCATTAAACTCTATATAAAAATGTCTATTTGTGAAATGGAACCTTATATGGGGCCTACACTAAAACATTGATAGATTTGCCCAGGGTTTACAATACAAATGTGTTAGAATAAAAAAAGGTCTCCTGCCAAAGTTTAAAAAAATTGGAATAAAAATATGTGTTTTAGAGCGAAAACACTTCGCATCGGCGTGCGTTTATATGTATATTAGCTACTCCCAAAATAAAAAAGCATTTTAGTTTTGTATTATTTGATTTTATTCTCTACCAAATAATCTAAGGTATCAAAATTTAAAAGCTCTTTAATTTGAATGGCATCGGGATCGTCCTTATCTATATCCTCACATATTTTTGGTAGCCATTTAGTTCTGATGCTGTATAGTACCGGATCAGACGATAACAATAAATATTGAAGTAAATCATAATTTTGGTTAAATTTGGTGCTCTTTCGGGTATTGAAAAGCCGGAACTGTTTAACATCTCTATTACGGGATTCCTGAGCTTCTTCTGTAAGTTCTCCTAACGGAAGTATGTTGTATTCCACAATTTCCTTGCCATGATGTAAGACTTTATGTACTGTCGGTGTTAAAGCTTTCCACGAATATAAATCAGATAAAATGTTTTTTGTGTCATTACTATAAGCTTCAAATTTGGTTGAATTTATCATCTTTTTGCTATTGATTACAGCCAAAATCACTTTGAATCGTCTTAGCAAGTGTTCATCAAGACCGGTTATTTTAGATGTCGATACGGGGTCCTCAAAAAACCGCCTTGCCGAGTTGCCATCATTTGTGCTTCCGTATCCGTAAAGAGGTTTATCTATTATAAGTCCCTTTTGTTTAAACTCCAACTGGATTCGATTCTTCTCTTCCTGCCTCATTTTGTGAAGATCTTGGTTGTTTCTAGCAGAGACATCGCGGTTTCCAGGGCTAGTCCGATATTTAAGGTCATACGATAAATGCAAACAATACTCCATGAATCGAATTCTACAGTGCAGGGGCGAAATACCGAAATTGAGCGCATTTTCGTTTACTAAATTTTCATCAGACTTGTCCTCGAATTGCCCATTCTTCTTGCCACAAATATTGCATCTCCAATTGGACATAACGCCAGTTAATGCGTTTGCCACCTTTCCATCGATCATAGTGAGTTGTAGTTGAAACGAAACTTTTATATTTCTTCCCAATTGGTTTATAACAATCATGGGTAATGCAGCAATTTCTTCCTTTATTTCGTTCACCAAAGATCGTGTTGTGTTCCGGTCTTCCTTTGTATACTCAAACCGAATTGGGCGACATAAATATTTTGACCCAGGTGTTCTATTTATCCATATATCTTGAAATGCATTTTCTTTCGATGATGAAGATTGGTCCTTGTACAATCTCATTCTCAATGGTACTAATGATGCCATGAAAATTGATGCGAAGTTGGTATCTATTTCTGTTTGTTGCTTATATTCGGAAAATCCAGATGATCCATCACAACCCCATTTGCTGATCAAAACCACTTCGGAATTATTACATGTGTTCAACTGTTCTTCAGTAAAATTAGAAATAATTCTAACAGCTGTATTTTCAACAAGATCAGCAAGTTTCACTCTTGCTTTTAATTCGTCCACGTATATATTTGATGGCACCATTTTCGTCCTGGTGTTGTACAATTTATGTTTTGAGGGTAAACAACCCCATCCTTTTTCACGAAGAGCCTTCCTCATTGTTGAGTATTTGTTTCTTGAGAGGCCTAGGTTCAAAATCAGGGCCAGTGCATCTTCCTCCGTGAATTCTGTAGTCGATTTTGGAGTTGGAATACTTTCTACCATTCTCTTTACCCTTTTCGGAGATGCTAATGGTAAAACATCGACAATTCGTCCAACATTTTTTGGTTGTGTTTTTAACAATGCTGTTTTGAACGTATCTTTTATTAAATTTGGCGGATGTGCCGCCAATAGTTCCTCTTGTTTTTTCTTTTTGGTTTTCTCCGTAACTTCGTCGTATGCTTTGCTAGGCCGGCCGGGAATCAGCGGTTTAATTTCAATAAGTAGATCCGATTTCAGCCACTTCTCATACATTTTGAAAAACTTGATTTTTGCGAATGAACATTCTGGCAACCTTCTCTCAAATGATTTGTAGAATTTTTCAAGTTTGTCTAAAGCGTCTTTATTTAGCCTTATTCCATATATGTGGTCCAAAGTGTAAACAAGTTCCTTAAATGACTCCGTGTATGATTTGGAATCATTTTTGATGTCCCATACAATTTTCGAAAGAGTGGAATACTTCAGTATGACTTCCATAACTTATAAATGTCCTTTACGCCTCTACAAAATATAATGAAGAAAATTTGGATTTTGTTCAAATATTTATGCAATATATTCACAATTAATGACCCATTTCAGGTATCAGACGCAATCGTAAAAAGGGGTCCAAAGTGCCTCTTTTTACTTACTCTTCTATAATTATTTACCTGGACTCGAATTTGGTTAAAAAAAATGACAATGAATTTTTTATGGGTAGGTTTTTTCACATTCATTGATACGGTGGATTTCCTGGGAATTCGACATAGCGAAACAGGTAACATTTGTCTGCATCAAATCTTAACACAAATATATATATATATGCAGGTATATTTCTAGGTTACTTTTTATTCAAAAATCATCAGCTTACATTAAAAATAGATGTAGGTACTATACAAACGCACGCCGATGCGAAGTGTTTTCGCTCTAAAACACATATTTTTATTCCAATTTTTTTAAACTTTGGCAGGAGACCTTTTTTTATTCTAACACATTTGTATTGTAAACCCTGGGCAAATCTATCAATGTTTTAGTGTAGGCCCCATATAAGGTTCCATTTCACAAATAGACATTTTTATATAGAGTTTAATGAAGTGTAAATGAATTTTAGAGTAGATAGAATCCGAGTTGAGAAATGTTTTATACATTGTTGGAAAGGTATGAAAATTTCCTTTACGATAAGGTATGTTGCGTAAATATGGCTATAGTGTGTCATGTGCAATTAGGACAACAAAAACAAAATTTGGGAAATTCGACTTTTTTGAAAAATTGACTTTTTTATTGCCGGTTCCATAAAATGGAATAGAATAGAGATATTTCCATGATTCTTTTTGTGTTTTGTAGAAGAAGTGTTACCAAATAAAAGTTTATTTAACATCTTTGCAATAAAATGTGACGTAATACTTGTTTTTTAGCAATGAATATAGCACTACTTGAAAATTGACTTTTTTCAGTATTTTGATCGCTACGATCTCATTTATGGCTAGGATATGGCGAGACATACCTTAAAATGTTGGGAACATTTTAAGCTTTCATTTAAGTTCAAAAAAAGCGAAAAAATCCCCGTGGAACTTTTTTTCCAGTGAGAAACTTTTGAAGTTTAGTAAAAAAATTGGCCATTTTGGTCTTAAGATAACGGTGTTGTTTGATATCGAAATTAGCCAAATTAGCACTTAAAACTTTTCTTAATACCTCGACTTTGTGAAAATGGAAAGAAATGATAATGCTTTGACGGCCAAAGTTTGCGAAAACTTAAAGGAAATGGGAGTATCTTTTTTGAAAAATTTTGCAATTTTTTGACAAAAAAAATATTTTTCATATTGAAAACGATGCCATTTTTAAACCGCCAAAGATATTCACGTGATTCCTTTTGTATTTTATGCACACATATGCTGGCATAATTTGTGTGAAGTATGAAGTTTATAGCTTTAAAATTGACGGAGTTATTTAAAAAACACTGAAAAAAACCAAGGCCAAATTTTCATATTTTAAAATTAAACAATTCATAACTCCTTAACAGTACACGATGGCATGGTACTTTATGCATAAGTTTTTTAGATCTTGTCAAGCTCTTTCTCTAGAGTCCTAAATCATGTAAATCGGTTGAGTAGATCAAAAGTTATGGCCCCCAGAAGCTTGGAGAAGTCAAAAGTGGTCAACTTTGACACCCTGTAGCTCACCCTGTATTAAAGATATGGACCAACAACAGCACTTTTCTGAAAGCCTATGTCCTCCTCTACAAATGTCTAGAACATTTTGTATGGCTAAAATCAACAGATAAAAAGTTGTAGACTTATTTCCAATTTTTTTGCCATTTGGCCCACTGTGCGGCATCTCTCATGACCTTCAACATACGCGTGCGCAATATGGTCTGAATCGATCTATAGCCTGACCCAACTCCCATATAAACCCATATCCCGATTATGTTTTTTGAGCCCCCACAAGGCACAATTCGCGTCCGAATGGACTGAAATATTATCCAAAGACTACTATGATCTACAGTTATGGTCCGAATCGGACTATAACGTGATACATCTCCTCTAGCATAACAATTCTTATCCATTATTCAATATTTCTTTTCTTGTCTTCTTTTCTTTTTATACCCTCCACCATAAGATGGGGGGTATACTAATTTCGTCATTCTGTTTGTAACTACTCGAAATATTCGTCTGAGACCCCATAAAGTATATATATTCTTGATCGTCGCGACATTTTATGTCGATCTAGCCATGTCCGTCCGTCTGTCCGTCCGTCCGTCCGTCTGTCTGTCGAAAGCACGCTAACTTCCGAAGGAGTAAAGCTACCCGCTTGAAATTTTGCACAAGTACTTCTTATTAGTGTAGGTCGGTTGGTATTGTAAATGGGCCATATCGGTCCATGTTTTGATATAGCTGCCATATAAACCGATCTTGGGTCTTGACTTCTTGAGCCTCTAGAGTGCGCAATTCTTATCCGATTGGAATGAAATTTTGCACGACGTGTTTTGTTATGATATCCAACAACTGTGCCAAATATAGTTCAAATCGATCCACAACCTGATATAGCTGCCATATAAACCGATCTTGGGTCTTGACTTCTTGAGCCTCTAGCGTGCGCAATTCTTATCCGATTGGAATGGAATTTCGCACGACGTGTTTTGTTATGATACCCAATAACTGTGCCAAGTATGATTTAAATCGGTCCATAACTTGATATAGCTGCCATATAAACCGATCTTGGGTCTTGATTTCTCGAGCCTCTAGAGGGCACAATTCTTATCCGATTGGAATGAATTTTTGCACCAAGTATTTCGTTCTGATATCCAACAACTGTGCCAAGTATGGTTGAAATCGGTCTATAACCTGATATAGCTGTCATATAAACAGATCTGGGGATTTGACATCTTGAGCTTCTAGAGGGCGCAATTCCTATCCGATTTGGCTGAAATTTAGCATGACGTATTTTATTTTTACTTTCAACAACTGTGTCAAATAAGGTTCAAATCGGTTCATAACCTGATAAAGCTGCCATATAAACCCATCTGTGATCTTGACTTCTTGACCCCTAGAAGTCGCAATTATTATCCGATATGCCTGAAATTTTGTACGACGGATCCTCTCATGACCATCAACAAACGTGTTTATTATGGTCTGAATCGGTCTATAGCCCGATACAGATCCCATATAAATCGCTCTCTCTATTTTATTTCGTGAGCCCCAATGGGCGCAATTCTTATACGAATTGGCTGAAATTTTACACAGGTCTCCAACATATAATTTAATTGTGGTCCGAACCGGACCATATCTTGATATCGTTTTAATAGCAGAGCAACTCTTTTCTTATATCCTTTTTTGCCTAAGAAGAGATGCCGGGAAAAGAACTCGACAAATGCGATCCATGGTGGAGGGTATATAAGATTCGGCCCGGCCGAACTTAGCACGCTTTTACTTGTTTTTGTCAAAATTTAATTTCTCTATGAAATTTTGTCAACACATCATTTCCATGAGAATTTTTCTTAAAATTTCTCCTCCACTGTTCTCAAATGGGTACATTAACATTAAAAACCAAGTTCATGTTTCCCCAAGAAAAGTTGGGGAAATTATCAGGAGAGAGATTATCACATTATGTTTTAGAACACATTTTTGGAGCGGTGGGGGTATTGGCGTTGGGACTCACAAAAATATGGGCATAATTAAATGTTCATTAGGAACAAATCCAACCTGACACTCTGACTGACATGGACTTGGGTAACGGAAGTTTAAATTCATACCGAGATGAGTTGCTAATTTGGGCTGTTGTTGTTGCTGTTGTAATTTTTCGTTTGTTGGAGCACAACAACAAAATGTTTAGCAAAAGTGAAAAAAATTTACAACAATTTTAATCATAATTTAAAAAGGTAAGCATATGTTTGACAAACTACACGCTGAACAAAAAGGAAGAAGCAAACAACCGTTTGGAAGACCTTTTGAATATGATTGATGGAGTTTTTGTTGTTGTTGTTGTAGTTGGAAAGTCAACTAAGTTTGAGTCATTGTTTTCCATTGTTTGTTGTTGAGAGATGAGCTTTTAAATTCTTGCCTAGATTGGATTGTTGGGAAAATGTGTGAAAAGTTGGTTGATGTTGTTTAACGACGAGTTTGTAATCTTAGAAGTGCTCACACAACATAGAAGAATGGTGGCCCATCCCACTATTGAAAGAAGAGAATATTGAGTAGCAGTTTATTGTCTTCATCGGTATTTTGTTAATGCAGAACCATAGGACGAGTGGAGAGAGGGTTATTGCTTAATGCCATAACCCGATATTTGCTACAAGGAAGAAGGCATTCTGTTTACAGATTCAGAAAATATCCTGACAATCCTGGGAAGTGTAAATTTTTTCAAAACTTTTTCCGTCGCTAAGCACTGAAGATTTAGTAGTAGCCAGCCTAGAAATAAACAAAGCTCATTACCGGCTGGCTTCCCTATATAGGGCACACGATTCAGAGATGCCACCTTCAAACCTCAAGTCGGTGGTTGAAGACGCTTCTGTAGGGAAGAAGAGCCTCACTGTAGGAAGTGATGCTCATGCACATCACCAGATATGGTTAAGTCCGGATGTCAACGAATATATTATAAGTTGCAATCTGGCAATTTGTAATAAAGGGGATTAACCGATCTTTACAACCAGAAACATCCAGGAGGTAATAGATATTACCTTTGTATCGAAAGATATAAGTGAAAGAATATGCGACTGGGAAGTGTTGGATGACCACAGCTTCTCTGATCATCGTTATATTAGCTTCAGCCTTGGAAGAAATACTGCAGAAGTGATCCCTCGGCTAAACAGAAGAAAGACGGATTGGGATAAATTTCGCACAAATTCTGCACCACTATCCCTTCTAGACTAGAAAAGGAAGTGGAAACTGCGGGGGATATAGACATAGTGGTCAAGCGGATCACGAAGGCCCTGAATGACTCGCTTGTGTCAGCATGCCCTGGTGCCAAGCCAAGGGGCAAACAGCGACCGGCATGGTGGACCCCAGAACTGGTTGGTCTAAGGAAGGGCTGCAGCAAACTCCTCAACAGAGCAAAATCCACAAGAGAACCACAGGATTGGGACATCTATAAGGCTGAGCTAAGAAAATATAAGTGCGAGCTGAGAAAGGCTTAGAAAAAATTCTGGGTGGAATTCTGCAGCTCCAAGAAGGATACATCTGAGGCCTCTAGACTAAGGAAGATTCTGTCCTCGAGAACTATTACGGTAGGGTATATCCAAAAGTCAGAACATGTATGGACAATGTCTAGTGAGGAAACACTAAACCTATTCGTTGATACACATTTCCCGGGAAAGTTTCTCCAACGCACAACTTGGCGCCAGAAGAAGTTGTCATTGGTATGTATTCGTAGCGGGGCTTTTAGGGAAATTGTGTCTGAGTCGAAAATCCTTTGGGCGATAAGAAGCTTCGACTCCTTTAAGTCCCTAGGCCCTGATGATGTATCACCAGTTTAATTACAAGCTGTGTCTGATAGAGTGATTCCTTGACTTAGGGAGATATACTCTGCTTGTATCAGCATGTGGGATGAAGGGACACGAAGGTCATTTTCCTTCCGAAAGTAGGAAAACCTTACCACATGAAGGCGAAAGATTTTCTTAGACTGTTGAGAGGTTGATAGAAACATATCTTAGGGCAAAGATCCGTGGAGATCGCCTGTCGCGGCAGCAGCATGCATATAGTTAAGGCAAATCCACTGAAACAGGTCTTAACGACCCAGCCGGTACATAAAGTGCTCTCTCGCTGTCAAGGAATATACAATGGTAGCATTTCTTGACATTGAAGATGCTTTCAATAATGTAAAACCGACGTCAATCATGAAAGAGTTGGAGTTTCTAGGCATCAACTTTACCGAAAGCAGGAAAACCTTACCACACAAAGGAGAAAGATTTTCGTCGACTGTTGAGAGGTTGATAGAAACATATCTTAAGGCAAAGATCTCTGGAGATCGCCTGTCGCGGCAGCAGCATGCACATAATGAAGGCAAATCCACTGAAACAGCCCTTCACGACCTAGTCGGCTCCATAGAGTGTACTCTCGCTGTAAAAGGAATGTCCAATGGTAGCATTTCTAGACATTGAAGGAGCCTTCTATAGTGTAAAACCGACGTCAATCATAAAGGTGTTGGAGTTTCTAGGCATCAAATCTACCTTAAGAATGTTTATTAATAACTTACGTACTAAAAGATGCATTACGGCAGGCTTGGGATCTGTGGAACTAAAATGATGGGTCAGCAGAGGAACACCTCAAGGAGGTGTACTCTCTCCTCTACTTTGGAATATAGTCATATTATTGTTTCTGGAAGAAAATGGTGTAAAAGTGGTCGCGTATGTTGATGACGTGGCAATTGCGGTTAGGGGAAAGTTTCCCAGCACTCTATGAGATATACTTCAGGAAGCTCTATGTGCAACAGCAAAGTGGCCTACCGAAAGTGGTCTAGGTATAAATCCGTGCAAGACAGAAGAAGTTCTTTTCAGTAGAATATACAAGTTGCCTGCAGTGGCACCTGTCTCCTTAGGAGATGTTCATGGACGTGGGAAGGTGACTTCTTGCCAGAGGTCGGCTATGTTGGCGTGCGTGCCTTTATGTAGGACTGTCTCCTCAGATGCGATGCAGGTATGGTTGGGTGCTGCGCCCCTTGATTTGGAGGTGATCCGTCGCGCGGTTTTGTATAAGGCTAGGGGGAGTCTTCCGTTTGCCGAAAGGGATTAGCTTCCGGATCTGGCGAATGGGGATATTAGGCGGCATAAGGCACACCTTTTGCAGTGTCTTTATGATAGGTGGAGGACACGTTGGACTGACAGTGACAATGGACGGGTTACTTTCCGATTTATTGGGGACGCGACGTTTGTAGTGGACAGACCCGATTTTGGCTTTGGCCTGAGTCTTGGGTTTTTACTGACAGGACATGGCTCTCTCAATGCATTTTTGCATGAGAGGGGTCAGGCGTCGACTGCTCGTCCGTTTTTGTCCGTAGTGGGAAATAGCGAATTGTCTGCTTTTGTCAGTATAGGGTTCTCGTCCGTTTTTAGGTATTTTGTCTGTTTTTACATCCGTATTGGGTTTTAGTCCGCTTTGTTGGCGACCGTGTTTTTGATCTTGGTGGTGGTGGGGGTTTTAGGTGCGGTTTCGGGAAAATTACTTTGGTCGTTTTCCTTTCATTTGACCAGTCCGGAACCGTTTGGGATTCAACTGGTAGTAGCTTCGGCTACGAGGTCTGACGGGAGTCCTTAATCTGGTACCACGGGAGTCCCTGGGATTTCGATCCCAGCCCGACTATGGTGAGGCCCCAGTGCGGAGTAACGTGGTGGCTGTGGTTTAGACCCAAATCGCAGGTAGAGTGCAAGCTCGATGTAGAGTAGCATTGCAACCGGGTGCCGTGACCCATAGATAGGAAGGAGTTTTAGATAGTGCTCGGCCCCTAACCAAGGGGGAGAAAACGTCTAAGCAACGTGAACTCGAATTGGTACCCATGCATAACTTTGGTTATGTGTGAGGGCGTTGGTGGACGCATTATATTCACCTGGGGTTAAGAGCCCAGCAGGATTAGGCAGGTGCCTTCATTTAACACCATTAGGACTTGTCAAAGGATGGTTTGTTTCTGCATCCCAGCCGCACTGAGGACGACACCATCTGATGCGTTGAATTAAATGCTACAAATTGCGTTAAAAGGCGTTAAATTCGTCCGGGCCTAACCTATCGTCAAAATCCGGTGAAAATTGCATACCTTATGCCCCATAGCAGCTATATCGATATATGTTTCGATTTGGACCAAATACTAATAAGTACAAGTCATTGTTCAATTGTGTATAATAAAATATTGATCTTTTTAGTAGCTATATCTAAAAAAAAAACTGATCTGAACCGTACACGACACTGATATCGAAAAGCCTAACATAAGCCACTGTGTCAAATTTCAGTGAAATCGGATTATAAATGTGCTATTTATGGGGCCAAGACTTTAAATCGATATATCGGTTTATATGGCAGCTATATACAAATCTGAACCGATCTGGGCGAAATCGAAGAAGGATGTCGAATGGCCTAAGACAACTCAATGTGCCAAATTTTGGCAAAATCGGATAATAAATGCGACTTTTATGTGCCCAAAGCCTTAAATCGAGAGATCGGTCTATATGGCAGCTATATCCATATTTATACAGATCTGAGCCAAATTGAAGAAGATTGTCGAATGGCCTAAGACAACTCAATGTGCCAAATTTTGGCAAAATCGGACAATAAATGCGATTTTTATGGGTCCAAAACCTTATATCGAGAGATCGGTCAATATGGCAGCTATATCCAAATCTGGACCGATCTGGGCCAAATTGAAGAAGTACGTTGAGGGGCTTAACTTGACTCATTGTCCCAAATTTTGACGACATCGGACAATAAATGAGCCTTTTATGGGCCCAAAGCCATAAATCGAGAGATCGGTCTATATGGCAGCCCTATCAAAATCTGGACCGATCTGGGCCAAATCGAAGAGAGATGTCGACTGGCCTAACATAACTCACTGTCGGACAATAAATGCGCTTTTTATGGGCCCAAAACCTTAAATCGAGAGATTGGTCTATATGGCAGCTATATCCAAATCTGGACCGATCTCTGGCAAATTGGAGAAGGATATCGAATGGCCTAACACAACTCACTCTCCCAAATTTCAGCAAAATCGGATAATAAATTTGGCTTTTGTGGGCCTAGGACCCTAATCGGCGGATCGGTCTATATGGCAGCTATATCCAAATCTAGACCGATCTGAGCCCAACCGAAGAAGTATGTCGAAGGGCCTAACACAACTCACTGTCCCAAATTTCAGCAAAATCGGATAATAAATGTGGGCCTAAGACCCCAAATCGGCGGATCGGTCTATATGGGGGCTTTATGAAGATATAGTCCGATATAGCCCATCTGTGCAAAATTTCAGCTTAATATCCCTTTTTTTAAAGACTGTAGCGTGATTTCACCAGACAGACAGACGGAAATGGCTAGATCGTCTTAGATTTTTGCTTGGAGAACCGGTTAATTAAAAGATCGGTTTTTTTTTGTCAACTTGGGAATAACGTGGTTGATATACCCCCATCCCTTTTGCAAAATCTATACAAATTATCCAATATAACCATTACAATAAAATTATGCACAAAATGTCTTCTTTATCCTACATTTATATTGAATTTCAAATTACCTCTGTCATTCTTTATTGCCTTAAAAAGCATCCTTCTTCAATTCACTTTATTTCGTGTCTTTGGAAAAACCAATTTCATAAAATTCCATAAAGCCTTTTATTTATGGCCATTGCCCAACGTTCACTTACCAATGTGTTTTACTTCTCTTGTTCTAGGTACGTTTCCCGTCTGGGTTTCCCTTTGGTCCTTTCACGCAAAGTTACTTTGTTTTGAAATAAAACAACATTGGTAAGTCTCTTCAAATATTTATTGTGACTATTGTCATAATCATGGCATCTTCTTCCCACTGCCAACCATTTGCCTTGGCGGTCTAAGACCATTAATTTGTATGATTTCCCCCAACCCCATGAAAAACTGTTGAAATTGTGGCCAAAGTGGCTGCTCTGGGTTCTCTGACTTATTTACGCTGAAATTGTCTGTGCATAATTTTGCAATAAGTCAACATTAACTAGTTAGTAATGGCATGTAACCTTGGCCTTTTGGTTATCATCCATCCATCCGTTCGTTAGATAAAAAAAACTGATTCAGGCTAATAATAATTGCGATAAAATGAACACTGGAAAAAAAAGTTTAATGTTGAAAAAAGAAAAAAAAAATTTAAAAATGAACTAGACCCCCATGTTGACACTCATCAGAGCCATTAACATCATAATCATCATCATCTTCATAATCGTAGTTTTTGTTGTTGTCTTTGCTGTCATCCTCTTTGCCAACAGGGACAGCAAACTGAACAACATAGTCACCAATGTTGTTGTAGCTGCAGGAACTTTAACGAGGGTAGTTTAGCCATGTAATGTCCTGAAAGTTTAGTAGATGGACTAATAAGATCTTTACAGCTGACTTGTAGCTAAATGAGGGCAGAAATTGTCTACAATTTGTCTGAAATTTTGCTCGTACTATAATATTGCCCCGGTGAAAATAGGGTACTAAATTTGTTGATGTCCGAAGGGGGGGCGGACCCTCCCCCTTGCCCCAATTTTAAAAAACGCCAGATCTCGGAGATGTGTACATTGATTTAATCGAAATTTTGTAAGTCACCTTATGATACCCATTGGTGTAAAATAACCTGGGGGACGCCCCATCCCAAAACCCGCCCGAATGGACATGTTTACCGATTGGGACAATATGGGTATCAAATGAAAGGTATTGAAGAGTGGAGTACGAATTTGGCATAAAAATGTCACACTAAGTGCCCCCCACCCCAAAAACATGAAATTGATGTAAAATTTTGGTGTAAAATAAACTGGGGGGACGCCCCATCCCAAAACCCGCCCGAACGGTCATGTTTACCGATTGGGACAATGTGGGCATCAAATGAAAGGTATTTAAGAGTAAAGTACGAATTTGGCATAAAAATGTCACACTAAGTGCCCTCCACCCCAAAAACACGTTATTGGTGTAAAATAACCTAGGGTGAACGCCCCATCCCAAAACCCGCCCGAACGGTCATGTTTACCGATTGGAACAATGTGGGTATCAAACGAAAGGTATTTAAGAGTAGAGTACGAGTTTGGCATAAAAATGTCACACTAAGTGCTCCCCACACCAAAAACACGTTATTGGTGAAAAATAACCTAGGGTAAACGCCCCATCCCAAAACCCGCCCGAACGGTCATGTTTACCGATTGGAACAATGTGGGAATCAAATGTAAGGTATTTAAAATTTATAACTTGGTGTCTAAGGGGCCTCCATACCCCCAAAAAACCCCCCCAGCAGGACATATATACCGATTGGTACAATATGGGACTCAAATGAAAGGTATTTGGGAGTTAAATACGGATATGGTATTAAAATTTGGGTCTAAGTACCTGGGGGCCGCCCCAAGCCCAAAACCGTCCCAAAAGTAGCGCTCAAAATCAAAAGTGAAGGTGAGAGTAAATGCAAATTTTGCCCATGAACATTCCACTAAGGAACAGGGGCAAACTTCTCACATGTCAATGAGTGCAATCCGATTCAAATTTAAGCTCAATGATAAGGGGCCTCCTTTTTATTGGCGAGTCCGAATGGCGAGCCGCAGTGCGACACCTCTTTTGAGAGAAGTTTTACATGGCAAAGTACCTCACAAATGTCGGCAGCATTAGGAGGGGAAAACCATCGGTGAAAATTTTTTCTGATGGTCTCGCCAGGATTCGAACCCAGGCGTTCAGCGTCATAGACGGGCATGCTAACCTCTGCGCTACGGTGGCTTCCAAAGTAGAATAGGAATATGATGTTTAAAATTTAGCCCAAGTACCAAGCGAGCGGTCCCAGCCCAAAAACCACCCCAAAAGTACCGCCAAAAATCAAATTGGACCGATCAGGAAAATATGGGACTCAAATGAAAGACTTTTGGGAGTAAAGTACAAATATGGTGTCAAAATTTGGATTCAAATACCTAGGCCGTCCCCCAAGGAGTACCGCCCAAAATAAAAAGTGGACCGATCGGGACAATATGGGAATCAAATGAAAGTCTTTTGGGATTAAAGTACAAATATGATGTCAAAATTTGGATTCAAATACCTAGGCCGTCCCACCAGGAGTACCGCCCAAAATAAAAAGTGGACCGATCGTGAGAATATGGGACTCCAATAAAAGACTTTCGGGAGTAAAATACAAATATGGTGTCAAAAATTGGATCCAAATACCTAGGCCGTCCCCCCAGGAGTACCGCCCAAAATAAAAAGTGGACCGATCGGGACAATATTGGACCCCAATGAAAGGTATTTGAGAGTAAAGTATGAAAATTATATTAAAAATTGGATCCAAGTATCAAGGGAGCGGGAGAAGAGGAATCAAAGTGGATCGATCGGGACGATATTGGACTCTAATGAAAGGTATTCAAGAGTGGAATACGAATATGATGGCGTCGCTCAAAGCCTAAAACCGCATCAAAACTACCCCCAAAAATCAAAATAGGACTGACCGGGACCATATGGGACTTTAATGAAAGGTATTCGAGAGTAGAGTACGAATATGATTATCGAATATTAAAAGTTGAGTGGGCATTAGACCATCATGAAAGGTCTATGTCATGTCCTTCCATCCAGCAAGGCATGTAGATCGCGACAATAAAGGACACAAAAAAATTGTTTTTTGGGTCTTAGCGTCAGTGAGTCCGACCCTTGGTAATAGAGAGCTCAAATATGATATCTGTTGTAATCATCAAGCGTTTCAGGGACCCCTCACCTAACAAACTTCCCCAAAACCACACATATACAGTGGCCCAGATATGTCTACATACTTTTTCATAAATTGAAGCTACGTAAATTGACACTAACTTTGTCAAGATAAAATTTTACCCTAAAAATTTTAACCAATTTTAGTACTGGGAAAAATGGTAAACAGTTTTAGCAACAATAGACTTGGCAAAAAAACTTTTTCGTACAAAAATATCGTCTTGTGAAGCGTGTTTTTTGAGTGGGGTATGTAGACTTTTCCGTGCCACTGTATATATGAATGCAATAAGAAGCTCAAATGTGGTTTTTGAGAGTAGAGTATAAATCTGATATACACTTTGGGCAAATGGTTTGGCTACTCCAATTTACCACCAAATGAAGCAGTTCTAACATCTAAGACCCTCCCGTTGCCCTATTTTCTATTTTCAAAAACGCCAGATCTCGGAGATGGGTGGGGCGATTTACGCAAAATTTAGTTTGTGTTTTAATATCTGAAAAATAGATATTTGGTATTCTTATTTAGGTTGGGATATCCAGGGGGCCGCTCCACCTCCAAAGCCCGACAAATAGAAATATAAACCAATAATGACAATATGGGATTCAAATGAAAGGCATTTGAAACTAGAGCACGAATCTCATATATCGGACACATTTAACGACCTTAGCAATATAAGGCTCAAATGAAAGGTATTTGGGAGTAGAGCACCAATATGATATTCACATGAGGGCAAAATATCCGAATAGCCGTACCAGCATCCCCAAACAGGACTTATTTCCAGAACGTGCCAGTATAGGGCTCAGATAAAAAAAAGGGAATGAAAGAAGGCGCCGTTTCAGCATCCCCAAACAGGACTTATTTCCAGAACGTGCCAGTATAGGGCTCAGATAAAAAAAGGGAATGAAAGAAGGCGCAGCGGAGCGGGCCCTGTCCAGCTAGTCTAATATACTGATACCAACTAAATTTCCCATGAACATTCTATTAGCGAACATCCAATTTAGGTCTTCTATTTAATAGATCTTCAGATTTGACATCTTGAGATTCTAACGGGCCGAACTCTTCTCCCAACTAATTAACTTTTGATTTTTATCCCTCAATCAGTACGAGTGGTAGGTAGACTATGTGGTGCCCGACTTTCGTCGTCTACAACTTTTTCTTGAATTCTTGCAGCCTGCTATCCTCGCATATCTATACAACATTGCTGTGATTGCCTGTAAGGCAGTGTTTTCCTTATTCCACTTGATATATAAAACATTGCCACTTATACAGCATTCACCTCTCGTTTTGGGTGGCGTTAAGGGATGACTGACACAACTGGGAGTACACCCCAAGAAAAACAAAAAAGGATCCACCAGCAACCGACATGGACGTAAAACCTCAGCTAAAGTCACTTGTATGGTGTATACGCACAAACGCATGCAAATTTATGTATACACATACCCCACTACACCCATCAATATATTATGGGATATGGGACATTAAATGGTCTATTTTTGTCAAAATTGATTTGAAACACTCAAATGGCCATAATTTTTGGTTTTTTTTTCTTTTTTTTACCATCGCTTTAGAATGACTTTGGCAATCATTTGCTTCAATTTACAAGCATCATTTTTTCATATTGATGTTGGTTTTTTTGAAGTCCTTTCTGTGGGTAGCAAAATGTTGCAACTAGAGTTAATCGAATTACATTTAGCTTTTCGATACAAAGGTAATTTTATTTGGTATGGAAACAAAAGACAATGCCAGGTAAAGTGACTTTGGGTCAATGATGATGTTGCTCATCAAAATGGCAAATTTAGAGAAGGACAATTTTTCATGCAGTGAAATGCTTTGTCCACTAAGATTCCTTCTATTACAAAATCATTAAATTAAAGTTAAGTTAAAACGAGGTTGCAGATTCTAATCCGCCCCTGCCACTATGGACATCCATCTATGCCAGTAATTGGCTAGGGAAAGTGACCCATAAAAGCTGTCCATGCTGCTCACAAAACCTTTACTCGTTTTTTATAATATGTCCCTTAGCTAGCTCAAGTCTTGTTTCGTATTCGCTCCAAATGTCGGAGTCTGTTAGCTGCGAAAGCCTATCATCTCCATAAGATATGTTCCAACGTATCATCTCATCACCCACATGCCCTACATAAGCTGTAACTTGCAATACCTATTCTGCATAAGAACGCCCATATGCCTAGGTGAACTGTGATGCCGAAACCCCAACTGACCTCCTTCCTGCTTACTCTCAGCAACAGATTCATTTTCTAACGATCCGGAACCTCTTTAAAGGTTTTCGTTGCCCTACCGACCGTTTCACTGATCACCAGTTATACAGCTTTCGGGGTGCGGCGCCCCGTAAGGTTTCATATTCACCAAGTTTGCTGATGGTACTCCTCTGACCCCTACGACCAATTCGTTCCCGTTCCCCCTTACTCCGGCAATCAAAAAATGCGTACCGTGATATCCAAAGAGAAGGCGTAAATCTTCTTAAACTCAAAGACCGTTCGTGATCTTACCTTCCTGGTTGTTATCTTTACGAGTACCCTTGTGAACATCTTAACGGACAGTCAATTGGCTGTCATTGACTGATCGTAAAGATTTTCGCACTCGACCATAACACCTCAAGCATTTCGTGATCTTCGCCTTCAGCACAGCAGCAACAGATCTCAGACCCTGGGTCCTTAATGTAAAACCCCAGGCCCTTTCCGTCTTCTAGCTTTGACCCATCCCGGTTAATATCCACATGGCAATACCAGAGACCGTGCCACTGGCAGCAGTGGCTCGCACTCGACTTCAAGTGTCGTCCCATCCTGGGCTTCAATTTGATAAATGAGAAGTTTGACCCTGTTCCCTAAATGAATAATCGTGGGGATATTTTTATTTGATATACTTAAAGCAAAATAAGATTGTCTCCCATTATAACAACAAGAAATCGGAAAAATCATGGTGGCGATTTGAGTACCACAGAACCAATAACTGAAGTTGTTATAGTTGTACACAGCCTAGTCAGAAACACAAGGCAGCAGGTGCTGATCGATTGCGAGCAGTAACACAATTATCCTTCCACAAATTGAAGGATAATAAAACTACCCTTCCAAAAATTGAAGGGTAATAAAACTTTCCTTCCGCAAATTGAAGGATAATAAAAAACAACCCCACAAGGAAAAGGGTAATAAAACTACCCTTCCACAAGGGAAATGGTAAGAAAACTTCCCTTCCACAATGGAAATGGTAATATAACTATTTTTCCATAGGAGAAAGAGTTATAAATCTACTCTTTCACGAGGGAAAGGGTAATAAAACTACCATTCCACAAGCGAAAGTTAAAAAAACTACCCTTCCAAAAGGGAAAGTTTAAAAAAACTACCCTTCCACAAGGAAAGGGTAATAAAACTACACTTCTACAATGGAAATAGTAAAAAAAACAAGGCTTTCGCAAGGCAAAAAGTATTAAAACTACCCTTCCACCAGCGAAAGGGCAATAAAACTACCCTTCCACAAGGGAAATGAAAAGAATCTACACTTCGACAAGGGAAAGGGTTATAAAACTACCCTTCCACATGGGGAAGGGTTGTAAAACTACCCTACTACAAGCGAAAGGGTAATAAAACTACCCTTTTTCAATCGAAAGGGCAATAAAGCTACCCTTCCTTAAGGGCAAGTGTAATAATAATACCCTTCCACAGGGGAAATGGTGATAAAACTATCCTTGTACAAGCGAAATGGTAAAAAACTACCCTTCCACAAGCGAAAGGGTTATGATACTGTCCTTCCACAAGCGAAAGGGTAATTAAACTACACTTCCACAAATGAAATGGTTAAAAAACTACCCTTCTACAAGCGAAAGGGTAATACTATCTATGTACTACCCCTCCACAAGGAAAAGGGTACTAAAACTACCCTTCCAATAAATCTACCCTTTCACGAGGTAAAGGCTCATAAAACTACCCTTCCACAAGGGAAATGGTAATAAAACTATTTTACATGAACTTGTACTTCGTAGATACTTGAAGGCTTGTTTACCCCACATAAACACATTTTCACATACACCCACACATTCACATACTTCAACATAAGTGCGTATAGGAGTTCTTTTCAGCATGCTTCAACAACCTCAGTGGTTCACTAGAAATACTCCACAAATTGATATTATCTCATACATAAATACCTAAAACAGATGTCAAAGGTCGACTTGTTGATGCATATCCTTAAGCGATTAAGTGTTGTGTTGTTGCAAACCAAACCAAACCAAACCAAACTCTTTGCCCCCCCTAACCCCATGCAAATTGTTGTGAACTCTCAGAAGGCAAGTAGGAAGGGGGTTGGAAGGCCTGATTGTTGGTTACGCTCCATTGACAGACAATTTTTTTTTGTTTTTTCAAAAAAAAGGGGGGGGGGGGGGCACTTATTGAAAATTCAATTCGACAAGAGTGTTTAGCACATGTGACACAATTTTCTGCCCCATTTGAGAAAGAAGTGATCTTAATGAACAAGGGGAACTTTGTTGTGCGCCAGCCACATGGCGGTAAACCGTCAACATTATCGCCAACATCATCATTTCATCATTTAGATAATGGCAACTTTAAGTGATTACTTTTTTTTGGTGGGGGATGGTATTCCTAAATATTAAAGGGGTGACCAAAGGGGGAGTGTAAAATAAATCAATGGGGCTTTAATAAATTACCACAGCTCAGAATGTGGCGTGAAATTATTTTGCGAAGCCATAACTTGACATTAACATAATGATAATGAATGTACTTAGTTGACTTTTTTTGCATTTTAAGAATATTTTTCAATTAAGGTCAATCCTATAAAAATTCAAATTTGCTACAAAATTACCCTACATAAGCAGACATATGTTCACAATGGTGATTTTGTTGTCTGTCACAGAATCTGGTTGTGTACCCTTCCATATGTTTATCATCATCATCATCATCAACAACAACAACAGCCAGCAACAACATTTATATATTTCCAATTAATTATGAATGACATGCCAGACAATAAAACTTTGATGTGGATTTAATTGAAACGAATTGTCAAATATTTTGAGACTATTACAATTCCAAACTACCCAACAAAAGATAATAAATTATTCTCTTAAAAATAAATAAGACCCAAAAATATTGAAATGGAGCAGACACAAAAAATCCTAGCAAAATTTTTAGATTTTCTAAACTGATTACACCAACCGCTATAAGATGAAGGGTAAACGAAATTTTGGCTTTGTTTTTACAACGTCTAGAATTAAAGTCCGTCCACCTGCCTGTCTATCAAGAGTATGCTAACTTGTCATCTCTGAGTTGTGTGCCGAAAAAAACACCAATCTGATATTCCGAGGAAGCACCTTTGGGTCCAGGTAAATCTCGATTATTTTTATACACACCACTATAGGTTTGGCGGTAAACTCAATAAGTCATTCCATTTGCAACAAAACGAAATATCAATTTCCGAATCTACACATATTTCTGATTGTCGTAAAATTCTTAGACGATTTTGTCCGATGTCTGTATGTCTTTCTGTCCGTCTGTTGTACTGGACAGTCTTTAAAAATTGAGATATTGAGCTATATTTAAATCTGAACTGATTTTGATGAAATTTGACAGAGACTTTCAGATGAGTTATAGAACACTTCATACCAAATTTCATGCAAATCGGTTGAAAATTGTGGTAACTATCCATTTATTAGAGTAAATCGGGCAAATTATACAAATAGGAGCTAAACATAAATCTGAGCCGATTTTTACAAAAATTGATAGCTTTTGTCTTTGTGCTTAAAAAGTGATTTGATTTTGATTTGCAAATTTTCGTGGTGAATGGATAACAAATGCGATCTCCACCTTAGTTGCAACTAGAAAAAAGGCGTTAAGTTCGACCAGGCCGAACCACCTCGGGTATATATGTAAACCACCTTTCGTCATAATCCGGTGAAAAATGCATAATTCATGCCCCCCATAGCAGCTATATCGAAATATGGTTCGATTCGGACCAAATTCGATACGGATATTGAGTGGACTAATAAGCACAAGTCATTGTTCAATTTTGTAGAACATATATTGGTTTGTTTCGTAGTTATATCTAAATATGGACCGATCTGAACCATAAACGATACAGATGTCGAAAAGCCAAACAAAAGTCACTGCGTCAAATTTCAGCGAAATCCGATTTTAAATGTGCCTTTTTTGGGGCCAAGACTTTAAATGGAGAAATCGGTCTATATACAAATCTGAACCGATCTGAGCAAAATTGAAGAGGGATGTCAAAGGGCCTTACACAATTCATTGTCCCAAACATCGACGAAACTGGACAATAAATGCTCCTTTTATGGGCCCAAGGCTTTAAATTGAGAGATCGGTATATATGGCAGCTATATTCAAATCTGAACCGATCTAGGCCAAATTAAAGAAGGATGGCGAAGGGCCTAACGCAACTCACTGTCCCAAATATCGGCGACATCGGACATGAAATGCGCCTTTTTGGATCCAACAGCTTAAATCGAGAGATCGGTCTATATGGCAGCTATATCCAAATCTGGATCGATCTGTACCAAATCAAAGACGAATGTTGAAAGACCTTCAGCAACTCACTGTCCCAAATTTCGGAGAAATCGGATAGTAAATGCGTCTTTAATGGGCCCAAGACCTTATATCGAAAGATCGATCGGTCTATATGGCAGCTATATCCAAATCAGTACCAATCTGGGCTATATTGCAAAAAAATGACGACGGGCCTAACGCAACTCACTGTCCCAAATTTCGGAGAAATCGGACAATAAATGCCCCTTTTATGGGCCCGAAGTCATAAATCGAAAGATCGGTCTATATGGCAGCTATATCCAAATCTGAACCGATCTGAGCCAAATCTACGAATAATGTTGAAGAGCCTAAACCAACTAACTGGTTCAAATTTCGAAGAAATCGGACAATAAATGCGCCTTTTATGGGTCCAAGACCTTAAATCGAGAGATCGATCAGTCTATATGGCAGCTATATCGAAATCTGAACCGATCTGTACCAAATTGCAGTAAAATGTCAATTGGCCTAACAAATCTCACTGTCCCAAATTTCGGCGAAATCGAACAATAAATGCGCCATGTATGGCTCCAAAACCTTAAATCGAGAGATCGGTCTATATAGCAGCTATATCCAAATCTGGATCGATCTGTGCCAAATCAAAGACGAATATTGAAGGCCCTTTAAGCAACTCACTGTCCCAAATTTCGGCGAAATCGGACAATAAATGCGCCTTTTATGGGCCCAAGACCTTAAATCCAGAGATCGGTCTATATAGCAGCTATATCCAAATCTGAACCGATCTGAGCTAAATCAAAGAAGAATGTTGAAGGGCATAACATAACTCACTGTCCCAAATTTCGGCGACATCGGACAATAATTTTATGGGTCTAGCACCTTAAATCGAGAGATCGGTCTATATGCCAGCTATATCCAAATCTGAACCGATCTGGACAATATTGCAAAAAATTTCGACGGGCCTAACACAACTCACTGTCCCAAATTTCGGCGACATTGGACAATAATTTTATGGGTCTAACACCTTAAATCGAGAGATCAGTCTATATGCCAGCTATATCCAAATCTGAACCGATCTGGACCAAATTGAAGATGGACGTCGAAGGGCCTAATACAACTCACTGTCCTTACTTTTGGCAAAATAAGTCATAGCCCATCTTCGAACCTAATCCGCTTATAGACAAACAAGTAAAAAGGCATTAACTTCGGCCGGGCCGAACTTTGGATACCCACCACCTCGGGTATATATATAAACTCCGATCTGAACCATATTAAGGTCGGATATCGTGAGGCTTAGAAAAACTCACTGTTTCAAATTTCAGAGAAATCGGGTATTAAATAAAGCTTTTACTGCCTTCAGACCCTTTATCGCGACATCGGTCTATATGGCAGCTATATCTAAATATAGTCCGATTTGAACCATATTTAGGTCCGATGTTGGGAGGCTTAAAATAACCTACTGTTATAAATTTTAGCGAAATCCGGTAATAAATAAAGCTTTTATGGCCTTCAGACCCTTTATCGGGAGATCGGTCTATATGACAGCTATATCTAAATATATTCCAATCTGAACCATAGTTGGGTCAGTTGTCGGGAAACCTTAAACTACTCACTGTTTCAAATTTCAGCAAAATCGGATGAAAAATAAAGTTTTTATGGGCATTAGATCCTTTATTGGAAAATCGGTGTTTAAAGCAGCTATATCCAAATATGGTCCGATTTGGCCCGTTCAAGAACTTAACCAGCGTGCATAAAAAAGACGTATCTGTGCCAAATTTTATCTCAATATCTCAATTTTTGAAGGCTCTAGAGTGATTACAACAGACGGATGGACAGACACACGGACATCGTTAAATCGTCTTAGAATTTTACGACGATCCGAAATATATATACTCTGTAGGGTCGGAAATTGATATTTCGATGTGATGCAAACGGAATGACAAAATGAATATACCCCCTCCTTGGATATTGTGGTGGACTTCAATAACGTGGAGATATGATCGATAGTCGCCGCACTTGACCGCACGGGGATTCACCCCATAATCTCCCAGTGCTATGGTAGAGAGCCTTGCGAGAGAGTTCGAGAAGTTCCAGAGACTGGCGGATTATGGCGTTTAGGACATGAGGGTATTCCAGGAAATGAGGTAGCGGACTAATGCGCCAGGAGGGATTCATTCGTCTCCGGCAAGCTAAACACCCGTCTTGCCTACATGCCATCTGTCGAGCTAGTGAACAAAATAGAAGGGATGGCCAGAGCGGCGTCGCACAGTGGGAGAAAATCGAAAAAAAAACTAGTAAAAAATATTCCGTGTGAGAACGGATAGAGATATCTTTCTGAGAGCTACTAAACAAAATAAAAGAGATGGCCAAAGGTGCTTCGCACAAAGGGAGAAGAAAAAATACGACGTGTAAGAGCGGATAGATATATCTTTGTGATATTTGAAATGACTATAGCTGAGGTGTTAGCAAGATCCTGTGCAAAAGTTCAAGACGCTTGGTTGCCCGGGCGCCTTTTAGCAGGTCTCTAAAATTATTCACCTCGGTATTTCGAAAAATTGTTAGGGCTGCCAAATCTTTGTTTGTGGTCCGATTTTTTTGCTGGATAGTGCTCAAAAATCCCTACAGAAAAGTCTGCTTGTGGTCTACAATATCTTCACTGGTTTACAAATTTCAAAGAGATATCTCTACCCGTTCTCACACGGCATATTTTTTTTACTAGTTTTTTCGATTTTCTAGCACGTCCGTGGCAAGATGGGACTCGGCGAATGGTTGTCGGACTGCTGGGCGCTCTGGCCAGAGGAGGAGGAGGGAGTTACTATAGTTCGATAAGAATCGATGAGTACCTTAACAAGGGTCATAACCCAACACTGTGCCTTAGGCTGTATGGTGGCGCGCATGGGAATACTGACTTCTTCTACTACTGACTCCTGCTTGAGTTGCCTTGATGAAGATAAGGGGAAAGCTATCTAGAACTTGCAATGTTAATGTCTGAGTCTGTAGGGATGCAGGTTCTCCTCTCTAGGGAAGCGGTTCTTCTGCGATCTTGCGAGCGTACCTTTGTGAGGTCTCCTGAGTTTTATTGTCGGAACGGATGTTTCCGACTGGGGTTGCCATAAGCTCCGGGAAGGCACATGCGTGCATGCGTAGGGATGGAAGCTTTTCACCCCCACTCAGTTTCTCCATTCCTTCTGTTTCTTTTTCATTCTTGTATAACCTCTGGATTTAGGCCGCGGACTCACATCTTCTATATCTTCCCTTTCTTAATAGGGTATAGGCCAAGTAGACCTCCGAGTTAACTTACCCATGGTGGGTAACTCATTCAACCTAACCTAATCATGGTTAGGCATATTGGAGTAGGGACTAGTTTTGGGTTATGTTCTGGTCCGTTATTAATAGAGAATAAAATCTAGAACAACTTCATTCCGCTGCAAACAAATGACTACCCAGGGATATGACTGTACCAAAGCCCTCAATTTGAAATTTTATTCATACATTTTACAATAATTCAACATACAGGGTGGCTGATGAATATTGCTACAATGATGAATATTGCTACATTTTTTTTTCGGTGTATGGAATACATTTTTCTTTTATTCATGTTAAATTAAATTATTAAATTAATTATTAAATTATTATTAATTAAATTAATTAATTAATTAATTAAATTAATTATTAAATTATTATTATTAAATAGAAAAAAAGTTATTACATTTTTTTTTGGTAGCGGCTTTCATCAGCCACCCTGTATATTCCATGTTATTCTCCGTTATGGTTCTATTGTAGCCCCATTTATTTCCTTGATTACTGTTATTGCAGTTGATGAGGAATTCATAAATGTCACCGCTTGCGGTTTCCATGCCTAAAATGTTTTAACTCTCCTCAATGAACTCATCTACCATGTACATCCGTTTCCTGTTCTGTTTTTTTTTTGTTGATCCAAAATGACCACCTCCATTTGCTTAAAAGCTTTTTTGTGTGCCCAATGTCATATTATTAACATTTAAATCATTTTATTACAACTTTATATGACAGTCATATAGTCATCTGCATCCTTCCTGAATCATTTGCCTTTAGGGTAATTTTTCATTTCAACCAAAAGGTCATTTCAAATATTTGATGATACCCCACATGGTTGTTACATCAGATGGTTGAGGGATCACAAAAAAAAGAATTTTTTTGTACATTTTATTTATTTGTTGGAATTTACACGAATTCACAGTCTTTTCACATATGAAAGGATAGTAAATGCAAATGGGGTATATGAGGCATTTCAAAAAATGGTTTAAATGTGGTTTAAATAAAAGTTGAGGGGTTTTTTAGTATATGTTTTGAAAATATGGCTTACCCAGGGGCTACTATGGGGATAGTAGCGACTTGGTAAGCATGCCCGCCTATGACGCTAACCGCCTGAATCCTGAAGTGAATCCTTTCACCTCTTTTGAACTGAAGAATTATAATCGATTCTTATTCTTGTCCTTTGAATAATTAATCAAACCTTTGTTTTGGCTAAGAAATTTCCTCGGATTGAACTCTTTTTCAATGCTCCAACTCAAAATAAATTCTTTTCAAAAATATTTCCTGTCACTCTTTCTCACATCCTTTTTGCAATGTCTCACATACTGCCCTACGATACCTTTTAACCTTTGTGACATATCATCATGACATATGATACCTTTGCTCTCCAAGCTTATTTGGCCACATTATTACATTTTTCACACACCACTAACAAAACCGACTCAAATAGAATATACCTCAAAATGTTTTATACAACGTTTTAAGGTGTTATGCGTGGGTGTTAAGAGTATTTCCACTATGACTTTTGCGGACGCAAAAAACCAGCCCTTTAACCATCCACCCACAATCCACCCATCCACTTGAATGTCCGAAAATCTCGTAAACAGCTAACTAACTGCTGCTCTGACTTTTTCCACTGCATGTCGTTGTGTGTGTTTGTGAGATATCTGCCATCCGAGTTCTGCTGGTAAAAAATACTTAAGATTTTCAACACGTTTTTCGTATGTGGATAAATAGCATCATGTTTTCCTTATTCCAAGAAACAGATTTTCTAAACGTCCCCCTACCTTAAATCTCAACACACCCCACATTACATGATGGCAGAAAAATGCTCAAAACACATTCTCTTATATCTGCTCCAACGAAATCTTATGAAAATTATTTAAGACTTATTTTTTATTGATTTTTTTTTTTTTTGTGTTCTCCTTAGTAAGAGTTGGTTGAGGGGGAAGAACAGTGATTGGCAAAAAAAGGTTTTTTTTTTTTATAGGAAACTAGCCCGGGCCCGCTCCGCTGCACCTTCTTTAACTCTTTAATATCTTTTTAGGGTGGGGACACTTCGTCCTAAATGTGGATATCAAGTTCGTGCCACTGTAGCCTATCACGCTGAACGCCTGCGTTCGAATCCTGGCCAGAAAATCTGAAAAAAATTTAAAGCGGTGGTTATCCCCTCTTGATGCTGACGACATTTGCGAGGTATCACCATTCCATGCATGGTCATGTACAAAATTTTCCTCCAAAGAGGTGTCGGTTCTCGTCCAGCACGCCGTTCGGACTCGGCTATAAAAAAGAACGTCTCTTATCATTGAGTTTAAACTTCAATCGGAAAGCACTCATTGGTGTGTGAGAAGTTTGCCCCTGCTCGGTTTCTGGACAAATTGTTACTCTACTCCCAAGTGCCTTTCTTTTGAGTTCCGTATTACCGTATTGGTAAATATTTCCGGCTTAGGGGGTAATTCGGGGGTGGGTTGTGCATCCAGATACTTGGCCCTTAAAGAATTATAAGATTCGTGCTCCACTCTCAAATACATTTTATATGAGCCCCATAATGGCATGATCGGTAAATAAGTACTGTTTGTGGGTGAAATAGACCTCAGGGTCTTTGTCCCGAAAATGAGTAATTTCCCGAAAATGAGTAATTTTTATATAACAGGGAGATATATTAGGGTGGAGCTGCTCCCCAAATGTATATCAAAATCGTTTTATTCTTCCAAGCAGATTTCGTTTGAGCTCTACACTGTCGTGGATGGATGGACCAGTCAATTTGGCGGGATTTGAGCGGCCCCCGAGGCACCCGACCCCATGTTTTGTTTTTGGTAACTGTGAGAGTGTAAACAAATAAAAGCGTGCGTGTTCGGCCGGGCCGAATCTTACATACCCTCCACCATAGATCGCATTTGTCGAGCTCTTTTCCCGATATCTCTTTTTACGAAAATAAAGGATAAAAGAAAAGAATTGTTATTGGAGCTATGTCAAGTTAAGGCCCGGTCTTAACTGAATGTTGGAGACTATAGTAGAAGTCATTGTGTAAAATTTCAACCAATTCGAGTAAGAATTGTACCCTTTGGGGTCTCAAGAAGTAATATCGAGATCGGTTTATATGGCAGCTATATCAGGTTATGAACTGATTTTGGCCATACTCAGCACAGTTATTGGAAGTCATAATAAAACACCTCATGCAAAATTTCAGACAAATCGGATAAGAACTGCGGCCTCTAGTGGCTCAAGAAGTCAAGACCCTAGATCAGTTTATATGGCAGCTATATCAGGTTATGGACCGGTTTCAGTCATACTCAGCAAAGTTGTTGGAAGTCATAATAAAACACCTCATCCAAAATTTCAGCCAAATCGGATAACAACTGCGCCCTCTAGTGGCTCAAGAAATCAAGAGCCGAGATCGGTTTATATGGCAGCTTTATCAGGTCATGAACCGATTTCAGTCATATTCAGGACAGTTGTTGGAAGTCATAATAAAAAACCTCATGCTAAATTTCAGCCAAATCGGATAATAATTACGCCCTCTGGAGGCTCAAGAAGTCAAGACCCGAGATCGGTTTATATGGCAGCTATATCAGGTTATCGACTGATTTCAACCATACTCAGCACAGTAATTGGAAGTCATAATAAAACAACTCATGCTAAATTTCAGCCATATCGGATAAGAATTGTGCCCTCTAGTGACTCAAGAAGTCAAGACCCCAGATCGGTTTATATGGCAGCTATACCAAAACATGGACCGATATAGCCCATTTACAATCCCAATCGACCTACGCAAATAAAAAGTATTTGTGCAGAATTTCAAGCGGCTAGCTCTTCTCCTTCGAAAGTTAGCATGCTTTCGACAGACAGACGAACGGACGGATGGACATGGCTAAATCGACTTAAAATGTCATGAAGAACAAGAAGAAGAACTTTATGGGGTCTTAGTGGAATATTTCGAGGAGTTACAAACAGAATGACGAAATTAGTATACCCCCATCCTATGGTGAAGGGTATAACAAATTTCGAAAAAAAAAAAACGCATTACCAATCTCCGAGATCTGGTGTTTTCGAAAATAAGAGTAATGAGAAGTATTTTTTGCATGAGCGATGGCACCTAAGACATTTCGCTTCAAATATGAATATCAAATTCGTGCTGCACTCCCAAATCCCTATAAATTGAGCCCCATATTGCCATGGTCGCTAAATATGAACCGTTTGGAGGGTGTTTTGGGGCTGGGGCGGCCACCGGCACTTAGCCCTGAAAATATATATCAAATTCGTTCTTTACTCTCAAATACCGTTGATTTGATCTTTATAGTACTGTTGTCGGAAATGAAGTTCATTTTAGGGGGTGAGTTAAGGCGTACCCCCAAACAATTGGCTCCAAAATTGGACATCAAATTCATTTTCTACTCTCAAATAACTTTGATTTGAGTCCCATATTGTCGTAATGGCTCAAATAACCCATTTGATGTATCTTTAGGAGGAAAAGCGCCACTTAGACTTGAACACAAATTTCCATGTCATATTCGTAATCTACTGCCTAATACCTTTCATTTGAATCCCATATAGTCATGGTCGACTTATAAGCCCTTTTAGGGATATTTGGCGGTGGGGCGACCTCCCATTATTTGGACCTAATTTTTTATGCCATATTTATAATCGACTGCCAAATACTTTTCATTTGAGTCCCATATTGACAGGAACGTCGAATATATCTGTTTAGAGGAGTTTTGGGGTTGGTGCGCCCCGCTGGCTGCTTGGACCCAAAATTTAATACAATATTCGTTTTCTAGTCTCCAATACCTTTAATTTAAAACTCATATTGTGCCTATCAGTCCACTCTTGGTTTTGAGTGGCGTTTCTGGGGTAAGGTGGAGGGTCCGCCACCATTAGATTTCTAAAAATTTTATAACCTATGTTTCCTTCCACAAAAACCTACACAATATTTGAATATTTGAAGAAAATCGGTTCAGAATTTTGGATTCTACGGGACAAACAAACAAACCAAGCCCCAAATAATCATGATGGATTTTATGCCCATTGGGTCGACTCATAAGCGTTTTTGGGGTGTGGGGTGACCCCCCACACTTCGATCTTATTTTGTATGCCAAATTCGTAATATTCTCCCGAATACCTTTAATTTGAGCACCATATTGATATGGACGTTCAATTTGTCTGCTTTTAGAAGTTTTGGGGTGAGGGAACCTTCCTGGGTACTTGGACCCAATTTTTAATGCCATATTCGTATTCTACTCTTCAATACCCTTCATTTGATATCCATATTGTCTCGATCGGTTCACTTTGATTTTGGGTGATGTTTTTGGGGTAAGGGAGGGACCGCCCCCCTTCCGCTATCAAAAAATTATGTTTCTTTCTAGACCAACCTACACAAATTTCAAGGTAATCGGTTCAGCCGGTTTTGAGTCTATAAGTAAAAAAACAGAACAGAACAGACCGAAAATAAAACAAACGCAAATTAATTTTTATATACAAGGCTAGCTGGACAGGGCCCGCTTCACTGCACCAACTTCACTCCTTTTTTTATCTGAGTCCTATACTGGCATGGTCAGGCAAAAAAGTCCTGTTTGGGGGTGCTGGTACGTTCTTTCAGATACTTCGCCCCAATGTGAGTATCAAGTTGGTGCTCTACTCTCAAATTTCATTTATTTGAGCCTTATATTGCTATGGTGGGACTACCCCCAAACACTTGGTCTCAAAATTGGAAATAATTTATTTTTTTTACTGTCAAATGCCTATTATTTGAGCCTCTTATTGCCAAAGTAGGCAAACATAACCGATTTGAAGGGAATTTAGGGGGCGGACCCTGAAATAATATCAGAATCGTTCTATAGCACGATTTTGTTTCAGCCCCGTAATGTAAAGCATTTTGAAGGTGGCGATCAAGATATTCAAATCAAACAGCAAGGAATACATTTTTAAATCAGGCTTTTACTATTCTTTTAAATACCTTTCATTTGATACCCATTTTGTTCCAATAGGTAAATAAGTAATGTTGAGGGGTTTTGGGCGGCTGGGGAGACGCCTAAGACACCAAGGAAAATATTTTTATATCAACTTTTTACTCTACTTTTAAATACCTTTCATTTGATATCCATGTAGTTCCTATAGGTAAATATGTCCTGCTGGGGGTTATTGGGGGGTGGGGAGGCCCCTCAGACACCAAGGAATAAATTTTAATGTCAAATTTGTACTCTTCTTTTAACTACCTCCCCTTTGATACCCATATTGCCCAAAGCGGTAAAAGTGTCCTGTTGGTTGGTGTTTTTGGGACTGAGGGACCCCCCCGACACTAAGTGTGACATTTTTATGTCAACTTCATACTCTACTCTTAAATACCTTCCATTTGATACCCATATTGTCGCAGTCGGTAAACATGTCCGTTCGGGTGGATTTTGAGATGGGGCGTCCCCCCAAGTTAGTTGACCCCGAAATTGTATACCAATTTCGTGTTTTTGGAGTACCATAGGATGTCATGCAAAAATTCGCCTAAATCGGTGCACCCATCTCCAAGATCTGGCGCTCTTGAAAATGGTGGTGATGGGGGAGGGTCCGCTCCTCCTCCCCCTTACCGCAAGAAATTGTGTGTGGTTGTCTTCATTTGGTAGAAATATATGAGGTGGAGTAATTTTCTTTCTTGTCCTGTTGGTTGGTGTTTTTGGGACTGAGGGACCCCCCGACACTAAGTGTGACATTTTTATGTCAACTTCATACTCTAAATACCTTCCATTTGATACCCATATTGTCGCAGTCGGTAAACATGTCCGTTCGGGTGGATTTTGAGATGGGGCGTCCCCCCAAGTTAGTTGACCCCGAAATTGTATACCAATTTCGTGTTTTTGGAGTACCATAGGATGTCATGCAAAAATTCGCCTAAATCGGTGCACCCATCTCCAAGATCTGGCGTTCTTGAAAATGGTGGTGATGGGGGAGGGTCCGCTCCTCCTCCCCCTTACCGCAAGAAATTGTGTGTGGTTGTCTTCATTTGGTAGAAATATATGAGGTGGAGTAATTTTCTTTCTTGCTGCGCTACAAATAAAAATACTCTTAGGAGCATAGTTCAACCAAAAAGACATACCTTTTTTGACAACTCCTACTGATGAGTTTATAATACCGCGATGGATGGGAGCAGCTCATACCATCGCGGTATAATCGAGGTGGCGATGGGAAACCGATCTTATACCTGAAACGATACTTGAGGTTGAGTGCGAGACACTGCTGCCATCGGCACAGTCTTGGACTGGCGGAACCCTAGTATTGCCATCTGGAAGATCATGTTACACGGATGGATCAAAGCTAGGGGACAGAGTGGGCCTGAGCATCTACCTTGAGAACCTAAGGTCCCAAGGAGACTTAGACTCCCTCACCATAATACGGTCCTGCAGGCTGAGATCCGGGCGATCACGGAATGCGTGAGGTGGTGTGGTACTAACGCGAGGACGTCGAGTGCGCACATCTTTACGGACAGTAAAATGGGCATTAGGGCAATAACAATCAGATGGGTAAGGTCACGAACAGTGTTGCAATGTAAGAAGGCCTTCTGTGAGGATGGCACAATCCGCATCGATTGGGTCCGGCCCATAACGGAGTAAGAGGGAATGAGAAAGCAGACGATTTGGGAGTAAAGGCCAGAGAACTGCCGTCGATAAACTTGGTTAACCCGAAGCCTTTCGGATCGACGCAGTCCGTTTTAAGGGAGTGGGCGACAAAAGTGGAACAGCGAAACAGTCGGTAGGACGGCGAGAATCATAAGGGGTGATCCGGATCGTGAGAGGACGACATTATTACTGAAAGGAAGTAAGAAGGAAGTCAGCATAGATTTTGGTGTAATAACGGGATACGAGCTCACTTATGCAAAATCAGTGCGGCAAGTGATAGCATGTGTAGGTCATGTGGGAAAGATGGTGAGACGTTGGAGCATTTCGCCCGGTTAGATGGGGACACTGTACCAGACATGAATCAATTTAGGGGAGCGGTATGGAGTACAATTAAAGATTTTGTAAGTAGCACGGAATTCCTAACTTAAAATTTTCCTATTCAAGTTTAATTTTTATAACCTACACCAGCACTGTGGTGCAGGGTAGTATAAGTTTGTGCATTTGTTTGCAACGCTAAGAAGGAGAAGAGCTAGACCCATTGATAAGCATACCGATCGACTCAAAATCGCTTTCATATTCAATTTACCCATGTCCGTCTGTCCGTCTGTGAGTCCATGTACATTTGTAATCAAAGTGCAGGTAATATTTGTTGTCCAATCATCACGAAATTTTAGCACATATCTCTTTTTTAGCCCAAGGAAGCTATTGATTTTGATAAAAATCGGTTCAGATTCAGATATAGCTCCCATATATATGTATCGCCCGATTTACACTTAAATGGCCGTAGTAACTAAAATGGTCAACAGATCTGCACAAAATTTGGCAAGGATTGTTTTGTTGCTGATCTTAACATATGCGCGGGATTTCATCAAAATCGGTTCAGATTAAGATATAGCTCTCATATATATGTATCGCCCGATTTGCATTTAAATGGCCGTAGTAGCTACAATTTTCAACCGATTTACACAAAATTTGGCACGAATTGTTGTGTTGCTGATCGTAACATATGTGCGGGATTTCATAAAAGTCGGTTCAGATTTAGATATAGCTCCCATATATATGTATCGCCTGATTTACACTTAAATGACAGTAGTAGGTACAATTTTCAACCGATTTGCCCAAATTTTATTTGAAACACTGTTTCCCTTTTTTTTGTTCTCCTTATCCTCTCCCACCTTTGGCAACAAAAAGTTTTTCAATTGTTTTACATGTGCCAGCAAATACTCTCAGTTGGGTGGGGGTTTGGGGTAAACATACAAGTGTTTATTGGAATCAAATTGGTGGTCGTCTTTAAGTGGCATCTGGGGAAAGATTGATGGAAATTAAAATGTTGTCCAAACAAGCGACGATATAACATTTTCTAATTGGATATGGAAGTTTAATGCCAACAAATGGTGTTTGTTGTTGTTAGCAGCAGCTATGGCGATATAGACGGCGACGAATGCTAAATTGATTTGGAATTGAGTTTCTAGAAGTAAGAGTAATATTTCAATGGCAATTCATAGATTTTTATTGTTTTTATGGAGAAAGATAAATGAAAGGATCTTCTGCTGCTGCTTCTTTGGCTTCTTTCATTCCATGCAATATGTGGGTGTTGTTGAGTTCTCAAGGGCATTGTGGGAAATTACTTTTGGAATATGTTAAAGAACGACATGATGTGATGTTGATGATGATGATGATGTAAAAGCAATCTTTTTAGTGTGTGTGGTTATCATTTATCTATTGCCTCAAGTTGGTTGTTGTTTTCCATCTTTATCCTCTTCTTCAATATTCGCCAACGATGACCAGAATTAAAATGATGAACAACCTTCAAGACCCACATGTTGGAAAATATTTTGTTTGCATTTTTTTGTTAATTGGATTCGAAGAAGGGATATCAAGCTTGGATGTTGAAAGGTTTGATTTTATCGTAGATTGTTTCTTTGGTTGTTTTCTTCATGCATAAAAATGTTAGGCAGTTGCTTTTTTGGGTCAACGATATCAATTATAAACCTTAGGATTCGAATCCTCTAAGGATTTAAGTTTTCCTATGGTCTTGAAGGTCATGGTGATGACTAAAAACTTTATATGGGGTTTGTTTTGGCATCAACAGGTATAAAAGTTATCACACATTTACACTTGTTGTCATTTTTAAAAATGGAAACAAACGAATAAAAATAAAATATATGGTTGGAAAAAAAAAAACACAAAAAGAGTGAAATAAAGCTAAAGATGAACAATATCTCGTAAAATATTAAAAACAAGTAAAAATACGTTAAGTTCGGCCGAACTTTGGATTCCCACCACCTCTGGTATATATCTAAACCAACTTTCGTCAAAATCCGGTGAAAAATGCATACCTTATGCCCCATAGCAGCTATATCGAAATATGATCCGATTTCGACCAAATACTAATAAGTACAAGTCATTGTTCAATTGTAACAAATTTTTGGTCTATGTAGTAGCTATACCTACAAATAAACCGATCTGAACCATATACGACAAGGATGTCGAAGACCCTAACACAACTCACTGTCCCAAATTTCGACGAAATCGGACAATAAATGCGACTTTTATGGTCCCAAAATCTTAAATCGAGAGATCGGTCTATATGGCAGCTATATCCAAATGTGGACCGATCTAAGTCAAACTACGGAAGAATGATGAAAGGCCTTACACAACTCACTGTCCTAAATTTCGGCGAAATCGGACAATAAATACGCCTTTTATGGTCCCAAAACCTTAAATCGAGAGATCGGTCTATATGGCAGCTATATCCAAATGTGGACCGATCTAAGCCAAATTGAAGAAGGACGACGAAGGGTTCAAGACAACTCACTGTCTCAAATTTCAGCGATATCGGACAATAAATGCGCCTTTTATGGTCCCAAAACCTTAAATCGAGATATCGGTCTATATGGCAGCTATATCCAATTGTGGACCGATCTAAGTAAAACTACGGAAGAAAGACGAAGGGCCTTAAACAACTCACTGTCCTAAATTTCGGCGAAATCGGACAATAAATGCACCTTTTATGGACCCGAAACCTTATATCGAGAGATCAGTCTACATGACAGCTATATCCATATCTGGACCGATCTGTGCCATATTGCTGAAAGATGTCAAGGGGCCTAACATAACTCACTGTCCTAGATTTCGGCGACATCGGACAATAAATGCACCTTTTATGGCCCCAAAACCTTAAACCGAGAGATCGGTCTATATGGCAGCTATATCCAAATCTGGACCGATCTGGACCAAATTGAAGAAGGATGTCAAAAGGCCTAACATAATTCACTGTATCAAATTTCAGCGAAATCGGATAATAAATGTGGCTTTTATGGCCCCAAAACCTAAAACCGAGAGATCGGTGTATATGGCAGCTATATCCAAATCTAAACCGATCTGAGCCATATTGACGGAGGACATCGAAGGGCCTAACACAACTCACTGTCCCAAATTTCAGCAAAATCGAATAATAAATGTGGCTTTAATGGGCCTAAGACCCTAAATCGTCGGATCGGTCTATATGGCAGCTATAGCCAAATTTGAACCGATCTGGGCCAAAGTGACGAATGATGTCGAAGGGCCTAACACAACTCACTGTCCCAAGTTTCAGCAAAATCGGATAATAAATATAGCTTTTATGGGCCTAAGACCTTAAATCGGCCATTCGGACTATATGGGGGCTATGTCAAGATATAGTCCAATATAGCTCATATTCGAACTTTACCTCCTTAGGGACAAAAAAGAATCTGTGCAAAGTTTCAGCTCAATATCTCTATTTTTAAAGACTGTATCGTGATTTCAACAGACAGACGGACAGACATGGCTAGATCGTCTTAGATTTTTACGCTGATCAAGAATATATATACTTTATAGGGTCGGAAATGGATATTTCGATGAGTTGCAAACAGAAAGACAAAATGAATATACCCCTATCCTTTGGTGGTGGGTATAAAAATATTGCATACTTTATGCCCAACTGTAATGTATAACCCAGATTAAAAAGAAAATCATATTTCGGATTAGTCCATTGACTACAAAGAATTTAAGTTATGTTCTACTATTGATACCCTACACCACTACTGTGGTACAGGGTATTATAACTTAGTGAATTGGTTTGTAACACCCAAAAGGAAGAGAGAGAGACCCATTGATAAGTATACCGAGCGACTCAGAATCACTTTCTGATTCGATTTCGATATGTCCGTCTGTCTGTCTGTCCCTCTGTCCATGTTCATTTGTGTACAAACTACAGTTCGCAATTTTCATCCAATCATCTAGAGACGAACCCTATTGAAATTGGAAAAAATCGGTTCAAATTTGGATATAGCTTCCATATATATGTTCATCCGATGTTCAGTAATACTGCAGTAAAATAGTCATTTGTCAACCGATTTTCTTGAAATTTGGTGGGATGGGGTTTCTTATGACTCCCGACAACACAAGTGAATTTTATGGAAATCGGTTCAGATTTAGACATAGCTTGCATATATATCTTCGTCTGATTTGCAGTAATAATGCAATAAAATGGTCATTGGTTAACCGATTCTTTTGAAATTTGTTGGAAATGATTTTCTCTTGACTCTCGACATTACCGACGAATTTCGTGGAAATTGGTCCAGATTTAGATATAGTTCTCACATATATATATCGCCCGATTTTCACTTCTAGAGCCACTGCAAGCTCATTTATTGACCACTTTTCCCAACATTTTGTAGAACGCTTCGCGGACAACTGTCGCAATAGCTGAGAAGTTTGGTGGAAATCGGTTAAGATTTAGGTAAAGCTCCCATATATATATTCGTTCGATTTTGAGAAATATTGCAATAAAGCCCTCATTTGTTAACCTAGTGTCTCGAAATTTGCCAGTAAGGGACGCTTCGCGGACAACTGTCGCAATAGCTGAGAAGTTTGGTGGAAATCGGTTAAGATTTAGGTAAAGCTCCCATATATATATTCGTTCGATTTTGAGAAATATTGCAATAAAGCCCTCATTTGTTAACCTAGTGTCTCGAAATTTGCCAGTAAGGGTTTTCTTATTACTCTGGACATCACTGGTGAATTTCATAGAAATAGGCCAAGATTTAGATATAGCTGTCATATATGTACATCGCCCAATTTTCACTTCTAGAGCCACTGAAAGCGCATTTTATGACTAATGTTGCTAAAATTTTGCACAATGCTTTTCTCGACGAGTAGCACATTAGCTGAGAAGTTTGCTTGAAATCGGCTTAGAATTAGATATAGCTCCCATATATATGTTCGTCAAATTTTGGATAATTTGCAATAATGTTGTCATTTGTGAACCGTAGTTATTACAGTTTGAACATATTTGCGTGAAATGTGATACGGATTGTTTAATAACCCATCTGAAAACATCTGGCGAAGTCCATCAAAATTGGTTCAGAATTGACATAGCTCCCATTTTGTACCTATTGGTTAGGCGTATGATATTATAAAGTCGGCACCGCCCAACTTTTGCGTTTCCTTACAGGATTTCTCCTTTCTATACCCACCACCGAAGCATGGGGGTACATTCATTTTGTCATTCCATTTGCAACACATCGAAATATCCATTTCCGACCCTATAGTGTATATATATTCTTGATCAGCGTAAAAATCTAAGACGATATAGACATGTCCGTCCGTCTGTCCGTCTGTCTGTTGAAATCACGTTACAGTCCTTAGAAATAGAGATATTGAGCTGAAATTTTGCACTGATTCTTTTTTTTTGTCCATAAGCAGGTTTAGTTTGAAGATAGGCTATATCGGACTATATCTTGATATAGCCCCCATATAGACCGATCCGCCGATTTAGGGTCTTAGGCTCATAAAAGCCAAATTTATTATCCGATTTTGCTGAAATTTGGGCCAGTGAGATGTGTTAGGCCCTTAGACATCCATCGTTAATTTGGTTCAGATCGGTCCAGATTTGGATATAGCTGCCATATAGACCGACCCTCCGATTTAGAGTCTAAGTCCCATAAAAGCCACATTTTTTATCCGATTTCGCTAAAATTTGGGACAGTGAGTTGTGCAAGGCCCATCAACATCCTCCGTCAATTTGGCCAAGATCGGTCTAGATTTGGATATAGCTGTCATATAGACCGATCCTCCGATTTAGAGTCTAAGGCCCATAAAGCCCACATTTATTATCAGATTTTGCTGAAATTTGGGACAGTGAGTTGTGTTAGGCCCTTCGACATTTTTCGTCAATTTGGCTTAGATCGGCCCAGATTTGGATATAGCTGTCATATAGACCGACCCTCCGATTTAGGGTCTTAGGCCCACAAAAGCCACATTTATTATCCGATTTTAATAAAATTCGTGGCAGTGAGTTGTGTTAGGCTCATCGACATCCTTCGTTAATTTGGCCCAGATCGGTCAAGAGATGGATATAGCTGCCATATAGACCGATCCTCCGATTTATGATGTTAGGCCCATAAAAGCCACAGTTATTATCCGATTTTGCTGAAATTTGGAACAGTAAGTTGTGTTAGGCCCTTCGACATCTTTCTTCAATTTGGCCCAGATCGGTTCAGATTTGTATATGGCAGCCATATAGACCGATATCCTGATTTAAGGTTTTGAGCCCATAAAATGCTCATTTATTGTCCGATGTCGCCGAAATTTGAGACCGTGAGTTAAGTTAAGCCCCTTGACATACTTCTGCAATATCGCACAGATCGGTCCAGATTTAGATATAGCTGCCATATAGACCGATATCTAGGTTTTAGGTTTTGGGGCCATAAAAGACGCATTTATTGTCCAATGTCGCTGAAATTTGAGACAGTGAGTTTAGTTAGGCTCTTCGACGTCCTTCTTCAATTTCGCCCAGATCGGTCCAGATTTGCTGCGATATAGACCGATCTCTCGATTTAAGGTTTCGGGCCCATAAAAGAGGCATTTATTGTTCGATTTCGCCAAAATTTGGAACAGTGCTTTGTGTTAGGCCCTTCGACATTTTTGTGCAACTTGGCCCAAATCGGTCCAGATTTGGATATAGCTGCCATATAGACCGATATATCGATTTAAAGACTTCGCCCCATTAAAAGCGCATTTATAATCCGATTTCACTGAAATTTGACACAGTAACTTATGTTAGGCTTTTCGACATCCGGACATAAGGTATGAAATTTTGACCGAATTTTGATGAAAGGTGGTTTACATATATACCCAAGATGGTGGTATCCAAAGTTCGGCCCGGCCGAACTTAACGCCTTTTTACTTGTTCCTTTATATTTAGAAATATTTATTTGCTCTATTTTATATTATCACATGGCATGACACAATTTTGTCATGTTGAAAATTGGAACGTTTGTTACAAATTATCCTTACACCAACCATGCCATCATGCTATTGCCACTAGCTTCCGTTTTCAGTCTCTTCTAACCATACCTTTCTTATGAATTATTAATACGTTCTGTTTTTAATGGTATTTCCTCCACATATATGCATACCACATACAGAAATAATTGCCTTTCAGCATGTTCTTGGTTTGCCGGTGTAAATATAAACTAAAAAAACAACAATTTTCCTATTCAGGAGTAGTAACAACAAGTAAAAGCGTACTAAGTTCGGCCGGGCCGAATCTTATATACCCCCCCCCCCCCACCATAGATTGCATTTGTCGAGTCCTTTTCCGGATATCCCTTTTTAGACAAGCAAAGGATAAAAGATAAGAATAGCTATGCTATTGGAGCCATATCAAGTTTTGGCTTGATTCGGACCATAATTGATTTGAATATTGCAGACCATAGCAGAAGTCATAGTGTAAAACTTCAGCCAAATCGAATTAGAATTGCGCCCTTTAGGGGCTTACGAAGTAAATCAGGGAGATAAGTTTATAGGGGAGCTGTATCAGGCTATAGTTCGCTTGAGACCATATTCGACACCTTAATTAAAGGTCATGAGAGAAGCAGTTGTACAAAATTTCAGCCAAATCGGATAATAATTGCGCTCTCTAAGGGCTCAAGAAGTCAAGTCAAGCCAGATCGGTTTATATGGCAGCTATATCAGGTTATGGATCGATTTCGACCATACTTGGTACAGTTGTTAGAAATCATAACAAAACAAGTTTTGCAAAATGGGATAGGAATTGTATTTTATAATGGCTCAAGAAGTCAGGATTCGAGATCGGTTTATATGGCAGGTTATGAACCGATTTGATCTACACAAAACACGTTATGCAAAATTTCAGCCAAATCGGATAGGAATTATGCTCTCTAGAGGCTCAAGAAGTCAAGACCCCAGATCGGTTTATATGACGGCTGTATCAGGTTATGGGCTGGTTTCAACCATACGCATAGCACAGTTATTGAAAATCATAACAAAACAGCTCATAAAAAATTTCAGCCAAATCGGTTTGAGCGCCCTCTAGTGACTCAAGAAGTCAAGATCCAAGATCGGCGGTTTATATGACAGCTATATCAAAATATGGACCGATATGGCCCATATACAATCCCAATTGACCTATACTAATAAGAAGTATTTGTGCAAAATTTCCAGCTGCTAGCTTTGCTCCTTCGAAATTTAGCATGCTTTTGACAGACAGACAGTCGGACAGTCATGGCTAGATCGATTTAAAATGTCATAACGATTGAGAATTTATTTACTTTATGGGGCCTTACACGAATATTTCGAGGTGTTACAAACAGAATGAAGAAATTAGTATACCCCTATCCTATGGTGGAGGGTATAAAAACTCATTTCAATGGATTTGAATCAAACACGCATGCCTATGGATAAGTGAGTGATGACATGTGCATATATCCTTTTTTAAATCATATGATAGTCAATAAAATAGCTTCCACACAAGGGTTGTGGCAAAATTATTTTAAGAAACGTAATCGTTCTTATAGAAGAGTATTCCAAAGTCTTATTTGTAAGGAATTTTATTTGAATGAGAAAATTTTAGCATTTTTTTTGGTATTAACTGTGCCAAGTACGGTCCTTATCGGTCCATAACCTGATATAGTTCCCATAAAAACCGATCTCCCGATTTGACTTCTTGAGCCCTTAGAAGCCGTAATGTTTGTCCGATTTGGCTAATATTTTGCAAGTAGTGTTCTGTTATGACTTCGAACAACCGTGCCAAGTACGGTCCTAATCGGTCCATAACCTGATATAGCTGCCATATAAACCGATTTCGTGTCTTGACTTCTTGAGCCTACAGAGGGCGCAGTTCTTATCCGATTTGGCTGAACTTTTGCATGCGGTGTTCTGTTAAGACTTCTAACAACTGTGCCAAATATGGTCAAAATCAGTCTATAACCTGGTATAGCTCCCATGTAAACCGGTCTCTCGATTATCGATGTTCGGTTCCTAGAAGTTTTAAGTTTCGCTGGTTTACAAATGTTTTGGTATGTACAATAAAATTGTGCCCCTCAATTAAATTTATTTTGTATAAATTTTTAGCAGAATCCACGGGGGTGGGTTGCCAAGACATGGCTTTCCTTAGATTAATGGAAACAAATAGATGACGTTGTAATGGAGAGAAAGCATTCATTCAGCGTGTTAGATGTACGATCGATCCCTGACGCGAATATAGATTCGCATCATTACCTTATTACAGCAAACCTTCGCAGCCGTTTGAGAAAGTCGAGAAAAGTACGATCTGACACTGCACGGAAGCTGGATAATCAAAATCTGCAAACACAACTGATGGCAGCGGCATACTCCACTCGACTGACCTAACTACTCGATGAAAGTGGTAAACCATTGACTACTTCATGGAAAATGCTGCGATATCCGTACTTGGGTATCGTAAGCCTCCCCCCAGAAACCCATGGTACGACCAAGAGGGTGGTGAGATGCTACTTAAGCCAAGAATGCGGCATACGGAGCAACTCTGCAATCTGTAGCAGCTGGGAAAAGTATTCCTTCCATATCCTCATCACACTATCTGTATCAGTTAGCAGATTTCCTTCTTTGTCTCAGCAGGTGGATGTGCCTATACCAAAGTCATCGTTTCGATGTTCAATTCTCTGGTAGAATATTTGGACTTCAGTCTGACTCCTGTACATCTCAAATGGCTCGCACTCACGTCTTTCCATTTAATTTTTCATTCTGCGGAATAGAAGTTTCTGCTCTCTCCTTTTCATCCGTTAACTCTCCAGATGAAGGAGAAGTCCAAATATTCTACCAGAGAATTAAACATCAAAACGATGGCTTTGGTACAGGCACATCCAACTGCAGAGACAAAGAAGGAAATCTGCTAACTGATACAGATAGTGTGATGAGGATGTGGAAAGAACACTTTTCCCAGCTGATGTTATCCTATGATGGTGGCCATGAGTATACCGCAGAAGCAATCCCTGATGGTGTTATAGAATGTTTTCCTCCTAGTCAGAATGAGATCTAAATAGCAGTGACCGTACTGAAGAACACCAAGGCAGCAGGAGCAGACGGGTTACCTGCTGAACTGAAGGCGATACGCTGATAAGTCGTATGCATAAGCTTGTCTGCGCAATCTGGCTAGAAGAACGCATACCCGATGATTGAAACCTCAGCGTACTATGACGCACATAGACCGATTTTATTTTAGTTCCGTTGTTGGGCGTCATAACAGTGTACTATATGCAAAATTTCAGCCAAATCTGATGAAAATTGCGGCTTCCAAGAGCTCAAGAAGTCAAATCGGGAGATCGGTTTATATGCGAGCTATATCAGGTTATATACTGATTTGGACCATAGTTAGCACAGTTGTTGGAATTCATAACAGAACACCATGTGCAAAGTTTCAGCCAAATCGGACAAAAATTGTAGCTTCCATGGGCTTAAGAAGTCAATTCGGGAGATAGGTTTATATGGGAGCTATATCTGTTATGGACCGATTTGGACCGTACTTCACACAGTTGTTGGAAGACATAACAGAACACTACATGCAAAATTTCAGTCAGATCGGACAAAAATTGCGGCTTCCAAGGGCTCAAAAAGTCAAATCGGGAGATCGGTTTTTATGGGAGCTATATCAGGTTATAGACCGATTTGCACTGTACTTGGCATAATGGTTGGAAGTCATAACGGAACACTATATGCAAAATTTCAGCCAAATCGGTAAAAAAATTATGGCTTTCAGGTGCTCTCCAGGTACTCAAGAAGTCAAATCTGGAGATCGGTTTATATGGGAGCTGTATCTTTGAACCGATATGGATATTTAGTATCTGTAGAAAATTTCAAGCGGCTAGCTTTACGCATTCGACCTCTATTTCGACAGACGGACGGACGGAGAAATGTTGGCTTTAAAAAAAATTTCGTAGAAATTTTTTCTTTAGAGAAAATTTCAATTTTGTCTTCAGAGAAAATTTCATAGAAATTTTGCCTTTAGAGAAAATTTCATAGAAATTTTGTCTTTAGAGAAAATTTCATAGAAATTTTGTCTTTAGAGAAAATTTCATAGAAATTTTGTCTTTAGAGAAAATTTCATAGAAATTTTGTCTTTAGAGAAAATTTCATAGAAATTTTGTCTTTAGAGAAAATTTCATAGAAATTTTGTCTTTAGAGAAAATTTCATAGAAATTTTGTCTTTAGAGAAAATTTCATAGAAATTTTGTCTTTAGAGAAAATTTCAAAGAAATTATGTCGTTAGAGAAAATTTCATAGAAATTTTGTCTTTAGAGAAAATTTCATAGAAATTTTGTCTTTAGAGAAAATTTCATAGAAATTTTGTCTTTAGAGAAAATTTCATAGAAATTTTGTCTTTAGAGAAAATTTCATAGAAATTTTGTCTTTAGAGAAAATTTCATAGAAATTTTGTCTTTTGAGAAAATTTCATAGAAATTTTGTCTTTAGAGAAAATTTCATAGAAATTTTGTCTTTAGAGAAAATTTCATAGAAATTTTAGAGAAAATTTCATAGAAATTTTGTCTTTAGAGAAAATTTCATAGAAATTTTGTCTTTAGAGAAAATTTCATAGAAATTTTGTCTTTAGAGAAAATTTCATAGAAATTTTGTCTTTAGAGAAAATTTCATAGAAATTTTGTCTTTAGAGAAAATTTCATAGAAATTTTGTCTTTAGAGAAAATTTCATAGAAATTTTGTCTTTAGAGAAAATTTCATAGAAATTTTGTCTTTAGAGAAAATTTCATAGAAATTTTGTCTTTAGAGAAAATTTCATAGAAATTTTGTCTTTAGAGAAAATTTCATAGAAATTTTGTCTTTAGAGAAAATTTCATAGAAATTTTGTCTTTAAAGAAAATTTCATAGAAATTTTGTCTTTAGAGAAAATTTCATAGAAATTTTTTATTTAGTGAATATTTCATAGAAATTTTTTATTTAGAGAAAATTTCATAGAAATTTTGTCTTTAAAGAAAATTTCAAAGAAATTTTGCCATTCCAAACTTTGTAGAACAATAGAAGCGAACTATCCTCCCTTTTCTTTAGTTCTTATCCTGACTTTAAATATATTTGTTTTCCATTTGACTTCTGTTTATTTGTTTTCATTTAATTATCCTTGTGATTGATATGCAAATAGTTTTCAAAACCCATATTTAATTAAATTTCAAACAATAGCAAATTTTGAGACAATTGAATGCCATGATTAATACACACACACACACACACACATAAATAAATATGAATGTATGTAGGCAATTGCATATGGTTTGCTAGTATTATCATTACGTATTGTCTTAGAGAGTGAGTGAGTGTATGTTTGCTTGAGAATCCTTTTATCTCCCCAGTGGTTTAGAACACAACAATAAAGCTTTAAGTCCCTCAAGGACTAACTTAGCAATCATCAACACCAATGCGATAAAGGAAGGATCTCTTGCGTCAATTGCCAAAGGCTGTTGTGCATCATTGTCTCCATTTTTGTAGTGTTTGCTTGTGGTGATTAGATTCCATGCAATGGTGCACAGTGAATGAGCATCGCACTTTATTTGCCTCTCTCTCTCTCTCTCTCTCTCTCTCACTCATACTTTCTGTCCTTGCAAGGAAGTGTAGGAGTTGAAAAGGGTGTTCTGTTTAATGTTTTTTGGAGTGATAGAATTAAAACAAAATAATACCCTATATCAACGTAGTGGTGTTCGACATAAATATGGAGGTAAAAATCACAAGACTCGAGTCTGATGCAGCCTTTATCGTGGACACTGTTTTAAAGTCCTCTGAATATGTTCTTTCTCTAAAATCAAGATTGACCATATTTGGGATGGATGTTGGATGTTGTTAATGGTCTCTAAATATTTTCTAAGTTTTTTTCTTGTCTAGAAAATGCTCCCCAAAGTTTTACTAATTCCATTTCTTTATTTTTCTTTTCTTTTTATAGTTCCATCACTCCAAAACAAACACCCGTTCGTTGGTAAGTATTGGTTTCGTCGTACACATTTTAATTGTATTTCCCAAGGATCTCTCTGCTAATAGAGTTCTTCCATAATATCGTCTAATCCAATTACGTTTCACACTTTAATGGCTCACTGATTTTATTCCTCCCCGAGATATACAGTGAGCCTTGACTTTATTGGCTAGCAGTTAAGATTTAAAAGAAAGTGCAAATGCGGGAAAATGCTAAGATAAGGAGATAACGGTTTATCAATTTCAGTATCTGGCCATTGATTTGTAATGAAAAATTCCATATCTCGACGAACTATTGGGTTGCCCAAAAAGTAATTGCGGATTTTTTAAAAGAAAGTAAATGCATTTTTAATAAAACTTAGAATGAACTTTAATCAAATATACTTTTTTTACACTTTTTTTCTAAAGCAAGCTAAAAGTAACAGCTGATAACTGACAGAAGAAAGAATGCAATTACAGAGTCACAAGCTGTGAAAAAATTTGTCAACGCCGACTATATGAAAAATCCGCAATTACTTTTTGGGCAACCCAATATTTTATACGAATGTGGTTAGATTGGGTTGGTTAGATTGGGAATAGTAACTTCAAAGAGGGCTAGGGCGCCTGTAAGAGGTCAATATTTGTAAGATTTTCATGAACAATTTCAACGAAATGTGATTTTCATAGAAAATTTAATGGAGTTAGTCTATTTTGAACATTTTCTCAATATTTTAGATGTTTTTAGGAAAAATTTAGAAAACTTTTCTTCACTTTAGTTCTGGTTACAATGGACAAACTTGTGGGAGTGGAAAATTTTGTCCATTGTAATACCACAACTAAAGTGAAAAAAAGTTTTTTAAATTTTTCCTAAAAACATCTAAAATATTGAGAAAATGTTCAAAATAGACTAACTCCATTAAATTTTCTATGACAAGTACATTTCGGTGAAATTGTTCCTGAAAATCTTGCAAATATTAACCTTACAGGCAATCTAGCCTTCTTTGAAGTTACTATTCCCAATACTCTTCTCGCTTTCATAAATATTCCTTTAAGTCTTTCCCCACTGTGGCACTTCCCAGGAGACTGCATGAAATTCAGTGCCATTATTACGGGGGAAACAAACTATTAAATTCATAATTTATATCATCAACACGGCTATTGTCCTTAGGATAATAATGTAATTATTAAGCCAAGCAAACTTCTTGCAGTTTTCTTGGTTATTGGATTTTTGTCATCTTGCGCGTAAATTAAGAATTTGGCGAGGAAAATATTCCTGCAAGATACTACCAGAGAAAATGGGTGATGATAAACGATTATTTGTTATAACAATTTGCCATTTATTTTTGCGAAATGGTGTCACGATTCCTTAAGACCAACATTTTTACTACTTTGCCATAAAGGCCATATGTGCCACAAACACAATAGATCACTGCACACGAAGTAAGGAAATTTTTATAAAAATTAAAAAAAAAAAAAAAAAAAACGGTAAGGAAAGTCAAAAGTCGGGCAGGGCCGACTATGTAGTACCCTACACCACCGAGAATGCGGTGGTGTACATGGAACCCATGTTGAAATCTATTCAGACTTTAATTTTGCCTACCAATTGAGATAATAAATAGAACCTGGTAAGATTTTCTTACGATAGGACCTAATTGGTGGCTGCTACAGCCTTAAAGAGCCATATCGGAGCCTTAAAAGGACATATCGGATGAAAGATATATACGGGAGCTATATCTAAATCTGAACCGATTTTGACGAAATTTCGCAGACATATGAGGACGCCAAATAAAACACCTCACGCTAAATTTTCTAAAGATCGAACCAAAACTGTGGCATCTACAGCCTTAAAAGGGCACATCGGATGAAAGGTATATCTGAAGCTATATCTGAATCTGAACCGATTTTTTCCAAAATCAATAGAGTTCGTTCTTGGGCCAAAAAAGAGACTTGTGCAAAATTTCATGACAATCGGACAACAATGCTACCTGTAACTTGATCACAAGAATACATGGACAGACAGACAGACAGACATAGCTAAATCGAGCCAGGAAGTGATTCTAAGCCGATCGTTATAATTATCGATGGGTCTAGCTCTTCTCCTTCATAGCGTTGCAAAAAAATGCACAAAATTATAATACCCTGTATCAGTGGCGGTGTAGTGTATATCTTTGGCAAAAATGGGTATTTTTGGTATTTCTGAAAAAAATTTCGCGTGTAATGCCTCGAAATATTGATCTAGGACCCCATAAAGTATAAATACTCTTGATCGTCTCGAAATTCTGATTCGAACTAGCCATGTCCGTTCGTCCGTCTGTCGAAATCACGATAGCTGTCAAACGCGTAGAGCTACCCTCTTGAATTTTTGCACAGATTCTTTATATTGATGTAAGTCGTTGGGGATTGCAAATGGGCCATATCGGTTCAGATTTGTATAAAGCCTCCATATAAACCGATTTCCCGATTTGACTTCTTGAGCGAAGAAAGCCGTAGCTCCACCCAATCCATGACAGGTACCGTGAAAACGCCCAACTTGCTTCTCCTGATGAATAGATCTTGCTCAGACTTTCTGGAGTCCATGTGCACCTTTCCTTAACGCTCCCTGAACAAGGAGGAAACGTTCAACCACCATGATGACGACGTCAACCGCGTAGGAAACCATTTTCATCCTTTCTCTCTTAAAATCCAGAAGCCAGAATGGAGGAGATAAAATCACTCCTTGCTCTGTTAACAATCTTCTTATCGAGCCCTCTGGCAACTATGCATTAACGTCTGACCTTTCAGCAACTTCTCAACCCAATTTTCCATAAGAAGGGGGACGTTCATGTTTAACAGAGCACCATATATGGACTTCAACTTCATGTTATTAAAAAGCCCTTCTATGATCATGATCCCTTCATGATCTAGAATCATGAAGGGCAACAAAGCAACAAGGCCAAATTTCTCACATACCATTGAGTGCTGTCCGATTCAAATCTAAGCACAATGATAAGGGACCTCCTTTACATGGCCGTCACAAATGTAGCTAGCATTAGGATGGGGCTAATTTATCTGAAGACCTTGCTAGGATTTGAACCCACGCGTTCAGCATCATGAACGTACATTCTAACCATAGCGCTACCGTGGCCTGCCACCAAACGACCTTTACTGAATGTATGCTGATAGCCGCCTTCCAGTGAAGTGTCGATATGTTCCCTTATATAATCCCTTACTAATGCTGGCTACATTTGTGAGGTATTCTGCCATGTTAAAACTGCTGTCGTTATGCTGAACGCCGTTCGGTTTCGGCATAAAAGAGGAGGACCCTTATCATTGAGCTTTAATCGGACTGCATTCATTTATATGAGAAAAGTATCCCTAGTTCTTTAATGGGATGATCATGGGAAATTTAGTAGTAGAAATAATTTTTACCTTAAGGTAAGGTGTAGGGTTATACACCCTACTTTTGCCTTACTTTATTTGTTTGATTTCTGAAGGCGGTCCAACCATCCCGCTTACCCAAAATTTGGTAAAAAGTCGGATCTCGGTGATAGGTAACGCAATTTAAGCGAATATTTGTTTGGACTCAAAAACCGGAATTTAGTAAACTAATTTGGGGTGGGTAAATGAGGGGGACCACCCCATCCCGACAAAACGGGCGTATAGACCAATCAGTACAATATTGGACTCAAATAAAAGATATTGGAGAGTACGAAATTTGTTATCCGTTGTTGGAACCAAGTGCTTGGGGGACCGTACCACACCGAAAACATCTCCCCAAAAGGACATTTTCACCGCCTATGCCTATGTGAGACTCAAATGAGAGGTACATGGAAAACGAATTCGAATTTGATATGTTCAGGTTCAAGTGCCTGGGAGAATGAGCCAACTCGTATAACTCCTTAAGTAGGAAATATTTACTGAATTTAGCCAAAAAGGGCTCAACTGAAAGATATGTAAGATTAGAGAATTAATCTGAAGCCAATTTTTGGGGTCAAGAAGATTGAGATTGAGAGAAGATTTGCATTGCTGCAAATATAGCCATCATTTGTAAAGGAACATTTTTTCAGCAATTCAATTTGTAATGTAATTTGTACCCACCACCATAGGATAGGGGGGATATTCATTTAGTCATTCTGTTTGCAACACATGGAAATATCAATTTCCGACTCAGAAAGTATATATATTTCGGATCGTCGTAAAATTCTAAGACGATTTTACCATTACCGTGTATGCCCGTCTGTCCGTCGGTCTGTTGTAATCACTCTACAGCCTTCAAGAAATGAGATATCGAGCTGAAATTTGGCACAGATATGTTTTTTTGCTGCACGCAGGTTAAGTTCTTGAACGGGCCAAATCGGACCATATTTGGATATAGCTGCTATATAGACCGATCTGTCGATAAAGGGTCTAAGGCCTATAAAGGCTTTATTTATTACCCGATTTCGCTGATATTTAAAACAATGAGTTATTTTAAGCCTCCCGACATTGGACCTAAATATGATTCAGATCGGACTATATTTAGATATAGCTGCCATATAGACCGATCTCCAGATAAAGGGTCTGAAGCCCATTAAAGCTTTATTTAATAACCGATTTCGCTGAAATTTGCCACAGTGGATTATTTTAAGCCTCCCGACATCTGAACCAAATATGGTTCAGATCGGACTATATTAAAATGTAGCTGCCATATAAACCGATCTGCTGATAAAGGGTCTAAAGCCTATGAAAACTTTATATTTTATCCGATTTCGCTGAAATTTGAAACGGTGAGTTATTTTAAGCCTCCCGATATCTGACCTTAATATGGTTCAGATCGGACTATATTTAGATATAGCTGCCATATACACCGATCTCCAGATAAAGGGTCTGAAGCCCATTAAAGCTTTATTTAATAACCGATTTCGCTGAAATATGAAGCAATGAGTTAATTTAAGCCTCCCGACATCCGACTTTAATATGGTTCAGATTCGAATATATTTGGGTATAGCTGTCATATAGACCGATCTGCCGATAAAGGGTCTAAGGCCCATAAAAGCTTTATTTTTTTATCCGATTTCGCCAATATTTGAAACAATGAGTAGTTTTAGGCCTACCAATATCAGACTTAAATATGGGTCAGATCGAACTATATATAGCTGTCATATAGACCGATCTCCCGATAAAGGGTCTGAATCCCATAAAAGCTTTATTTTATCCGATTTCGCTGACATTTGAAACGGTGACTTATTTTAAGCCTACTGACATCCTACATTAATATGGCTCAGATCGGAATATATTTAGATATAGCTGTCATATAGACTGATCTGCCGATAAAGGGTCTAAAGCCCATAAAACCTTTATTTTTTATCCGATTTCGCTGATACTTCAAACAGTGGATTGTTTTGAGCCACCCGATATCTGACCTTAATATGGTTCAGATAGGACTATATTTAGATATAGCTGTCATATAGACCGATCTCCCGATGAAGGGTCTGAAGGCCGTAAAAGCTTTATTTTTTATGCGATTTCGCTGAAATTTGAAACAATGAGTTACTTTAAGCCTCCCGACATCCTACATTAATATGGCTCAGATCGGAATATATTTGGGTATAGTTATCATATAGACCGATCTGCCGCTAAGGGTCTAAAGCCCATAAAAGCTTCATTTTTTATCCGATTTCGCTGAAATTTGAAATAGTGAGTAGTGTTAGGCCTCTTAACATCCGACCCAAATGTGGTACAGATCGGCTTATATTTAGATATAGCTGCCGTATACACCGATCTCCAGATAAAAGGTCTGAAGCCCATAAAAGCTTTATTTTTTATCCGATTTCCTGAATTTTGAAATTGTGCGCAGTTTTAAACCTCTCAACTTCCGACCCAAATGTGGTACAGATCGGACTATATTTAGATATAGCTGCCATATTCATCGATCTCCAGACAAAGTATCTGAAGCCCATAAAAGCTGTATTTATTAACCGATTTCGCTGAAATTTGAAACAGTGAATTGTTTTGAACCTCCCGATATCTGATCTTAATATTGTTCAGATCGGACTATATTTAGATATAGCTGCCATACAGACCGATCTGCCGATAATGGGTCTGTAACCCATAAAAGGTGCATTTATTATCCAATTTTGCTGGAATTGGACACAGTGACTTATATTAAGGCTCCCGTCATCCAATTAGCATATGGTCCAAATCATATTGCATTTTTAATAAAACTTAGAATGAACTTTAATCAAATATACTTTTTTTACACTTTTTTTCTAAAGCAAGCTAAAAGTAACAGCTGATAACTGACAGAAGAAAGAATGCAATTACAGAGTCACAAGCTGTGAAAAAATTTGTCAACGCCGACTATATGAAAAATCCGCAATTACTTTTTGGGCAACCCCATCAATATTATAATTAGATATAGCTTTCATATGCACCGATCTTCTAATTAAGGGTCTTAATCCCATGAAAAGCGCATTTGTTGCCCCACTTCGCTGAAACTGTGACTTGTATAAGAGTTTTCGGGACATCAATCAAATATGATCCAGACCAGCGCCGATTTGTCTATCACAATGGGTATGGTAGTGGAGTTGATGATGGTTAATTTATCCATGATAGTGGGTATCCAAAGTCCTATATTTTACAAAATTTTTGTTTTTCACTCAGTTTTTCAAAACAAATTTCATTAAATCTTTAATGAAAATTTTACATTTTCTTCTCTTTGAATGGAAGAAACTTAAAACATCTCGATGTCAGTTATTAATGGTTTTGAATACATAAATTGTTTTTAACAATGGAATTTCATAAATTTTTCATTTTTGATCTTTTTTTGTTCTGTACTCACACTCTGGGCAAAATGCAAGCCGTCAGAACAATTATGACTAATGACATTTGTGGGTAAGAAGATAATGGTATGGCACTAAAGAACATATGAAAAATTATAAATGTAATATGTGATAATGCATTTGGGCATTAATGACCTTGTGCATACGAGCATATTGAAGACCATATGCAGAAGTACGAGTATAATGAAAATGTATGTATGTATGTGTTAAAAATTTAATGGTAGTTCATTTTGGTAAAATTTTCTTTTAATTGCTCACAAGCTTTGCATGATTACTTTTACTTACCACCATTGGATGCAGGGTATAGACATTCCATTTGCAGTATATCGAAATGTGTAGTATTTGAAATGTTTGCGTTCGTACTCAATGTTCCTTATAATGAACATCTACCATTTAAAATATCAGCTCCACATACCACAACTCAACAACAAGCAAACCATTTTAAAAGCAGACCATAAAACAATTCAGAGTTAAAATAATTTGTGGGATATTTGTATGCGAGTGAGAAAATAGGCCACAAATGTTATTTGCAATGAAAATTTGCTGGTTGCTTTGCTTTTCATTTACCAAAACAGAGGCATTAACGTTGGGGGTGGAGGGACCTGCAAATGAAAATCAAAAAGGAATAACAAAAGCCCATATATTGGGTTGCCCAAATAGTAATTGCAGATTTTTTAAAAGAAAGTAAATGCATTTTTAATAAAACTTAGAATGAACTTTAATCAAATATACTTTTTTTACACTTTTTTCTAAAGCAAGCTAAAAGTAACTGCTCATAACTGCCAGAAGAAAGAATGCAATTACAGAGTCACAAGCTGTAAAAAAATTTGTCAACGCCGACTATATGAAAAATTCGCAATTACTTTTTGGGCAACCCAATATATGTGCGTTCGTCCTAACCAGCTCATACTTGATGTTTTCAAACATTTTTGGGAAATTGTGCAAAAACTCTTATCGAACATGGCAGTGCCTATTAAAGGCAACCAAAATGAAAACATTTCTCTTTATATACCCATCACAGAAGTATAAGGTATATTCATTTTGTCATTCCGTTTGTAACATATCGAAATATCCATTTTCGAGCCTACAAAGTGAATATCGTCGAATATCATCGTAAAATTCTAAGACGATCTAGCCAAGTCCGTCCATCTGTCCATCCATCAGTCTGTTGAAATCACGCTATAGTCTTGCAAAACTTGGGATATTGAGCTAAAACTTTAAGTTAAGTTTGAAGATGGACTATATTGGACAATATCTTGAAATAGCCCCCATATAAACCGATCTTCCGACTTAAGGTCTATACAAGGCCCATTTATCGCCGGATTTCGATGCCACAGTGAGTTGTCTTAGAACCTTTGACATCGGTATAGCATATGGTCCAGAACCGACAATATCTTGATATAGCCCCCACATTGACCGATCTCCCCAGTTAACGTCTAGATTAGGTTAGGTTGAAAGAGGGTGGGGATATTCATCCGCCCCATGCCACTATGGACATACACCTAAGCCAGTAATCGGCTTGTTTTGCACTCTAAGTATTAACAAGTAAAATCGTGCTAAGTTTGGCCGGGCCGAATCTTGGCAACCCACTACCTTGGATTCTGCTAAAATATGGGAGCTATATCTGGTTTTAGAACGAACAACAGAACACTATAGGCAAAATTTCGGGAAAATCGGTTAAAAGTCGCGGCTTGTAAGGGCTCAAGAAGCAAAATCGGGAGATCGGTTTATATGGGACCTATATCATGTTCTTGGCCGATTTGGATCGTACTTGGCACTGTTGATGGAAGCCATAACAGAACACTATGTGAAAAATTTCAGCCTAATCAGATGAAAATTGCGGCTTCCAGGTACTCAAGAAGTCAAATCGGGAGATCGGTTTATATGGGACCTATATCATGTTTTCTACCGATTTGGATCGTACTTGGCACAGTTGTTGGGAGTTATAACAGAACACCATGTGCAAAATTTCAGTCAAATCGGATGAAAATTGCGGCTTCCAGGGTCTCAAGAAATCAAATCGGGAGATAAGGGAGATCGGTTAATAGGAGACCCATAACATGTTCTTGACCGATTTGGACCGTACTTGAAGCAATTTTTGGGAGTCATAACAGAACACTATGTCCAAAATTTCAGCCAAATCGGACAAAAACTGGGGCTCCCAGGGGCTCAAGAAATCAAATCGGTGTATATGGGACCTATATCATGTTCTTGACCGATTTGAACGGTACTTGGCATAGTTGTTAGGAGTTATAACAGAATACTATATGCAAAATTTCAGCCATATTGGACAAAAACTGGGGCTCAAGAAGTCAAATCGGGAGATATGGGAGATCGGATAATATGCGACTCATGTCATGTTCTTGGCCGATTTGGACTCTACTTGCCACAGTTGTTGGAAGTCACAACAGAACACAATGTGCAAAATATCGACAAAATCGGACTAGAATTGTGGCTTCCAGGTGCTCAGGAAGTTAAATCGGGACATCGTTTTTTATGAGAGCTATATCAGGTTGTAAACCGATTTAGACCGTTCTTGGCACTGATGTTGGAAATCATTACGGAATACTTTGTGCAAAATTTTAGCCAAATCGGCCAAAAATTGCGGTTTCCAGAGGCTCAAGAAATTAAATCAGGAGATCTTTTTATATGGGAGCTATATCCAAATCTCAACCGATATAACCCATTGACAATCCCCAACGACCTACATCAATATTAAGAATCTTTTCAAAATTTTAAGCAGCTAAGTTTACGCGTTCGACCGCTATCGTGATTTCGAAAGACGGACGGACGGACGGACATGGCTAGTTGGAATCAAAATGTCAAAACGATCAATATTTCGAGGTGTTACAAACGGAATGACTAGATTAGAATACCCACATCCTTTGGTGATGGGTATAAAAATCAGGAATTCTGTGCTTTTAAAAAAATCCCTCATTATTTTCCATACCACGACCCTTGGTCGGTTAATGTCTGGTATTATATCCCCACCTAAGTGCCAGTGTCTGTTAGCTGCGAGATCCCGGCAATTAAATGGGAGATGTTCCGATGTCTCAACTCGTTGTCCTATTTATGCCCTTTTTATACCTCATTATACTGACCTTCTTCTTATGACAAAACTGTGCTTTATAGGGCGCAAACAACATAGCGATTTTTTTTTTGAGAAATATTTCGCCTGCGGTGCCTTTCTTTCATTTTTCTCAACAGACTTTCATATATAGCCAAAAACAAAAATATTTTCAAAAAAATTTCGATTGTGGCGCTTTTTAATTTTTTCAACAAACTGCCTTATATATAAAAAATTTCACACTTTCTTCCATATTCGTAATCTACTCGCTAATACCTTTTCTTTGATACCCATATTGCCTATTTTAACAGGGTTCAAAGTCTCAAGACCCCGTAAGTCGTTCGCGGCTCCAATTTTTATACAGGTTTTTGCATATTCATAATCTAGTCGCTGGTACATTTCAATTGAAACCCATATTGCGTGTATCAGCGGGTTGGCTCCTAGGGGACCCTGGATCCTGGATGGACGAAAAATGGACAGATTCGTGTTCCTGGAGCCAAAATTAGACGGGGGTGAAAAATATGAAAAAATAGGTGCTGTACCCCATAAATTGCATTTTCCCCTTCTTAATTCCTTTTAGTAATAGCCTGGTCGTCTCAAGATCCGATTCTCCCCATAGGATTTTCGGCGTCCTACCGACCTTTTTTTTGCTTTCACCCACGCTCTTAACTCAGACTTCATAGACCGAAATGTTTTGGGTTAACCAAGTTTATGGAAGGCAGTCCTCTGGCTTTCACTGTCAAATCGTCTGTTTTTCATTCCTCCTTACTCCCTACTCCCGACACCCAAATGATGCGAATTTTGCCATCCTCAGAGAAGGATCCCCTTCTTACACTCCAAGATTGTTCATGACCTTACCGTCCTGCTTTCTATTGCCCTTAAGGTCATTCTACTTTCCGTAAAAACATTTACACACGACGTTCTCGCGTTAATACCACTCCAGCATTTCACGCATTCCGTTATCGCCCGGATCTCCACCAGCAGGACCGTATTATGGTCAGGCAGTCTAAAACAGATCTCAGTCCCTGGGTTCTCCATGTAGACTCCCAGGCCCACTCTGTCCCCTAGGTTTGATCCATCTGTGTAGTATGATCTTTCGGATGGCAATACCAGAGATCAGTTAATCCAAGACCGTGCCTCGGGCAGGAATGCTTCGCACTCTCCCTCAAGTGCAATCTCTGGTATTCGATCGGCAACCTTTTCTATTCCATCCAGGCTTCCTATTGTCGCCTTGACTATACCGCATTGGTGTGACCTGCTCCTATTCTCTATCCATTCTCCCATCGCCTTAAGTCTCATAGCCTCAGTGGCTGCCTCACACTTAATCTGTATGTCAATGGGTCGGACATCTAGAATCGTATCCAATGTCCTAGTGGGCGTGGTCCTCATCGTTCCGCTTATGCCAAGACAAAATGTTCTCAGAACCTGTTGTATTACCTTATGTTGCACCTTTTCTACATCGAGAACCAAATTACTGAGGCGTAAGTAAGTATTGGTCTAATCACGCTCCTGTAGAGCCAGTGGACTATACCCGGATTCAGACTAAATGCCTTCTAGTCCAGGAGATTTGTAAGGTACGAAAGAGTGTGAAACTCTACAAACACTATCGTAAGTAACAAGTCTCTTCGCCCTATCAGCCATATTACCCTTCTCTGTGACAATCAAATTGATTTGAGCCTCTTCCTTGAGCTCATATCCTCGAGAATGTGTGATAAGCAAATGCCATAGAGTCCCACGAGGGGACTTGGTCCATTCCCCAACCGGCTTCCGTAGATTTCCCATACAAAAAAATGTAAATTTGCCCATGAACATTCCATTATGGAACAGGACCAAACATCTTACATATCAATGAGTGCAGTACGAGGCCACCGTAGCGCAGATGTAAGTATGTCCGCCTTTGACGTTGAGCGCCTGGGTTCGAATCCTGGCGAGTTTTTTAGAAAAAAACATTTTTCAGCGGTGGTTTTTCCCTTTAAATGCTGACAACATTTGTGAGGTACTATGCCATGTTAAAACTTATCTCCAAAGCGGTGTCGCACTGCGGCACGCCGTTCGGACTCGGCTATAAGAGGAGACCCCTTATCATTGAGCTTAAACTTGAATAGGACTGCACTCATTGATATGTGAGAATTTTGCCTTTGTTGCTTAGTGGAATGTTCGGATAGGAAATTTGGAATTTGCTGTCCGATTCAAGTTTAATCTCAATGATACGGGGCCTCCTTTTTATAGCCGAACGGCGTGCCGCAGAGCAACACCTCCTTGGAAGGAAGTTTTTACAAGGTTGCCATACGATTTTTTCAAAAGGAAAAACCACGCGCTGTAAATGTTTTCCAATGTTCTCGTCAGTTTTCGAACCTAGGCGTTTAACGTCATAGGCGGACATGCTACCCACTGCGCTACGGTGGCCTTTATATGCTTATACCTTTTTACCAACTGACAATCTGTACTTCCCCCATCGAGTCCTTCAGGGTTTGATGAGTGGTTTCAAGTCTGGTCGCCCACTTTCACCAATCCTAAACAATATATACTTATGGTCCAAAAGACTACCCTTCTTCGATACGGCCCAATCATTGATCTCATAATCCTGAATATTAGCCAATGTCAGATCAACAATTTCCTGTTTAGTAGATAGTAGATCACAAGTGGCGTCCTTTTCCCTATTACAGAGGCTTAAACCATTCTCCAAAATAAATTGGAGAACACTCTCCCATAATGCTGGTGTCTGAACTGCTCCAATATAAAATTCGTATTCCTCGTTCAACAGTATTGGATGAGGTCTCTCACCGCCAATGGAGGTGGAAACTGCTGATCATCATGCGAAAAGTATGGGGATGAAATCAAAAGTCCCTAACCGCCGCATGACAAGTCTAAGGCCCATATTAGCCGCATTTATTGCTCGATTTCGTTGAAATTAGGCACGATGTTGTCTTAGAATTTCTGACAATGGTATCAAATATGGTCTAGATCGGGAAATATAGACCGATCCCTCCATTTTAAGGTCTACAGAAGCCTCATTTATTTCGGATTTTGCTGTTTGTTTTGGCACCGTTTGTTGTTTTAAGACCCTCGACTTCGGCATCGAATATGGTCCAGAGCGGACAATCTATTATATAAAAATGAAATTGTTGCGCTTCGTTTGTTTGTTTGTCTGTTCCGTATAGACACAAAACCGGCTGAACCTATTTTCATGAAATTTTCAAAAAAGGATACTACATTTTTTGATATCCGAAGGGGGAGCGGACTCTCCCCCATAACCCAATTTTCAAAAACGAACGATCTCGGAGATGCCTGCACCGATTTAAACGAATTTTTGTATGCCGCCTTATGTTACCCCAAAAAAAACGAAATTGTTAAAAAATTTTGGGGTCAAATAATCTGGGGGACGCCCCATCCCAAGCCCCACCCGAGCGGACATGTGTACCCATTTTGGCAATATGGGTATCAAATGAAAGGTATTTAAGAGTAGAGTACGAATTTGGTATACAAATTGCACTCTTAGTTTTAGAGAGGGTCCCTCACCCCAAAAAAAGCCCAAGAGGACACTTTCACCGCTTTGGACAATATGGGTGAACTTTGCATTAAAATGTTGCCCTAAGTGTCGGAGGGCCCCCACCCCCAAAAACACCACCCAACAGGACACTTTAACCGCTTTGAGCAACATGGATATCAAATGAAAGGTTTTCAAAAGTAGAATTCAAATCTGATTTTTTTTGTGTCTGAGGGCCCTCCCCACCCCCCTAAACCCCCAGCAGAACATATTTACCGACTGGGACAATATGGGTGTCAAACGAAAGATATTTGGAAGCTGAGTACATATCTGTTATAAGAATTTGGTCCAAAATGGGCATAAATGTCCAACGTCACAAAAGAGGTATCGAATGAAAGGACGTGTAGTTCGATCGGGATAGTATGTCAATTATAAGATAGGTTATCATAGACCTATCTATATTTCGAATCCAATGTTGTTATAAGGATTCAAATATCTCGGTCACGTCCTATCGTTCCGCAGGACACTAGATCGCGACAATAAAAGACTCAAATAAATTGTCGTTTGGTTCTTAGCGTCGCCCAATAAATGCAAGTCCAAACTGTCATGTAGGATGTTTAAGAATATATTGTACTCAATGAAAGGACGTGTCAGAGGGGGATTTCCCCCTGTCCTACAGAAAAATAGAAAGGAATTAAAAATAATATAAAATTATATATGAAGGCCAATCGGGATAGAATAGGTCAAAAATTAAAGGTCTTTGGCAGTAGAGTACATTTTTTACCCTCAAATTGGGATGGACACAAGAGGACCTGCGGATCTTTAAGAATGTGACATCCCAAGTGGTCGCTTTGAAATATGATTTTGAATGTAGATAACCAATACAAAAAAAAAATTAATTAGTGTGAATCTGAACGAGACCCGTAGCCCTGAATATCGATAGCCTCCTTCAAAATGCTTGACCTTATGGGGCTCAAACAAAATCGTGCTATAGCACAATGCTGATATTACTTCAGGGTCCGCCTCTAAACTCCCTTCAAATCTACCTTGCCAACTATGGCGATAAATATTGGGTTGCCCAAAAAGTAAATGCGGATTTTTCATATAGTCGTCGTTGACAAATTTTTTCACAGCTTGTGACTCTGTAATTGCATTCTTTCTTCTGTCAGTTATCAGCTGTTACTTTTAGCTTGCTTTAGAAAAAAAGAGTAAAAAAGTATATTTGATTAAAGTTCATTCTAAGTTTTATTAAAAATGCATTTACTTTCTTTTAAAAAATCCGCAATTACTTTTTGGGCAACCAATAATAGGTATTTGATGGTAGAAAACGAATTTGATATCCAATTTTAAGGTCAATTTGACTATATGGGACTCAAAAGAAATTTATTTGACACTAGAGCATGAATCTGATATATGGGGATCTGCCTCATCCCCTAAAACACCCCCATACGGGACATATTTACCGACCATAGCAATATAAGGCTCCAATGAAAGGCATTTGGGAGAAGAGCAAATTGAACATTCCACTAAGCAACAGGGCCAAACTTCTCACATATCAATGAGTGCAGTCCGATTTAAGTTTAAGCTCAATAATAAGGGGCCTCCTTTTTATAGCCGAGCCCGAACGGCGTGCCGCAGTGCGACACCTCTTTGTAGAGAATTTTACATAGCTTAGTACCTCACAAATGTTGCCAGTATTAGGAGGGGAAACCACCACTGAAAATTTGTTTGTGATTGTCTCGCCAGGATGCGAACCCAGACGTTCAGCGTCATAGGCGGACATGCTAACCTCTGCGCTACGATGGCGTGACCATATAGCGCTCACATAAAATAAGAGAGTAAAAGACGTCGCAGCAGAGCAGGCCCTGTCCAGGCGCATTTTTTACCCGATTTGGCGTGAAATATCTGAAAGGCCGTACCAGCGCTCCCAAACAGGTCGTATTTCCTGACGTGACCATATAGCGCTCAGATAAAATAAGAGAGTAAAAGACGGCGCAGCGGAGCGGGCCCTGTCCAAGCACATTTTTTACCCGATGTTAGGCATTTTCATATCCGTGTTCATCTTTTTTCCATATTTGTATATAGCTGCCATATACACCGATCTCCCGATTTTGGGTTTTGGGCCCATAAAGGTGCATTTATTATTAAATTTTGCTGAAATTTGGCGCATTGACCTATGTTAGGCTGTCAACATCCTTGCCCTATATGATTGAGATCGGTCTATATTTGGATGTAGCTGCCACATACACCGATCTCCCGATTTAAGATCTTGGGCTCATAAATATTATTAGACATCCATGCCTTATATACATTTGGATATAGCTGCCATAAAGACCGATCTCCCGATTTATTCCTTATGCCCGATTTCACTGAAATTTGGCTCAGTGAACTCCCTCTGACATTCGCGTTCAATACGACCCCCATTGGTCTATATTTTGCTACAGTTGGTCCAATCGGATCATATTTCGATATAGCAGCTATGGGTTCATCATTTATGAAGCTATATCAATGGATTGTAACAAAAGGTGGTTTCCCGAGGCGTTGGGTATCCAAATTTCGGACTGCGCCAACTTTGGAAGTCCTTTTGACTTTTTATACCCTCCACCATAAGATGGGGGGTATACTAATTTCGTCATTCTGATTGTAACTACTCGAAATATTCGTCTGAGACCCCATAAAGTATATATATTCTTGATCGTCGTGAAATTTTATGTCGATCTAGCCATGTCCGTCCGTCTGTCCGTCCTTCCGTCCGTCCGTCCGTCTGTCTGTCGAAAGCACGCTAACTTCCGAAGGAGTAAAGCTAGCCGCTTGAAATTTTGCACAAATACTTCTTATTAGTGTAGGTCGGTTGGTATTGTAAATGGGCCATATCGGTCCATGTTTTGATATAGCTGCCATATAAACCGATCTTGGGTCTTGAATTCTTGAGCCTCTAGAGTGCGCAATTCTTATCCGATTGGGACGAAATTTTGCACGACGTGTTTTGTTATGATATCCAACAACTGTGCTAAGTATGGTTCAAATTGGTCCAAAACCTGATATAGCTGCCATATAAACCGATCTTGGGTCTTGACTTCTTGAGCCTCTAGAGTGCGCAATTCTTATCCGATTGGAATGAAATTTTGCACGACGTGTTTTGTTATTATATCCAACAACTGTGCCAAGTACGGTTCAAATCGGTCCATAACCTCATATAGCTGCCATATAAACCGATCTTGGGTCTTGACTTCTTGAGCCTCTAGAGGGCGCAATTCTTATCCAATTTGAATGAATTTTGGCACGTAGTATTTTGTTATGATATCCAACAAATGTGCCAAATAAGGTTCAAATCGGTTCATAACCTGATATAGCTGTCATATAAACCGATCTTGGGTCTTGACTTCTTGAGCCTCTAGAGGGCGCAATTACTATCCGATTTGGCTGAAATTTAGCATGACGTCTTTTGTTATGACTTCCAACAACATTTCTAAGTATGGTTTAAATCGGTTCGTAACCTTATATAGCTGTTATATAAACGGATCTGGGATCTTGACTTCTTGAGCCTCTAGAGATCGCAATTATTATCCGATTTGCCTGAAATTTTGTACGACGGATTCTCTCATGACCATTAACATACGTGTTTATTATGTTCTTAATCGGTCTATAGCCCGATACAGCTCCCATATAAATCGATCTCTCTATTTTACTTCTTGAGCCCACAAAGGGTGCAATTCTTATTCGAATTGGCTGACATTTTACACAGGTCTCCAAAATATAATTTAATTGTGGTCCAAACCGGACCATATCTTGATATCGCTCTAATAGCAGAGCAAATCTTTTCTTATATCCTGTTTTGCCTAAGAAGAGATGCCGGGAAAAGAACTCGACAAATGCGATCCATGGTGGAGGGTATATAAGATTCGGCCCGGCCGAACTTAGCACGCTTTTACTTGTTTCTTTTTTGTTTCCCTCTTTGTGATGCTCTGTGCCTAATGTCCTGCAATGGAATCCTTATTTTTCTTATTCTCTCTCTCCCATCTTATTCGATTGCTCTTCTATATTCCCTTTGTTAATTTAAATGATGTTCGTCCATCAAGCTTTTCAACTCAAGTTCTATTGCAATGAAAAAACCCTCCAGAGATTTTTGAGCGTTTTTTGAAATGTGCTGCCAAAGTGGGTCTGTGTTTTAGTTTGGCATTTTTGTCTTTTTCATTTCGAAATGAAACGTAAATGGTCAAATTGCGTATTTTCAAGTGTCATTTGTCAGTAATGGCTGTGGTGCTGCTGGTGCTTGTTTCTCTTGTTGCCTTTTGCTTGTCTCCATCAGCTGGTATGGCATTTGGAATGCATCGCCTTTTCATGATGGGGGCAACTTAAAAGTCTGTTTTAATGCATACTGGGACAACGAACATGTACCGCATGACTGGACTGGCTGAATGACACAAATGGTTGTCAATTGAAATATGACTTAGAATTTACGAAATCGAGAGCTTTGAAGAGTACAATAATGGCAAATGAAAAAAGAAGGTTATGAAATCGCTAAAGCTGTCATCGTGTTTAATGCCATAGAAATATTGCAGAGATGTTTTAAGAGTTCTGCAGCAAAAGAGGTCAATGGTTGCCTGCAAAGTTTTTTAAAATCCCGTCGAGCAGAGTCCTAGATGTGGATAAAGCAGGTACTTAGCAGTATCTTAGGCTCTTATAGCATCATAAATGAATACAAGCGCCGCCCTTGACAATTTTAAGACTCTTTACTAAAGTTCCACGGAATATCTCCTCTATGCCAATTCATTGCTGTTGATGTTGGGACGGATCGATTTTAATTATCATTGACATCATGAATACATTTAAATCATGGGGCCTTTGACCAATATCTCGAGGTGTTCCAAACTGTCTGACGAATTGAATGTACCCCCAACCTATAGACTTTTCTACAAAATCCGATTTCAATTCATCCCGTTAAAGTGGCAAAATCAAAAATCTCTCAATATTGCAATTTGGCTTAAATTGTTGAAGTTTTTGCCAAACTAACACAAAAAAAAATCGAAATTCCTAAAACAATCCTCCACCATATTTCATGCCTAAGGTATTTACTGGCATAGTATTGTCAGCAGCATATAGCAGCTTGTTTCAAAAAAAACACAAATTCCACCGAACTTTGGCAATTCAAGTTGCCCTTGCCACCCATAATGGCAGCGCCAACGCCAACACCAACCCCAAAAACCACATTCACTGTCCAAATGATTGCATGCCACCAATTGACCAAAGTTATGAAGGACTATAAAAGGACTGAATGTCGGTTAGCTCCTTTTATGCACATGAAACTTAAATGCATGCTCAACATTCACACCAGTGGTCAGACCCTGAGTTGCAATTACGAATAGGGGGTTACGCTGTAGATACTTCCTTCACAGAATTGTTCATCGACCAACTTTTCCCGGCTCTCTTTCGCTGTATATGTGAATGATGGCAGGCAGAAGATTTTGTTTTTTTTTTTTTTGGATTGAAATAAACGGAAATTTGGCCAATTAAAATAGGAAGCGTGAAATTGAGTTTTGTGGACACCTTGCACTTGGATGCAATATGGATCACTCATACATGCAGGCTGGTGATGCTGATGTTGCTTTTTCCAATGCATGTGGTAGAAATGTGGGCCATTATAACTCTATGAAACATCAATGATTTACAATGGATGTCTTTTAATTATGACTATTTCATAAAGAATGAAATTGCCTTTAACAAAAATCCCAATAAACTTACAGTCATTTTAATGATCACCATCTTTATGTTCTTGGTCAATACTTAAAGTCCTCAAAAGTCTTTACATTTGGGTCCCATATTGTCTCAATCGCCCCTCGAAGCCAAAAATGTACGCGATTTGACCAAAACCCACACAAAATCTAGCTTAACATCCTCAGAAGCCTCATTGTTTATCTGATTTAGCTAAAATTTGGTATATGAACTACCTCTGCGGTACCGTAGTCTGTCCTTCCTTCTTTGGTTCTTTTATTTGGTCCCATATTGTTGCGATTGGTCTTCATGTTCGCTTGGTGAGTTTTGGGGGTGCAACGGCCTTCATAACGCTTGGCTCTCAGTTTGGATTTTAATTTTGTATTCTACTGCCAAATACCTTTTATTTGAGTTCTATATTGGCCCGATTGGTCTACATGCCCGCTCGGAGGTCCTTTGAGAGGGGTGATCCCCTCTGTTTCTTTACACCAAATTGTCGATGTTGTTTTGGTTTTTGCATTATTATAGGGTTTCCAAAGAAAAATTAACTTAAAACGATTCACACATCTTTGACATCGGACTTAAGAATATTGAAATATGGGAGAAGATCCCCTCACTATCAGATGTACAATATTTCAAAGTTCCGATCGTTTAACCACTGGACTGTTTTTACCGGTTCAAAGCCAAATAGACTCAAAAACGACTGAACCGATTTTCATGAAATTTCCACAGATGGGTACTACACTTTTTGATAACCGAAGGGGGAGCGAACTCTCCCCCATACCCCAATTTTCAAAAACGACCGATCTCGGAGATGCCTGCACCGATTTAAGCGAAATTTTGTATGCCTTCTTATGGTACTCCAAATACAAGAAATTGATAAACATTTTTGGGGTCAAATAATCTGGGGGACGCCCATCCCAAGCCCCACCCGAGCGGACATGTGTACCGATTTTGACGATATGGGTATCAAATGAAAGGTATTTAAGAGTAGAGTACGAATTTGGTATACAAATTTCACTCTTAGTTTTCGGGAGGTTTTACCGCTTTGTACCATATGGGTATCAAATGAAAGGTATTTAAGAGTATAGTACGAACTTTGCATTAAAATGTTGCCCTAAGTGTCGGAGAGCCCCCACCCACAAAAACACCACCCAACAGGACACTTTAACCGCTTTGAGCAATATGGGTATCAAATGAAAGGTATTTAAGAGTATAGTACGAACTTTGCATTAAAATGTTGCCGTAAGTGTCGGAAGGCCCCCACCCCTAAGCCAACACCAAACACCCACCCAACAGGACACTTTAACAGTTTTGAGCAATAAAACGACTTAAACGGACTTAAGAATATTGAAATATGGGAGAAGATCCCCTCACTATCAGATGCACAATATTTCAAAGTTCGGATCGTTTAACCACAGGACAGTTTTTACCGATTCAAGGCCAACATTGTTGGTGTATATCATAGGGGTCTGCTTAATAAAGCTGGTGATATTTATAAGATCTATGGCCATGTAAAACTTCTCCGTTGCTCACCAACATGCTGTTCGGGGTGGTCTATAAAAATTAGGTCCGCTATTATTAAACTGAAATTTGAATTGGACAGCAGTCATTGATATGGCTAAAATGGCTGCGAGGTTTCATGATTATGGTGGGAATCTAACGAGCGGCCGAAATCAAGGCGTATTTACTTGTTATACCCACCGCTGAAAGTTGGGTCTATAATAATTTTGTGATTATGTTTGCAACACATGGAATTATCCATTTAAAATTCTTTAAAGTATATCGTCGTATAAATTTCAGATTACCTGGCTATGGTGGCGCATCTGTCTGTTGAAACCACGCTACAGTCTTTACAGAGATATTGAGCTGAAATTTTGCATAGACTCTTTTTTTTTTTGACCACAGGCGGATTAAGTTCGAATATGTGCTATGCCAGACTATATCTTGATATAGATTCTGCTAAAAATTTTTTTTTCCGTAACCAACTTCTGTCAAACCAGAAAAAATTAAAGATTCTAGGAACCGAGCTATATCAGGCTATAAACCGTATTACAGTCGTAACAGAAGACCGCATGCAAAATTTCAGCCAAACTGGACAAAAATTGCGGCTTGGGAGCTATATCAGGTTATAGAACCGATTCGAACCGTTTTTGGAACAGTCGTTAAAAGTCAAAACAAAACACCACAGGCTCAACTTAAGCCAAATCGGACAAAAATTGCGGCTTGTAAGGGCTCAAGAAGTCAAATCGGGAGATCGGTTTATATGGGAGCTATATCTAATTCTGAACCGATATGGTGCATTTGCAATCCCCGAAGACCTACATTAATATTAAGTATCTGTGAAAAATTTCAAGAGGCTAGCTTTACGCGTTCGACAGCTATGTTGATTTCGACAGACGGACGGATGGTTCAAATCGGTCCATAACCTGATATAGCTGTTGTATAAACCGATGTCGGATCTTGACTTCTTGAGGCTGTAGACGGCGCATTTCTTATCCGATTTGGGTGAAATTTGGTCGGTGGTGTTTTGTTTTGACTTCCAACAATTGTGCCAAGTATGGTCCAAATCGGTTCATAACCTGGTGTAGCTGCTATAAAACATCGGGAGCTTTTATAACATCCACCATGGGATGGAAGTACACAAATTTCGTCATTCAGTTCGTAACACCTCGAAATATTTGTCTGAGACCCATTTATTATATATTCCTGATCGCCACAACATTTTAAGTCCATCTGGCCATGTCCGTCCGTCTGTCTGTCGATAGCACGCTTTCTTTCGACAGAGTAAAGCTGGATATAGCTGCCATATAGACCGATTTCTCGATTTAAGTTTTGGGGCCATAAATGGCGCATTTATTGTCCGATTTTGCCAAAATTTGGGACAGTGGGTTGTGTTAGGCGCTCCGACATCCTTCGTCAATTTGGCCCTGATCGGTCCAGATTTGGGTATAGCTGCCATATAGACTGATCTCTCGATTTAAGGTTTTGGACCTATACAAGGCGCATTTATTGTCCGATGTCGCCGAAATTTGCGACAGCGAGTTATGTTGGGCACTTCGAAATTTTTTTTCAATTTGGTCCAAATCGGTCCAGATTTGGATATAGCTGCCATATAGACCGATCCGCCGATTTGGGGTCTTAGGCCCATAAAAGACGCATTTATTGTCCGATGTCGCCGAAATTTGGGATAGTCAGTTAAATTAGGCCCCTCGATATCTTTCTGCAATTTGGCCTAGATCGGTGCAGATTTGGATATAGCTGCCATATATACCGATCTCTCGATTCAGGTCTTGCGCCCATAAAAGACGCATTTATTGTCCGATTTTGCCAAAATTTGGGACACTGAGTTATGTTAGGCCCTCTGACATCATCGGTCAATTTAACCCTGATCGGTCCAAATTTGGATATAGCTGCCATATAGACCGGTCTCTCGATTTAAGGTTTTTGACCTATATAAGGCGCATTTATTGTCCGATGTCGCCGAAATTTAGGACAGTGAGTTATGTTGGGCACTTCGATATTTTTTTTCAATTTGGTCCAGATCGGTCCAGATTTGGATATAGCTGCCATATAGACCGATTTCTCGATTTAAGGTTTTGAACCCATAAAAGACGCATTTATTATCCCATGTCGGCGAAATTTGGGACAGTGAGTTGTGTAAGGCCTTCCGATATCCTTTTTCAATTTGGTCCGAATCGGTCCAGATTTGGATATAGCTGCCATATAGACCGATCCGCCGATTTGGGGTCTTAGGCCCATAAAAGGCTCATTTATTGTCCGATGTCGCCGAAATTTGGGATAGTCAGTTAAATTAGGCCCCTCGATATCTTTATGCAATATGGCCCAGATCGGTTTAGATTTTGATATAGCTGCCATATAGACCGATCTCTCGATTTAAGGTCTTGGTCCTTGGTGATATTTACGACAGTGAGTTGTGTTAAGCCGCTCGACATCCTTCTGCAATATGGCACAGATCGGTTCAGATTTGCAAACAGCTGCCATATAGACCGATCTCTCAATTTAAGGTTTTGGACCCATAAAAGGCGCATTAATTGTCCGATTTCGCCGAAATTTGGAGCAGTAAGTTGCGTTAGGCTCTTCGAAATTTTTCTGCAACTTGGCCCAAATCGGTCCAGATTTGAATATAGCTGCCATATAGGCCGATATCTCCATTTAAAGTCTTGGCCCCATAAAAGGCGCATTTATAATCCGATTTCACTGAAATTTGACACAGTGACTTATGTTAGACTTTTCGCCATCCGTCTCGTATATGGTTCAGATCGGTCTATTTTTAGATAGCTACTAAAAAGACCAATATTTTGTTATACATAATTGAACAATGACTTGTACTTATTAGAATTTCGTCCAAATCGGAGCATATTTCGATATAGCTGCTATGGGGCATAAGGTGTGCATTTTTCGCCGGATTTTGACCAAAGGTGGTTTACGTATATGCCCGAGGTGGTGGGTATCCAAAGTTCAGCCCGGTCGAACTTAACGCCTTTTTACTTGTTTGTTATCATACAGATTTACAAACTACAGATGGTTCAATTGGGATCAACATTTATTGCACTTGCTGACAAAAAGGGGCCATGGCAAAAAAACAAGAAAAACTCTTTCATTTTCAAGAACATTTTATGCATTCTTTTGGTTGTGTTTCATTTTTTCCACGTACCATAGTTGTACTGTTTTTCATAAAAATTTCAATTAGGGTTTGTGCGTTTTTTTTTCTGCATGACCAGAATGTGACCATTGCCGTGGGTGTGTGAGTGAACTAGCGATTGCTTCTTTCGATGGTGGTTTAGGTTGAAAGACGGTTGCTAAGGAATTTTTCCTATTCATTGATGGAATTTTTCCTTTTACACGGTATTGGTGATTGGTTAATGAAATGGGGTGAGTGGCTGAGTGAGGAGGGTAAAATAGTTCAGCAGTTGAATATTTGAAAAGTTTAATAATTGAAGAGCTTAATGTGGTTGTATTTTTAACCAGGCGAATAGGTCAATGAGAAATTTTCAAACTGCTTAAAAAAGTTTGAGTTTAAAAGTGAGCAAGTTTAATGGATTTAATATGGGGAAATGGTGTCAAAAGGCTGAGCAAAAGAGTTGAAATTCATAAGCTTAGCTGTAATCCAAAGTTATTTATAAAGACTACACTAGTCGTGTTTGCTTAGCTTTGCCTCTACCCAAAAAGGTGGTTTGAAAATAAAAAGTTTGAAGCTGGTTCGCAGAGATTTGTAGGGTCATGGATCCTTCTGGTGTATGAATTCGCTCGGATGGTTTAGGGTCATTAGCGTTTAGGTTTTAGATATACTCCATTGTAAAAAGTCTTTATTCCAGCTCGATATTTTCATGATGTCCGATTTAGGAGTGTTTTCGGGGGTGAGGTGTTCCCTTACACTCTTGGCCCTGAAAAAAATATCATCATCGTGCTCTACTCTCAAATACCATTTATTTCAACCCCATATTGCCATTGGTTTAAGGGAAGTTTATGGGATGAGAAGTCTTCAAATATTTGGCCCCAAAATTTGTATGCTTCGGGTGGTGTTTTGGGAAAGGGCCGGTGCCCCAAATACATGGCCCCACTTTTGGACATCAGATTCGTATACTACTCCCAAATACCTTTATTTGAGCCCCATATTGCGATGGTCAGTAAATAATTGGTGTTTGTGGGGTGATTTAGGGAAGGGGTAGAACCCCAATATCTTGCATTTGAGCCTCACATTGACGTGGTTGGTAAATATGCCCGATTTAGGGGTATTTTGGGGAGTGGGGTGGTCCCCCAAACACTAAGCCTTGAAAATACATCAGTACCGTGCTCTATTCTCATATATTTGAACCCCATATTGCCATTGGCCTCAAAATTGGATATCAAATTAGTTTTCTAATCTCAAATACCATTCACTAAAATCCTTTATTGAAAAGGCCAACAAATATGTCCGGTTTGGAGTATGGGCCCTAAATACTATCAATATCGAGCTCCACTCTCTTGAAGACCCAAATTGTCTTGGTAAGCAAATACGTCCTACTTGGTGTTTCCATGGTGGTGGAACGTCCCCTAGACATTTCGTCCCGAATGTTGATGCCAGATTCATGGTCTACTCCCAAATACCCTTCATTAGAGCTCCATTTTTCCATAGTCGGCAAATATGTCCGGTTTGGGAAGTGTTTTGGGGGATGGGGCGACCACTCAGTGACTTGATTTTGAAAATATATATCAGATTCGTGTTCTACTCTAAAATAGCTCTTATTTGAGCCCCATATTGCAATGGTCAGCAAACACTTCCTATTTGGGTGGTGTTATGGGGGTGGGGTGGCCCCATACACACTTTTTCCGAACATTGATATCAGATTCCTGCTTTACTTCCAAAGACCTTTCATTTAACTCCCATATAGCTATGGTCTCAAATTTGTCTTTTTTGGAGGATGTTCTCGGGGCGGCCCCCAAACACTTGGTCCCACATCTGGATATCAGATTCGTATTCTACACTCAAGTGCCTTTGTTTAAGCCCCATATTGCCATGGTTCGTAAATAAGTCCTATTTGGGTGGTGTTTTGGGGAAGGGGAGGACCCCTGGAAACTTTGTCCCAAATTTGGATATCAGATTCGCATTCTACTCGCAAATACCTTTCATTTGAGCCCCATATTGCCATGGTCGGTAAATATGTCCGATTTAGGGGTGTTTTGAGGGAAGGGGTGGTCCCCCAAACACTTGGTCCGACAACTAGATATCATATACGTTTTCTAACTTTAAATACCTTTCATTTGAGTCCCATATTATCGTGATTAGTGTATATATATATTTGGTAGGTTTTGGGGTGGGGCGCCCCCCCGTAGGTACCCCATCCGAAATTTGAGTACCAATTTTTGTTTGTAGATTACTATAAGAGAGCACACAAAATTTCGCTTAAATCGCACCACCTATCTCCGAGATCTGTTGTTTCTGAAAATAAGAGTAAGGGGGAGGGTCCGTTCCCCCTTCACATACAAAAAATGTAGTATCCTATTTTCACCACGGGATCATTATGCAGCATCTGTGAAAATTTCAAGAAAATCGGTTCAGCCGTTTCTGATTCTATGAGGAACACACAAACAAACAAACACAAATTGATTTTTATACCCTCCACCATAGGATGGGGGTATAGTAATTTCGTCATTCTGTTTGTAACACCTCGAAATATGCGTCTAAGACCCCATAAGGTATATATTGTATATATTCTTGATCGTCGTGACATTTTAAGTCGAACTAGCCATGTCCGTTCGTCCGTCCGTCTGTCCGTCCGTCCGTCTGTCCGTCTGTCCGTCTGTCCGTCTGTCCGTCCGTCTGTCCGTCCGTCTGTCTGTCCGGCCGTCCGTCCGTCTGTCCGTCCGTCCGTCTGTCCGTCCGTCCGCCTGTCCGTCCGTCCGTCTGTCCGTCCGTCTGTCTGTCCGTTCGTCTGTCCGTCCGTCCGTCCGTCGGTCCGTCCGTTTGTCGGTCAGTCCGCCTGTCTGTCGAAAGCACGCAAACTTTTGAAGGAGTAGAGCTAGCTGCTTGAAATTTTGCACAAATACTTCTTATTAGTGTAGGTCTGTTGGGATTGTAAATGGACCAAATCGGTCTATGTTTTGATATAGCTGCCATACAAACCGATCTCGGGTCTTGACTTCTTGAGCCTCTAGAGGGCGCAATTCTCGTCCGATTTGACTGAAATTTTGCACATAGTGTTTTGTTATGATATCCAACAACTTGGCACAGTTTGATTCAAATCGGTCCATAACCTGATATAGCTGTCATATAAACAGATCTGGGGACTTGACTTCTTGATCCTCTAGGGAGCGCAATTCTCATTCGATTTGGGAGAAATTTTGTACAACCCCATTTTGTACAACGGCTTCTCCCATGGCCTTCAACATTCGTGTGCAATATGGTCAGAATCGATCGTGTTTTTTTTATGATATCCAACAACTCTGCCAAGTATGTTTCAAATCGGTACATAACCTGATATAGCTGTCATACAAACCGATCTTGGGTCTTGACTTCTTGAGCCTCTAGAGGGCGCAATTCTCGTCCGATTTTATTGAAATTTTGCACGTAGTGTTTTGGTAGCACTTCCAAAAACTACGCTAAGTATAGTTTAAATCGGTCCATGTTTTGATATAGCTGTTATATAAACAGATCTGGGGACTTGACTTCTTGAGCCTCTAGAGGGCGAATTGCTTTTTCGATTTGAATGAATTTCTGCACGAAGTATTTTGTTATGATATTCAACAACTGAACCAAGTATGGTTCAAATCGGTCCATAACTTGACATAGCTGCCATACAAACCGATCTTGGGTCTTGACTTCTTGAGCCTCTAGAGTACGCAATTCTTATCCGATTTTAATGAAATTTTGCATGACGTATTTTATTCTTACTTTCAACAACTGTGTCAAATAAGGTTCAAATCGGTTCATAACCTGATATAGCTGCCATATAAACCGATCTGGGGATCTTGACTTCTTGAGCCTCTAGAGGTCGCAATTATTATCCGATTTGCCTGAAATTTTTTACGACGGATTCTCTTATGACCATAGCCTGATACAGCTCCCATATAAATCGATCTCTTTATTTTACTTCTTGAGCCCCCAAAGGGGGCAATTCTTATTCGAATTGGCTGACATTTTATACAGGTCTTCAACATTTTAATTGTGGTCCAAACCGCACCATATCTTGATATCGCTCTTATAGCAGAGCAAATCTTTCCTTATATCCTTGTTTGTCTATGTAGAGATGCAGGTAAAGGAACTCGACAACTGCGATCCATGATGGAGGGTATATAAGATTCGGCCCGGCTGCTTTTACCTGTTGTACAGGGTGGCTGATGAAAGCCGCTACCAAAAAAAAATGTAATAACTTTTTTTCTATTTAATAATAATAATTTAATAATTAATTTAATTAATTAATTAATTAATTTAATTAATAATAATTTAATAATTAATTTAATAATTTAATTTAACATGAATAAAAGAAAAATGTATTCCATACACCGAAAAAAAAATGTAGCAATATTCATCATTGTAGCAATATTCATCAGCAACCCTGTATATATAAGAAGAAGATGTGCATGCAGTTTTTGTGCTTTTAGGCATTGTATGTTTCGCCTGATACGATTGCCGCTTTCCCTCCATTGTTAGTCTCCAATTACTTAATTCAGTTGTGTCATTACAAGAGTGTCGACGAGGATAACTCTTTTGCTTCATGAAATGTTTTTCACAACAGTAAATTTTGGAACTTTTAAATTGGCTTATTCATGAGGTTACACAAAATTCTGAGAATTTATAAATTAGTACTCAAATTAATGCCATGGAAGAGAAAAACTTGGCAAAGCCACCCCAGAGGTTTGTACTTTCAAATTAAATTAAATTGTAAATGAAGACAAATTTGGTGTTTCTGCTGTAGACTGCGAGGCATTTGCCTTTGTTCATTTAAATATGATTTAAACAGGTCTGTAAGTAAAGGGAGTTTTTTTTTTAATAAAAATTGACCCATTTGCCTCGGTGTCTTAATGTTAAAAGGGCACAAAGAATTCATTATGCTCTCCTACTTAACCCCTTAACGTTCGACCATGATTTCACTCACTTCCATTGGCTGCACTTGAAATTCATGAGCAAAAATCTGCGTTGTTCTTAACATTGGAACAAGCTTTGGTTTTTTACGCACTCTCGCCTTTGAATAAATTTAGCGTATGGCGATGATGGCAACAATAATGTCGGTGATGATGATGATGATTCAATGTCTGCTCGCCTTTGTGGCTTTTTTATTTTTTTTTGGTACCAAAGTCAATTGTCCTCTGGGTTATTAAAAACGACCAAAGTATTTCTGTTCTGATTGTTTTTCATTGTTGTTTTCAAGTGTTTTAATGCAATTTTTTTCTGCTATGTTCTCGTTCTTTTATTTGCTCAGCTATTCAAGTTCATTATCCATTCAATATGGTGCAAATGGGGGAGGGGTGGGACGAACATAAAATAGGGGAAGTTTTTTGATTGGTTGTATATAAAAAAAATTAATTTTTAAATTGACTTTTACGAAATGATTTTTTTTAATGGAAGGATATTCAGAAAAAAAACAACAATGCAACAGCCAATCTGGGGGAGGGACTGGAAATTTCACATCAGGAAGACGGTATAATGTCAGTAGAACATAGGTTATAAAACCTAAAATGAAAACCAAAGCTCCCCACATTTTGCGATATATCCAAGATGTATAAGAGATGGGTATACCGATTTATACGAATTTTTATCATAATAGTGTTTGGACCTTAAAAGTAACCCAAAAAATAAATTTCATGATCCAATGTTTGAGGAGAAATTTCCACACCAAAAACCCCCTAAAAAAGTCGTAGAGACTTATCGATATAATATCGGACTTAAATGGAATGTAACGGCGGTTTTTGCCGTTAATTCGGACCTTGACACTTGATCCCTATTGTTATACCACACAAGCTGGCTTGATGTACTTCGATACTCCCAAAGTGATTTTGATCAAGTAAGAGCGCACAAAGTTCGTTCGGGCCGAATCTTATATACCCTCCACCATGGATCGCATTTGTCGAGTTCTATGCGCGGTATCTCTTTTTAGGCAAACAAAGAATATTGAATAAGAACTGTTATGCTATTGGAGCTATATCAAGTTATAGTTCGATTCGGACCATAAATGAATTGAATGTTGATGACCATAGTAAATGTCATCAGTCCGTAAAGCTAGCTGCTTGAAATTTTGCACAAACACTACGTTTTGATGTGGGTCGTTGGGGGTTGCAAACGGTTCAGATTTGGATATAGCCCCCATATAAACCAATCCCGGGATTTGACTTCTTGAGCCTTTTTCTTGAGGCTTCTTCTAGAAGCCTAAATCTTCATTCGATTTGGCTGAAGTATGTAACAAAGACTTGTGTTATGACTTCCAACATCCATGATCAGAATCGGTCTATAAACAGATATAGCCCCCATATAAGCCGATCCCCGTATTGGACTTCTTGAGCCTCTAGAAGCCTCATTTCTTATCCGATTTGGAGAGAATTTTGAATAAAATCTTGTGTTATGACTTCCAACATCTATGCCAATTATGATCCGAATCGGTTTATGAACGGATATAGCCCCCATATAAACCATATATAACCCCATATAAACGGATTTGACTTTTTGAGCCCCTAGAAGCCCCAAGCTTCATCCGATTTTATTGAAAATTGGAAAAAAGGCTTGTGTTGTGACTTCCACCATCCATGTAATGTATGATTTGAATCGGTCTTCAAAAAGGTATGTCACTCATATAAACCGTTCCCCGGATTTGACTTCTACAGCCCATAGAAGCCTAAATTTTTACCTAGTTTGATTGAAATTTGATCCAAAACCCTATATATATGCCCCCCTAAGTACCAATATCCCGATATGACTTCTTGAGACCAAACTAATTCAAACACAAACTCAGTTAATGAGGGTCAATTTTTAATGGAATACAATATGGTGTGTTCCAAAGATTTGGCCCGGCTGAACTCAGCACGCTTTTAATGGTTTTAAATGGCATAGTTCCTCACAAATGTCGCCAGCATTGGGAGGAGATAACCACCGCTAAAAATTCAAACCCAGTCATTTAGCATCGCAGACGGACATGCTATCCTCTGCTCTATGGTGGCATACATGCTTACATTGTTTGGTTAATTTTAGCCACCTTGACGATGAAGATCACCCTAACCCCTCGCCTTATCCTAGGTTTACAGGACAATGCCAGGCTCGCTCTGAAAACGCCAGAACGATGCAGTCTCGTCCGGCCGATTTAAATGACTGGAAAGTTTGAATCGCTCACATTTGTTTCTCATTGTCGACAATGGCACTGAAAAGATCCTCCGTTGATGCAACTCCTCTGGGTATAGCAATATAGTTGCTCTTGCTGTAACTTCCGTGCTCAGAGAACTGGGAGTGCAGGGATACTTAGAAGGCACTTTGCGCAAACTAAAAGCTTCACTTCATTCTCTGCAGGACTCCTTCTTGAACATCACCAGAACTCCACCATATTCGTGCCAGCCCTCAAAATTTTGCAAATTTGCCCATGAACATTCCGCCAAGAAATAGGGACAACCCACTCACATATCAAAAGAATTCTGCCTTATTCAAGTTTAAGCTCAGTGATAAGGGGTCTCCTAGTTTTGTAGCCGAATACGAACGGCGTGCGGCAGTGCGACACCTCTTTGAGGAGACATTTTTACATGACTGCCATGCCAGACGGTACAGTACCTTACAAATGTCTCCTAGTACGGTACAAAGGGGATAACCACCGCTTCAAGCAGAGGCGTTCAGCCTTACAAGCGGCTCGACATGCTAACCTCAGCGCTACGGTGGCTCCAAAGTGATTGGCCAGCCCTCTGCCATATTTTATCTCTTCATCTTCATTAAAGAGCCTTTTGCTTTTCTTCCTCAAAACCTACAAATCCGGTGTCCTTCAGTACCTTCATTTCGTTGGTCTTACCAGGTGGTACTCGTTCTGGTCCTTCCTTCTTAAAGACTTCACCGATTTTACATAAATGAGCTGGTAGACCTATATATCCCGATATGATTGCGAAAGCCATCATATTTGAATCTCCCCATAGGGTTTTCGACCGACCGTTTCGCCGTTCCACAGGGTTACACGCGCATTTATCGCCCACACCCTTTACTCGGACTGCTTCGACCCGAAAAGCTTCGGGTGACCCAGTTTATTGACGGCAGTTCTCTGGCCTTTACTGCCAAATCGTCGGCTTTCTCATTCCCAGTTACTCCGCTATGGCCCGGCAGCCAAAAGATGGCGATCGTGCCATCCTCAGAGAAGGCGGTAATCTACTTCTTATATTTCAAGACTGTTCGTGATCTTACCTGTTACCGGTTTACTGTCCGTAAAGATGATCATACTCGGCATCCTCGCGTTAACACCACACCATCTGACACATTCCATGATCGCCCGGATCTCCACCTGCAGGTCAGTATTATGGTCAGGTAGTCTAAAACAGATCTCAGTCCTTGTGTTCTCAATGTACACCCAGGCCCACTCTATCCTCCAGCTTTGATCCATCCGTGTAATATGATCTTCGACCTCATCCATGTAATATGATCTTCGACATGTTCTCTGAACCTGTTTTATTATCCTTATGTTGCAATTTTTCTCCATTGCAGTCCATCAAACTACTGAGGCGTGAAAAAATATCATTCTAATCACGCTCCTGTAAAGGCAGTGGACTCTCCTCGGATTCAGACCCCAATTTGAGCCTACGGCCCGTCTACATAGTGCCCAACAGTGGACTCTCCTCGAATTCAGACCCATTCAGACATTTTGAGCCTACGACCCGTCTACATAGTGCCCAACATCTGTGAGCCTTCTCGGTACGCTCCTGAATGAGACACTTCCAATTCATTTACCTGTCCAAGATCACTCCTAAATATTTGACCTTGTCAGATAACAAACTCGTTCTATTGAGGAAACGTGGTGCGTCAAAATGGCCCACCTTCGTTTTCCTCGTGAATCGGCATATTTCAGTCTTCTCTGGGTTAGTATTGAGACCCTTAGGTCTAGCCCAGTCGTATGCCATCTGCAAGACACTTACGGCCCTTTTGCATAGCTGGTTCGGATCCTTACCCCTTAGTAGCATTATCATCTGCGTTGCAGACGGGTTCAAATCCCTCCTCAGTCAGCCTCAGTGGCGATAAAATGCCTTTGTGGCGTGCGCTGTGGCATTTTCCCCTTATATTGATGTCATGGGACCCACAAATTATCCACCTGTTCCTTAGCATATGGTTAATCTAGCCTCTAAGGACTTGGCCACCCGGTGCTGGCCTAAGGATTGGATCAGTGTGTCAGTCCTCACGTTGTAAAAAGCTCCCCTAATGTCGTTCATACCGCCAATGTGGACCGCCTGTCACTGAAGGATTCTTCATTTTATGCACAACCTCTTGCAGGGCAGTCTCCACAGACCTTCCCTTGACATAAGCATGCTGTCTTCCTTAAATGACCTAATTTTTTATTAATGTTTCTGAAATACTTCCATGGTTTTGAGTAGAAAGAACGTAAAACTTATAGGTCTGCAGGCCTTTGGTGTCGCATATGTAGCCTTGCCGGGCTTGAGTGTAAATACCAACCTTGCCACCTAACAACCATTCGGATTATAGTCAAGTCCAAGGCACGCTGTGAAAATAGTGGCCAGATGGCCTTAGCGGCGGGATCTATGAAAAGTCTCGTCCTTAGCCCTTTCTGCTAGGCTCGAGGTGAATGCCTTTCTGGCCGCAACTCTTTCCGGCTTGTTTTTTTATCATATCTCCTTCCGTCCACTTCCACATTGGTAAAAACACCAACTTTTTTTTTTTTGCTCCATGATACTGAGAAAAACTTTTGGTACATGCTGCCAAATTTAATTAAGGTATTGACAACAACAGCTACAGAAAAAAAAACATCTTTCGTTTATTGCATTTCAACGCCAAAAATGCACTTGAGCTGAAAACCAAATATTAGTTTCATTATTTTTCTGTTGTTTTTTTTTCGCAGCCTTTCGCTTGCTATGGCCTTACCCCAAAGTACAAAGTACGTGCCTCATGCAATTGTGGAAGGAATTTTTTTGTATGTGAACGAAGGACAACGCTAAAAAAAGGAAGTGAAAAATGAGTCAAACAATTTTGTTAAATAAGGACATATGTAACTACTTATTTATAAAGAACTTGGAGTTTTTCTCTACTTTTGTTTGTTAGATGTCAGCATGCCATCTTTGTTCAGTTGTTTTTATTTAAAGGGATTTAAAACAAAAGACGTGACGTTAAAAAAACATGGTACATTTCAAGAGTTGATATTTAAGTCGCTGGGAGTACTTTGGAAAGTTTTGTTACTGTTACGAAACTGGAAAGAGAGCAAAGAAAAATGGAAGTGAGAAAAATTCGTGGAGATGTTTTTGGGAGGAAATTTCATAGAATTTTTGTCTTTATAGAAAATAAGCAGGACCGGGCCCGCTCCGCTGCGCCTTCTTTTACATTATATGGAACAAAATTTCCCTTTCGACAATTAAAGAGCTTTTAGAGAAATACCATGCCAGGAAAATAGTATATCGCTTGACAAACAGTTTAACAATATAAGTGCCTTTATCAGAATCCCATATGATCTTTATTAGCCTAAGAATTTAAGGTTTACTTCATTCTTAAAATACTTTATTTCATCTCGATATTCTCTTGATATCTGATTTAGGGGTGTTTTCGGGGGTGAGGCCCCACTTGGCCCTGAAAAAATATCAACATCGTGCTCCTCTCTTAAATACCATTTATTTACACCCCATATTGCCATTGGTTTTGAGGGGGGTTTACAGGATGAGTCGTCCCCCAAACACATGGTCCCAAAATTGGATATAAAATTCGTTTTCTAATCTCAATCTCTTGTGCCACATATTGTCATGGTCGAAAAATGTTTACTCTTTGGGGGGTGTTTTGGTGATGCCTTAAATACATGATCCTACATTATCAATTCGTATTCTACTCTCAAATACCTTTACTTGAGCCCCATACTGCGATGGTCAGTAAAAAATTGCTGTTTGTGGGGTATTTTGGGAGAGCCCCAGAAAATATGTCCCGAAAGTGGATATCAATTCTTGCTCTACCCCCCAATTCCTTTCATTTAAACCCCACATTGACATGGTCGGCAATTATGTCCGATTTAGGGATGTATTGGGGAGTGGGGTGGTCCTCCAATCACTAAGCCCTGAAAATATATCAGCAGCGTGCTCTATTCTAACATATTTGAACCCCATATTGCAATTGGCCTCAAAATTGGATATCAAATTAGTTTTCAAATCTCCAAAAACCATTCACATACACCCCTTATTGGAAAAGCCAGCAAATATGTCCGGTTTGGGCTATGGGCCCTAAAAACTATGAACTATGGTGGTCCTCCAATCACTAAGACCTGAAAATATATCAGCAGCGTGCTCTATTCTCATATAAATATTTGAACCCCATGTTGCCATTGGCCTTAAAATTGGATATCAAATTCGTTCTCTAATCTCAAACTCACTTAAACCCCTTATTGGAAAAGCCAGCGAATATGTCCGGTTTACGTTATGGGCCCTAAAAACTATGAACACCGAGCTCCACTGTCTTGAAAACCCAAATTGTCTTGTTGAGCAAATACGTCCTACTTGAGGGTTGTTATGGTGGTAGAACGTCCCCTAGACAGTTGGTCCCGAATGTTGATGCCAGATTTATGTCCTACTCCCAAATACCTTTCATTTGAGCTCCTCGGCAAATATGACCGGTTTGGGGGGTGTTTTGGGGGATGGGGGGGCCACTCAGTGACTTAGCTTTGAAAAAATATATATCAGATTCGTGTTCTACTCAAAAACACCTCTTATTTGAGCCTCATATTGCAAATTGGCCAGCAAATACTTTCTATTTGGGTGGTGTTATGGGGGTCGGGTGGCCCTGTAAACACTTTTCCCGTACATTGATATCAGATTCGTGCTTTACTTCCAAAGACCTTCCATTTGTGCCCCATATCGCTATGGTAGTAAATTTTTCTTCTTTGGGGGATGTTCTTGGGGATGGGTGGCCCATCAAACTCTTGGTCCCACATCTGGATATCAGATTCGTATTCTACAATATCTAAAAAATACCTATTATTTAAGTCGCATATTGCCATGATTAGTAAATAAGTCCTGTTTGGGGGGTGTTTTGGGGAACGAGTGGACCCCTAGAAACTTTGTCCCTAATTTGCATATTAAATTCGTATTCTACTCTCAAATACCTTCCATTTGAGTCCCATATTGCCATGGTCGGTAAATATATCCGATTTAGGGTTGTTTTGGGAATTGGGGTGGTCCCCTAAATCTTTAGTCCGACAATTGATACTTTTCTAATCTTAAATAATTTTCATTTGAGTCCCATATTGTCTTGAATGGTGTATATATATATATATTTGGGAGGTTTTTGGGGTGAGGCGACCCCCCCCCCCCCCCCTAGGTACCCCATCCGAAATTTGGATACCAAATTTTTATTTTTAGGGTTCTATAAGAGAGCAAACAAAATTTCGCTTAAAAATTTTCAAAATTTTCGTTTTTGGGGTGGGGCAACCCTCCATTTGTACCCCATCCGAAATTTCGGTACCAAATTTTTATTTTTAGGGTGCTATAAGAGAGCAAACAAAATTTCGCTTATATCGCAACACCCATCTCCGAGATTTGGCGTTTCTTTCGACCGATCGGGACAATATAGGTATCAAATGAAGGATATTGGAGAGTAGAATACGAATATGGTAGTAAAATTTGAGTCTAAGCACACATCGGGACGACCCAACCCCAAAACTCACCCAAACAGACATATTGGACGATCATTTCAATATGGGACTCAAATGAAAGGTATTCGGGAGTAGATTTCGAATGTGGCATACAACATCAGGTCGAGGTAGAGGGGGTCACGCCCTCCCTCAAAAACGCCATTAGACCCATAATGCATATATGGTACACGGGTGAACCGATTTTCTTAAAATTTTCATAGATAGTGTACGTTTGTCTGGAAGGAAACATAGGCAATAAAAGTGGTCCGATGGGCACAATGAGGGTATCAAATGAATGGTATTGGAGACCAGAAAACGAATATGGTATTAAAATTTGGCTCCAAGTACCCAGCGGGCCCCCCCCCCCCCAACCCTAAAACTCCTCTAAATAGATATATTTGAAGTTCATGTCAATATTGGACTCGAGTGAAAAGTATTGGGCAGTAGATTACAAATCTGCTATACAAAATCAGATCGAAGTATACGAGGTCACGCTACCCCTCAAAAACGCCATTAAACCCATTATGACTATATGATACTTTGCTGAACCGATTTTCATAAAATTTTCATAGATTGTGTACGTTTGTCTGGAAGGAAACATAGGCATTATAATTTTTAGATATCGGGTGGACCCTCCCCCTTACCCCAAAAAAAAAATTTGTCCTTAAGAGAAAATTTCTTAATAATTTTGCCTATAGCGAAAATTGCTTTAAAATTTTGGCTTTAGAAATTTTGTCTTTAGAAAAGTTATTAGAAATTTTGTCTTAAGATAAAATTTCTTCGAAACCTTGATTTTAGAGATAATTTCTTAGAAATTTTGTCTTAAGAAATTTTCTTTTTAGAGAAAATTTTTTAAAAATTGCTATATTAACTGCTTAACTGCCTTCAATTCACTGCCATCTGGCAACTCTTTGACATTTTTCATATTATTATAATTTCATTTACAGAGTTCATGTTAAAAAGTGCTCTACTGTCACAATTTATTAAAACTTACAATTATAATTGGATTTAAATTATGAATTATTATTATTACACTGAATCAGTTATGCATAACAACGACACCGCCATCATTACCATCACCATCTCCAACTCGAACAAGTCTCCAGTGTAGAAAGTCTGACTCTGACACTATATACGCTGAAGTTTTACGGTGGTCTCCTGGCAATAAAACTTTGGAAGAAAATTGCAATTTGCAATTTACTACAAAAAAGAAAGAAAGATTGCCTTATGTTTGCTGTGTGCGAGTGTGAATGGCTTCCCATCGTATTTATTTAAAATTTTAATTAAATACAAACTTGAGTATAATGAAAGATAGACATTGAGTCTGTGGCGGCAATCTGCTACTATGGATTAAAATGTGCAACACCAACGTTCATTTGATAAAAATCTTACTGACTGGCAAATTTATTGCTTGGACAAGTACACACACACTAAAGTAAAGAAGGCAGAGAAACCTAATAAAAAGGCCTTTATATGAGGATCAAAGATGGAGTTGAAATTTTGACAAAATTTCCCATAGAAAGGATATTTTTGAAAAAATTTCCCATAGAAAGGAAATTTTTAGAAAATTTCATATACAAAGGAAATTTATGAACATTTCCTTCAGAAAGGAAATTTTTGAAAATTTCCTAAAAAAGGAAATTTGTATTCCCATAAAAGGACATTTTTACAAAATTTCCTATAGAAATGAAATTTTGCCCAAATTTTCAATAAAAATTTAATTTTAACAAAATTTCCCATAGAAATGAAATTTTGCCCAAATTTTCAATAAAAATTTAATTTTAACAAAATTTCCCATAGAAATGAAACTTAGACGAAATTTCCCATAGAAATGAAATTTAGACAAAATTTCCCATAGAAATGAAACTTAGACAAAATTTCCTATAGAAAGAAATTTTTGGAAAAATTTCCCATAGAAAAGAAATTTTTAGAAAATTTTCTATAGAAAGCAAATTTTTGAAAATTTCGTATAGATTGCAAATTTTTGAAAATTTAGTATAGAAAGGTAATTTTTTAAAATTTCCTATAGAAAATAAATTTTTAAAAAATTTCCCATAAAAAGAAAATTTTTACAAACTTTCCTATAGAAATGAAATTTGGACAAAATTTTCAATAAAAATGAAATTTTGATAACATTTTCTATAGAAAGAAAATTTTGACAAAATTTCCCAGAGAATGAAATTATGACAAAATTTCCCATAGAAAGGAAATTTTTACAAAATCTCCTATAGAACGGAAATTATTGAAAAATTTCGCTAAAAGGAAATTTGTAGTAAATTTCATATAGAAAGCAAATTTTTGAAAATTTTGTATTGACAGGAAATTTTTTTAAATTTTTGAAAATATCACATAGAAAAAAAATTTTTAAAAAATTCTCATAAAAAGGAAATTTTTACAAATTTTCCCACAAAAAAATTTTTTGAAAATTTCCTATAGAAGGAAATTTTTGAAAATTTCCTAAAGAAACGAAATTTTTGAAAATTTCCTATAGAAAGGATATTTTTAAAAAAATTTCCTATAGATAGGGAATTTTTAAAAAAATTTCCCATAAAATGGAAATTTTTACAAACTTTCCCATAAAAAGGAAATTTTTACATAATTTTCTATAGAAATGAAAATTTTACAAAATTTTCAATAAAAATTAAATTTTGAGAAAATTTCCCAGAGAATGAAATTTTGACAAAATTTCCCAGAGAAATTTTTTTGTTTTTGGAAAACAAATTTTTGAAAATTTCCTATAGAAAGCAAATTTTTGAAAATTTCCTAAGAAACAAATTTTTGAAAATTTCCTATAGAAAACAAATTTTTCAAAATTTCCTTTAGAAAGCAAATTTTTGAAAAATTTCCCATAAAAAGGAAATTTTTACAAACTTTCCTATAGAAATGAAATTTGGACAAAATTTTCAATAAAAATTAAATTTTGACAAAATTTTCTATAGAGAGAAAATTTTGGCAAACATAAGTCAATGCACCCAAACTCCGTGATGCTTTCTAAAGCAAGAGATCGTCTTAGAGTGGTTATGAGAGAGGATGACTCTCGCACACAAGGAAAAATAAAACGACACACACATCAAGAAATTGCATGATCTCAGACAACAACAACAAATAAAGCTAAACTTAACCAATAAGATAACGGTAGCACTGTTTAGAGGTGAATATGAGAAGAAAACATGGATGATCGAAAGACAGGATTACATGGGAGCTATATCAGGTTATAGACTGATTTGGACCGTATTTGGCACAGTTGTTGGAAGTCATAACAAAACACTACATGCAAAATATCAGCCAAATCAAACAAAAATTGAGGCTTGTAAGGGCTCAAAAAGTCAAATTGGACTATCGGTTTGTATGGAAGCTATATCTATATCTGAACCGATATGGCTCGTTTGCAATCCCCAATGATTTCGCTATCGTGATTTCGATAGACGGACGGACGGACATGGCTAAGTCGACGCAGAATGTCGAGACGATCCAGAATATATATACTTTATGGGGTAGCAGATCAATATCTCAAAGTGTTATAAACGGAATGACTAGATTAGTATACCCCCATCCTATAGTGGTGGGTATAAAAGTCAATTTGCATTTGTTGTTTGTCGTTTCGTTTGCTTGTTCCGTATAGACTCAAAAGTGGCCGAACCGATTACCTTAAAATTTTCACAGATTGTGTAGGTTGGCCTGAAAGGAAACATTGGCTATGTAATTTGTTGGTATCGGAAGGGGGCGGACCCTCCCCTTAATGCCAAAAACGCCGCCCAAAATCAAAAGTGGGCCGATCGGGACAATATGGGTATCAAATTATAGGTATTTAAGAGTAAAATCCGAATATGGTATTAAAATTTGAGTCGAATGACCCATCGGGCCACCCCAAGCCTAAAACTCCCCCAAACGGACATATTGGACGTTCATGTCAATATGGGGCTCAAATGAAAGTTATTCGGTAGTAGATTGCGTATCGGGCATATAAAATTAGATCGAGCAATGGGGGTTCACGCTAGCCGCTAAAACGTCCCAAATGGGCATATGAACCAATTATGACTATATGGGACTCGGTTGGTTTGTTTGTTCCGTAGAATCAATAACGGCTGAACCAATTTGCTTAAAAATGTCACAGATTGTGAAGGTTTATCTGAAAGGAAACATAGGTTATATAATTTTTTGATAACGGATAGGGGCGGACCCTCCCCATACCCCAAAAAAGCTACCAAAAACGAATCGAGGGACACAATATTAGTATCCAATGGCAGGTATTGGAGATTAGAAAACAAATATGGTATTAAATGGGTGTCCATGTACCCAGTGGACCGCCCCAACCCCAAAACTCCTCTAAACAGATATATTCGACGTTCATGTTAATATGGGACTCAAATGAAAAGTATTCGTAGTAGATTACAAATATGGCATAAAAAATAGGTTCAAGCAATGGACCATCCCCAAATGGGCATATTAGCCGACCATGACTATATGAGACTCAAATGAAAGATATTTGGGAGTAGATTACGAATATGACATTAAAATTTGCATTTAAGTCTAGGTGGCGCTTATTTCCTAAAACCTCATCAAATAGATTAATTGACCCATTATGACAATCTGGGACTCAAATGAAAGGTATTTGAGAGTAGAAAAGTAATCTGATATCCAATTTTGGAGCCAAGTGTTTGGGTGTGCGCCCTTAAGCACTCCCTAAACTGAACTCATTTCCGACTATAGCAATATGGAGCTCAAATCGATGGTATTTCGGAGAAAAGAACGAATTTGACAACTATTTTCCCCCAGTCCAAAAATACCCTTTAACCGATTCATATTTACCGGCAATATGGCGATCAAATCAAAGGGCTTTGGGAGTGGAGCTCGAATTTGATATCCATATTTGAATCGAAATATCTGAGGTGCCATTCCCGCCCTAAAAAGCACTTTTCATTACCCTTATTTACAAAAACACCAGAAGTTCGAAATTTTTTTGTCACTAAAAACACAACATCATTTTTATTGTTGGGATTGTGGCCGCTCAAAACCCGCCAAATGGATTTATAGACCAATCTCGACTAAGATATTAGAGAGTTAAAAAAGTCGCAACGGGACGGAGCGCGAAGATATTTTGACCAATTTTGCTTTAGTATGGAAATTTTAAGCAAATTTCCTTAGGAAATTACTTAAAAAAAATTTCACTTAAAATTTTATTTTGACAAAATTTTCTTTAAAATAGAAAATTATCCAAAATGTTCTACAGAAATGAAAGTTCCCAAATGTCGACCAATTTTCCATGACATGTATGTTGAAGGTCATGGGAAAAGACATTTTAAAAAATTTCAGCCAAATCGGGTAAGAATTGCGCCCTCTAGCGGCTCAAGAAGTCGAGATCCAAAATCGGTTTATATGGCAGGTATATCAGGTTATATACCGATTTGAACCACATTTTGCACAGTTGTTGGATGTAACATAATAAAACACCTCATGCAAAATTTCAACCAAATCGGATAAGAATTGTGCCCTCTATGGGCTCAATAAGTCAATATCCAAGATCGGTTTAAACCAATCGACCTACACTAATAAAAAGTATTTGTGCGGCTAGCTATACTCCTTCGAAATTTAACGTGCTTTCGATAGACGGACAGACGGAGGGACATGGCTAGATCGACTTAAGATTACATGAGGATCAAGAATACTTTATGGGGGTTAAGACGAGGTGTTACAAATGGAATGACAAAATACGTATACCCCCATCCTATGGTATAAACGGGTATAAAAATGAAATCGTTGCGCTTTGTTTGTTAGTTTGTCTGATCCGTATAGACTAAAAGATCGCTGTACCGATTTTCATGAAATCTTCCTAAAGAGTAGAGTTTGGCCCCCCGCTGAGAATAGGAAGAGCATTTTTGCATATCCGAAGGGGGGACGGACTCTCCCCCTTATTCCAATTTTCATAAATACCTCGTCTCGGAGATGGATACACCGAGTTAAGCAACATTTTGTGTGTTACCTTATCGTTACCCAAAAGCACAATATCTGTATAAAACTTTGGGGTAAAATATTATGGGGGAACGCCCCACCCCAAAACCCATCCAAACGGACATCTATGCCGATTTGTACAATATGGGTATCAAATGAAAGGTGTTTAAGAGTAGAGTACGATTTTGGTGTACAAATTGCACCCTAAGTGTTCGGGGGGTCCCTCACCCCCCTTAAAACCCCCAAAAGGACACTTTCACCGCTTTAGGCAATATGGATATCAAATGAAAGATATTTAAAAGTAAAGTACAAATCCGACATACAAAATTATTCCTTTGTTTCCGAGGGGGCCTCCCCACCCCTAAAACCCCCTAGCAGGGCATATTTACCTATTAGGACAATATGGATATCAAATGAAAGGTATTTAAAAATAGCGTTGGCTAGGTCATGTTGTCAAAATGGATGAAGAAGCTCCAGCAAAGAAGTCTTTTGAAGGCAAACACGGTGATACACGCAAACCGGGAAGACCAAAGGCCCGATGGAAAGATCAAGTTGTGGGAGACACCTCGAAACTTGGTGTCAGAGATTTTAGAATGAGCGCAGAAGATCGAAAATAGAATAAGAATCTGATATAAAAATTTATTCCTTGGTGTTTGAAAGGCTCAAAGATTACCGGCCTTTTAAGTGGCTTCCCTGTGTTAACATCTTGTTGTCGTTGCTGTTAACAATATTTGCATTAAAATTTATAATTTACAACATTTTAATGTTGCACTCACACTCACACTTTCCCTCCTCAATGCAGTTCTTAATCAAATAATCATATTTATTTAACATTTCAATGCAGCCAGGCCAGCAAATATTTATCAGATGGTCGTTTTGTTTTACTATGTTTCTTGTAATACTTTGTACATTGTTTGACAGCCTTTATCACACAGTCATATGCAAATGTAAATGCAAATTTAAATATTTATTATATTTATATATAATATGGCAAGTTATATTCTCTGTACTAACATTTACCCTCTGTCTTGTTTGTCTTTCGTTTTGCAGGATTAAATTGCAGATAAGCTCAACGGTGATAAGTTCACCGAGAGCCATTATTGAGGCTTGGTAGGAGGTAAGTTGATATTTGCAAATTCATATCAACATTTGAATTTTTCATTAATTCTAATTGAATATCGGCGGCTATTTGCTAAAACCCTGACTGCAAATCACCTGCAGAGATAGGGGTATTGATATCGATAAGGAAAAATGTGGGCTGACAGTTTTTTGTTTTTACGTATAATGAGAAATTTACACAAAACAACATTGGAAGCAAGCCTCAATGTTGATAATTTCCCAGAGGAAAAAATTTTTGCGAAAAATTCTCTAGGAATTTAGTGTTTGAAAAATTATATTGTGAAAAATTTGCCTTAGAAATTAAATTTTGACAAAAATTCCTAAAAGATAAAATTTTAAAGAAGTAAAAGCGTCCTAAGTTCGGCTGGGCCGAATCTTGGGAACCCACAACTATGGATGCTGCTAAAAATTTATACATAACTAGCCGAACCGGGCTCGCTCCGCTGCGCCTTCTTAAACTCTCTAATATCTTTTTAGGGTGCCATTGTAGCCTATGAAGCTGAACGCGTTCGAACCCTGGCGAGAACATCGGACAACGCGATGTTTATCCCCTCTTAATGTTGGCGACATTTACGAGGTACAATGCCATGCATGGTTATTTAAAAAATTTTCCCCAAAGAGGTGTTTATCCCCTCTTAATGTTGGCGACATTTACGAGGTACAATGCCATGCATGGTCATTTAAAAGATTTTCCCCAAAGAGATGTCGCACTGCGGGAAGCCGTTCGGACTCGGCTATAAAAAAGGTTTTGAGTTTAAATTTGAATCGGAAAGCACACATTGAATTGTGAGAATTTGCCCCTTCTCGATTCCTGGTTTCAATGTTCTTCATTAGGGTAATGTTCTCATTAAGGGAGCGATGTCTGACATTTCGACTCAAATATGGATATCAAATTCGTGCTGCATTTCCAAATCCCTTTAATTTGAGCTCCATATTGCCATGGCCGGTAAATATGAACCGTTTGGAGGTTGTTTTGGGCTTGGGGCAACCACCGACACTTTGCACTGAAAATAGATGTCAAATTCGTTATTTATTCCCAACGGAAATGAAGTTCAGGGTGCTTTAGGGCGTATCCCAAAACACTTGGCTCCAAAATTGGATATCAAATTCGTTTTCTACTCTCAAATGAAAAGTATTTTCATTTGAGTCCAATATTGTCATAATAGGTCAAATAACCCATTTGACGTAATTTTTGGAGGAAAAGCGCCATCTAGACTTGAAGGCAAATTTTAATGTCATATTCGTAATCTACTCCCTAATACCATTCATTTGAGTCTCATATAGCCATGGTCGGTTAATATGCCCATTTGGGGTTATTTGGGTATGGGCGACCTCCCATCACTTGGACCTAATGTTTTATGCCATATTTGTAATCTAATGCCTAATACTTTTCATTTGAGTCCCATATTGACATGAACTTCGAATATATCTGTTAAGAGAAGTTGTGGGGTTGGGGGCCCGCTGGGTACTTGGACCCAAATTTTAACACTATATTCGTTTTCATTTTCATTTGATACCCTATTGTACCCATCGGACCACTTTCGGATATGGGTGGCGTTTTTGGGATAAGGGTCCACCGAATATCTAAAAGTTTTATAGCCCATGTTTCCTTCCAGACAAACGTACACAATCTATGAAAAATTAAAAAAAATCGGTTCAGCCAAGTATCAAATAGTCATAATTGGTCTAATGGCGTGTTTGTGGGGTAGAGTGACCCTTTATACTTCAATCTGATTTTGTATGCCAGATTAGAAATCTACTCCCGAATACCTTTCATTTGAACCCCATATTGAAATGAACGCCCAATATGTCTGGTTGGGGGAGTTTTGGGGTAGGGGCGGCCCGATGGGTACTTAGACTCAAATTTTAAAACCATATTCGTATTCTACTCTCCCAAACCTTTAATTTGATATCTATATTGTCCCGATCAGTCCACTTTTGATTTTGGGTTGTGTTTTTGGCATAAGGGGGAGGGTCCGTCCCCCTTCCGATACTGAAAAATTATATAGCCTTTGTTTCTTTCCAGACCAATCTACACAATATGCGAACATTTCGAGAAAATCGGGTCTGCCGTTTTTCAGTCTATACGGAACAAACAAACCGAGTTCCATATATTCGTGATTGGCTAATGTGCCCATGTTGGGCGTTTTTGTGGGGGTCGGGGTGACCCCCTATACTTCGACATGAATTTGTATGCCAGATTCGTTATCTACTACCGCATACTTCTCATTTGATACCCATATTGTCCTTATCGGTCCACTTTTGATTTTGGGTGATTTTTTGGGGTAACGTTGGAGGGTCCGCCCCCTTCCGTTATCAATTAATTATAAAGCCTATTCCTATTCCTGACCATATTCGTAATCTATTCCGGAATACCTTTCATTTGAGTCCCATATTGTCATGATCGTCAAATAAATCTATTTTAAGGGGTTTTGGGGCTGGGCGGTCCCCCAGGTACTTGGAAGGTCTCAGACGAATATTTCGAGGTGTTACAAACTGAATGACTAGATTAGTATACCCCATCCTATGGCGGTGGGTATAAAAATGAAATTGTTGCGCTTTGTTTGTTTGTTCCGTATAGACTCAAAAACGGCTACATCGATTTTCGAGTTTGAGCCCCCGGTGAAAATAGGGTACTAAATTTTTTGATATCCAAAGGGGGAGCGGACCCTCCCATTTATCCCCATTTTAAAAAACGCCAGGTGTCGGAGATGGTTGCACCATTTAAGCGAAATTTCGTATGTTACCTTATGGTACCCTAAAAACACAAAACCCTAAATTGGTATAAAATGTTGAGGTCAAATAACCTGGGGGGACGCCCCATCCCAAAACCCATTCGAACGGACATGTTTACCAATTGGGACAATATGGGTATCAAATGAAAGGTATTCAAGAGTAGATTACGAATATATGGTATACAAATTAGAAATTTGACCTTAAGTGTTTGGGGGGGGTCCCCCACCTCCAGAAACACCACCCAAAAGGGCACTTTTACTGCTTTGGGCAATATGGGTATCAAATGAAAGGTATTTAAAAGTAGAGTATACATCTGACATAAAAATGTATTCCTTTGTGCCTGAGGGGCCTCCCCACTCCGCAAAATCTCCCCGGAGGACATATTGACCGATTGGGACAATGTGGGACTCAAATGAAAGGTATTTCGAAGTTAAATATGAAACCGCCCCAAAAGTTGAGCCCAAAATCAAAAGTGGACCGATCGGTACAATATGGGACTAAAATGAAAAGTTTTTGGCAGAGGAGTATCAAAGTGGCCTGATCGAGACAATATAGGACTCAAATGAATGGTTTTCGGGAGTAGAATACGAATATGGTGTCAAAAATTGGACCCAAGTACCGAGGGCATCACCCCAAGAGTAACGCCCAAAATAAAACGTGGACCGATCGCGACAATTTAGGACTCTAATAAAAGGTATTCGGGAGTAGATTATGATACTTTAAATTGGGTTCAAGTACCCATGGAGCAGTCCCAAGCCCAAAACCGCTCCAAAAGTACTGCCAAAAATCAAAGTGGACCGATCCGGCATTTGGTGTCGGTAATGGCTTCGTTCGATTTATTTCGAGCTTTCTCAAAGACCGCATTATTCGAGTAGTTACAGATGGGTTCTCATCCAATGAGCACAAATTGACCACAGGTGTACCCCAGGGCTCTGTTCGTTCTCCTTCTCTTTATCTAATTTTCGTAAACGATCTGTTGGGTCAGACATCGAATCCGATCTACTCATTTGCGGATGACAGTAATGTCATTCGACCATAGGCCGAGTCTTCGAGAGATTGAGGACAAGAGGCGGGTTATGAACGATACACTCTGCCAGGATTTGCTGGCCATTTCTGAGTGGGGTCGAATGAATCGAGTAGATTAATGCATGGAAGACTCAGAGCTACTTGTTGTCACACAAACGATTCGCTGACCCATTACGATCATCATTGTCTATCAAGGGTGTAGATGTTGAGCAATCAGAAGCTATTGATGTTCTGGGCAAGAAAATACAAGTGATGTCCGTTGGACTAAATATGTAGTTGAAGTATCGAAACAAGCATTCAATTGTTTAGGCTTCCTTAAACTCCGTCTGATCGTCTTAACATCTACACCACTTTCATAAGGCCGAAAATGGAGTGCAACTAACATGTATGGGCTGGAGCTTCCAAATCATCCCTGGAGCTACTGGACCGTGTACAGAGGAGAGCGATGGCGTTGATTTGGGACAGTGGGGCAACCAACTCTATTGCCTCCCTTCATCATCGTCGCAATGTGGGTTGTTTGGCGATGTTCTATCGGTACTTTCGTGGTGTGTGTTCGTCTGATATTGGTCTTCTTATTCCTGATGTATTGATGTATGTCAGGGATACTAGACATTCCAGGAACTCACATCCGATTGTTATTTATTGGCCAGCGGTTCGGGGGAAATAGGAGAGAATTCTTATTTCGCCCGAACCGTTCGTATGTGGAATCGACTTCCGGCTAACGTTTTACCCACCCACTTTGACATCCAAAGATTTAATACAAATGTCAATAAACACTACATCCTTCTCCCCCCCTCCAATTTTTAATTTCCTCTCGCCAACGCAATGCACTGCTTTTAGAGGGGACAGCCCCTGCGTGTTGGCTGACATAAAAAAAAGAAACAAAATATGGGACTCAAATGAAAGGCATTCGGGAGTAGAATACAAATATGATGTCAAATCTTTAATCCAAGTACCGATCGGGACAATATGGGATTCCAATAAAAGTTATTTGAGAGTAGAGTACGAGTATGATTATCGAATATTAAAAATGGGGTCTAATTACCAAGGGGGCCGCCCCAAAACCAAAACCGTCCCAAGTGGGCATATTAGACCATCATGATAATATGGGACTCAAATAAAAGGCATTGGCGAGTAGACTACGAATATGGTATTGAAAATCAGGTTCAACTTATAGGAGGGGTGGGCAACCCCCAATATTTGTAAATCATGGCTATATGGAGTTCAAACAAAAGGTATTTGGTAGTAGGTAAACAGATTGTACTGGGGAGATACATATGGTGGAAAATAAGAAACTTATTTTTCGCGTGGAGTTAATGATGGCGCAGCAGATAGTAAATTATAAAATTTTGCAAACATTTTGTCTGAAAATCTATTTTTAATAATTTTTTAGATATACAGGGTGGCTGATGAAAGCCGCTACCAAAAAAAAATGTAATAACTTTTTTTCTATTTAATAATAATAATTTAATAATTAATTTAATTAATTAATTAATTAATTTAATTAATAATAATTTAATAATTAATTTAATAATTTAATTTAACATGAATAAAAGAAAAATGTATTCCATACACCGAAAAAAAAATGTAGCAATATTCATCATTGTAGCAATATTCAGCAGCCACCCTGTAATTTTCTGCTGAAATCAATTTTTCATTCATTACAACAGAATATAGTATATTTAATAAAATTTCTTAGCTGGTAATAATTTTTTAAAATTTCTTAGATATTATTTTCTCTTATAATCATATTTTAACAAAATCTCTTTGTTGCCTTGTGTTGCGGTGGCAAATGCCAATCCACCATGTCATTACGCTTAACCAATGACTTGTGACATAGGGTGTGTAAATTAACACACCAAGTGTTCATTAGTGATCGATGATAATGATCATAGGCATTTGAGTTGCATAAAATTAGCTGCCTTATATAAATTCCAGTAGTTTTGATTTTTCTTTCTTAGTCTGATGTAATCCCGCAAACACACCCAATCTCTAATCCCTGTCAAAAGATAGGAAGGAATTTTTCCAGCAATGAGATAGGGGACTATAGATACTAAACCAGGGTAAGGCTGAGTAGCTTAAAACTAAAATGCCATTCTAGTACTAGAAATTGTAGACGATTTTATGAAGGCGAAATAAAAGAATCTTTTAAAAGTAGCGCACCCTCTTTTCAAATATAAGATTTAACAGATATATCAAAAACTAAAAATCTGCGATAATATTAATCCACCCATATTTTCACTTTGTATTAAATACAACAAAAAGTAAAACATTCTCTTTCCTATGGAAATCAACGACTACGGCGTGATATTGATGGTAATGACATACGAATCGCTTTGTCTCTAGCTGAATATGCTGCAGGATATACTATTGTATATGCCGACATACATTTCCCCTTGTCGGCATAGATTTCCAAGTTTCTTTCCCATTAAAAATAAAAACCACTTGTATGTGGTCACCTAATCCTGCAAAAAATACCCCAATCCGGAATATATAGCAATAGGAACTAAATGGGTCTCAAATGAGAGGTGCGTACAGACCGTTTGATACTCTAGCCGAACCTAGAAAATATTTCTAATTGCCTCCATCTTCGACATTTCTTCCCCAATTTCCCTATTTATTCTATCCATCTAAGTTTTGGTGCAGCCCATCTGCGCTTACCTGTATGTTTTCTCAATCAAGGCATCTTTATTCATTCTGACAACTACCCAGCTATCAATATGATCCGAATTTATCTGACGTCCGATATGTCTGCACATGGTCGGACGAAACATACGAAAATTCTTACCAAATCCGTAAAGAAATCGGTTCGACAAGACTGAGGGATTTTTTTTTTGTTTCTGTTCCGATATTGAGAAATCGAAATCGGTAAGACATCGGATGCGATATCGGGTGATCCATCCAATTGTCGGACCGATATTGGACCGAAATCGGAAAATTTTGTTAGATGGGTACTAACTCAGCCGATATTTTCTAACAACACACTTTTTGATTCTTGAACTCTATGAAGAATCTTTATTGCAAACACTCCAAGTACTATCTCGTTTGCATTCGCAAGTAGCCATATTTCAAAATCATACATCAACATGGGCAGTATCAGTATCCTGCATTTGTAATTTGCGTACGTCGAATCCGAAAAGCAACTATTTTTATACCCACCACCATAGGATGGGGTGGATGTAACACCTCGATATATTTGTCTAAGACCCCATAAAGTATATATATTCTCGATCGTCTCGACGTTCTGAGTCGATCTAGCCATTCCCGTCCGTCTGTCGAAATCATAAAAGCGATCGAACGCGTAAATCTAGCCGCTTGAAATTTTGCACAGATACCTTATATTGATGCAGGTCGTTGGGGATTTAGATAGAGCTCCCATATAAACCGATCTTGGATTTTGACTTCTTGAGCCACAAGAGGGCGCAATTCTCATCCGATTTGGTTGAAATTTTGCATGAGGTGTTTTGTTCCGACTCACAACAGCTGTGGTAAATATGGCTCAAATCGGTAGATAACCTGATATAGCTGCCATATAAACCGACCTTGGATCTTGACTTCTTGAGCCACTAGAGGGCGCAATTTTCACCCGAATTAGCTGATCTTTTGCACAAAGTGTTTGGATATGATTTCCGATAACTGTGCTAAGTATGTTTCAAATCGGTCCATTACCTGATAAAGCTGCCATATAAACCGTTCTGGGATCTTGATTTTCTTAAGCCTCTAGTGGGCCCAATTATTATCAGATTTGATTGAAATTTAGCATGAAGGGTTTTGCTATGACTTTCAACAACTTTGCTTAGTATGGTTGAAATCGATCCATAACCTGATATAGCTACCATATAAACCGATCTGGGATCTTGACTTTTTGAGCCACTAGAGGGCGCAATTTTCATCCCATTTGGCTGATGTTTTGCATGAGGTGTTTTGTTACGACTTACAACAGCTGTGGTAAATATGGCTCAAATCGGTATATAACCTGATATAGCTGCTATATAAACCGATGTGGGATCTCCAATCCCCTACCTGACTTCCAGACCCGGCCATAAATTTCAATCCTCTGCCCGACTTTCTAAAGCCTTTGTGGCTTCATCAGTGAACACGGACGTCTTATCGTACTGAAACGAAGCATCAATTTCCCAACTCTCTTTTTCGGCAAAGTGAATCCTGAAGATATTATCTCGGTTTCAGTTTTAGATAGTCTGAGACCTTCCTCACCTTTCTTTCTGTTTATATAGGATCCAGAATGGGATTGTGGCCATAGCCGTACGCCTTCAGCTTGAGCACAACTTTGCCGGTGATGTTCTGAATATAGACCTCAATAAGCTTCCCATTCAACATCGTTTCCAAACCTGCGTAATGTATGGATATCAACATTCAGCGATTCTGAAGCAGACCAGTCTTTGAACCTTCCCAGCACTGTGCCTTCAGCCTGAGGTTTATTCCGAGATTCTAAACACTTCGGCAACTGCAAATGCAAATTTTCCCATCAACATTCCATTAAGAAACAGGGCCAAATTTCTCACATATCAATGAGTGCTGTCCGATTAAATTTTAAAGCTCAATAATAAGGGACCTCCTTTATATAGCCGAGCCCGAACAGCGTGCCGCAGAGCGACACCTCTTTGGGGAGAAGTTTTTACATGGCAAGGTACCTCACAAATGGCGCCAGCATTGGGAGGGGATAACCACCGCTGAAAAATTTCCTGATGTTCCTGCCAGGATTCCAACCCAGGCGTTTAGCGTCATAGGCGGACATGCTAACCTCTGCGCTACCGCTAGCGGTGGCGCTAATGAGGGTAGCGACACCTTTGGGCGATACTTCTTTGGGGAGAAGTTTTTAAAAGGGCAGGTACCCACAAATGGCAACAGCATTGGGAGGAGATAACCACCGCTGAAAATTTTCCTGATGTTCCAGCCAGGATTCGAACCCAGGCGTTTAGCGTCATAGGCGGACATGCTAACCTCTGCGTGTGCCTTCAGCCTGGGGTTTATTCCGAGATGCTAAACATTTCGCCATCTGCAAATGCAAATTTTCCCATGAACATTCCATTAAGAAACAGGGGCAAATTTCTCACATATCAATGAGTGCTGTCCGATTATATTTTTAAGCTCAATAATAAGGGACCCCCTTTATATAGCCGAGTCCGAACAGCGTGCCGCAGAGCGACACCTCTTTGGGGAAAAGTTTTTACATGGCTTGGTACCTCACAAATGGCGCCAGCATTGGGAGGGGATAATCACCGCTGAAAATTTTCCTGATATTCCAGCCACGATTCGAACCCAGGCGTTTAGCGTCATAGGCGGACATGCTAATCTCCGCGCTACCGCTAGCGGAATTTATATGAACTGTATGGCGTCATTCAAGGTTTTGGATTCGAGTACAGTAAAGTCGAAGTAGGTAGCGCTACGGAATAGGTGGCGCTACGGAATAGGTGGTGCTACGAAATAGGTGGCGCTACGGAGTAGGTGGCGCTACGGAGTAGGTGGCGCTACGGAGTAGGTGGCGCTACGGAGTAGGTGGCGCTACAGAGTGGGTGGCGCTACGGAGTAGGTGGCGCTACGGAGTAGGTGGCGCTACGGAGTAGGTGGCGCTACAGAGTAGGTGGCGCTACGGAGTAGGTGGCGCTACGGAGTAGGTGGCGCTACGGAGTAGGTGGCGCTACGGAGTAGGTGGCGCTACGGAGTAGGTGGCGCTACGGAGTAGGTGGCGCTACGGAGTAGGTGGCGCTACGGAGTAGGTGGCGCTACGGAGTAGGTGGCGCTACGGAGTAGGTGGCGCTACGGAGTAGGTGGCGCTACGGAGTAGGTGGCGCTACGGAGTAGGTGGCGCTACGGATTAGGTCGTTCTACGGAGTAGGTGGCGCTACGGAATAGGTGGCGCTACGGAATAGGTGGCGCTACCCTCCGTAGCGCCACCCACTTCGACTTTACTGTACTCGAATCCAAAACCTTGAATGACGCCATACTGTCCATCTAAATTCTGAGTTACGAGGACTGTAGAAGTTTAAATTCTTAATGTAAAGAACACATGTGCCCTTGAAGTTAATTTGTTTAAATTTTTGGTAGAAAAGAGTGGATTTCCAATATTCGAACGAACTTGGCACCCTTTTACTTATTATCTTCAATGTTTTATCAAAGGATGTTTTCCAAAATTTGGAAAAAGTTGGATTTATTCGTTATGCAGTTTACGAACGCAGATGGACCGACATTTGTACCCATTCCATTCATTCGTGAATAGCGATAACATTTGGGGTTCAATGCGCTTCATCGTTTATTAATTTCTCAATTTTTCCCCACCAATGCCCCCATCGACATCCCTATATCTTTAACAAATATTTTATCGTTATAATGGCTTACCGCACACATTTACCATTAACAAATACCTCGATGTGAACTCGAGAGGACTAATTATAACACTTTCCGATTATCCGACTTTGACGACGACTTTACACATCGAAATCATGCTTAAGCAGCGATTATTAGGAATTCCTAGAGCATTACGTCAAGGCTTTCCATTTTCATTTTCTCACAAATTTATGGGGACAAGTGACGAAGTGTGGCTGGCGGTGGTAAAGTAGTTTGGTGTAGAAATCTACGCCTTTCTGTGGTGCGATAATGTCATGGTCCCCCCAAACCCTCCCTCCTTCTCCTCTAGGCATTCCTGTGTTTCTGTCCCTTTTCGAGTTGGTGAACAAGAGTTGTAACACCACAAATTGATGATGGTCTGGCTGATGGTTTGATGTGAAGAAGTACAACAACCTCTTGAAGTAATGATCCTAAAATCTTCTTAAGTAATGAAAGCCCAACGCACACATGTATCAACTACATGGTACATATCTTGAATGGATTTTGAATGTGGCGCTGTGTCTGGGTCATATTCTTTAATGGTGTTTGTTATTTCACGACAGCGAGAGTACAGAGATGACGGCGGCTCTTACGCCATTGTTGTTGGTTGCCGCTTGTTATGGTTATTGTGGAGTGCCACAAACTCATTAAGCAACATGTATGCCACAATGACATTCTTCCCAAAATTAAAAAAGACTTCTGGATGTGATGACAAATCTGGGCATATGATTTGGCGTTGGAGGTGTCGCCAGATATTGTTTATGATAGTGTTGCTACTTCTTCAATTCAGAAGCAATTTGAAAAATATGTGTCATAAATTTAAACAAAAGGCAGACATGATGTGATGGGGGGGGATCTACAACATATGCATACATTTATGGATAAATGTTAATAATTAGAAGTGCTTTGAAGTTTTGTATATCCTTTATAGAAATTTATTGGAGGGGATTACTTGAAAGTGTTTCATATCAAATGAGGGATTTATTTATAGAATCTTTTCAATTAACTGAAACAATTTTAAAACAAAATAAAGTTTATGTTTATGACAACTCATCAATCAAGCAATTAAACAACAAATTAACAACTTAAGGTGATTAGGTTTAATTGAGTCTATAATGAACATTAAGTACCACTGAGCCAATAATGAACTTAAATTTCCATCAATTCTTTTCTAAAGACAAAATTTCAACAAAATTTATTTTAAAGACAAAATGCCCATGGAATCTTCTCTAAAGACAAAATTTCTATGAAATTTTCTCTAGTGAAGAAATTCCATTACAAAATTTCCATAAAAATGTCTCGAAAAGTTTCCGTAAAGAAAAAATGTCTCGAAAATTTCCCCAAAATTTTCTCCAAAACATACAATTTCCTTGAAATTTTCTCTTAAGACAGAATTTCCCCGAAATTTTCTCTAAAGGCAAAATTTTCATAAATTTTTCTTCAAAGACGAAATTTCCCTGAAATTTTCTCTAAAGGCAAAATTTCCCTGAAATTTTCTCTAAAGGCGAAATTTCCCTGAAATTTTCTCTAAAGGCGAAATTTCCCTGAAATTTCCTCTAAAAACAATTTTTTATAAAGGCAAAAAAATTGCCCTGAAATTTTCTATAAAGGCAAAATTTTTCTCTCCAAAAAAAAAAAAACATTTATCCGAAATTTTCTCTAAATTTTTTCTTTAGAGAAAAATTCTCGGAAATATCTATGAATTTTCTCTGAATAAAAAATTTCATTGAAATTTTCTCTACAACAACATTTGACCAGAAGTGATTCTAAAGACGAATTTTCCCAAACATTTTCGTTAAATTTTCTTTAAAGTCAAAATTTCTACGAAATATGCTTTAACAACAAAATTTCTTAGAATGTTCACGAGCACAAATTGTTCACGAAATTTTCTTCGAAAGACAAAATTTCCTTGAATTTCGTCAAAATTTCTACGAAATTTTCTTTAAAGACAAAATTTTTTCGAATTTTCTTGAGAACAAAATTTTCACGAAATTTTCTCCAAAAGCAAAATTTCCATGAAATTTTCTCTAAAGGTAAAATTTTCCTAAGGACAAGATAGCCCTAAAATTTTCCCCAAAGATAAATTATCCTGAAATTTTCCAAAAAGACAAAACTTCCCTGAATTTTCTCGAGAACACAATTTTATCCAAAGATAAAATTTCCCTGAAATTTTTTTCGTGAAATTTTCTCTTAAGAAAAAATTTCCCTGAAATTTTTTTTAAACACAAAATTCCCTGAAATTTTCCAAAAAGACAAAATTTCCCCGAATTTTCTTGAGAACAAAATTTTCTCGAAAATACAAAATTTCCCTGAAATTTTCTCTAAAGAAAAAAATTTCCTTAAAAACAAAATTTCTCAAAAGGCAAAATTCCCCAAAATTTTCCAAAAAGACAAAATTTCCTCGAATTTTCTCGAGAACAAGATTTCCACAAAATTTTCTCCAAAAGACATTATTTCCTTGAAATTTTCTTTAAACACAAATTTTCCGTGAAATTTTCTCTAAAGAAAAAATTTCCTTAAAAACAAAATTTCCCTAAAATTTTCTCAATGACAAAATGTCCACGAAATTTTCTTCAAAGGCAAAATTTCCTTCAGGCAAAATTTTTTATCGGCAAAATTTCCCAGAAATTTTCTCTAAGACAAATTTTCCTAAAATTTGCAGAAAATTTTTTTTCCGAAATTTACTTTAAAGAAAACATTTCCGGAAATTTTCTTTAAAAACCAGATTTCCATGAAAATTTTCTCTAAAGACAAAATTTCCCTGAAATTTTCTCTAAAGCCAAAATTTCCCTGAAATTTTCTCTAAAGCCAAAATTTCCCTGAAATTTTCTCCAAAAACAAAATTTCACTGAAATTTTATCTAAAGACGAAATTTCCTTCAGTCAAAATTCTCTAACGGTAAAATAATTTCCCAAAATTTTTTTCTCTAAAGACAAATTATCCTGAAATTTGCACAAAAAAATAATTTTTCCAAAATTTTCTCTAAAGAAAAAATTTCCCGAAAATTTTCTTTAAAAACAAAATTTCCATGAAAATTTTTTTTAAAGACAAAATTTCCATGAAAATTTTCTCTAAAGACAAAATTTCCACAAAATTTTCTCTAAAGACAAAATATCCCCAAATTTTTTCCAAAAAAAATTACCCCGAAATAACCCCGCGGAAAATTTTGTCGTAAGAGTAAATTCAAATGGAAAATTATCTTTTAAAGAAAAAGTCTCGTAAGACAAAATTTCCCAAAATATCCTCTAGAGACAAATTTTGCCGAAATTTTCTCTAAAGGCAAATTTTCCCCGAAATTTTCTCTAAAGGCAAATTTTCCCTGAAATTTTCTTTAAAAAAATGTCCCAAATTTTCCTTAAATATAAAATTTCCGGCACTTTTTTTTAAAAACATTGTAAATTGCAAGTTCACTCATGCAATTTCCAATTTTTTTAGAAATTTTTCTGTTAAGCAAAAATTTCCCGGAATTGTCTTAAAAACAAAATTTCCATGAAAATTGCCAAAATTTTGTGTAAACGCAAAATTTCCTCAAAATTTTTTCTTAAAAAAAATTACCCCGAAAATATCCCACGAAAATTTTGCCTAAAGAGAAAGTTTTAATAAAAAATTTAGCTTTTAAAGAAAATTTCGGAAATACTTTTCTTCAGAGAAAATTTTTCTAAAAACAAAATTTCCCTTAAATTTTCCCCAAATACAAAATTTCCTCTAATATCCTCTAGAGAAAAAATTTCCCCAAATATTCTCTAGAGAAAAAATTTCCCCAAATATTCTCTAGAGAAAAAATTTCCCCAAATTGTCTCTAAAAAAAATTTCCAAATTTTCTCTAAGGATAAAATTTGCCTACATTTTCTCTAAAGACAAAATATACCCGAAATTTTCTTTAAAAAAATCGCAAATTACAGATTTGCCCATGAACATTCCATTAAGGAACTAGGAAAAATTTTTCACCTATCAATGAGTACTTTCCGATTTAAGTTTAAGCTCAATGATAAAAGGCCTCCTTTTTATAAACGAGTCCGAACGGCGTGCCGCAATGCCACATCGCTTTGGGGAGAAGTTTTTACATGGCAAAGTAGCTCACAAATGTCGCCAGCATTAGGAGGGGATAACCACCGTTGAAAATGTTTTCTAATGATCTTGCTAGGATTCGAACGCAGGCTTTCAGCGTCATAAGCGGGCATGCTAACCTCTGCGCTACGGTGGCTTCCGTATTACCCCGAAGATTTCCCCTATGAAAACATTTCTCCGAATTTTTCTCTTATGAAAACATTTCTCCGAAATTTTCTCTTATAAAAACATTTCTCCGAAATTTTCTCTTAAGAATAAATTTTCCCGAAATTTTCTCCAAAGAAAAAATTTTCTCGAAATTTTCTCAAAAGAAAAAATTTTAATAAAAATTTCTCTAAGAATAAATTTCAATGAAAATTTCTCTAAAGACAAAATTTCCCTGAAATTTCCTCCATTGACATAATTTTTCCAAAATTTTCTCTAAAGACTTAATTTTCACGAAATTTTCTCTAAGGACAACATTTTCCTTAGTTTTGCTCTAAAGACAAAATTTTCCTAAATTTTGCTCTAAAGACAAAATTTCTATGAAATTTTCTCTAAAATATAATTTTCCCAAAATTTCTTCTAAAAAAAGATTTTCCCTAAAATTTTCTCAAAAAAAAAATTTCAATGAAATTTTCTCAAAAGACACAATTTTCTAAAATTTCCTAGGTCCCGTCTTGGGTTAACGGCTCCAGGTCTTTTTGGGTAATATGCAAGCAGTTGGCCGGACTCACTTGCAACGTGACGACCGGACTACATGACCAAGATGTATCAGCAAGCGAATGAATAGGACGAACCGCCTGTTTGGTTTGTTTCGGACCCTTAGTGACTTAGGAAAAAACGCTGTCCAAGAGGTTCTAGAGTGGCTCCTGTGTCTAGGGTACACTGTCCACTGGACCAAATCAGAACCGATATGGGCCATTTGCAATCCCCAACGACCGACATTGATAAGAAGTATCTGTGCAAAATTTCAAGCGGACGGACGGCCAATGGGTGGAGTGGAGTGGACTCAGAGCGTCAAGATGATCCAGAATTTGTATACTTTGTAGGGTCTCAGGTCAACATTTTAAGGTGTTGCTAACAGAATGACTAAATTAGTATACCGCCATCCTTGATGGTGGGTATAAAAAATAAGACTCTCAAGGAAGTCGTAATAAAATACCACATGCAAAATTTCAGCCAAATATGACGAATATTTAGAAAAATTTGACAAAGTGGCAACTCTAACCGTTTAAACCCTGGTGAGTCTTCTCATCTCTCCTTACCTTATCCGGCCATTCTGACTCAATGGCAATTAAAATTCTGTTATGTTGTGCCATTTCACCTTGTTTGCCAAATTTCTTCTATGCCCTGAACCCTCCTCCTAGACAAAGACAAAGAAACTCTAAAATTTTTGTTATGCGTCAGGCTATCAGTGGCAACCAAAATTATTTGTCATTTTGACATTTTGGATAATTTCTGCATAAATGGCTGTATTTGAATGTCTTTTATTTGGCAGTTGGCTGGCGTAGCTGGTAGCTGGCAGCACTCCACATCTCACATTCATTTGAAGTTGATAGGCAAAAATGAAAGAAAGAATAAATGGCGAAAAATAGATTTACTCTTCGCTTGTGTGACTGTATATTCGAGGGATGCACTTTCGAGTTCATTTCATTAGATATGGCCTTTTTTTGTATTTTGTTTCTTGGTCCAAACCCATTGCCAGTAATACGAATGACAGGAGTGTTACAGCGGCAGTGGCAAAAACCCTGGTATAGTTGTAGCTGCATCGGCCTCTAGCTCAGCTAAAACAAAAAGAAAACAAACTGTCAGCAGACATTGGGCAATTTATCTCAAGATTACAGTGCATAACGAGAAATGCTTGATGTTGTACGTGTTTCGTAAACTCCACGTTTGTGACACAGCCATCGAACTCACGCGGTGGCTCTCCTACCTCCCTCCACCCTATGGCAGCCTTATGAATTTTGAAAATCCTTAAAAGTACTGCTGCGCGTAGTCGCAGTTGCTTTTTTCCCCGATATACTCTATGACGAGGCCAAGTATACGTGCGCTGATAATCACGGTATAGGGTATTGACACTAATAGAGAGATGACTATGATGGAGTTACCGCTGCGGCTGCTGCTGCTGCTGCATGTGTCATTCACTCACTCATACAATTTCAAATGCCAGGCACACAAATATTGCATGCCGAAAATGGGTAGGGAATTTATGCATTTTTATGCAGACAATCGACAAAGCCAAAAAGTTTGCCAATATTTCTTCATGTAATGGATGCGACAGTGCGGAGATAAAATGATGGATTTGGATAAAAAAAACGGCATATCCTGGGTACAAGTAGCAATTGACCGGAAATTTCCAAGAAATATTTTTTAAAGGTAAAATTTAGTCGAAAAATAAATAAAGACAAAATTCCCATGAAATTCTCTCTAAAAAAATGTCCATGAAATTTTCTCTAAAAAATGTCCATGGAATTTTCTCTAAAGTCAAATTTCTATGACATTTTCTCTAAAGACAAAATTTCCATGAAATTTTCTCTAAAGAAATTTTGAAATTTTCTCTAAAACAAAATTTCCATGAAATTTTCGCTAAAGAAAAAATTTCCATGAAATTTTCGCTAAAGAAAAAATTTCCATGAAATTTTCGCTAAAGAAAAAATTTCCATGAAATTTTCGCTAAAGAAAAAATTTCCATGAAATTTTCGATAAAGAAAAAATTTCCATGACATTTTCGCTAAAGACAAATTTTCCATGAAATTTTCTATAAAGTCAAATTTTCCATGAATTTTTCTATAAAGTCAAAATTTCCATGAAATTTTCTCAAAGACAAAATTTCCATGAAATTTTCGCTAAAGAAAAAATTTCCATGAAATTTTCGATAAAGAAAAAATTTCCATGAAATTTTCGATAAAGAAAAAAATTCCATGAAATTTTCTCTAAAGACAAAATTTCCATGAAATTTTCTCTAAAGACAAAATTTCCATGAAATTTTCTCTAAAGACAAAATTTCCATGAAATTTTTGCTAAAGAAAAAATTTCCATGAAATTTTCTCTAAAGAAAAAATTTCCTTGAAATTTTCTCTAAAGACAAAATTTCCATGAAATTTTCTCTAAAGACAAAATTTCCATGAAATTTTCTCTAAAAACAAAATTTCCATGAAATTTTCTCTAAAGACAAAATTTCCATGAAATTTTCTCTAACGACAAAATTTCCATAAAATTTTTTCCAAAGACAAAATTTCCACGAAATTTTCTTTGAAGACAAAATGTTCATGAAATGTTCTCTAAAGACAAAATTTCCAATCTTAATCTGCTTAGAAGACCTACCAGAGGTACATTCGCAAGTTCACCCAGATCACAGAAGAAACGGCTCCCCAACGGCTCCCCAGAAAGGAGAGCATACGTCCCTGCAAACCCGAACATGACCACAGCAAGTGCTCGATAGTCTTCTTTTCATCCTCATCGAGGCAACTCCTACATAAGTCATTGTACAGTATACCCATTCGCGCCGCCATACGACCTAGGGCGCAATGCCCGGTTATGAGCCCTGTTAAATTACTCATCGACCTTTTATCGAACGCTCCCATGCTCCTCCGGTCGATGACAAGCCAGAGGGCCCTTGCGCTCCGGCAACCATCCACCGAGTCCCATTTTGTCATCGATGCTGCCCTGGCCATCCTCTCTGCTGTGTTCAATAGCTCGACTAAGGTTAAATTTTATTTGCATCTTTATGGTCACCTGAAGAAACGAAATTGTTAAAAAGAAATTGGTGTCAAGCAACTGAGGGTAACGCTCCACCTAAACGGGCATGTTTATAGAATGGGACAATATGGGTATTAAATGAAAGGTATTTGACAGGAGACCACGAATATTGTATCCGCCCGGCGCAAACGAACCCCCTCCTAGCGCACTTGTCCGCCCTCTCATCTCCTGGAATCCCCTCATGTTCAGAAACCCATGTCAGCTTCACATCGGGGACCCGAAGCCTATCCAGGGATTCCCAACAATCCGCCACGCATTTCATCTCTTTAGACCAAATTTTCATAAAATTTTCTGTGAAGACAAAATTAAAAATGAACAAGTGAAAGCGTGCTAAGTTCGGGTATTGCGCCCTTTGGGGGCTCAAGAAGTAAAATAGAGAGATTGATTTATATGGGAGCTGTATCGGGCTATAGACCGATTCAGAACATAATAAACAGGTATGTTGATGGTCATGAGAGAATCCGTCGTACAAAATTTCAGGCAAATCGAATAATAATTGCGACCTCTAGAGGCTCAAGAAGTCAAGACCCAAGATCGGTTGATATGGCAGCTATATCAGGTTATGAACCGATTTCCACCATACTTGGCGCAGTTATTGGAAGTCATACCGAAACACGTCATGCCAAATTTCAGCCAAATCGGATAAGAATTGCGCCCTCTAGGGGCTCAAGAAATCAATACCTAAGATCGGTTTATATGGCAGCTATATCAAAACATGGACCTATTTGTCCCATTTACAATCCCAACCGACCTATACACAGAAGTATTTGTGCAAAATTTCAGGCGTCAAGCTTTACATATTTGAAAGTTAGCGTGCTTTCGATGGACAGACGGACGGACGGCCATATCTTGACCGACTTAAAATGTCATAACAGAAAAAAACCCATATGCGAACTATTGGCCTATTGATAAGTCTCGAAGGTTTTAAGGAGTAGACTACGAATTTGATATAAATGTCTGAGAGCCGCCCCAACCCCAAAAATAATTACAAACGGATATGTAGTCCGAATGGGGTATAAATGGTATCCATATAGGGTACTTCTTTGTTAGATATCCGAAGTGGGTGAGAGGCACCTCTTTACTTTTACCCTAACTTGTAAAAACGCAAGTTCTCGGAGATGGGTGTAGCGATTTAAGCAAAATTTCATCATCATCACCATCCTTATGATTACCCAAAAGCATTCATAGATCTTTTAAAAAAATTGGGGTCCAGCAACTGGGGGAACGCCCCACCCAAACGGACATGTTTGCCGATTCGTACAATATTGGTATCAAATAGAAGGTATTTGGTAGTTAAGTGCGGACCTAATATAAAAATGTTGCCCCAAGTGTATGGGAGCCCTACCATGCCAAAAAAAAAACTCCCACATGAACATATGGACAGTCCCTATCTGTCCATATGTTCATGTGGGCATTTTGGGGACTTAAATGAAAGATGGCAGAGTACAAATCTTGCCCAAATTAGGGTTGAAGTTGTCACAGAAAGATGCTGTGAGTCTTTCATGAGATTAGTTCCCATGTGACAGAATTTTTAATTTTCTGGCTCTCTCAATTAAGGGCCTGTATTTAAGTCAAATAGATTGAATATTTTTTAAATTTTTGATATTTTCTTCAAATAAACCCCATAAAAACTATGAACATAGTTCCACATGCTGAACATTTTTCTATTCGCCTTCCCCCTGTCAATTTCATTCACCACCATTGCTATGGAACTCATCGTTCATTCATTCATATGCAAATCGTCCGCAGCAATCAAAGAGCTAAAGCGATTAAACAAACAAAAATAAAATCTTGGAAAATCAACTTATCAACAAAATCATAAAAGTCAATCAAATTACAAACGAAACTCGTTTAGCTTTAAAAATAAACACCAACCAACCAACAACCAGAAGAAAAAAACCTAAACCATAAATCTAAAGGGGAAAATTTGTCCAAAGTAAACGCCTCACATGCAAATACCACAGAACGAGCTGTTAACAAACCAGAAGAATAAAAAATCCACACAAACACCGGAGAACATTTAGGGAAAGCATGCAAACATAAAAAACTTTGAAGAAAATTTACAAACTACAAAAAGGAAAAGCATGAGAAAAAAAAACGAAATACCCAACTTAATAACAACACATGTAAGTTTTATAAGCAAACAAAAATTATGGCGGCGCTGATCATAAAAAGAATCAAAAGTCCGGAAAATGTGCGGTAGTAGTTTTAAAAAAAAAAATCTCAAAAGATTTCTTTTTTGGGATCTGTTAGAGAACGTCAAAGTCGTCGACTAGCTGCATAGCTTCTTTGGGGCTGCCGTTGCAAGGCAAGTGTAGTTTGCATAAATTACAACATAATTATCCATGCTTTAATTAAATGCTCGTAAACGAAATGCATTCACACACAAAACTTAAAATGCATGCATACTAATTGTGGCGTCCAGTCTTAGGTTCCATAATTACGAAAATCTGAGCATGACAGCATTGACGAAGTCGTATAAAAACCAGAAGGCATCAGAGAAGATGGAGAATGAAAATCTGGGCGCTTTAGCAGCTTCATCTGGGTACACCAAACAAAATAAGTAAAAGCGTGCTAAGTTCGGCCACGCCGAATCTTATATACCCTCCACCATGGATCGCATTTGTCGAGTTCTTTTCCCGGCATCCCTTCTTAGGCAAAAAAAAAAGGATAAAAGAAAAGATTTGCTCTGGTATTAGAGCGATATCAAGATATGGTCCGGTTTGGACCACAATTAAATTATATGCTGGAGACCTGTGTAAAATGTCAGCCAATTCGAATAAGAATTGCGCACTTTGTGGGCTCAAGAAGTAAAATAGAGACATCGATTTATATGGGAGCTATATCAGGCTATAAACCGATTCAGACCATAATAAACTCGTATGTTAATGGTCATGAGAGAATCCGTCGTACAAAATTTTAGACAAATCGGATAATAATTGCGACCTCTAGAGGCTCAAGAAGTCAAGATCCCAGATCGGTTTATATGGCAGCTATATCAGGTTATAGACCGATTTGAACCATACTTGGCACAGTTGTTGGATGTCATAACAAAACACGTCGTGCAAAATTTCATCCCAATCGGATAAGAATTGCGCACTCTAGAGGCTCAAGAAGTTTAATCGCGAGATCGGTTTATATGGCAGCTATATCAGGTTATTTACCGATTTGAACCTAATTTAACACAGTTGTTGAAAGTCGTAGCAAAATCGTTCATGAAAAATTTCATTCCTATCGGATAAAAATTGCGCCCTCTAGAAGCTCAAGAAGTCAAGACCCCAGATCGGTTTTTATGGCAGCTATATCAGGTTATTTACCGATTTGAACCTGATTTAGCACTGATATTGGAAGTCATAGCGAAACACGTTGTGCAAAATTTCATTTCAATCGGATAAGAATTGCGCCATCTAGAGGCGCAAGAAGTCAAGACCCAAGATCGGTTTTCGAGATATCGGTCTATATGACAGCCATATCAAAATCTAGACCGATATGAGCCAATTTGAAGAAGAATGTCGGAGGCCCAACACAACTCACTGTCCCACATTTCGGCGACATCGGACAATAGATGCGCCTTTTATGGGGCCAAAACCTTAAATCGAGAGATCGGTCTAGATGGCAGCTATATCCAAATCTGCACCGATCTGGGCCAAATAAAAGAAGGATGTCGAGGGAACTAACACAACCCACTGTCCCAAACTTCGGCGACATCGGACAATAAATGCGCTTTTATTGGGCCCAAAACTTTAAATCGAGATATCGGTCTATATGGCAGCTATATCCAAATCTGGACCAAATTAATGAACGATATCGAAGGGCCTAAAACAACTAACTGTCCCAAATTTTGGCAAAATCGGACAATAAATGCGCCTTTTATGGGCCCAAAACCTTAAATCGAGAGTTCGGTCTATATAGCATCTATATCCAAATCTGGGTCAAACTGCAAACAGAGGTTGAATCGCCTAACACAACCCACCGTCCCAAATTGCGGCGCCATCGGACAATAAGTGCGTCTTTTATGGGCCCAAAACTTTAAATCGAGATATCGGTCTATATGACAGCTATATTTAAATCTGCACTGATCTGGACCAAATGAACGAAGGATATCGAGGGGCCTCACATAACCTGCTGTCCCAAATATCGGCGAAATCGGACAATAAATGCTCCTTTTGTGGGCCCAAAACCTTAAATCGAGCGATTGGTCTATATGACAGCTATACCCAAATCTGAACCGATGGGGGCCAAATTGAAGAAAGATTTCAAAGGGCTTAACAAGGGCTTAACTTAACTCACTGTCCCAATTTTTCGGCGACATCGGACAATAAATTCGCTTTTTATGGGCCCAAGACCTTAAATCGAACGATCGGACTATATGGCAGCTATACCCAAATCTGGACCGATCTACGCCAAATTGAAGAAGGATGTCAAAGGGCTTTACACAACTCACTATCCCAAATTTTTGAAAATTCTGATAATAAATGTGACTTTTATGAACCTAAGACCCTAAATCGGGGGCTATATCAAGATATAGTCCGATATAGCCCATCTTCAAACCTAATCTGCCTATGGACAATGAAAGAATCTGTGCAAAGTTTCAGCTCAATATCTCTATTTTTAAAGACTGTAGCGTGAAATCAATAGACAGACGGACGGACATGGCTATATCGCCTTAGATTTTTACGCTGATCAAGAAAATGGATATTTCGAGATGTTGCAAACGCAATGAAAAAATGAATATGCCCCCATCCTTCGGTGGTGGGTATTAACAAATTTTGTATTAAAAATAAAGAAATTAAAAACAAGTTAAAGTGTGCTTAGTTCGACCGGGCCGAATCTTATATACCCTCCAGCATGGATCGCATTTGTCAAGTTCTTTGAATTACTTTTTCAAATAAATACGAGAAGTTCTTGACCGATATGGACCGTACTTGTCATGCGGCCCCGGTAGCCGAGTAGGTAGCGTGCTTGGATTACCAGTGCTGGGGTCCTGGGATCGATTCCCGCCAGAAGCCTTGGTCTGTCGCTACTGTGGTATCACAATGGACTTAAAATTGTCTAAGTGAGTCTGTAAAGGACTGCCACTCTTACCTTGTCATGGCGTACAAGTCATAGAAAAAAAATCACCTCGAAAATTTCAGGCAAATTGTTTATTAATTGCACCTTCAAGAAGCTCAGAATGTCAAATTGGGAGATCGCTTTATATGGCAACTACATCAGGTTATGAACCGATTTAGATCATACTAAATCGGCACTACTTGGCACTAGTGTTGGAAGTGAAAACGATATGCACAACTTCAGCTAAATTGGATAAGAATTCCGTCCTCTAGAAGCTCGAGAAGTCCAATCAGGAGATCAGTTTATATGTCGGCTATATCAGGTTATGGACTGATTTAGATCATACTTGGTTTATATGGCAGCTATATCAAAACATGAATCGATTTGGCTCATTTACAATCTCAACCGACCTACATTAAGAAGAAGTATTTATGCAGAATTTCAAGCGCCTAGCTTATCTGTCAGCATGCTTTCGATAGATAGGCGGACGGACGGACAGACAGACGGACGGACATGTCTTGATCGACTTAAAATGTCATGACGATCAAGAATTTATATACTTTATGGGGTCTTAGACGAATATTTCGGGGTGTTACCAACGGAATGACGAACTTAGTATACCACCATCCGATGGTGGAGGGTATAAAAGTTAGAAAAGAAATCTACCGACAAATATAAAGAAAAAAAAAAATTTTTTTTTTTTTCAAAAAAGTTATTTCTTAAAAATGTATTTACTTTAATTGGCTATGACAGAACATTTGTCCCACAAGCCGAATACCGAAAAAAAATCCGAATACCGAATACTAGAATACCGTTTCAAGCGCCTTGATCTTCTGCGTTTATTCTAAAATCTCTGACACCAAGTTTCGAAGTGTCTCCCACCCCTTGATATTTCCATCGGGCTTTTGGTCTTCTCGGTTTGCGTGTATCACCGTGTTTGCCTTCAAAAGACTTCTTTGCTGGAGCTTCTTCATCCATTCTGAAGACATGACCTAGCCAATGCAGCTGATGTATTTTGATGCGTGTAACTATACTATCGACGTCATACAGCTCATACAGCTCGTGGTTCATACGTCGCCTATATTCTCCTTTAACGCAAACTGGTCCATATATTTTACGAAGTATCTTTCTCTCAAATACTCCAAGCACTGCCTCATCTGCTTTCACAAGTACCCATGCCTCAGAACCATATAACAGCACGGGTAGTATCAGTGTCTTGTGTAGTGTTATCTTCGTCTGTCGAGAGGTGGCTTTGTTTCTAAACCGTTTCCTTAGTCCAAAATAGCATCTGTGTCATTCGTTTCTTAAAAATTTAATTTTCTAAAATCTGAAATCAAAGTTTTGTCCCAATTTGCTATCAAAACTTTTCATTAAAATCTTGATCGCAACACTATATTTTCTCCAGTTTTCTCATCCATTTTCTTTCAGTGTACCCTCTAAAGATTGTTTGTCAAGCGTAAACCATCACTAAACATTACGGATTTGTTTGCAACAAAACAGCCTATTTCTGGAGAGGAGGACTAGATTTTTCGACTAAAAAGAACGAACCGTTAATGTTCCGCTTGCAATGATTTCAATGCAGCATTTGTCATAAATTTTTGTCTCGAGTGAAGGGAGCTAAGATTCCCATTTCATAAGCGAATTATTAAAATTTTCATTTATCACATTCATGTGCAGCTGTTTGGCACTCGATCTTGTGTCTTGATATTAAAAAACAAAAAATATTAAAGATCATTGACGCCAGGAATAGTTGAAAGGGCTATAAATACAGTCGAAAGCACAAAACTCTGGCTCATCAATGTCATTTGGTATTTTTTAGAGTAATAAGGAAAAGAAAAAAAGTGGACATGGATTTTTCCAACATTCCATTCCCAATCTCAGTATACGATTTGTGCTCTACTTGACAACTTTTCATTGGAGTTCTATTTTGTCCCATGCGGCCTATATGTATGTAAGAAGTTTCCCCTGTTCCTTAGTGCAATGTTCATGGGCAAACTTTTTTACTCTGCTGTTAAAGACCTTCCGTTTGAGTCCCATAGTGTTCCTATCGGGCAACATTTCCATTGGGTGCGGTTTTGGAAGGTTAGGTGTCCATATTACACGAGATTGGTACTCTACTTTCAAATACCTTTCACTTAAGTCCCATAGTGTTCCTATCGGACGGAATTTACATTAGAATTTAAAGGATTGAATGGCCACCCATACGATTGGGGTCACTTTTTATATCAGATTCGTAGTCTACTTTCAAACACCTTTCATTTGATACCAATATTATTCCAATCGGTAGACATGCCCGTTTGGGTGGGGCGTTCCCCCATGAATTTTTGGGTTACCATAAGAATTCAAACAAAATTTTGCTTAAATCCGTTCAACTATTTCCAAAGGTTACCATATCCGCCTATAACGCTGAACGACTGGATTTGAATCCTGGCAAGACCATCAGAAAAAAATTTCAGTGGTGATTTTCGCCCCCTAATGCTGGCAACATTTGCGAGGTACTTTACCATGTAAAACTTCTCTCCAAAGGGGTGTCGCACTGCGGCGCGCCGTTCGGACTCGGCTATAAAAAGCAGGCGCTTATCATTGAGCTTTGACTTGAATCGGACTGTGAGAAGTTTGCCCCTGTTCCTTAGTGCAATGTTCATGGGCAAACTTTTTTACTCTGCTGTTAAATACCTTCCGTTTGAGTCCCATGGTGTTCCTATCGGGCAACATTTCCATTGGGTGCGGTTTTGGAGGGTGGGGTGTCCATATTACACGAGATTGGTACTCTACTTTCAAATACCTTTCCCTTGAGTCCCATAGTGTCCCTATCGGACGGCATTTATATAAAAGTTTAGAGGATTAAATGGCCACCCATACGATTGGGGTCACTTTTTATATCAGATTCGTAGTCTACTTTCAAACACCTATCATATGATACCAATATTATTCCAATCTGTATACATGCCCGTTTTGGGTAGGGCGTTCCCCCATGAATTTTTAGGTTACCATAAGAATTTAAACAAAATGTTGCTTAAATCCGTTCAACAATTTCCAAAGGTTAGCATATCCGCCTATGACGCTGAATGCCTGGATTCAAATCCTAATCTTGTCATTCCAATAGGAAATTGACAAAAATTTTATTACTTGGGAAATGTTGTCAACAAGAAATGTTGTCAAAAGTTCTTTTCTATGGGAAATTTTGTCAAAATTTATTTCGATATGAAATTTTGTCATAATTTGTATACCCTCCACCATAGGATGGGGGTATACTAATCTCGTCATTCTGTTTGTAACTACTCGAAATAGTCATCTGAGACCCCATGAAGTATTGGGTTGCCCAAAAAGTAATTGCGGATTTTTCATATAGTCGGCGTTGACAAATTTTTTCACAGCTTGTGACTCTGTAATTGCATTCTTTCTTCTGTCAGTTATCAGCTGTTACTTTTAGCTTGCTTTAGAAAAAAAGTGTAAAAAAGTATATTTGATTAAAGTTTATTCTAAGTTTTATTTAAAATGCATTTACTTTCTTTTAAAAAATCCGCAATTACTTTTTGGGCAACCCAATATATATATTCTTGATCGTCGTGACATTTTAAGTCGATCTAGCCATGTCCGTCCGTCTGTCTGTCGAAAGCATGCTAACATTCGAAGGAGTAAAGCTAGCCGCTTGAAATTTTGCACAAATACTTCTTATTAATGTAGGTCGGTTGGTATTGAAAATGGTTCATATCGTTCCATGTTTTGATATAGCTGCCATATAAACCGATCTTGGGTCTTGACTTCTTGAGCCTCTAGAGTGCGCAATTCTTATCCGATTGGCATGAAATTTTGAACGACGTGTTTTGTTATGATATCTAACAACTGTGCTAAGTATGGTTCAAATTGGTTCATAACCTGATATAGCTGCCATGTAAACTGATCTTGGGTTTTGACTTTTTGAGCCTCTAGAAGGCGCAATTCATATCCGATTTAAATGAAATTTTGCACGAAGTATTTTGTTATGATTTTCAACAAATGTGCCCAGTAAGGTTCAAATCGGTCCACAACCTGATATAGCTGCCTTATAAACCGATCTTGAATCTTGACTTCTTGAGCCACTAGAAGGCGCAATTCTTATCCGATTTGAAGGAAATTTTGCAGGAAGTATTTTGTTATTATTTCCAACAACATTGCCAAGTATGATTCAAATCTGTCCATAAACTGATATAGCTGCCATATAAACCGATCTGGGATCTTGACTTCTTTAGCCTCTAGAGGTCGCAATTATTATCCGATTTGTCTGAAATTTTGTACGACGGCTCCTCTCATGACCATCAACATATGTGTTGTGTATATGGTCTGAATCGGTCTATAGCCTGATACAGCTCCCATATAAATCGATCTCTCTATTTTACTTCTTGAGCCCCCAAAGGGCTCAATTTTTATTCAAATTGGCTGACATTTTACACAGGTCTCCAACATATTAATTGTGGTCCGAACCGGACCATATCTTGATATCGCTCTAATAGCAGAGCATATCTTTTCTTTTATCCTTTTTTTTGCCTACGAAGAGATGCCGGGAAAAGAACTCGACAAATGCGACCCATGGTGAAGGGTATATAAGATTCGGCCCGGCCGAGCTTAGCACCCTTTACTTGTTTTTTGTATGAAATTCTTTAAAAATGTAATTTTCAAGGGAAATTTTGTCAAAATTTTATTCTTTAGTTATTCTTTGGAACATTTGACATTTGTGTGAGTATGGGAAATTTTGTCAAAATAACATTTTCCATGAGAAATTTTGTTAAAATTTTATTTCCATGGAAAATTTTGTCAAAATTTTTACATTTCCAAATTTTTATGGGAAATTTGTCAAAATTTTTATGGGAAATTTTGTCAAAATTCCATTTTGTAGCAAAATTTGTAAAAAAATAATTTCAATGGGCAATTTTATCAAAAGCTCGGATTTTTTTTTAATATCATTTCCCTGGGAAATTTTCTCAAAATTGCCTTACTTAGGATATTTGGTCGAAATTTCATACCTTGAGAAATTTTTTCATTTCATTTCTATAGGAAATTTTGTCAAAATTTAAACTCTATGGGAAATTTTGTCAAAATTTAAACTCTATGGGAAATTTTATCAAAATTTTATTTCTATGGGAAATTTTGTCAAAATTTCATTTCTATGGGAAATTTTGTCAAAATTTCATTTCTCAGGAAAATTTTGTAAAAATTTGATTTCTATGGGAAATTTTGTCAAAATTTGATTTCTGTGGGAAATTTTGTCGAAATTTTATTTCTATTGCAAATTTTGTCAAAATTTCATTTCTCTGGGAAATTTTGCCAAATATCATTTTTCTGGGAAATTTTGTCAAAATTTCATTTCTCTGGGAAATTTTGTCAAAATTTTATTTCTATGGGAAATTTTGTCAAAATTTTATTTCTATGGGAAATTTTGTCAAAATTTCATTTCTCTGGGAAATTTTGTCAAAATTTCATTTCTATGGGAAATTTTGTCAAAATTTCATTTCTATGGGAAATTTTGTCAAAATTTCATTTCTATAGGAAATTTTGTCAAAATTTCATTTCTATGGGAAATTTTGTCAAAATTTCATTTCTATGGGAAATTTTGTCAAAATTTCATTTCTATGGGAATTTTTGCCAAAATTTCATTTCTATGGGAATTTTTGCCAAAATTTCATTTCTCTGGGAAATTTTGTCAAAATTTCATTTTTATGGGAAATTTTGTCAAAATTTCATTTCTCTGGGAAATTTTGTCAAAATTTCATTTCTATAGGAAATTTTATCAAAATTTCATTTCTATAGGAAATTTTATCAAAATTTCATTTCTCTGGGAAATTTTGTCAAAATTTCATTTCTCTGGGAAATTTTGTCAAAATTTCATTTCTCTGGGAAATTTAGTCAAAATTTCATTTCTATGGGAAATTTTGTCAATATTGCACTTCTATGAGAAATTTAGTCAAAATTGAATTTTTTGGGGAAATTTTGTTTAAAATGTTTTGACAATGGGAAATTTTTGGCAAAATTTTATTTCCAAGGGAAATTTTTTTCTTCTTTGAAAATTCATTTAACAATACCCCAAAATACCTTTTAAATATATTCCCATAGTTTTATCTCTTTGGTACGTACCTTGCCCAATACCATCACAATCACACTACAATGTGTCGTTTAATTTAATTTGATACGAAATGTGTTAATTAAAGCTTATCTTAATTTTCTGTTACAATCAAACATTTGGGGGTCCGTGTGGGGGTCGCCTCCTGTCGTGTGTGTGTAACAAAGTTGTTAATTTATGGCCGTTTACATGGTGGCTTTTGTTTGAATCAAATCTCATTAATTAATGGACTTCTGATACAGAGGGCCAAGGCGGAGGCAAACGCAGTTGGGAGATGGAGACCAAAGTAATGAACCAGAGCATGCATATCAAAAATAATATCAACTGTCATTACCAGGCCGTGTGATACTTATGAGCCAGCCAATACAGTCACTGCTGGGCCAAAAGCAACTCTCAAAATCTCAGCAATGAATGTTTTGTTAATGGCTCAAAAACTTTGTTATTAAGCTCCTAATGTTGTTTATTATTCACTTTATAAATATTCATGAGTTTGAATTGAGCATAGAATTTAGGCTGGCTTTTCGTTTTAAATGTTATATGGGATAATAGTCATAATTTAGCCGTATTTTGTGGGGAGAAACTTTTTCGTGTTGAAGAAGAAGCCTATAATATGTATTAGAAAAATGCATTAGACTTGTTCGAATGCAAATGGTTGAGTAACTAAAACGAGATATTTTTAATGCCATATTTTATTGCCCATTAAATGCAGTTTTAAGACATAAATTTCGTATTTTTAAGATATAAGGAGGAATGTTAAATAATGACATTTACATGGCTTGTGTCACACCTAATGGGTGGTTGAGGTTAAAAATGTATTAATAAAAATTTCTTAACACAAATTTGGTAAAGAGAAGGCATTAATTTTCACTAAATTGGATGTAAAATATTTCTTTTGCCAACATAACATAACATTTCGATTTACAAGTCCAAATAAATAAATAAAATAAAAAATTAAAAAATAAATAAATAAAATACCAAAACAAAAAAAAAATAATAATATTATTAAAAATAAAATAAAATAAAACAAAAAAAATATAAAATAAAATAATGATAAAAAAATAAAATAAAATATAGTAAAATTAAAAAAAAAATAAAATAAAAAAAAATAAATAAATAAAATAAAAAAGTAAAAAAAAAACAAAAAAAAAATAAATAAAATACCAAAACAAAGAAATAATAATATTATTAAAAATAAAATATAATAAAAAAAATAAAAAAAAAATAAAAATAAAATAAAATAAAATAAAATAAAATAAAATAAAAAATAAAATAAAATAAAATAAAATAAAAAATAAAATAAAATAAAATAAAAAAAAATAAAATTAAATTAAATAAAATTAAATAAAATTAAATAAAATAATATAAAATAAAACAACATAAGATAAAATTAAGATAAAATTAAATAAAATAAAATAAAAAAAATAAAATGAAACTAAATTAAATAAAATAAAATAAAATAAAATAAAATAAAACAACATAAAATAAAATAAAATAAAATTAAGATAAAATTAAATAAAATAAAATAAAATAAAATAAAATAAAATAAAATAAAATAAAATAAAATAAAATAAAATAAAATAAAATAAAATAAAATAAAATAAAATAAAATAAAATAAAATAAAATAAAATAAAATAAAATAAAATAAAATAAAATAAAATAAAACAAAATAAAGTAAAATAAAATAAAATAAAAAATAAAATATAACAAAAAAAAAAATAAAAAAAAAATAAAAAAAAGAAAAAAAAATAAATTAAAATAAAAATAAAAAAATAAAAAAAAAATAAAATGAAATAAAATAAAATAAAATAAAATTAATTAGAATAAAAAACAAGTAAAAAGGCGTTAAGTTCGGCCCGGCCGAACTTTGAATACCCACCACCTCCGGTATATATGTAAACCACCTTTCATCAAAATTCGGTGAAAATTCCATATCTTATGTCACATAGCAGTTATATCGAAATATGAAATACTGATAAGTACAAGTCATTGTTTAATTGTGTATAACAAAATATTGGTCTTTTTAGTAGTTATATCTAAAAATAAACCGATCTGAACTATATACGACACGGATGTCTAAGAGCATAACATAAGTCAGTGTGTCAAATTTCAGTGCAATCGGATTAAAAATGCGCCTTTAATGGGGCCAAGAATTTAAATCGAGAGATCGGTCTATATGGCAGCTATATGCAAATCTTGATCGATCTAGACAAAATTGCAGAAATATGTGGAGGGGCTTAACTTAACTCTTTGTCCCAAATTTCGGTAACATCGAACAATAAATGCGTTTTTTATGGCCCCAAAACCTAAAACCGAGAGATCGGTCTGTATGGCAGCTTTATCCAAATCTGGACCGATCTAAGCCAAATTGAGGGAGAATATTAAAGGGCCTAACACAACTCACTGCCCCAAATTTCAGCAAAATCGGATAATAAATGTAGCTTATATGGGCGTATGACCCTAAATCGGAGGATCGGTCTATTTGGCAGCTATATCCAAATCTGAACCGATCTGGGCGAAATTGACGAGGGGCGTTGAAGGGCTGAACACAACTAACTGTCCCAAATTTCAGAAAAATCGGATAATAAATGTGGCTTTTATGGGCCTAAGACCCTTAATTGGAGGATCGGTCTATATGGCAGCTATATCCAAATCTGATCCGATCTGAGCCATATTGACGGAAGATCTCGAAGGGCCTAACACAACTCACTGTCCCAAGTTTCAGCAAAATCGGATAATAAATGTGGCTTTTATGTGCCTAAGACCCTACATTGGAGGATCGGTCTATATGGCAGCTATATCCAAATCTGGACCGATCTGGGCCAAATTGACGGAGGATGTCGAAGGGCATAACACAACTCACTGTCCCAAATTTCAGCAAAATCGGATGAAAAATGTGGCTTTTATTGGCCTAAGACCCTAAATCGGCGGATCGGTCTATATGGGGGCTATATCAAGATACAGTCCGATTTAGCCCATCTTCGAACTTAACCTGCTTATGGACAAAAAGCAGGTTAAGCTCAATATCTCTATTTTTGAAGACTGTATCGTGATTTCAACAGACGGACAGACGGACGGACATGTCTAGATCGTCTTAGATTTTTACGCTGATCAAGAATATATATACTTTATAGGGTCAGAAATGGATATTTCGATGTGTTGCAAAAGGAATGACAAAATGAATATACCCCCATCCGCCGGTGGTGGGTATAATAAAATTAAAAGGAAAATAAAAAAAATAAAATCTTATAAAATGATAAAAAAAATAAAATAACTTTAAAAAAAGTAATCCTGTTTCCGCCCGGGATCGAACCGGGGGCCTTCCGCGTGTTAGGCGGATGTGATAACCACTACACCACGGAAACACATGCAAGCTGAATGACTAAACACAACACAATAAGCACTAAAGCACAACAAAATTCATTGCTAAAAGCTTTTCTGTAGATACGAAAGCAAAAGCTAAGTATAGCACAGCCCTACGTCAAAGGCAAGCAGTCAAATGGTCACGCAACCACACACACACACACATCTTGTCGGTGCTACAGCCATGATACTGAGTGGTGTACCCAAAGAAAGTGAAACGAGTAAAGCACAAACAAACAAACGAATGTAAAAAATGTGGTAAAATACTCTGTTATAGATAGTGGAAATAACATGCGGATTTTTTACAATGATAATGTAGGTAATATTTTTTATTATTTAAAAAATTAAACTTTCAGTTTTTCCTATTTTTTGAATATAAAATAATTTAAAAAAAAAACCTTTTGCCGAAACCCGGGATTGAACCGGGGACCTTTAGATCTTCAGTCTAACGCTCTCCCAACTGAGCTATTTCGGCACATGGTTACTTTGTGGCAAATTGTGTATTTAAAACTGGAAACCAAAAGATTGCTGAGTTATTTGTGTTGTAGGTTTTAGTTTGCTAATCATATGAAATAGAAGAGTTTGGAAAAACTCACGAAGCAGCTTCAATTTCGACATTTCTCATATTAAATATCGATAGTATCGATGGTATCGTTTAGTTTCCACCACCTGTATTTCAACGAAAATTTGAAGTAAAAATCAAGCGATCGATTTATATAGAAGCAAATATCAACGCACAGACTGAATAAAACCAAACCGCTCAATTTTAAATAAAAATAAACCCATAGATTTAATATTTAGGACAAGGTCTTTGCGAACCTTCACAGCCATGCGAATAAATACATTGACCAACAGAAAATTTATAACCATAAAGAGAATACTGCAGGTAAATTAAGAAGAAAGAAAGAAAGAAGATGCAGAAACTGGCAACACAGTTGTCGCAATGCCCTTTTTGGCTACCACACAGTGGGGACTGTGTGATAACGAAAATTTTAATTTTATAGAAATACTAGTTTTATCCGACCCGGTCTGCTGTGCCTTCATTAGCACCACGCGAAAAATAAGTTTCTTACCTACTACCATATGTATGTCCTCAGTACAATTTGTTTATCTACTACCAAATTCCTTTCATTGAAATCTATATAGCCATGATTGACAATTATTCACATTGGTAATAATACCCAATTTCTGGTAATCATATTCGTACTCTACTCTCGAATACCTTTCATTGTTGTCCCATATGGTCCTGATTTTATTTCTAAGGGAAATTTTGCCAAAATTTCATTTCTAAGGGAAATTTTGTCAAAATTTCAATTCAAAGGGAAATTTTGTCAACATTTTTTTTTAAAGGAAATCATGCAAAAATTTCATTTCCAAAATTTGTCTTCTTAAGGAAACCATGTAAAAATGTCATTATTAAGAAAAAATTTTGTCCGGATTTTTCTTTCCATAGGAAATTTTGTTGAAATTTCATTTCTAAGGGAAATTTTGTCAAAATTTCATTTCTAAGGGAAATTTTGTCAAAATTTCATTCCTTAGTGAAATTTTGTCAATATTTCATTTCTAAGGGAAATATTTTCTAAATTTCATTTCTAAGGGAAATTTTTTCAAAACTTCTTGTTTAAGGAATATTATGTCAAAATTTCATTTCTAAAGAACATTTTTGTAAAAATTTCATTTCTATGAGAAATTTTGTCAATTTTTCTTTACCATACCAAATTGTGTCGAAATTCAATATTTGACAACTATCGCTAAATCTTGCTGTTCCACTTTTCCCATTGTATCACACAAATCAATGTCAACTGCAGTGCAAACCACATGCAGATATTCCATTTCAGTTAACATTGCTTTTGCCAGGATGAGATGTATGCTCAAACGGAAGGATGCTAACAGTTTATGCATAGGATGGACATCGCAGATGAGGGGTTTTGGGGTTTCTTTTGTTTTAAATACTCTACATTCTTTTTACAACCTTTTTGTTTGTTCTGAAGTAGAAAAATATTTTGCTATCCTTTGTAAAGTTGTTAAAAATATAAATTAGAATATTTTCGTTTGTTATTTATTCATTTTGTGTTCTACTTTTGTGAAAATCATGCACAAGTCATTGCAAGTAATTGTCACAACAATAACAACTAACATTTGCATGCATGAGTCTGTGTGACAAAGAGGAAAACTCCAACAAATCAACACTTGCTTCCGAAAAAAATAAAATAAGAAAAACTTAAATACAAAGTGAAATTCTACATGACCTCGAGATGAGTTTTTGTGAAAAGTCTACCCACATACTTTTTGCTTTTTTTTCTGTAGTTCTACCACATCCTCCTTTTTGGTCTAAACCGAAACTCTATTTGCTAAAGTGCAGTTTGCACTCTTTTAACGAAAACAGTTTTTACTTCAAGTGGCCTGAGTATCTCTTGTTGTGCGTCTAACAATGTGGGGAATGTGTGTAAGTGAGCTTGCATGTTAATGTGTGTGTGTGTATATTTTTGAATGGCAGACATATCCTTATATGAGACAAGCTGAAAATGAAATTAAAATAATTGCATAAAAACTTTCAAGGATGCCATCACCACATACAATCATACATTGTAGGATGATAAGAAGATCTACGGCTAACAACATCCGACTTAAGTTTGGGTAAACAAAATTCTGAAAAAGGAATTCTTTAGAAATGTAATTTTGGCAAAATTTCCCATAGAAAGGAAATTTTGACAAAATTTCCTATACAAATTAAATTTTGATAAAATTTCCTATAGAAATGAAATTTTGACAAAATTTCCTATAGAAATGAAATTTTGACAACATTTCCTATAGAAATGAAATTTTGACAAAATTTCCTATAGAAATGAAATTTTGACAAAATTTCCTATAGAAATGAAATTTTGACAAAATTTCCTATAGAAATGAAATTTTGACAAAATTTCCTATAGAAATGAAATTTTGACAAAATTTCCTATAGAAATGAAATTTTGACAAAATTTCCTATAGAAATGAAATTTTGATAAAATTTCCTATAGAAATGGAATTTTGACAAAATTTCCTTAGAAATGAAATTTTGACAAAATTTCCTATAGAAATGAAATTTTGACAAAAATTCCTATAGAAATGAAATTTTGACAAAATTTCCTATAGAAATGAAATTTTGACAAAAATTTGCAATAGAAATGAAATTTGGACAAAATTTGCAATAGAAATGAAATTTTGACAAAATATCCTATAGAAATGAAATTTTGACAAAATTTCCTATAGAAATGAAATTTTAACAAAATTTCCTATAGAAATGAAATTTTGACAAAATTTCCTATAGAAATGAAATTTTGACAAAATTTCCTATAGAAATGAAATTTTGACAAAATTTCTTATAGAAATTAAATTTTGACAAAATTTCTTATAGAAATTAAATTTTGACAAAATTTCCCTTACAATGAAATTTTTTCAAAATTTCCCATAGAAATGAATTTTTCTCAAAATTTCCTATAGAAATGTGATTTGTGACAAATTCTCATGGAAATAAAATTTTGACAAAATTTCAAAAATTTCTTATAGAAATAAAATCCTTGAGATTATTCTTTTTCTTTAATTTCCCCCACATTTTATTTTAAACACCCCATTTAAAACTATTGCAAAATATATAAAATTATTTCTTCACCATGTTTCGTTTTTTGTTTTGTATTGTGGCAAAATATTGTAGTTTATGTGTTGGTTACCGTCGATTAACCACTTTCTGCTCCTATTTCCATACCATTATTCCATTCTGTAAAATGCTAAACTGTGATATCTGCTAACGACAGTTTGGCATAATGTGCTAAATTCCGTTCAGTATGACAACCGTATGTTATTAATGCCGGCACAGCAATGTCCTAGCACAGCAATGCAATTTGACTAACTCACATAAGTATATACATGAATAAGGAATATCGTTTCGCATGTGCGAAGCATATATGTGTGTATATTGTGTGCATTAATGTGTGTGAGTGTGTCAAGATACTGCATTGAAATGCGGATTTTGGTGTCCTCTTTTGTATAGTTTTTGTGGTTGCCTTTGTTCGTTTTTGTTTTCAGCACTTCTCGTTCGTATTTATTACAATCTACGTGCAATTGTATTGGTGCTGTTGGTCTGCCTTTGTGTGTTGTTTGTGCGCCTGCAGTGTACCGGAGGACACTATTGTCAAATTAAGTATTCACAAGTATGACAACATCAACAACAACATTTAGCAAATACCACTAGGACCACTAGAATTGATGACATGCATGTGAAATACAAAATTCCAGAAAGGGGCATTCTGCGGAAAAAATGTAACATCTGTAGAATATTTCGATAGAGAAAGGGTTTCACATATTATTTACCACACCGTGTGGTGGAAACGGAAACTGGGCTATGACCACTATTAAACACGCTTCTATGATAGTGCTTTTGTAGTTCTATGCTAGTTCCATGGTAGTCCTATGATAGCCCTATGATAGTCCTATGGTAGTCCTATGATAGTTCTATGGTAATCCTATAGTAGTCCTTTGGTAGTCCTATGGTAGTCCTATGGTAGTCCTATAGTAGTCCTATGGTAGTCTTATGTTAGTCCTTTGGTAGTTCTACGGTAGTGCTATCGTAGTCCTATGGTAGTCCTACGGTAGTCCCATGGTAGCCCTAAGGTAGTCATTTGGTAGTCCTACGGTAGTCCTATGGTAGTGCTATGGTAGTCCTTTGGTAGTCCTATGGTAGTCCTATGGTAGTCCTATGGTAGTCCTATGGTAGTCTTATGTTAGTCTTATGTTAGTCCTATGGTAGTTCTATGGTAGTCCTACCGTGGTCCTATGGTACCCTATGGTAGTCCTATGAAAGTCATATGGTAGTCCTATGGTAGTGCTATGGTAGTCTTTTGGTATTCTTATGGTAGTGCTATGGCAGTCCTATGGCAGTCTTATGATAGTCCTATGGTAGTCCTATGGTACCCTATGGTAGTCCTATGGTAGCCCTATGGTAGTCATATGGTAGTCCTTTGGTAGTCCTATGGTAGTGCTATGGCAGTCCTATGGTAGACTTATGGTAGTCCTATGATAGTCCTATGGTAGTCCTATGGTAATCCTATGGTAGTCCTTTGGTAGTCCTATGGTAGTGCTATGGCAGTTCTTTGGTAGTCCTATGGTAGTGCTATGGCAGTCCTATGGTAGTCCTGTGATAGTTCTGTGGTAGTCCTATGGTAATCATATGGTATTCCTATAGTAGTGCTATGGTATGTCCGATGGTAGTCCTATGGTAGTCATATGGTAGTCCTTTGGTAGTCCTATTTTAGTCTATGGTAGTCCTATGGTAGTAATATGGAAATCCTATGGTAGTCTATAGTAGTCCTATGGTAGTCCTATGATAGTCCTATGGTAGACCTATGGTAGTCCTATGGTAATCCTATGGTAATCTTAGGGTAGTCTATGGTAGACCTATGGTAGTCCTACGGTAATCCTATGGTAATCCTTCGAAAGTCCTATGGTAGTACTATGGTAGCCCTACGGTAGTCATATGGTAGTTCTTTGATAGTCCTATGGTAGTCTATGGTAGTTCTATGGTAGTCCTATGGTAGACTTATGGTAGTCCTATGATAGTCCTATGTAGGTTCTGTGGTACCATGAGTCCTATGGTAGTCCAATGGTAGTGCTACGGAAGTCCTATGGTAATCCCATGGTAGTCTTATAGTAGTCCTATGGTAGGCCTATGGTAGTCCTATGGTAGTCCAATTGTAGTGCAATAGTAGTCCTATGGTAATCCCATGGTAATCTTATAGTAGTCTTATAGTAGTCCGATGGTAATCCTAAGTTAGTTCTTCGGAAGTCCTATGGTAGTCCTATGGTAGCCCTATGGTAGTCATATGGTGGTCCTATGGTAGTCCAATTGTAGTGCAATGGTAGTCCTATGGTAATCCCATGGTAGTCTGATAGTAGTCCTTTGGTAGTCCTATGGTACCATAAGTCCTATGGTAGTCCAATTGTAGTGCAATAGTAGTCCTATGGTAATCCCATGGTAATCTTATAGTAGTCTTATAGTAGTCCGATAACAATCCTATGTTAATTCTTCGGAAGTCCTATGGAAGTCCTATGGTAGTCCTATGGTAGCCCTATGGTAGTGATATGGTAGTGCTATGTTAGTCCTATGGTAGTCCCATGGTAGTTTTATGGTAGTCCTATAGAAATCCTACGTTAGTCCTATGGTAGTTCTATGGTGATCCAAGGGTAGTCCTATGGTAGTCTTATGGTAGTCCTATGGTAGTCCAATGGTAGACCTATGGTAGTCCTATGATCGTCCTATGGTAGTCGCAGGGTGGTCCTATGGTAGTCCTATGGCAGTCCTATGGAAGGCCTATGGTAACCTTAAGCTAATCTTATGGTAGTCCTATGGTAGTTCTATGGTAGTACTAAGGTAGTCATAAGGTAGTTTTAAGGTAGTCCTATGGTAGTCCAATTGTAGTGCAATGGTAGTCCTATGGTAATCCCATGGTAGTCTTATAGTAGTCCGATGGTAATCCTATGGTAATGCTTCGGAAGTCCTATGGTAGTCCTTTGGTAGCCCTATGGTAGTCATATGGTAGTTCTATGGTAGTACTAAGGTAGTCCTGTGATAGTCCTAAGGTAGTTCTAAGGTAGTCCTATGATAGTCCTATAGTGGTCCCATGGTAGTGCTATGGTTCTTCCATGGTAGTCCTGTGGTAGACTATGGTAGTCCTATGGTAGTCGCAGGGTGGTCCTATGGTAGTCCTATGGTAGACCTATGGCAATCCTATGGAAGTCCTCAGGTAGTCCTATGGCAATCTTAAGCTACTCTTATGGTAGTCCTATGGTAGTTCTATGGTAGTCCTAAGGTAGTCCTAAGGTAGTCCTATGGTAGTCCTAAGGTAGTCCTAAGGAAGTCCTAAGGTAGTCCTATGGTAGTCCTATAGTGGTCCCATGGTAGTGTTATGGTTCTTTCATGGTAGTCCTGTGGTAGTCCTGTGGTGGTCCTAAGGTAACCCTATGGTAGTCCATTGAAGTTCTACCCTCAATAATCAAATTTCTCACATGATTTACTTCGTCTCTTTCTCAACTCTTAGAAACGCATTCAGACAGACTGCTGTTTTTCCTTAAATACCCCTAAAAATCACGAACTGTAATGAACTTCTTACCAATCGTATTATCTTTAACATTTTACACTGTCGGCACGTATCGAGTGATGTCATTTTTGGTATGACAACAAAACAGAGAAAGGCCCATACTGTGTAAGGAATAAACATTTCATGGATGAGTATGACTGGAATGATTCATATTAAAGTTAAAATTTTTGTCATACACATACTTGTCATGGATGACAAATCTTTGTTTCTTGCTCCGAATTCAAGCAAAATTTAGTATTACATGAAAATCATACCATTTTTACATAGGACAAATTCAAAAGCTGTAGGGTCAACTGGTGAGTCAGGAAAACTTAAAGCAAAAATAAAGTTTGTTATGTTTGAGAATTTTATAAAAAAGGCAAAAAGTTAAACATGTTAAATTCGTCTGGGTGTGGACTATGTTCCTGGTCCTCAAGAAGTCAAATCGGCAGATTTTTTTATGAGCTACTACACATCAAATTGTGGACCGACTCTGAACATATTTAACAAGGAGATTAGTTGTCACTGCTGGCCACCGTGGCGCAGAGGTTAGTTAGCATGACCGCCTGTGACGCTGAACGCTTGGGTTCAAATACGGGCGTGAGCATTAGAAAAGTGTTTAGCGGTGGTTATCCCCTTACTAATGCTGACTACATTTGTAAGGTATCCTGCCATGTTCAAACTTTTGTACGGCGTAAAAAAGGAGGCCCCTTATCATTGTGCTTTTTTAGTACTTAGAGCGCACAACAAGCCAATTACTGGCTTAGGTGTAGGTCCATAGTGGCATGGGCGGGCGCACCCTCTTTTCAACCTAACCTTTCTAAAGTATTTTTCTCTCTCAAACTCTTATCTCGCCAAAAACCTGGTTTCTCACATACTCGCCATCCTATACATTTGGTTCTTAGGTTAATTTGAAGTTTTTTTTTTTTAATTTTCTAAAGTATATTTCTCTCTCAAACACTCCAAATACATTCTCGTCTTCTTTTGCTAACACATATATCTCTGAATTCTATAACAACGTACATTTTAGTCAGTTACAGAGTGTCTTCTTCTTTTTATCTTAAAACTTATTGCTGTTTATTTTAGCCAAAATGGTGCTGAGTCAGACGATCTTTCTCAAACTTCTCATACCATCTGCCCAAGGAGCTTATGACATGCATGTTGCAAATGTGAACTATGACCGTTCTAATTACATCTTTACAAAATTATACACATTCACTTGAATGCCTATCTGTCTCTGTGTGTGTGTGTGTATGTAAATCAGAGATGAGAAATCAGTTTTGTTTTTGGAAAAAAGTATCCAATGGTACTCATTGTTGGTATTTGTAGAAAGCATAGTCCGGTAGGATGGCAGGACTAAGGCATTTGAAATGGCTAAATACACTATAAAATTTCCCACTAACGCGAATGAGTAGAAAATACCAACAATCTTACCCATGTTAGCTTAGAGGTAGTGAGTCTGATTCAGACTGTCAATTTAAACTATCCAAAGCAAGAGGTATCCAGAATAGAGTTCTCATTGGCACACTAATAAATAGTCCGTATTTTTGCAAAGCGCAAACATTTGTTTAAAAACCAGTTTGGGTCTGTTAGTGTTTGATATTTTTAAAGCCTCCACAATGAGGGTTGAGATCGGTCCAGATTTGGATATAGCTGCCATATGGACCGACCTCTCGATTTAAGGTTTGGGCCCATAAAAGGCACATTTATTGTCCGACTTCGCCGAAATTTGGGACTTTGAGTTGTGTTAGACCCCTCGACATTTTTCTTCAATTTTGCCTAAATCGGTCCAGATTTGAATATAACTGCCACATAGACCAATGTCTCGATTTAAGGTTTGGGCCCATAAAAGGCGCATTTATTGTCCGATGTTGGCAAAATTTGAGACAGTGAGTTGTATTAGGAAAATGTAAACGAAAAGCATTATTTTATCTTATCATTAATTGACTGTAAACTGTTTTGAATTCCAGATTTAGAGATTCCAAAATTTTGTTATCACCACAAATAAATAAATTATATTTTTAGTTTTTCCAAATCAATTAATTTTTATTTCTCATGCATAATATACATATACAGGCCTGTTCTGGTTTCCGAATTCGCAAAACGCAATATATTGTTTTGCTTATATTTTCTAAATCGCTTTCTTTTAAGATTTGAAATCACTTGAGGTTGCTCTAACTATATGAGCTTTGATAAGAGTATGAATTCAAGCGTCAGCGTTTCGAGTTTTGCAAGAAATACGGCAAAGAAATTCTTTCGTTTTGCGTTTTCGAAAATCGGAACAGGCATGATAGATATATATTTCCCAAGTTATGATAGCTTTGTTTCTTTCATGGAATTATTTTATCGCTATGCTAGAGAATCTTATCTTTTTAAAATATCTTGTGTAATAGCAGAATATCACTTCTTTTGTCTAAAATATTATTTTTTTTTTAATGAGTAGCAATCGTAACGAATGATAGTTAATACGTACAGATCATTGTTACTTTTTATTATTTTAAGATTTAGTTTTAGGTTTCTGCATTTATCATGGATTTGGGGGTTTTCACTATGCCTATGTTATGATTAATGATAATCTTGGACCCATAATCAACAAAAACGAGATTGGTAATTTAAACTTAAATCCAGCTCATTTTAATGCAATACACTTAAACGCACAAAGCATAGCCCCAAGATCGAACTCAACTAAACTAGAAGAGATACGTAGTCTATTTGAAGATAAAATCTTTCAAGTCATCGGTGTATCGGAGACATGGCTGAATGCTTCAATTTCAGATGCAGCTGTTCACATAGATGGATATCGTGTTTATAGAAGTGATAGGTTGGTACAAAGAGGAGGAGGTGTCTGTGTATATGTTAACAACGCGCTTAAATCAAGAGTAGTGTATGAGATTATGGATGAAGGTATATCTGAGGGTATATTTGTTGAAATTGGAGGTACTGGCGAATCTAAAATATTAGTTGGTGTTCTGTATTTGCCTCATGGTGGAATTGATAGTTGTGAAACATTGTTGGCAGAGTACACAGCTAGGTATGAAAGGGTGGTAATTATGGGTGACTTCAACGTAAATTTGTTTGAGAATGGTATTCGAATGAGAGAATTGTGTAGTAGAATGGGACTAGATATCATACACAATGTATCACCTACACATTTCAGCATAGGCTCCCAAAGATGTTCTCTATTGGACTATTATCTACTGTCAAATTCAAGTTTAATTGAAAAGAGTATGCAGTTCCAATTTCCAGCCCTAAATTCCAACCATGCTTTGATTTGTTTATCTCTTAATATTCCAACCACCGCCGATACCGAGTCAAGATTCATTAGGGACTATAGCTCGTTTAATTTTGAAAATTGCGCTAGAGATGTGAATATGATGGATCTGAGTGGAATGTATAGTACAACTGATGTAAATTATCAGACTGTCTTTATGAATGCGTTGGTATTGGAATTATATGATAGGCATATCCCCCAGAAGCTGTATAAGAAGAAACAAACAGCTAACTGGATGAGGGCTTTCGAAATCCAAAGCGCACAAGAGCAAAGAGATTTGGCCTTTAGAGGTTTTTTGGAAGATAGAACCGAAGGACGTTGGCGTGTGTATTGTAAATACAGGAATAGAGCCAAACGTATAATACGGAAACGTAGAGGCATATTTTTTACCGAATTATTTCAATCTACTACGCAGTCCCAAACATGGAAACAACTTAAGAACTTAGGTGCGAACGGCAATAGTTCACGTAATCTTGCTGATAATGATGTGGACGTTGAGGGATGTAATATTCACTTTTTGTTACCGCCACCTAGTGGTGCCCCAAGGTTAATGCATGTTAATTATAGTGGTGAGAGGCCGCTAAATGAATTTGATTTTCATCCAGTGGATGAGACAGATGTGTGGAATGCGTTGAATTCAATTAAATCTAACGCTGTTGGAGTTGATGGGGTTCCAATAAGATTTTTAAGATTGATATTTCCTCTCATTTCAAGATTAATTGTACACTTATTCAATAATATACTGATGACTTCCTCCTATCCAGATGCTTGGAAAATTGCAAGGGTAGTGCCCATACCAAAAATTAGCAGACCGACAACGCCAAGCGACTTTAGGCCCATTAGCATTCTACCGGTGTTCTCCAAGATCTTTGAGATTTTATTGAATAGACAGATTGTTGCTAGTCAAACTGTAACAAGATTATTTTCAAATTTTCAATCTGGCTTTAAGAGACACTTTAGCACAACAACACTGATGGCAAGTTTAATGGATGAAGTGAGAAGGAATATTGATAATAAATCTGTTTCGATCTTAGTAACTTTGGACTTGAGTAGAGCCTTTGAATCCGTCTGTCATGAACTCTTGTTGAACAAATTATTTTCAATTTTTTCCTTTTCCAAAACAGCTTGTTCGCTTATTGCATCATTTCTTTCCTCTCGTAGACAATTTGTACAAGCTGGTAATGCTTTGTCTTCAACAAGAGAAGTTGTCAGGGGGGTACCTCAAGGGTCAGTATTGGGACCTTTATTTTTTAGTATGTATGTCAATGATATATTCGATACTTTACATGGCGTTGTTGGACACATGTATGCCGACGATTTTCAATTGCTTGTGTCTGCAGGAAGAGATAATACTAGGGAACTGATAGCAAGACTTCAGACCACATTGAATAATATTGAGACTTGGTGTGCTGATAATTTTATAGTTCTAAATATATTAAAATCTAAGGCAATGGTTTTTAACTATAGTGGAAGTTATATTCCAGGTGTTGTAATAAGGAATGAAATGCTGGAATATGTCAGCTCGATAAAGACATTGGGTTTCTATATAGATAATAGACTAAGTTTCGATGTCCACATTAATAAGGTTTTGTCAAATTTAACTTTCGGTCTACGCAAACTTTACAGCATTAACGGATATATGCCACTAAAAATACGTAAGCTGTTAGCACGTTCTCTTCTGATGCCTTTGATATCTTATGGCATTGAAGTATATTCTGGAACAAGTGCTTCTAACATTATACGTTTAGAGAGATATTTTAACAGAGTTATCCGATATGTTTATGGGCTGCATGCGTACGATCATGTAACTCCATATGTTTTTGACTTTTTGGGCTGCACTTTCAGCAATTTTATAAAGCTACGTGTAATTATTATGTTTTATAAGGCAACAAAGCTTGGTTTTCCTACATATTTGACAACTCTTTTCTCTTTTGGACTTTCTTCAAGATCCCATTCTCTAATTTGTCCACGGTTTAATTCCTTAATCATGCAACGTTCCTTTCAAGTACGAGTTTGTCGCATCTGGAATACTTTTTTACCATACTCTGAAAGACACTTTGAACTTTCAATTTCTAACTTTAAAATGAAAATGCTAACTCTTTTATCGTCTTGACTGTTGATAATGGGTAAAGAATTAAGTGATATGTTTATGGGGGAAACAATCCAAATCCATGATAGAGTAGTAAAATATTTTTAATTTATATACGTTTGTAGATATAAGTATTTAGTTATATTGTGCCATTATATATTTCTTTGTAATCAATTTGGCCAAAATGGCTTTGAGATTATTAATAAAGTGAATTGAATTGAATTGAATTGAATTGAATTGAATTAGACCCCTCGACATTTTTCTGCAATTTTGCCCAGATCGGTCTAGATTTGAGTATAGCTGCCATATAGACCGATCTCTCGATTTTTGGTTTTGAGACCTCACAAGGCGCACTTATTGTCCGATGTTGCCAAAATTTGAGACAGTGAGTTGTGTTAGGCCCCTTGATATTCTTCTTTAATTGGGCTCAGATCGGTCCAGATTTTGATATAGCTGCCATATAGACCGATCTCTCGATTTATGGTTTTGAGCCCTCAGAGGGCGCATTTATTGTCCGATGTCGCCAAAATTTGAGGCAGTGAGTTTTATTAGGCCCCTAGACATATTTCTGCAATTTGGCCTAGATCGGTCCATATTTGAATATAGCTGCCATATAGATCGATCTCTCGATTTAAGGTCTTTGGCCTAGATCGGTCCATATTTGAATATAGCTGCCATATAGATCGATCTCTCGATTTAAGGTCTTGGGCCAATAAAAGGCGCATTTATTGTCCGATGTCGCCGAAATTTGAGACAGTGAGTTGTGTTAGGCCCCTCAACTTTCTTCTTTAATTTGGCTTAGATCGGTTCAGATTTGAATATAGCTGCCATATAGACCGATCTCTCGATGTAAGGTCTTTGTGCGATAAAAGGTTCATTTAATGTTCGATTTCGCCGAAATTTTGGGACTGTGTGTTATGTGAGGCTCCTCGATATCTGTTTGCACTTAAGTTTAGATCGGTCCAGATTTGAATATAGCTGCCATATAGACCGATCTCTCGATTTAAGGTTTGGGCCCATAAAAGGCACATTTATTGTCCGACTTCGCCGAAATTTGTGACTTTGAGTTGTGTTAGACCCCTCGACATTTTTCTTCAATTTTGCCTAGATCGGTCCAGATTTAAATATAGCTGCCACATAGACCAATGTCTCGATTTAAGGTTTTGGGGCCATGAAAAACCACTTATTGTCAGATGTCTCCGAAATTTGGAACGGTAAGTTGTGATAGGCCTGTCGACATCCTTCTTCAATTTGGCCCAGATCAGTTCAGATTTGGATATAGCCGCCATATAGACCGATCTCTCGATTTATGGTCTTGGGCCCATATAAGGCGCTTTTATTGTCCGATTTTGTTGAAATTTGGGACAGTGAGTGGTGTTAGGCTTTTCGACATCTGTGTCTTATATGGTTCAGATCGGTCTATATTTGGATAAGGCAACCAAAAAGGCCAATATTTTTTTTCTACAAAATTGGACAATGATTTGTACTTATAAGTTCACTCAATGTCCGTGCCGAATTTGGTACGGACCATATTTCGATATAGCTGCGGATTATGACGAATGGTGTTTTACATATATACCCGAGGTGGTGAGGATCCAAAGTTCGGCCCGGCCGAACTTATCACCTTTTTACTTGTTCCATTTCGATTGAGACAATTCCAAAACATGGTTATTAAACGCTTAAAAAGGCGACGAAAATGTGCGGGAGTAAAAAGAAGCCATTTAGTGCCAAGTCAGGGTTGTACGGCGGATGACCAATCAATTGGAAGCTTTGAAGATTTTTGTAAATTTTGCCCATAAAAATTCCACTAAGGGACAGGGCCAAACATCTCACATATCAATGAGTGCAGTCCGATTCAAATTTAAGCTCAACCATAAGGCACCTCCTTTTGATGGCCGAGTCCAAACAGCGTTCCGCAGTGCCTTTTTGGACAGAAGTTTTTACAAGGCATAGAACCTCACAAATGTTTCCAGCAATAGGAGGGGAAAACCACCGCTGAAAATTTTTTCAGATGGTCTCGCCAGGATTCAAACCCAAGGGTTCAGCGTCATAGACGGACAATTTAACCTCTGAGTTGAGCCGATGTGTGAGAACTCGAATTGTCATGGTGAACAAAGACTCGTCTTCTCTTGATCGTTTTTGGAATTTCTTCCAAGACTTCTTAAATAAAAACAAGTAAGAGCGTGCTAAGTTCGGCCGGGTCGAATCTTATTTACCCTCCACCATGGATAGCATATGTCAAGTTCTTTGCGCGATATCCCTTTCTAGCCAAACAAAGAATAATGAATCAGAACTGTTATGCTTTTGGAGCTATATCAAGTTGTAGTTCGATTCGTACCATAAATGAATTGAATGCTTAACATTGTGGAAGTCATTGTGAAATATTTCAGTTCATCGGATAAGAATTGCCCCTCATAGGGGCTCAAGAAGCAAAATCGGAACATATATCATGCTATAGATCGATTCAGACCATATTTCACACGTATGTTGAAGATCGTGGGAGAAGCCATTGTACAAAATTTCAGCGCCCTCAAGAGGCTAAAAAAGTCAAGATCTCAGATCGGTTTATACGCAGCTATATCAGGTTATGGACCGATTTGAGCCATATTTGGCACAGTTGTTGAAAGTCATAACAAAACATCTCATGCAAAATTTCAGTCAAATCGGATAGGAATTGCGCCCTCTAATGGGTCAAGAATTCGAGATTCAAGATCGGTTTATATGGCAGCTATATCAGGTTATGGACCGATTTAAACCGTACTTAGCACAGTTATTGGACGTCATAACGAAACACCGCATGCAAAATTTCAACCAAAACGGATAGGAATTGCACCCTCTAAAACCTGAAGAAATCAAGACCCAAGATTGGTTTATATGACAGCTATATCAGGTAATGAACCTATTTAAACCATACTTAACACGATTGTTGGAAGTGATACCAAAACACCACGTGTAAAATTACAGCCAAATCGGAAAAGAATTGCGCCCTCTAAAATCTTAAGAAGTCAAGATCCAAGTTCGGTTGTATGGTAGCTATATCAGGTTATGAACCGATTTGAACCATACTTATTACAGTTATTGGAAGTGATACCAAAACACCACGTTCAGTCAAAACGGACGAGAATTGCGCCCTCTAGAAGCTCAATAAGTCAAGACCCAAAATCGGTTTATATGTTAGCTATATCAAAACATGGACCGATTTGGCCCATTTTCAATCCCAACCGACCTACACTAATAAGATTTAGTTGTGCAAAATTTCAAACGCCTAGCTTTACTCCTTTGAAGGTTAGCGTGCTTTCGACATACAGACGGAAGGACATGGCTAGGTCGACTTAAAATTTCGAATTTTAGGTGTAACCACTTTATGGCCTTTTTTCAAAAAATTTAAACTTTGAAAATTTTTTTCTCAATTTTGATGATTTTTTACTATGATACCCTGGCAGCACTGGGGCAAGCTACTTATGATTGTTATCTAAAGGGTACAGTACCAAACCCAGCAGCAATGGTATAAACATTTTGCCATCTCCGCTCTAAAAAATAAACCCAAAATCTACTGACGGCATACAACGAAGGACTTGCACTACGATAGCAGCTGATGGCAGTAGCAGTCTCATAAAGCAACACACACCAACAAACAACAACAACAACACCACAGAATTTTAACCTAACAATTAGAGAGGAACAGCAGCAGCAACAATAACAACGGCTGTGACAGTAGCTGTAACTAACAAAACAACACAGGACACAATTGCAACAACAATTACACTTTACTTTTAGCACATTAACCCACAAAACAGAGTCAGCTGAGAAAAGTGCAACAACTACACCAAGCAAACAATAAAGAGAGACATTAAGTGTGTTCGTGTACTGAAAAAATTTTTCAATTTTGCACAAATTGTTACTGGAAGCCGTTTGCATACTTTATTTGCCAGCAGCAGAGAGCGGGAAAGTGCGTGAGAGCAAGCCCTGTTTTGGGAGTTTGGTAATTGTACTGTAGGGTTTTTCCTTGCAGAAATTGGCAGCATGGAACAGCTGTTTTTGATAATCAGCTGTTTCTAGAAATGCAGGAAAGTATTGCTACAGTTTTCAATCGATCTTCATAAAGTTGGTTGAGCAACGACTTTTTAGCTTTGATATTCACATCTTTTCCATATTTCATCAAAATCAGTTCAAGTCAAGACCCATAAATGATCATTGCCATTTACCATTACATTTCTCAATGACTCTTTTGTACCAAGTAACTAATCCTTCTTATCATCTCTGATGATTTCGAAGTAATTTTGCTTCAAAATTCCTTTTTCCTAGGCACCTGAACGGCGTTTGTTGCAGCCAACAAAATATGGCCGCATTGTGTCGTCACTGTATCTGATTTTCTTTCGTCCGTCCATCCGCCGCACCTCTTTACTCCATATATCATGCTGTGAATGTCACTGAAGAGTTGTTGTCATGTGGGTGGATGATTGTGTGTCGCCATGCTTGGTTGCCATTGTCGGTTGCAATTAAATGTTGTTGTTGTTGTTTTGAGTTGTTTTTTTTTGTTATTCTTTTAATTTAGTTTTCGGTTGCAATTGTAACAAACCTAAATTTTTGTTAACCGTTCATTGTTGGTGGCACTGACGTTGGTTCTGGCTGGTTACAGGGAGGTGAGAGAAGGTGATGATGACAATGATGTTGTGACGTTTTTTTATTTTACAATGTAATTCATTTACAAGAGTACACTCTCAGTCACACCTCATTATCCCGATTTGGAAGAGTTTGTATGAACACTTAGTTTATGCATAGTAGTTTTGAGTCTAGTTATGCACAGTGGGCCGGAAGAGGAATTTTGTGGAAAGAAAAAAATTGGGGTAATATATATTTTTTTATATCCACCACCGAAGAATGAGACGATCTAGCCATGTCCGTCTGTCGGTCTGTTGAAATCACGCTCCAGTCTTTAAAAATAGAGATATTGAGCTGAAACTTTGCACAAATTCTTTTTTTGTCCACAAGCAGGTTAAGTTCGAAGATGGACTATATCTTGATATAGCCCCCATATAGACCGATCCGCCGATAGGGTCTTAGGACCATAAAAGGCGCATTTATTTTCCGATTTTGCTGAAATTTGGGACAGTGAGTTGCGTTAGTGCCTAAGATATCCTTTTTCAATTTGGCTCAGATCGGGCTATATTTGGATATAGCGGCGATATAGACCGATGTCTAGATTGAAGGTTTTGCGCCCCCAAAAAAAGGCGAATTTATTGTCCGATTTTCCAAAATTTGGGACAGTGATTTGCGTTAGCCATCTTGACATCTTTCTTCAATTTGGCACAGATCGGTTTAGATTTGGATATAGCTGCCATATAGACCGATCTCTCGATTTAAGGTTTTGGGTCCATAAAAAGCGCACTTATTGTCCGATTTCGCCGAAATTTGGAACAGTGAGCTATGTTAAGCCTCTTAGATGTACTTCTGCAATATGGCACAGATCGGTCCAGATTCGGATATAGCTGCCGTATAGACCGATATCCCGATTTAAGGTTTTGAGCCCATAAAAAGCGTATTTATTGTCCGATTTTGCCAAAATTTGGGACAGTGAGTTGCGTTAGCCACTTTGACATATTTCTGCAATTCGGTTGCAGAAATATTTTTTATATTTCTGCACATATCGGTTCAGATTTGGATATAGCGTCCATATAGACCGATCTCTTGATTTAAGGTTTTTTGTCCATAAAAGGCGCATTTATTGTCCGATTGCGCCGAAATTTGGGACAGTGAGTTGTGTTAGGGCTTTCGACGTCCTTCTTCAAGTTGGCTCAAATCGTTACAAATTTGAGTATAGCTGCCATATATTAAGACCGATCTCTCGATATAAGGTTTTGGGGCCATAAAAGGCGCATTTATTTTCCGATTTCGCCCAAATTTGGAACAGTGAGTTGTGTTAGGCTCTTTGATGTTTTTCTGCAACTTGGCTCAGATCGGTTAAGATTTGGATATAACTGCCATATAGACCGATCTCTCGATTTAAGGTTTTGGGGCCATAAAAGGCGCATTTATTTTCCGATTTCGCCCAAATTTGGAACAGTGAGTTGAGTTAGGCTCTTCGACATTTTTCTTCAACTTGGCCCAAATCGGTCTAAATTTGGATATAGCTGTCATATAGAATGACATCTCGATTTAAGGTCTTGGCCCCATAAAAGGCGCATTTATAATCCGATTTCACTAAAATTTGGAACAGTGACTTATGTTAAGCTTTTCAACATCCGTGTCGTATATGGTTCAGATCGGTTTATTTTTAGATATAGCTACTAAAAGGATCAATATTTTGTTATACACAATTGAACAATGACTTGCACTTATTAGTATTTGGTCCAGATCGGAACGTATTTCGATATGGCTGCTATGGGACATAAGGTATGAATTTTCCAAAGGATTTTGACGAAAGTTGGTTTACATATATACCCGAGGTGGTGGGTATCCAAAGTTCGACCCGGCCGAACTTAACGCCTTTTTATTTGTTGTAATTTTTAAGCTTCCCCAAAATTTTCAAAAATTATGTAAAATACAGAAAATTTGATAGAAATTTTGTTTTTAGCGAAAATTTTGTCTTTCGAAAATATTTTACGAAATTTTTTCCTTAGGGATAATTGCATGGAAATTTTGTCCTCAGAGACTATTTTATGGAAATTTTGTCTTTACGGAGAATTTTGGGGAAATTTTGTCTTAAGAGAAAATTTCACGAAAACATTGCTTTTACAGAAAATTTTATTTTAGAGAAATTTTCAAGGAAATTTTATTTTTAGAAAAAATTTCAAGGAAATTTTGTTTATAGAGAAAATTTCAAGGAAACTGCTCATTTGCATTTGCACTTGAGCAGTTTACTGGATGTCCTACTCTTTATCATGGTATCCATAATACGATTCATGGTTTTAAGGACACTAAGGCTTTCCTTACCATAAATTCCGTAGCGATAAGCCTTCGATCACTGTCTAATCGGAAAACATGCTGACAGACTGAAGGTTGCCAGCAACGACTTTTGCAGAAGCTGTGAGGACATCGAAGAAGAAGAGACTATAGAACACCTTCTGTGTGTGGGTGTCCCGCACTAGCAGTTAGAAGGAGTTCCACTTTAGGTTTTCATTTCTTTGAGAACCTGTCTGATTTAGCGGATGTGAACAATTGCAAATTATTGGGCTTTTTAAAAGTGTTCTGGAAGGTTCAAGTCCAATTTTGTGACCCACCCAAACAGGGCTTGTCGGGTCCCGTTTCGTTGCCATCCCCACCAGTCTCGATTGTGGCAGGGGGATTTTCAGTCTCCTGCAATCCTCCAGACTTTAGCGATGTGGTTGATAATTCCTCAGGCAAGTGTTCAACAACAACTGCTGAGTCGTCTCCTGAATCCCCAATCCCACCGCTTCTATAGACCTTCAGTTTCAACTTGTTGAATCCGTAGGATACAACCCCTTCAGACTTGTTGAGGTCTGCGAGGCAGTTGGAGTTTAGTACGAATACTGCATGTTTCCGGTCACCATCAGCCTCATCCAGTCTACCAAGCTTCCAGTTGGTGGTTGAAAGATTGCGATTACATTTCCTTATTCTTCCAAGTATCGCTTCGGGATCTGAGGGAATCCTTGGTATTCAAGCATACGCCATTTAACAGTAGGAACTAGAAGGCATCTTTCTTCTTTTGTTTCTGTGGTATCACAATGGACGAAAACGTCTAAGTGAGTCTGATGGCCACCTAAACTAACCTAACATAAGCCTTCGATCAGCCTCATTATTCCAAAATTCCATTGTCTCGGTGAGACCTTTTAAAAATGCGTTTTCATCAAAAGCCTCAACTTGTCCTTCTTTGCCTCTGCTCTCACACCCATGTCGTCTACTGTTAAAGACAAAGATTTGCTTTTTCCTCATATTTGGCAAAATTCACTCACAGATAGACATATAGTAGGATGTTCAATGGGATTTAGGATCATTTTTCGGCTATTAGTACACATTTTACTTAGTGTAAAACTGTATAACATTTTTCTCAGTATGCTCAAGTCGTATTTTATTATCCGCTCGTCCGTCCATCTGTCCATCGATCAGTATATTCTTCCATCTGTCCATTCATGGGTAAATCCGTCTATCTGTCTGTCAATATGTCCGTCCGTCTGTCAGTCAATATGTTTGCCCATATATCCTCTGATATCCGAACCAAGTAATAACGTCTGTCTGTCTATCTATAAGTCCGTCCGTCCGTTTGTCCATATGTTTGCCTATATATCCTCTAATATCCGAACCCTAAGTTCGTCTGTCTGTGTAATTATAAGTCCGTCTCTTTGTCAATTTGCGAGTCTATCTGTCGCCATGCTCGTCTGTCTGTCTATCTATATGTCCGTCTGTTTGTCAATTTGTCCGTCTGTCTGTCCCTATGTTCTTCTGTCTGTGTATTTATATGTCCGTCTGTCTGTCCCTATGCTCGTCTGTCTGTCCATATGTCCATCTGTTTGTATATCCATAAATCTATCCATCCTTCCGTCTACCTGTTCATCTGTCCATATATCTGCCCATCCCTCTCTTAGTCAATTCTTATCTTCCCAATGAATAAATTTTTATAAAACAATCAAAAGGAAGATTTACTTGTTTACTTGAACCAAGTAATAACATCTGTCTATCCCTATGTTCGCCTGTCTGTCATTCTATATGTCCGTCTCTTTGACATTTTGTCCGTCTGTCTGTCCCTATGCTCGTCTGTCTGTCCATATGCCCGTCTGTCTGTATATCCGTATATCTATCCATCTGTCCATCTATCTGCCCATCCCTCACTCAGCCAATTCGCCAGTCTCATTTTCCCAATCACAAATTTTTCATAAAACATTCGAAAGGAAGATTTACTTGTTTTCAAAATATCTTTTGTTACCCACTGTGCATTTGGCCTGCATCAAAAAACACCAACCAAAATGAAACCAACACCGCCAGCAATCAAACACTCAAGCAGCCATCTCAAACACCATACAACATAATACAACCTCAGCACAACACACCTCAGTTGCTGCCGTTTGATTGTAGTCGTCTGCTACTCTGGGTGCCGGTAGTTTGTTTCAATTCGGTCCGTATTTCAAAAAAAAAAAAACCAAACCGAAATTGCGCGTCAATTTCTTAGGCGCACGCCTTTATTTTCCTTCTGCTTTCTTTTATTGCTGTTGTTGTTGGTTTTTTGTTGTTTTTTTTTTTATTTTGTGGAAATTAAACTCGTAAAACACTTTCGAAAAAAGTAATGGAAACAAATGCAAATAGCGTTTTTTGGTTTGTAAATAAAATAAAAGAGTGCTAAATATTCTTGGTCTGGATACGGATATGGACTGACCCATTTTTTGGCCACTGGCCAAGTGTCCATAAAATAAACATTGCCATTAATTGTAATAAGGAACATGGTTCGTTCTGGCATCGATGGTGGCTGGCTGGCTAGCTAGCTACATGCACTACGGTACAAGGCATATTTATTAGCTGATATCTGTGATAGATTTATGAATGGTGTTTAGTGCTGGGCTGGTTTAGTTGCCCACCACCCCGAAAACCCCAGGCAGTGAGTGAGTGGCCAGTGTTTGTTTGAAATCAGTGATACCCCGAAATTTCTTTAATGAAATCCAGATGCACTCAAGCGTTTAGTGAAAAAGAAAGGCAATTTAGCTAATTATAGTGTCAAGAAATTTATAAGCCATAATTTCCAATTACCACAGACACAGCTGCGGCTATATCTTTTGAGAGCAGTATGCGAAATTTATGCCACCTCTTTTTTTATAGTGTAAACATTTTCCTTAAAAATTAATTTTGTACCAAAGAATGTTTAGTGCTAATGGGAGGGTTTTCGTGTGTTTTCTATGATTTACTGTTTGGAATGTTTCATAATTAAAAATCATAACAGTTCAATATTAAATTTTAAAAATAATTGTGGAAAGTGATCTTTTACTTGGTAGAGAAAATATAAAATTGTGAGTATTGAAGGTAAAAATATTAAAAATTTTAAACTAAACAATTTATTTCTATATAAAATTTGAAAAAAAAAATTTGGTCTCATTGAAATTTTTTCAAAATTTCAGTTTTATATGAAATTTTTGTCAAAATTTCAGTTCTATAGAAAATTTTGTCAAAATTTCTTCTGGTCTATAGGAAGTTTTGTGAACTTTTTATTTTATTTTCTCAAAATTTACTTTCTATAGAAAATTTTGTAAAAATTTAAATTTTTTAGCAAATTTTCTGAATGTTTCCTTTCTAAAAGAAATTGTGTCAAAATGTTATTTGAATATGAAATTGTGTCAAAATTTTACTTCTATAGCAAACTTTATAAAAATGTCATTTCTATTGGAAATTTCTCTTGGGTGTTATTCACGATTTGGCGTGATTTAAAGCACTCTCTCAAAGGTTGTTGTTGTTGTTGTAGCAGTTTATTGTGTACTATCTTTCGTCTGCTTGATTCTGTTGAGTGTCAAGACCCAGGAATTCCGCGACTAAGATGGGGTGCGTCCACAGGGATCTGGGTCTGAGTCGAGTGGGTCTGGCCGGGCAGTTAAACAGGTGACGTGTATCGTGCGGTCCCTGGTTACAGTCGGGACATACATCTTGCACGTCGGCATCAATCCTAGCTCTGTGGGAATTGAGGCGGCTGCATCTGCCGGAACGTAATTGAGCCAGAATCACTCTGGTTTGCCGGGGGAGGATACTCTCTCAAAGGTATCCTGTAAACGTTACACAGCAGGCTGAGGTTCTATTAATCGGGTGTTCGTTCTTTTAGCCAGATCACACAGACGATCTGAGGCATATGCCAAATCAATGAATCGCCTCTGGTCTTAAATAGTTCAGCAGGCAACCCATCGGCCGCTGCTGCTTTGTTGTTTTTAAGGCCGTATACCGTCATCAAGGATTATTTCTTGGTATAACTATCGCCGTCACTATCGGATACCAGCAAAAGTCCAGCAGTAACGACATTAGACCACCTGTAACGACATAAGTCCACCTGTAACGACAAGTTTCCCGCCGTTGGAAGGGGTAGAACTCGCGAGGGTAGGGTTCGTTATAGAAATTTATATTTACAGAGACCATAGTAAGGAAATACGTATGTCTCATAGTATTTACAACGAATTCTGCTGCTGTAGTAACACAAACGTTTCCTGGAACGACAGTTCGTCCTACGAGCGGATCTAGAACTGTGATGTGAGCGGGAACGGCTCTTATTCAAGGAATTGTTCTCTGGCAGACATGACCTGGTGCGGCACTTCGTGTTGTTGAGGCGGCTTGTGGCTATGCTGGGGTGAGAGTTAGCGGTGTCAGGTTCCACTATCAATCGAGGGTAACATGTCAGTTCGTACGGGGAGAATCGAGTTTAGGTCGGCACGGCACTGGGAGAATCCAGGCGGTTTGCGGATTGGTTGGCGTTACAGTAAGCGGAGTCAGATTCCGGGGTCTGGTAGGGGTCAATCGAGGATAACAAATCAGTTCGATCGGTGAGAAACGAGTTTTGGACGAATCGGCACTAAACGAATCAAGGTCTGGTTCGCCCATTGCTGGAAGAATCGATTTTATAGTGCCTACGGGCATCACGGAAAGAGACTAGCATGACACGGGAGGAATCGATATTATGTGGCTTACGGTCTCGTCACCATATAGGGGGACACAGGACCCAGGTGAAATCGATTTTATGTTGCTTTCAGGAACTTCACCACGTAAGGAGTTTAGCATGATACGGGGAGAATCTATGTTATGTGGCTTTCGGCTACGTCACCACGTAAAAAGACTCCCAAGATGAGGGAAGAATTGATGCTATGTTGCTTAGAGTAAGTCACCACGTAAGAAACGAGTTTATATTGCATACAGGTACTTCACCTCTTAAAAAGACTCTCACGGCATAAGAAGAATCGAGTTCACGTTGCCTACCAGTTACCACGTAAGTAGACTCGGAAGGAATCGATATTATGTTCGCTTACGGGTGCGTCACCACGTAAAAAGTCTTGAAGACTCGCGAAGAATACAGTTTATGTTGATTACGAGTGAGTCACCATATACGAAGGCTCGAAAACACGGGAAGAGTCGATGTTATGTTGCTTACGGGGACGTCAGCATCTAAGAAATCTCAAATGGCATGAGAAGATTTGAGTTTATGTTGTTTTGAGGTACGTTACCACGTAAGAAGACTTGAAGACTCTGGAAGAATAAAGTTTACGTTGCCTACAGATACTTTACCACGTAAGAAGACTTAGACTCGGGAATAATCGATGTTATGGTGCTTACGAGTACGTTACGACGTAAAAAGGAACCACGAAGAGACGGAAAGAGTGTATTTTCAGGTTGCGTATAGTTAATGCTTCATACGGAGTAGCTGCAACGACAGTCGCGCAAAAATCAGCGGTATCGAGTGAAGAGTCTTAATGAGACACCGGGCGGCTCTGGCTCTTGCACAAATACTGAATGCCTACGATAGAGCTGGCAAAATATCGATGGCACTCCAACTCCAATAAAAATAAGCGACGGGACACTGAATATGTCCTGTAAAATACATTGCGCTTATAGAGAGAGCAATTTTCATCCTATAGGCAATTATTTTGTATAATGATTTCTCTCTTTCTCTCTGGTAAAGTTCTTGAACGGGGCAAATGGGATCATATTTGGATATAGTTGCTATATAGACCGAACCTCTGATAAAGGGTCTGAAGTCCAAAAAAGCTTTATTTTTATCCGATTTGGCTAAAATTTGACATATTGAGTAGTTTTAGGCCTCCCAATATCCGAACTAAATATGGTTCAGATAGGACTATATTTAGATATAGCTGCCATATTGACCGATCTCCCGATAAACGGTCTGGAGCCAATAAAAGTTTTATTTATTACCCAATTTCGCTGAAATTGAAAACAGTGAGTTATTTTAAGGCTCCCGATATCCGACCTAAATATGGTTCAGATCGGACTATATTTGGATATAGCTGCCATATAGACCGATCTGCGATTTTGGGTCTTAAGCCCATACAACCCGCATTTATTATCCTATTTCGTAGAAATTTGAGACAGTGAGTTTCGTTAGGCCCCTCGACACTCTTGTTTAATTTATCTCAGATCGGTTCAGATATGGATATAACTGACATACAGACAGATCTCTCGATTTAAGGGTTTAGGCCCATAAAAGCGCATTTTTGTCCGATTTCGCTGAAATTTGGGTCAGTGAATTGTTTTAGGTTCCTCGATCTCCTTGTTTACCCACCACCATAGGAAGGGGGCATAATAATCTAGTCATTCCGTTTGTAACACCTCGAAATATTGATCTGCGACCCCACATAGTGTATATGTTCTGGATCGTCTCGTCATTCTGAGTCTATCTAGCCAAATCCATTCGTCCGTCTGTCTATCGAAATCACGATAGTGGTCGAACGCGTAAAGCAAGCCGCTTGAAATTTTGCACATGTACATTCTTTTGATGTAGGTGGTTGGTTCAGGTTTGAATATAGCCCCATTTAAACTGATACTCCGATTTAACATCTTAAGACCCTAGAAGCCTTAATTTTCATCCGATTTCGCTAAATTTGGAACAAAGACTTGTGTTCTGATTTGTATGATGCCAAGTATGATTCGAATCGGTCTGTAAACAGATGTAGCCCCCTTATAAACCGATCCCTGGGCTGAAATGTGTAACAAAGACTTGTGTTATTTCTTTATCATCCATGCCAAGTATAATCCGAATCGGTCTGTAAACAGATATAGCTCCCATATAAACCGATCCCCGGATTTGACTGCTTGAGCCCTTAAAAGCCTCAATTATCATCCGATTTGGCTGAAATTCGGTAAAAAAAAAACTTATGTTATGACTCTCAACATCCATGCCAAGTATGATCCGAATCGGTCTATAAACAGGTATAGCCCCCATCTTAACCGATCCCAAGATTTGACCGCTTGAGCCCTTAAAAGCCTCAATTATCATCCGATTTGGCTGAAATTCGGAAAAAAAAACTTAAGTTATGACTCTCAACATACATACCAAGTATGATCCGAATCGGTCTGTAAACAGATATAGCTCCCATATAAACCGATCCCCGGATTTGACTGCTTGAGCCCTTAGAAGCCTAAATGTTCACCCGATTTGGCTGAAATTTGGCACAAACCCTTATCTTAGGGCTTACAACATCAGTGACAAGTTTTATCCGCATCCCACATTGTGGTCATATAGGCCCCCCTAAGCACTGATAACCCGATATGACTTCTTGAGACCAAAATAATTCAAACACAGACTCAGTTAATAAGGGTCGTGAGTACCAAAATTTGGCCCGGCTGAACTTAGCACGCTTTTATTTGTTATACCCATCACCATAGGATGGGGGTATAGTAATCTAGTCATTCCGTTTGTAACACCTCGAAATATTGATCTAGGTATATATTTCATTGATCGTCTCGACATTCCGATGCGATCTAGCTATGTCCGTCTGTCGAAATCACGATGGCGGTCGAACGCGTTAATCTATGCGCTTGAAATTTTGCACAGATACTTAAAATTGATGTAGGTCGTTGGGGATTGAAAATGGACCATATCGGACCCGATTTGGATATAGGTCCCATATAAACCGATCTCCAGATTTGACTTCTTGAGCCCCTGGAAGCCGCAATTATTGTGCGATTGGGCTAAAATTGTGTACATAGTGTTCTGTTATAACTTTCAACAACTGTAACAAGTACCCTCCAAATCGGTCTATAACCTGATATAAAGGGTGATTTTTTTGAGGTTAGGATTTTCATGCATTAGTATTTGACAGATCACGTGGGATTTCAGACATGGTGTCAAAGAGAAAGATGCTCAGTATGCTTTGACATTTCATCATGAATAGACTTACTAACGAGCAACGCTTGCAAATCATTGAATTTTATTACCAAAATCAGTGTTCGGTTCGAAATGTGTTCATTCACCGTAACGTTGCGTCCAACAGCATCTTTGAAAAAATACGGTCCAATGATTCCACCAGCTCAATATTACACAATATTCAGCATTTAATTATGGTCCGAATCGGACTATAACTTGTTTTTAAATTATATTCCCATCTTTATTTTCCTATCTGCAAATTTTTTTTTTTCAATTTTCTTTCTAAACGATATTTTTTTTTAATTTCATTTCTATGGGAAATTCTGTTAAAATTTCATTTTCTTAAAACTTGTAATTCATCATTGAATTTTGCCTTATTTCTGTTTTATTTTTTTTTTTTGTTTTGTTATACACCTTTTAGTCCCTTCTCAGCTCAAGAACACCTTCCAAAAAAGTTGCTTACCTTGGACTAAATTTTGAGTATTTTTTTTTTATTTTTGCTGTAGCAGCAGCTGGTATTGCCAGTGATGCTTCTTCTCCCTCAGATTTTGTTCACGGATGAATGCAGACACTTAAATATTTGTCAGTTTGTATTTTGTTGTTCTTTGTTCCTAAGGATTGCCATTGTTGGTGTTGTATTATTTGTCTCCAGACTTGAATTGTTCATGTTGTTATTGTTATAGTCGTCGACTATATGATGAAGATCATAATGATGATGGTTTTTATATTTGTGAAATTAAATTTATAAACTACATATGGTTCACTACATATCAAAATGCATCAATAAGATATCTCTTTAAGGAATTGAATTGAGAAATAAAGTTGCAGATGTTTATACAGTTGAGGATGAAGAGGTAAAAGTGAATGCACTACGAAGAATCCAAAAAAAATCCTATCATTTACTAATGGCGTCATTAAACAGAAATTATTGAAGGTATTTACAAAGTGCGGGGATGATTTTGTGAACACGCGTTGTCAATTTCATATACCAACCGTTATGAACATCATCCCTAAAAAGGTGTATGTGTCCCAACCTTATGTTTATATTACTCTTAAAACATTGCATATAAATAGGCGTTTGTGGTGCAATGTGGTAAGGCGATGGTAAACAGAGGTTTTTTTCACAGTAACACACGAAAACTTTGTGGAATCAAAAAAATCTCTACACTACACGTTGTTAGAGTGTGAACGACTGGGGGAAATTTTAAACGTTTCGTTCATAAAAATCCAAAAATGTCTGTGCACTAGACGTTGCCATAATGTGGCCTTCTGTTTATACAATTATACAACTAAGAATAAAGAGGTAAAAGTGAATGCACTACGGAAAATAAAAAAAATCCTACACTAGTAGAAAAAATATGTTTCAACCATCATGTACAATACTAATGGTGTTATTAAACATACATTGTTGAAATAATTTGCAAAGCGCGGGAGTGATTTTGTGAACGCGTGTTCTCAATTTCATGTACCAACAGTTATGAACATCTTCCCTACAAAATGTGTATGTGTACCAACCATATATTCACATTACTCTTAAACTATTGCATATACAAAGGCGTCTGTGGTGCAATGTGGTAAGGCGTTTGTAAACGCATAATCATGTAATAGATGGAACAGAGGCTTGTTCCCAGCAGCACACAAAAACTTTTTGGAATCTTAGACAACTGTAGACGAATGGGGAACAGTTTTGAACATTTCGTTCCCAAAAATCAAAAACATCTGTACACTAGACATTGTCAGAATGTAGACGACTGGGGACAGTTTTGAACGTTTCGTTCACAAAAATCAAAAACATCGGTGCACTAGACCTTGTCAGAATGTGAACGACTGGGGACAGTTTTGAACGTTTCGTTCACAAACAACTGTTGTTAATTCATGAACCTTTGTGGTTGCTCTGATAACACATATGTGTTTATTCACTTTTAGGAACAATGGAGTTAAATTTGACTACGCCGTGGTTGATTTCTTCAACTGGTGCATGTATGTTTCAATATCGATGGTATTGCTTTTTGTACACGCAGAAAATTCATCAATTTTTTATGTCTAAGTATGGAAATTTAGGTCTAATTTTCTAAGGATTTATCTTTTCAAATGTTGAGTAGACAGAGAACTCATTTTTATATCCTCCACCATAGGATGGCGGTATACTTATTTCGCCATTCTGTTTGTAACTCCTCGAAATATACGTCGAAGACGCCATGAAGTATATATTCTTGATCGTCATGACATTTTAATTGCGTCTGTCTGTCCGTCCGTCCGTCTGTCTGTCGAAAGCACGCTAACGTTCGAAGGACTAGAGCTAACCGCTTGAAATTTTGCAGAAATACTTCTTTTTAGTGGAGGCCACCGTAGCGCAGAGGTTAACATGTCCGCTTATGACGCTGAACGCCTGGGTTCGAATCCTGGCGAGACCATCAGAAAAAAAATTTCAGCAGTGGTTTTACCCTCCTAATGCTGGCAACATTTGTGAGCTACTATGCCATGTAAAACTTCTCTCCAAAGAGGTGTCGCACTGCGGCACGCCGTTCGGGCTATAAAAAGGAGGACCCTTATCATTGAGCTTAAACTTGAATCGGACTGCACTCGTTGATATGTGGGAATTTTGCCCCTGTTCCTTTGTGGAATGTTCATGGCCAAAATTTGCATTTTTACTTCTTATTAGTGTAGGTCGGTTGGGACTGGAAATGGGCCATATCGGTCCATGTTTTGATATACCTGCCATTAAAACCGATCTTGGATCTTGACTTCTTGAGCCACTTGAGCGCGGAATTTTTATCCCAAATAGATGAGATTTTATATGAAGTGTTTTGTTATAATTTCCAACAACTTTGCTAAGCATGGTTGAAATCGGTTCATAACCTGATATAGCTGTCATATAAACCGATCTTGGATCTTGACTTCCTGAGCCACTAGAGGGCGGAATTTTTATCCCAATTGGCTGAGATTTTGCATGAGGTGTTTTGATATGATTTCCAACAACTTTGCTAGCATGGTTGAAATCGGTTCATAACCTGATATATTGTCATATAAACCGATCTGGGGTCTTGACTTCTTGAGCCTCTGGAGGACGAAATTCCTATTCGATTTGGCTAAAATTTCGCACGATGTGTTTCGTTATGATTCAAATCGGTCTATAACCTGTAATAGCTGCCATATAAATCGATCTTGGATCTTGATTCCTTGAGCCACTACAGGGTGCAATTTTTATCCCAATTGGCTGAGATTTTGCATGAGGTGTTTTGTTATGATTTCCAACAACTGTGCTAAGCATGGTTGAAATTGGTTCATAACTTGATATAGCTGTCTTAAAAACCGATCTTGACCTCTTGAGCCTCTAGAGGACGCAATTCCTATCCAATTGGGCTGAAATTTTGCATGACGAGTTTCGTTATGATTCAAATCGTTCGGTCTATAACCTGTTATAGAAACCGATCTTGGATCTTGACTTCTTGAGCCTCTAGAGGGCGCATATTTTATCCGATTTGGCTGAGATTTCGCATGAGGTGTTCTGTTATGATTTCCAGCAACTGTGTTAAGTATGGCTGAAATCGGTCCATAACCTGATATAGCTGCCACATAAACCGATCTTATATCTGGACTTCTTGAGCCTCTAGAGGGTGCAATTCTTGTCCGATTTAGCTGACATTTTGCATGACGTGTTCTGCTATGACTTCTAACAACTGTGTATAAATATGGTTTAAATCGGTCTATAACTTGATATAGCTGCCTTATAAACCGATCTGAGATCTAGGCTTTTTCAGCCTATAGAGGACGCAATTATTATCCAATTTGACTAAAATTTTGTACAACGGCTTCTCCCGTGACCTTTAACATACGTGTCAAAGGATCATGATTTGAATCGATCTATAGCCTCATACAGCTCCCATATAAACTGATGTCCCTATTTTACTTCTTGTGCCCTGAAAGGGCGCGATTCTTTTTCGAATTTGCTGAACTTTTACTCAATGACTTCTACTGTGGTCTTCAATACTCAATTTAATTATTGTCCGACTATTACTATAGCTCCAATAGCATAGCAATTCTTTTCTTTTATCCTTTTTGCCTAAAAAAAACACCGGGAGAAAAAATCGACAAATGCGATCCATGGGTAAATAAGATTCAGCCCAGCCGAACTTAGCATGCTTTACTTCTTTGTCATAAAGTTTTGACAAGCCGAGACCTATGCCTCTACTTATAAATCATAAAATATTTAATAATTTTTGCATTTCTTTTACTCTTTTCAGGAACTGTTTAAGCCTATCTATCACTTGTTGAACAACGTAAGGTAAGAAAAGTGATTAAAAATTGTCCTATCTTGTAGGAGCGTATACCATGTAAGATTATTCTGTCTCATTAAATCATTAAAAATGCTTAACCCGTTAACTATGGAATATCCCATACATCAACATTGTTGCTTCTTTGAAGGTTATTTGGATTTTCTCCCTTATTTCATTAAGAGAAGGTAACATTCATAAGAAATGTTTGAAAAAAATTAAAAAAAAAAAAATTCAACCAACATCATCAACACATTCCATTTCGAAATGAGTTTGCCATTGAGATGGGTTGAGAATAGAGAGTGCATATGTGAATGTGTGAGTGACTATGTGAAATTGGAGAAAAAAAAAGAAAATCACCTTTAGTCCATAAAAAAATTCATTCTAAAATTGAGAAATTGTATCAAGTCATTAAAAAAAAAAAAAAACCACAATCGTGTCTACCCAGCTTCAACGCCCAAGCATATCACGTTGGTGAGAAGAGAGAGTTTAGCATATTAGGAAGGACAGGCTTTCAATGAACCATAACATAATTTTGCACAAAATAGCTTATTATACCCTCCGCCTATAGGATGGGGGAAGACTTATTTTGCCATTCCGTTTGTAACACCTAGAAATATGCCTCTAAGGCCCCATAAAGTATATATATTCTTGATCGTTATGACATTTTAAGTCGATCTGGCCATGTCCGTCCGTCTGTCTATCTGTCTGTCAAAAGGACGCTAACTTTCAAAAAGTTAAGCTAGGTGCTTGAAATTTTGCATAAATGCTTCTTATTAGTGCTGGTCGGTTGGGATTGTAAGTGGGCTAAATCGGTCCATATTTTTGGTATAGTTGCCATATAAACCGATATCGGAATTTGACTACTTGAGCCTCTAGAGGTCGCAATTCTAGATCCCCTAGATCCTCTAATCCCATTAAGCTGAGATTTTGCTCCAGGTGTTTTGTTTTGAGTATTGTCCATCTGTTCTAAGTATGGTCCAAATCGATTCATAACCTGATATACCTCCCATGTAAACCGACCTTGGATCTTGACTTCATGAGCCTCTAGAGGGCGCACTTCTTATCCCATTTGGCAGAAAATTTCTGGAAAATGTTTTGTTATGACTTGCAAAAAATTGTGTTAAGTATAGTCCAAATCGATTCATAATCTGATACAGCTGCCATACTAACCGATCTCGGATCTTGACTTCTTGAGTCTATAGAGGGCGCAATTAGTTTTCGATTTGGCTGAAATTTTGCATGCAGTGTCTTGTTTCCACTTTCAATAATTGTGCCAAATATTTTCTGGATCGATCCAAATCCTGATTAGCTCCCATGTCAACCTATCTCGGATATTGACTTCATGAGCCTCTAGAGGGCGCAATTCTTATCCCATTTGGCAGAAATTTTCTGGAAAATGTTTGTCCAAATCGATTCATAATCTGATATAACTGCCATATAAACCGGTCTCGGATCTCGGATCTTTCACATACCACTTTTGTTGTCACTACAAAATTTTATTTACATTATTTTCTAATCCACCCTAATACACTTTTTAATCCTCTGTCTCCAGCATATTTCTCATCATCATGACCATTCACAGCAACTGCTGAATCCCTTTTCTTTACTCTAATTTAATTTTTTCAACTCTATCAACGTTGTTTTGTCTGCCTACCTTGAATTTAATGCTGATTCATTTGTTTTCTTTGAAAAATTATAAGAAAAAATATCATCTGCTACAAAAACGCAATAAAAACTGGGAAAATAAATCATATGAAGGATATGTAGAGAGAGAGAGAGAGAGAGAAATGTACAAGGCTTTATTTGGAAAGTGGACAAGAGACGAAAAAATCCTAGCTGGATAGCAAAGGTATTCACAAATCCATTTTGTAACATAAACTGAAAAAAAACGATTTTCCCTAAAATACCAAAAAGTAAGGAAGTCAAAAGTCGGACGGTGGCGACTATATAAAACCTTACACCTAAACTATAAGCATAAATTGGAACAATCGTATGCTGAACATCTTATCGTCGAGCATGTGTTCTTCTAAACCTATTACATACGTCTTATCATAGTGTCTCCTCCGCTCAGCTGGCCACCATCGCCTTCTGCGGCCTTGTTGTTATTCAGCCGTACCGTTGAGATGAAGCAGTAACTTAATTTGACCTTGTCTTTACACAGTTGAGGTATGTCCTATGGTAGGTCTAGGTTAGGTTGAATGGGATGCCCACCAAAGGTGAGTTCACTCGGAGGCCAATTTGGCCCATTGTGGTATCCTAGGGAGAGAAAGAGAAGACATTGAAAATGTGAGACCTCGTACTAGAGGTTGTACACGAATAAAAGAAAAGGAGGTGTGGAGAAACCCAAACGAGGGGTTAAGAACCGCCCGTACCTACGCAAGCACGTATATACCTACACCGGAGCTTGTGGCACCTCCCGTCGTAACCATCCTGTTCTCTCAACAAACCTCTGGAAGGATACCGGAGGTAAGTTTGGAAGTTCACCCAGATCGCAGAAGAAACGGCTCCCCAGAAAGGAGAGCCTACGTCTCTGCAGACCCGGACAGGAACACAGCAAGTGCTCAGTACTCTCCTCCTCATCCTCATCGAGGCAACTTCTACAGAAGTCATGGTGCGGTATGTCCATGTGCGCCGCCATGCGGCCTATGGCACGGTGTACGGTTATGACCCCTGTCAGAGTACTCTTCGACCTCTTATCGAATGCCAGCAACTCCCTTGTCCTCCTTCGGTCGATGACCGGCCATCTACCGAGTCCCACCTCGCCACCAACGCCGCCCTGGCCGTCCGATCTACTGTGTTCAGTAGCTCGACAAATGGCACGCCAGGAGGGGTTCGTCTGCGCCGGGCGGAATAGTCATCGGTCTTACATGACTAGTCCGCTCGGCGCAGACGAACCTTTCCTGGCGCACTCGTCCGCTCTCTGATTTCCTGGAATCCCCTCATGCACAGGAACCTATGTTAGCGTCATTAGCGTGGGCCAGGAGCCTATCCAGGGATTCCAAACAGTCCGCCACGCATCTCAACCTCACCATCCTCCACCTCAAGGCCTTGAGCGCCGCCATACTGTCCACATAAATTCTGAGTTTGGAGGGCGTTAAGCCACTTAATAGAATTTCTTTTGCGGTCACTGCAATGGCACAGACCTCTGCCTGAAAGACCGTACACTCGTCCGGCAGTCTCAGAGGCATACTGATATTGAGTGCATCAGAGTAGACCCCCAATCCAGTCACTGACTCCATCTTGGAGCCATCTGTGTAGATCGAGGTCTCATCCTCCTCAAGTACACCATCCGCCCTCCATTCGTCCCTCTTAGGAAAAAGAATCGCGATTGCCCTCAATCCAGTCGGCACTGGTGCCAGGTAGTAGCAGATCCTTCTCAGTCCACCCTTCGTATCCATAACACCCAGATCGAAGTGGCGGTGCAGTTCCAAATTTAAGCCCCAATGGAATGCATATCCAGCATTGCCTCCAGGACTGCCTGCGGTGCGGATCTTATTGCCCTGAGGATCCCGGCGCAGGCCAGTCTCTGAATCTTCTCGAACTCCCTCGCACGCGTCCTCTTTCCTACGGCATCCCACTCTATCAGTGCTCCATTGGTTTTCCAATGACTTCCGATAGAGCTCGGAGAATCTTCTCTTCGACTAATAATCATCTCTCAGTGGATAGCTGACCTTCAGGATTGCTCCGGTCCAGGATAGCGCCCTGTAACTCAGGCGCTGATGACAAGCTGGTAAATTTCTTGGCCTTTTTGTCATCAGGCGCCTTTGTATCGCCAGATCGCTGCCGTTTGTTTCCTGAATTGGGCTTGTCATTTGAGTGACGTACCCTTGTGGCGAGGACACTCTCCTGACCACCCTTCCTGACCCTGGCGGCAGTATCAACGAAAGGCCTCGGCTTAACAGTTTTGTCCTTTTCTGGGTCTGGTATTACGCACGCGGTGCTTCCACTGGCGGTCTCGGTCTATTGTTTGTAACGTATGTGACATCTCCAGTTGAAGTGTTTGCGTCGGTGTCAGTTCCGGTATCGTCCAATGTAGTAGAGGGAACCATACGTTCCACGACAGTAGTATTCATCATAGACTTGTACTTCTTCACGTGGAACCTATGCTTGCGCATAAAACGATTGTCACGGATCATCAGAGTGGATGGCTTTAGACCCTCCATCTTCCTCAGATACCGTAACGAGCGTTTGTAGCCTTCTTCCCGTTTCTGCCCGTCCGTCTTTTTTAATTTCCGCCTGCCCCCCTGCGAGTTTCCCGCCACTCCACCGGGAGTTGGGGTTTCGGCTGCTGTCGGTTCTGAGGAGATCATCTGGACGTCCTCTTCATCCGTTTCATTAAGGTGGATAGCTCCAATTCCCGAGAGTCCATCGCAGGAATCCTCGATAGGGGGCAAGTCAATGTTATATTCAGATTCAGCCCCCGCATCACGACAAGATTGTTACCCCGCGCGGGGGACCTACGTGACGCAACAATTAAAAATGCTTTAGAACTGCTTTCTATAAAAATAAAATTTTGAAAAAAATTTCTATAAAAATAAAATTTTGAAAAAATTTTCTATAAAAATAAAATTTTGAAGAAATTTTCTATAAAAATAAAATTTTGAAAAAATTTTCTATAAAAATAAAATTTTGAAAAAAATTTCTATAAAAATAAAATTTTAAAAAAATTTTCTATAAAAATAAAATTTTGAAAAAATTTTCTATAAAAATAAAATTTTGAAAAAATTTTCTATAAACATAAAATTTTGAAAAAAATTTCTATAAAAATAAAACTTTGAAAAAATTTTCTATAAAAATAAAATTTTGAAAAATTTTCTATAAACATAAAATTTTGAAAAAATTTTCTATAAGAAAAAAATTTAAAAAAAAATTTTCTATAAAAATAAAATTTTGAAAAAATCTTATTGGTAGGACCCTCCCCCTTACCCTAATTTTCAGAAACTTCAGATCTCGGAGATGGGCGGAGCGATTTAAGCGAAATTTTGTGTGCTCTCATATAGTACCCTAAAAATAAAAATTTGGTATCCAAATTTCGGATGGGGTACCAGGGGGGCCGCCCCACCCTAAAACCAAACATATATTTAGACCAATCACGACAATATGGGACTCAAATGAAAGTTATTTAGGATAAGAAAACGTATCTGATGTTCAAATGTCGGACCAAGTGTTAGGGGGACCACCCTAACCCCCAAAACACCCCTAAATCGGACATATTTACCGACCACGGCAATATGGGACTCAATTGAAAGGTATTTGCGAATAAAATACGAATCTGATATCCAAATTTGGGACAAAGTTTCTGGGGGTCCACCCCTTCCCCAAAATATACCCAAAATAGGACTTATTTACTGATCATGGCAATATGGGGCTTAAATAAAAGGTATTTGAGTGTAGAACACGAATCTGATATCCAAATGTGGGATCAAGTGTTTGAAGGCCCGCCCATCCCCGAGAACATCCCCCAAAGAAGACAAATTTACGACCAAAGCAATATGGGGCTCAAATGAAAGGTCTTTGGGAGTAAGGCACGAATTTGATATCAAAATACGGGAAGAGGGTCTATGGGGCCACCCCACCCCCATAACACCCAAAAAGGAAGTTTTTGCTGACCATTGCAATATGGGGCTCGAAACGGAGGTATTTTAGAGTAGAATACGAATCTGATATAAATTTTCAGGGCCGTCCTAGCCCCAAAGCACCTTCCAAACCGGACATGCTTGCCGACTATGGAAGTATGGGTCTAAAACTTGATATCCAATTTTGAGGCCAAGAGTTTGGTAGTCGTCTCACCCCATAAACTCTGCTAAACCAATGGCAATTTGGTTTCAAATCTGTTATCTGTTTTATGGCCCAAGTATCTCAGGCCTCAACGTCTCATCTCATAAACTCCCTCTAAACCACACTTATATACCGATTATAGCAATATGTAGCTCAAGTGTGATTTTTTTGGAGAAGGGTAGAATCTGATATCCACTTTCGGAGCAAAGGGCTTGGCTACTTCAATCCACCATCCACCAATCCACCAAATTTTGAAAAAAAATTTTGAAAAATTTTTTCATAGAAAAAATACTTAACTAATTTGATTTTTTTTAAATTAACATGTTTACAAATTATCTGTAGCTCTAAGTATGTTATTCTTCATACTTTTGTTTTAGTTACTCCTAATATCCTTTGTAGAAAAACTCCTTTCTAATTAACTTATTTATGTGGTTAAGTTTACCCATTAACATACAAAACGATCTAATTAGGAAAATGTGCCTGACCCATACCATAGATCCAGAGCTGTTGTACTGTTTCCGCATTTAATGAAATTAATTCCAACTAATTGATGATGAATGACAACAATGGCCACAACTGACCTAATGGGATTTTCTACATCAGACATCATTTGACACATATGTATGATGATGTTGTTCGACCGGACACTAACACCATAACCACTAGGAATCCTTTTAATTGCATTTATAGCAGGACACCATGGCATCGGCCCTGAAACATTGAATGGAGTAGTAAAAGCTTATGAAACAGAATCAATTTGCCAAATTGATGTTACCAACAACCAACAGTAGAAGCGATGAATAAAGAAGACCACAAGAAGCCCAAAATCCAAGGAGTATGGTTGTGGTTAAAGGAGCACGAAAATGATGTCGATAATGATAATGATGATGTTGTTGCCTATAGTTTCTCTCCAATATCATTATCATCATCATCTGCTTTTTTCATAAAAATGTTTGTTAATGATAAATGACTGGTTTTTCATTGGAAGACTCCTATAATGAAGGTCTGCATATCACGTGCATTTAGCAAGAGTTTTTTTTTTCTTTTTTTTTTGTTTTTTCTTTTTGGACATGGTATCGATTTGCCCTTTATGCGTAAACCAGTAGTCAGATTGGTATCACACAAAACCTACCATGCACCATATCCTTGATCATATATCATATTTTTGTTGTGGCATAAAAAAAAACAAACCTGAAAAAACAGAACTGGAAACCGGAATATTTTTCGGAGAAACTTCATGCAGCCAAAGGTGTACAACAACTGATATGTTGTGGCAAAGAGGGAACGCTGCCACGGAATTGAATGAGAAATCGAAATGAAAATTCATTCAGGAGAGAAAAATTGTTGCATCCATATTTTCAAAAGAAGAATTTGACAAAAACTTGAATTTAAAATTTAATTCTACTTAAAGTTAATTTTAGCAAAATTTCTTTTTATATAAAACTAGCTGATCCGGGCCCTCTCCGCTGCGCCTTCTTTTACTTTATACGGAACAAAAGTTTCCTTTTGTTTGAATATTTATTTTCGACAATTAAAGATCTTTTAGTGAAATACCATGCTATGAAAAACCCGCAGAAAATTGTTCCCGAAAGTGGGTATCAATTCCTGTTCTACCCCCCAATACCTTCCATTTAAGCTCCACATTGACATGGTCGGTAAATATGCCCGATTTAGGGATATTTAGGGGATTGGGGTAGTCCCCCAATTACTAAGCCTGGCGGCCACTCAGTGAGTTGGCTTTGAAAATATATATCGGATTCGTGTTCTATTCTAAAATACGTCTTATTTGAACCTCATATTGCAATAGTCAGCAAATACTTCCTATTTGGGTGGTGTTGTGGGGGTGGGGTGGCCCCATAGACCCCCTCCCCCTTTTCCCGAATATTGATATCAGATTCGTGCTTTACTCCCAAAGACCTTTCATTTGAGCCCCATATTCCTATGGTCGTAAATTTGTCCCTTTGGGGGATGTTTTTGGTGAGAGGCGGCCCCCCAATCACTTGATCCCATATTTGGATATCAGATTAGTATTCAACACTCAAATCATGGTCAGTAAATAAGTCCAGTTTGGGGGGTGTTTTGGGGGAGGGGTGGACCCCCAGAAACGTGGCCCACATTTGGATATCAGATTCGTATTCTACTCGCAAATTCCTTTCATTTGAGTCCCATATTGCCATGATCGGTAAATATGTCCGATTTAGGGGTGTTTTGGGGGTCGGGTGGTGTTGTGGGGGTGGGGTGGCCTCATAGACCCCCTCCCCCTTTTCCCGAATATTGACATCAGATTCGTGCTTTACTCCCAAAGACCTTTCATTTGAGCCCCATATTCCTATGGTCGTAAATTTGTCCCTTTGGGGGATGTTTTTGGTGAGAGGCGGCCCCCCAATCACTTGATCCCATATTTGGATATCAGATTCGAATTCTACACTCAAATACCTTTTAGTTAAACCCCTTATTCCCATGGTCAGTAAATAAGTCCTGTTTGGGGGGTGTTTTGGGGAAGGGGTGGACTGCCAGAAACGTGGTCCCATATTTGGATATCAGATTCGTATTCGACTCGCAAATACCTTTCATTTGAGTTCAATATTGCCATGATCGGTAAATATGTCCGATTTTGTTGTGTTTTGGGGGTTGGGTGGTGTTGTGGGAGTGGGGTGGCCCCATAGACACTTTTCCCAAATATTGATATCAGAATCGTGCTTTACTCCCAAAGACCTTTCATTTGAGCCCCATATTGCTATGGTCGTAAATTTTTCCCCATTGGAGGATGGTTTTGCGTAAAGGCGGCCCCCAAACACTTGGCCTCACATTTGACCATCAGATTCGTATTCTACACTCAAATACCTTTTATTTAAGCCCCATATTCCCATGGTCAGTAAATAAGTCCAGTTGGGGGGCTGTTTTGGTAATGGGGTGGACCCCCAGAAACGTGGTCCCACTTTTGGATATCAGATTCGTATTCTACTCGCAAATACCTTTCATTTGATTCCCATATTGCCATGGTCGGTAAATATGTCCGAATTAGGGGTGTTTTGGGGATTGGGGTGGTCCCCCTAGCACTTGGTTCGACAAATGGATATCAGAAACGTTTTCTTATCCTAAATACCTTTCATTTGAGTCCCATATTGTCGTGATTGGTCTAAAAATATGTTTGGTAGGTTTTAGGGTGGGGCGGATCCCCTAGGTACCCCATCCGAAATTTGGATACCAAATTTTTATTTTTAGGGTACTATATGAGACCACACAGCACAGAGAGTGATTTCGCTTAAATCGCACCACCCATCTCCGAGATCTGAAAATTAGGGTAAGAGGGAGGGTCCTCTCCCCCTTCAGATATCAAAAAATGTAGTACACTATTTTTACCACGGGGTCATTATGCACCATCTGTGGAAATTTCAAGAAAATCGGTTCAGCCGTTTCTGAGTCTATAAGGAACACACAAGCAAACACAAATTGATTTTTATATATAAGACTAGCTGAACGGGGCCCGCTCCGTTGCGCCTTCTTTTACAATATATGGTGCAAAGTTTTCCTTTCAATATTCATATTCGACAATTTAAGATCTTTGAGAGAAATATCATGCTGCGAAAGTGAGATATGTACAGGGTGGCTGATGAAAGCCGCTACCAAAAAAAAATGTAATAACTTTTTTTCTATTTAATAATAATAATTTAATAATTAATTTAATTAATTAATTAATTAATTTAATTAATAATAATTTAATAATTAATTTAATAATTTAATTTAACATGAATAAAAGAAAAATGTATTCCATACACCGAAAAAAAAATGTAGCAATATTCATCATTGTAGCAATATTCATCAGCCACCCTGTATGTCGCTTGACTAACGGTATCTATGATATCCCTCTGAGGCACTATGATATCCCTCTGAGGCTTTTGGGACATCAAAGTTTGGATATTAAATCTACTATTTACAATATCTTGGTTTTGGTAGTGGATTGAAGTTGCCAAAACCTTTACCCCGAAAGTGGATATCGATTTCATATTGCAAATGAAAATTTACCCATGAACATTCCATTAAGTAACTGGGGCAAACTTCTCACATATCAATGAGTGCTGTCCGATTCAATTTAAAATTCAATGATAAGGGACCTCCTTTTTATAGTCGAGCCCGAACGGTGTGCCGCAGAGCGACACCTCTTTGGGGAGAAGTTTTTACATGGCAAAGCACCTCACAATGTCGCCAGCATTAGGAGGAAATAACAAACCCAGAGCCATACTATTCTCTAAAAACCACATTTGAGACACATATTGCCATAGTCGGTATATTCTGCTTCAAATAGAGTGGGGAGTGGTCCGAAAGGAGCAATAGGCTATATAATTTTTTGATATCGCAAGGGGGGCGGACCCTCCCCATTACCCCAAAAAACAAAGTGGATCGATCGGGGCAATATGGGACTCAAATGAAAGGTATTCAAAAGTGGAGTACGAATTTAATATTAAAAACTGGGGGCCCCGACCCCAAAACCCCCCAAAATAGGTTTATTGGACGATAATGATAATATGAGGCTCGAATGAAAGGTATTCGGGAGTAGATTACGAATATGGTCAGGAAGGAAGTATGGGCTATATAATTTTTTGATATCGCAAGGGCGGCGGACCCTCCCCCTTTACCTCAAAAAGGCCACCCAAAATCAAAAGTGGAACGATGGGGACAATGTGGGTATTAAATGAAAGATATTGGATAGTAGAATTCGCATTATTTTGGTTCAAGTATCCAATTTGGTTCAAGTATCCAAGGGGTCGCCCAATCCCAAAAACTGCTCCATATTGGATGTGCATATCAATATAGGACTCAAATGACATAAAAAATTAGGCCCAAGTAATTGAAGGTTCGCCCGTCTCAGATGAACCCCCCAAATGGTAATATTACTCGATCATAGCTTAATGAAACTCAAATGAAAGGCATTTGAGAGCAGATTACGACTATGACATGAAACTTTGTGTCCAAGAATCTAGGTGGTGCTTTACCTCATAAAGTCGCCTTCAATAGGTTATTTGACCCATTAAAATCATGGGGATTCAAGTGATAGATTTTTTTGAGTAAGCCTATAACAGGCGCATTTATTAAGCGATTTCTTCTGAAATTTAGCATAGTGACTTTTTTAGGCCCACCGATATCCGAACCAAAATGGGTCCAGATTGGAACCTATTTGGATATAGACCGATTTGCCGATGTTGGGTCTTTCGCTGAAATTGGGAACAGTGGGTTGTGTCAAGACTCCCGTCATCTGTGCCGAATATGGTTCAAATCGGTCTATATTTAGATATAGCCGCAATAGAGACCGATCTTCAGCTAGGGTCTAAAGACCATAAAAAGCGCATCTCGATTTTGCTGCAATTTGAAACAGTGAGTTGCACTAGGGACCTCGACCCGAGTATGGTGTAGACCGATATGCCGATATAGGATCTTAAGCCTATAACAGGCGTATTTATTACCCGATTTCGCTGAAACTCAGAACAGTGAGTTTTATTAGGTCTGTCGATATCCGAACCAAAAATGGTCCAAATCGGAACATATTTCTATATAGCTACCATATTGAATGATCTGCCGGTTTTAGGTCTTAATCCTATAACAGGCGCATTTATTATCCGACTTCGCTGAAATTCGGAACAGTGAGTGGTATCAAGACTCGCAACATCTGTCGCGAATTTGGTCCAGATTCTCCGATTTTGCTGAAATTTGAAACTGTGAGTTACACTATGATCCTCGCAATCCTACCCGAATAGGGTGTCTATCGGACCATATTTACATATAGGTGCCACATAGACCGATATGCCGATTTAGGGTCTTCAGCCTATAACAGTCGCATTTATTGCCCGATTTCGCTGAAATTCAGAATAGTGAGTATTATAAGGCCCGTCAATATTCGAACCAAAAATGGTCTAGATCGGAACATATTTCGATATAGCTACCATATAGACCGATCTGTCGATTTTGGGTCTTAGGCCTATAACAGGCCCATTGATTGTCCGACTTCGCTGAAATTTGGAACAGTGAGTTTTATCAAGACTTCCAACCTCTGTCCCGAATATAATCCAGATCGGGCTATATTTAGAAATAGTTGCCATAGAGTCCGATCTTTAGCTTTAGGGTCTAAAGACCATAAAAGGCGCATTTAGTCTTCGATTTTGCTGAAATTTGAAACAGTGAGCTGCTTTAAGACTACCGATATCCAATCAAGAGATTGTACAGATCGGGCCATATTTAGATATAGCTGCCATATAAATCGATCATCCGAATTAGGGCTTAATCACACGAAGGGCGCACTTATTATCCGATTTCGCTGAAATTTCGAAGTGTTATTTGTATAGAGATCGGATTATAATTGAATTTAATTTTCATGGTGCTCCGGTAGACGAGTTGGTAGCGCGCTTGGATTAAAAGTGCAAGGGTAGTGGGTTCGATTCCCGCCAGAAGACTTGGTCTAGCGCTACTGTGGCATCACAATGGACCTAAAATTGTCTAAGTGAGTCTGTAGAGGTCTGCCACTCTTACCAAACCTAACCTAACCATAATTGGATATTAATACGGATTTCAGCAGTGTTATAATAAATTTTGATATTAAATTTATCCATGGTGGTAGCACGGCCGAACTTTCTGCGTTTTTACTTGTTTTTAATATTTTATTAAAAATTTTTTCAAACCAAATTTTCCCATAGAACAAACTTTGTCTCCGTTTTATTGGCATTGGAAGTTTTGCCAGAGGTTTATTTCTAAATGCTTTTCTGCCCAATACACCTCATTGCTGTGTAAAATTTTCCATTCACCGACATGTTAATTGCAGATATTTGCATGTGCAAATTTTATTGCTTCATTTCTAAGGAAAAACTTTTCGCCTAGTATTTCAAATCAATTTTTGTAAGTTTTAAACAATTCTCGAACAACATGTTGTGTCACTTAGGATATTTGTAAACTTTGTCAGAAATGTGTAAAATTTTAGTTGTTGTGTGGGGTTAGGAAGTTGCATTGAAAAATAAGTGACCAAGTAAAGTCCTTCGTTTATGTCAAATCGAATATCAGTTTAAATACATGCATGTTTTTAAGATGTGTAACGACAGTATGAGATACTCCACAAATACGTTAAAACTTACATTTTGTGAGTAACGAGAGCGCCGAGAATATGTAAAGAATATTTTTCAAAAAAAATGTTTCAAAAAAATTTTTGACTTTTTCCAATGAGATGTAACATGTCCCAGCAAACATTGTGGTTGCAAAAATTTTTATTTTTTTTTTTAAATCTAAAAAACTAGAAAAGTAGTCCTTAAATTCGCATTAAATAACACATACACTTTAGCATTTTACATTCTGTGAGTAACGAGAGCGCGGAGAATATGTAATAAAAATTTTTCAAAAAATTTTTTAAAAAAAATTTTTGACTTTTCCAATGAGATGTAACATGTCCCAGCAAACATTGTGGTTGCAAAATTTTTTTTTTTTTTTTAATCTAAAAAACTAGAAATGTAGTCCTTAAATTCACATTAAATAAATCTAATATCAGTTTAAATACATGCATGTTTATAGATGTGTAACGACAATATGAGATACTCCACAAGTACGTTAAGACTTACATTTTGTGAGTAACGAAAGCGCGGAGAATTTGTAAAGAAAATTTTTCAAAAATATTTTTCAAAAAATTTTTGACTTTTTCCCAATGAGATGTAACATGTCCCAGCAAACATTGTGGTTGCAAAATTTTTTTTTTTTTTTAATCTAAAAAACTAGTAAAGTAGTCCTTAAATTCGCATTAAATAACACATACACTTTAGCATTTTACATTCTGTGAGTAACGAGAGCGCGGAGAAAATGTAAAGAAAATTTTTCAAAAATTTTTTTTCAAAAAATTTTTGACTTTTTTTCCGATGAGATGTAACATGTCCCAGCAAACATTGTGGTTGCAAAAAAATTTTTTTTTTTTTTTTAATCTAAAAAACTAGAAATGTAGTCCTTTAATTCGCATTGAATAAATCTAATATCAGTTTAAATACATGCATGTTTTTAGATGTGTAACAACAATATGAGATACTCCACAAGTACGTTAAGACTTACATTTTGTGAGTAACGAGAGCGCGGAGAATATGTAAAGAATATTTTTCAAAAAATTATTTCAAAAAAATTTTTGACTTTTTTCCAATGAGATGTAACATTTCCCAGCAAACATTGTGGTTGCAAAAAAATTTTTTTTTTAATCTAAAAAACTAGAAAAGTAGTCCTTAAATTCGCATTAAATAAATCTAATATCAGTTTAAATGCATGCACATAACGAGAGCGCCGAGAATATGTAAAGAAAATTTTTCAAAAAATTTTTTTGACTTTTTTCCAATGAGATGTAACATGTCCCAGCAAACATTGTGGTTACAAAATTTTTTTTTTTTTTTTTAATCTAAAAAACTAGTAAAGTAGTCCTTAAATTCAAATTAAAAATTTTTTTTTTTTTTTAATCTAAAAAACTAGAAATGTAGTCCTTTAATTCGCATTGAATAAATCTAATATCAGTTTAAATACATGCATGTTTTTAGATGTGTAACAACAATATGAGATACTCCACAAGTACGTTAACTTACATTTTGTGAGTAACGAGAGCGCGGAGAATATGTAAAGAATATTTTTCAAAAAATTTTTTCAAAAAAATTTTTGACTTTTTTCCAATGAGATGTAACATGTCCCAGCAAACATTGTGGTTGCAAAATTTTTTTTTTTTTAGTCTAAAAAACTAGTAAAGTAGTCCTTAAATTCACATTAAATAAATCTAATATCAGTTTAAATACATGCATATTTTTAGATTTGTAACGACAATATGAGATACTCCACAAGTACGTTAAGACTTACATTTTGTGAGTAACGAAAGCGCGGAGAATATGTAAAGACAATTTTTTAAAAATTTTTTTCAAAAATTTTTCACTTTTTCCCAATGAGATGTAACATGTCCCAGCAAACATTGTGGTTGCAAATTTTTTTTTTTTTTTTTTTTTTAATCTAAAAAACTAGAAAAGTAGTCCTTAAATTCGCATTGAATAACACATACACTTTAACATGTGTAAACGCTTTTGTAGTTTTATGTGATATGTAAAATTTTTCGTAAACTTTTTGTCACGTTTTGCCATAATTTATGACCATTTGGACGAAATTGCATGTTAAGGAATTGAACAAGTGCCAAAGAAAAATGTGAACAGCAAGTGAACATGTGTGTAGATATGTATAGTATATGTATCGTTTGGTTGTAGATTAGGCTGTAACGAAAGTGATAAACTAACATTTAAAAGATGTTTGTCTTAAGTGGAGGAAAACTACCGGTAAACCTTGAACACCTTGTATTAAGCGGACTAAAGTATTTTGTATCTCAAGACACCAGCGCTGACATAGTTACATTTCAGTTGGGTAAATAAGTCATCTTTTGCCGTTTATGATTCAAATCGGTAAATTTTTATGTTTCAATTAAAGTTTTGGATTCTTAGAAGACTAATAAGTCGTCTTCTAAGGATTCAAACCTTGAATTGAAACATGAACGATTTCAATGTAATTTCGATCAGTGTAACCCCTCGAAATGAAATATGGAATGTGGTTCTCTTCATTAGCATAATTCGCGCATAGTATAATCTCTATTTATAAACGCTAAGGAGGAATGTTGCCCCATTCCTCCTATTACAAAAACCAAAATTTCATATTGAATTCGTATGGTTTTTTTTTTCAAAATTTTTGCCATACTCTATTGCTTGCATTGATTTTGCTCATGTAACAACAAGAATTTTTGGTAAAATGCAATAAATTTTCTCGCACACCAAAGCCAAATAAGAAAACCCAAAATTTTGTTTAATAAACAAAATCAAATATTGGGTGTCACATTTAGTTCGAACAAGTGGTGTTAAAAATTTCAAAAAAAACAACAACAAATTTGAAAACGTAAGCATTTTCAAACAAACATGCTCGATTTTCATGTTATTTTCAATATGCATTATTTTCAATACTGATAACCAAAAAAAAATTAAAGCACACACCTTGTATGCTTAATCATTTCCGTTTCAAATTTTGAATGTGAATTTGCCACACCAGCAAACTGAAGGCTGGAATACAAAAAAAAAAAAAACACAAACTCACTACCAAAACAAATTTCACTTTAAATCACATCACAAGAGGAAAGCAGCTGCATTTTGTCGAAAATTGAAACTAGCTGCCAATTTGGCAGGCAATGAAATGGCCAAGACCAATATCCAAAAAAAAAAACTCATTCTTAATTCTTTGCTTTTCGGCTTTTATTTGTTGGTTTCCACTTTTGTACTCTTTTTTTCGGTTTTTTTTTTGTTGTGTTTCCATAACAATGCCTGCGTGAAGAAAGGAGGGTGCAAACACTTGACGTTGTGCAAGGTGTGCGAAATTCTATCGACGGTGTGTCCTCAGATCAATGGCGACAAAGTGAAACAGTGGCTGGCAGCGAAGGTGAAGTAAAATCAAAAAGAGAAACAAGTCAAAAGGCATTAAGTTCGGCCGGGTCGAATCTTATATACCCTCCACCATTTGTTTGTCCAGTTCTATGCGCGGTATCTCTTTTTAGGCAAACAAAGAATATTGAATAGGAATTGTTATGCTATTGGAGCTATTCAAGTCCGATTCGGACCATAAATGAATGCTGAACGTTGTAGAAGTCATTGCGTAATATTTGAGTTCATTCGGATAAGAATTGCGCCTTGTAGTAGGGGCTCAAAAAGCAAAATAGGGAGATAGGTTCATATGGGAGCTGTATCAAGCTATTGAGAGAATCAGTTGTACAAAATGTGTGCCATATCGGATGCGAATTGCGCCCTCTTGAGGTTCAAGAAGTCAAGATCCCAGATCGGTTTATATAGCAGCTATATCAGGTTCTATACCGATTTACGCCATACTTAGCACAGTTATTGGAAGTCATAACAAAACACCTCATGCAAAATTTCAGCCAAATCGGATGAGAATTGCGCGCTCTATTGGCTCAAGAAGTCAAGACCCAAGATCGGTTTATATGGCAGCTATATCAAAACATGGACCGATATAAACCATGCTAAGCGTAGTTGTTGGAAGTGATACCAAAACACTATGAGCCAAATTTCAGCCAAATCGGATGAGAATTGCGCGCTCTATTGGCTCAAGAAGTCAAGACCCAAGTTCGGTTTATATGGCAGCTATATCAAAACATGGGCCGATGTAAACCATACTAAGCGTAGTTGTTGGAAGTGATAACAAAACACTACGTGCAAAATTTCAGTTAAATCGGACGAGAATTGCGCCCTCTAGAGGCTCAAGAAGTCAAGACCCAAGATCGGTTTATATGGCAGCTATATCAAAACATGGACCGATGTAAATCATACTTAGCGTAGTTGTTGAAAGTGATACCAAACACCACTTGCAAAATTTCAATAGAATCGGATCAGAATTGCGCCCTCTAGAGGCTCAAGAAGTCAAGACCCAAGATCGGTTTATATGGCAGCTATATCAAAATAAGGACCGATTTGGCCCATTTACAATACCAACCGACCTACACTAATAAAAAGTGTTTTTGCAAAATTTCAAGCGGCTAGCTTTACTCCTTCGAAAGTTAGCATGCTTTCGACAGACAGACGGACGGACGGACATGGCTAGATCGATTTAAAATGACGATCAAGAATATATATACTTTATGGGGTCTTAGACGCATATTTCGAGGTGTTACAAACAGAATGACGAAATTAGTATAGTATATTATAGTATATAAACCGATCTCCCGATTTGACTTCTGGACTTGACTTGGCTGAAATTTTGCACAAAGTGTTCTGTTATGACTGAATCCATGGTGGTGAGTTCCCAAGATTCAGTCCGGCCGAACTTAGCACGCTGTTACTTTTTTTTCTAGATTTCGATTATATCCCACTGTGCGAGCATGTTCTAACAGAAGAAAGAATGCAATTACAGAGTCACAAGCTGTGAAAAAATTTGTCAACGCCGACTATATGAAAAATCCGCAATTACTTTTTGGGCAACCCAATAGATCTGGGCCGATTTCTATGATATTCACCAGTGATGTTCAGAGTTATAAGAAAATTCTACCTGCCAAATTTCGAGAGAATGAGTTAACAAATGAGCGCTTTATTCCAATATTTCTCAAAATCGGTCGAACATATATATGGGAGCTATACCTAAATCTGAATCGGTTTCCATGAAATTCACCTGTAATGTCGAGAGTCATAAGAAAATCCTTCCTGTCAAATTTCGCGAGAATCGGTTAACAACTGACAATTTTATTGCATTATTATTGAAAATCGGACGAACATATATATGGGAGCTATGTCTAAATCTGAACCGATTTCAAGCAAACTTCAAAGACATTGTGGTAGTCGTTGAGGAAAGCGTTGTACAAATTTTTGAGAAGATTGGTCAATAAATGCGCTTGCAGTGGTTCTAAGAGTGAGAATCGGGCGATATATATATATATAGGATACATCTTAATCTGGACAGATTTCCATGAAATTCACCAGCAATGTCGTGAGTCAAGAGAAAATCCTTTTTAGAAAATTTCAAGAGAATCGTTTAGCAAATTACCATTTTACTGTTGTATATTATTACTGCAAATCGGACGAACATATATATGGGAGCTATATCCAAATCTGAACCGATTTCTATGAAATTCACCTCTATTGTCGGGAATCATAAGAAAATCTTTCCTGCCAAATTTCGAGAGAATTGGTTAATAAATGACCATTTTATTCCAGTATTACTTTAAATCGGACGAACACATATATGGGAGCTATATCCAAATCTGAACCGATATGTTCCAATATCAATATGCTTCATCTCTAGGCCGAAAAACATGCCCGTACTAGATCGGATGAAATTTGCGACCTGTAGTTTCCACTCAAATTAACATGGACAGACAGACAGACGGACATAGCTAAATCGAATCAGAAAGTGATTCTGAGTCGATCGGTATACCTATGAGTGGGTCTTTCCCTCCTCCTTTCGGGTGTTACAAACTAATTCACTAAGTTATAATACCCTGTACCATAGTAGTGGTGTAGGGTATAACAAGTGTTAGGCCTATAACGCTTAATGCGAGGATCATTTAGTTTATATTGCTGTTCTTACTATCTGGGGCTTTCGGCCACCTGGAGATGCTTATTTCTTATAGCATATCTATCCTTTTGGGGGTTTCAGCCTTTCCCCATAATGTTGAAAATTCTCAAATTTTAATTTTAATATTATCCTTTACTAAACACTGTGCTTGCACAGAGTCTCCAACTTCTGGTATTGTGAAGGTCACTGTATTTTTGCACACGTTTTCTTTGTATTTTTAGTCGTTGTTGTTGTTGTTGCTTTTTACAATACTTGCTTTTTTGTTGTTGTTATATATTTGAAAGTTTTGCACCTTTTTTCTCATTGGCTTTGCATGAGAGCAGGGAGGGGGGGCCGCGCTACTTTATTCATGTTGCTAAATCACTACTTTAGCTTGAAAACTAATATTGTCACCTGTCATCCCAAGTTTTCAAATGTGTCACTCATTGGATTTGTTCGTCGTTCAATCATTCATTTGTGCTGATGTTATCAGTACTCCGCAAAACAAACGGATTTAAATTTTTGCTTTTATGAAATTCCGCATAAGTGTCACCTACTTAAACATGTGGGAGGAGAATTGAGTAAAGTGATGTGAACATTTAAATTCGATGGTGTGGGAAAGTTTGGTGTCACACTAATAAACTGCCAGGTGTTCAGGTTTAGACTGCAAGTTTAAGGGGAATTTAAATTGAAGTATAGCTACCTTATAGACCGATCTTAAGGTTGGACTTTTTGAGCCACTGGAAGCCTAATGGGGAATTAGAAGTATCATTAAGACATAACACTACACGAAACAAGGCACAGAGAGCATCACAAATGTAGGCCCTTTAAGACCGTATTATTCAACTCTAAATACTAAGGTCCTTAAGTAGATAAATAAAATCACATATCACACAATCACAATTTTCACAATCACGCAGACGTTCAGCTCAGGCAAACTTAATGCCTTTCTTGAATATCAAATAATATCTTGGTTGCGCATCAATTGCCGCATAACTTAAAATTTAAGAAATATTTCTTACTTTGTTGATAAACCTGCTATGGTCTTCATCATATGGAAATTCAACTTGTCAACCTACAACAGCTTTGAAATATTCTCAGTATTTTTCTGCATTCCACATTCCATCTTAGGGGCACATTTTTTTTTTTTTTTGATTACATGACACCCACAACAAAGTTTGTTTATTATAAACAAAAAAAAATCATTTTTTTCTCAAATTTTAGTTAATTTTTCTTACAAGATATACTCTGCTCTGCCATGAGCTATAAATTATTCAAGTACGTATATCAGTCATATCTTACAGCTAAAGGCTGTGCCAAAGCACCTATCCAGGGCATGCAAATGTGGTGATGACTGAATGCCAACAAAAACAAAAAAAAAAAAGCAAGAAGCAAATTTACATCGTCAATTGCCACCTTTTTGCTCATTTTCAGTCAAATAAATCATAATAACTCATAATCATAAAACGTGTTAAATTTGGGTTTTAAATGAGATGTGTGTTTCGGTGTTGCTCTAATCTCTGTGGCATATGTTTAAGGAGTTGCAATGAACATTGTTTGAGTATAAATGCAAAGTTCATTGAATGCCTGACATGGTTTAAACAAATGCATAAATAAATAAATTTAATAAAATCTAATTTATTTTATTTTTATACCCACCACCATAGGATAGGAAGTGTATTCGTTTAGTTATTCTGTTTGCAAGATTTCGTAATATCCATTTGTTGGAAGTCATAACAGAACACCACATGCAAAATTTTAGCTAAATCGAACAAAAATTACGGCTTGTAAAGGCTCAAGAAGTCAAATCGGGCGATCGGTTTATATGGGAGATATATCAAGTTACAGACCGATTCGGACCGTACTTTGCATAGTTGTTGGAGGTCAAAATATAACATCACATGCAAAATTTCAGCCAAATCGGACAAAAATTACGGCTTGTAAAGGCTCAAGAAGTCAAAACGGGCTTTCGGTTTATATGGGAGCTGTATCAGGTTTTTTACCGATTTGGACCGTACTTGGCACAGTTGTCGGAAGTCATAACAGAAAACTACATGCAAAATTTCATCCAAATCGGACAAAAATTACGGCTTGTATAGGCTCAAGAAGTCAAATCGGGCGATCGGTTTATATGGAAGCTATATCAGGTTATAGACCGATTTTGACCATACTTGGCACAATTGTTGGAAGTCATAACGGAACACTACATGCAAAATTTCAGCCAAATCGGAAGAAAATTGCGGCTTGTAAGGGCTCAAGAAGTCAATTCGGAAGATCGGTTTATATTGGAGCTATATCAGGTTATAGACCGATTCGGCCCGTACTTGGCAAAGTTGTTCGAAGTAATAACAGAACATCATATGAAAAATTTCAGCCAAATTGGACAAAAATTGCGGCTTGTAAGGGCCCAAGAAATCAAATTGGGAGATCGGTTTATATGGGGCTATATCAGGTTATAGACCGATTTGGACCATACTTGGCACAGTTGTCGGAAGTCATAACAGAACACCACATGCAAAATTTCAGCCAAATCGGACAAAAATTGCTGCTTGTAACGGCTCAAGAAGTCAAATCGGGAGATCGGTTTATATGGGAGCTATATCAGGTTATAGACCGATTCGGACAGTATTTAGCATAGTTATTGGAAATGATAACAGAACACCACATGCAAAATATCAGCCAAATCGGACAAAAAATGCGGGCTCAAGATATCAAATTGGAAGATCGGTTTGTATGGGAGCTATATCGTGTTATAAACCGATTTAGACCGTACTTGGCACAGTAACATCCAAACTTTAATGGGCGGACCCTCCCCTTACCCTATTTTCCAAAACCCCAGATCTAGTTTTTTTATAATAACTCAAATAAAGAAATTTATTATTGATATTTAGGGTGGGGTATCTAGGGGGACCGCCCCACCTCCAAAGCCCGCCAAATGGAAATATAAACCAATAATGACAATATGGGGCTTAAATGAAAGGTATTGGAGACTAGAGCACGAATCCGATAAAAAATAGCCTTAAAGAGGACATATTTATCGACCATAACAATATAAGGCACAAATAAAAGAAATTTGGGAGTAAAGCGCCGATATGATATCCACATTGGAGGGGAAATATCTAAAGCACCCTAAAAGAGGACTTATTTACAGACCATGCCAGTATAGGTCTCAGATAAAATAAGAGCGAAAGAAGGCGCAGCGTAGCGGGTGGGTATCCAAAGTTCGGCTTGGCCGAACGTATTGACGTTTTTCTTGTTATACTCATCACCATAGTATGGGGTACACTGATCTAGTCATTCCATTTGTAACTCCTCGAAATATTGATCTAGAACCCCATACGGTATATATATTCGTGATCGTCTCGACATCCTGAGCCGATCTAGCCGTGTTCGTCCGTCCGTCTGTCGAAATCACGATAGCGGTCGAACGCCTAAAGCTAGCCTCATGAAATTTTGTACACATACTTAGTATTGATGTAGGTCGTTGGGGATTGCAAATGGGCCATATCGGTTCAGATTTGGATATAGCTCCCATATAAACCGATCTCCCGATTTGAGTTCTTGAGCCCCTGGAAACCACAATTTTTGTCCGATTTGGTTGAAATTTTGCATGTGGTGTTCTGTTATGACTTTCAACAACTGTGCCAAGTATAGTTCAAATCGGTCTATAACCTGATATAGCTCCCATATAAACCGATCTCCCGATTTGAGTTCTTGAGCCCCTGGAAGCCTCAGTTTTCAACCGATTTGGCTGAAATTTTGCATATAGTGTTCCGTTATGACGGAGGCCACCGTAGCGCAGAGGTTTGCATGTCTGCCAATGACGCTGAACGCCTGAGTTCGAACCTGGCGAGACCATCAGAAAAAAATTTTCAGCAGTGGTTTTCCCCTCCTAATGCTGGCAACATTTGTGAGGTAATATGCCATGTAAAACTTCTCTCCAAAGAGGTGTCGCACTGTGGCATGTCGTTCGGACTCGGCTATAAAAAGGAGGCACCTTATCATTGAGCTTAAACTTGAATCGGACTGCACTCATTGATATGTGAGAAGTTTGCCCCTGTTCCTTTGTGGAATGATCATGGGCAAAATTTTCATTCGTTCCGTTATGACTTCCAACAACTGTGCCAAGTACGGTCCAAATCGTTCTATAACCTGATATAGCTCCCATATAAACCGATCTCCCGATTTGACTACTTGAGCCCCAGGAAGCCTTAATTTTCATCGGATTTGTTATGACTTTCAAAAACTGTGCCCAGTATGGTCTAAATCGGTTAATAGGCAGATATACCTCCCGTATAAACCGTTCTACCGATTTACCTTCTTGAGACCCTGGAAGCTGCAATTTTTGTCCGATTTGGCTGACATTTTTCACATTGTGTTCTGTTAGGACTCTCAACAACTGTTCCACATACGTTTCAAATTTGCCTATAACCCGATATATGTCCCATATTTTTTAGAATCCATGGTGATGGGTATCCAAAGTTCGACCCGGCCAAACTTAATGCCTTTTTACTTGTTTTCTTCTCTGTTTATTCTATAAGTTGTGTGAATTTTGTGATATTTGGTAAATTTTGTATTGAGGTTGACACAGCAGGTGGTCAATAACGGCTTTAGACAGGCTTTTAATTTATAGCCATGGCTAAATTTTCCACGGAATTTCAATTTTCCACAGCATTGAAATTTTTCTACTAAAACCAATTCTAGTGGCAAATATTTTATATTTATTTAATTTATTTAGCTCTAAATAGGCGAATCAAGTGATGGGCGAATTTAATTCTGGCAGCTGCAAGATAGTAATTAAATTTTAAATATATTGTGGTTGCCCAAAAAGTAATTGCGGATTTTTTAAAAGAAAGTAAATGCATTTTTAATAAAAGTTAGAATGAACTTTAATCAAATATACTTTTTTACATTTTTTTTTTTCTGAAGCAAGCTAAAAGTAACTGCTGATAACTGACAGAAGAAAGAATGCAATTACAGAGTCACAAGCTGTGAAAAAATTTGTCAACGCCGAATATATGAAAAATTCGCAATTACTTTTTGGGCAACCCAATACATAGGAATAAAATGTTGAATTTTTCAAACACATAGTTTTAAGGTGATAAGGAGAGTTTTATTAGTCCCATTTTCTTTAATACTCACATTTGACAACCTTTCTCTGACTTGTTTCAAAACAAGGAGAACATCCACTCGATTTGTGCTGCTTTCAGGATTATCCAATTCATTGGAACTGTTTAAACATATCTCCAGTTTCAATCTTACAATCACATCATAAACAATTACAATTGAATTTTGTATACCTTTTTAACGGTCATCTTCTTGATAAGAAATCTTACAAATGGGTCACGTTTCCAGTCATCGCAATCTCTGTAAATGTTTATTTGCTGTTAAGCATCTGAGAACAAATTGAAATAATCTTTGGTTGGTTTGTTTAAAATGTCATAAAACGTTTATCGCCACCACCTGTAGAGCGATGAGGATAAAGTGGCACATTGCGACTTGTTTGCGCATCGGTGGGTGGCCTAAAAATCACAGGGTTGAAGATTTGAGATACCATAAAAAAAAAAACTTTGTGAAGCCGAATACATCTTACATACCATCCACCATGGATCGCATTTGGCAAGTTATTTGCCCAGGTTTTCTTTTTAGGCAGAATAATGGAAGGTAACAAGGCTCAAGAAAAAAAATTAGGATATCGATTATATGGATGCATGGACCTATCCGTAGCATACATTCATATTGAATTGAAACTTCCAGGAGCATTTGATTCCTAATGGATCGGCTTATATGGAAGGCATATCGGTTATACAACGATTTGGACAATATTTGGAAGTCGTAACAGAAAACAACGTGCAAAATTTCAGCCAAATCGGATAACAGTTGCGGTATCTAGGGGCTCAAGATGTCAAATCGGGAGATTTATTTGTAAGGGAGCTCTACAAGAATATAAAGGATGATATTTTAGCTAATATCTTTTTGGCAACACTGGTTTAAACAGCTCACACAAGTTTCGTGTTTTGTACCACTGTCAAACAACGTTCCTCTATTCCACAAACGGACAATGTTTACACATTATTGAATTTTATTATCAAATGCGACGAAGCTCATTTTTGGGTCAATGGGTACGTAAATAAGCAGAATTATCCTTTTGTATTGAAGGTAAAGCATTGAAGAAGCATTGCAAGAGCTACCAATGCATCCAGAAAAAGTCACAGTTTGGTGCGGTTTATGAGCTGGTGGCATCATTGGACCGTACTTCTTCAAAGATAATGCGAATCATAACGTAACTGTGAATGGTGAGCGCTACCGTGAGATGATGTCCAACTTTTTTTTTTTTTGCCCAAAATGCAAGAGCTTGACTTGCATGACATGTGGTTTCAACAAAACGGTGCCACATGCCACACAGCAAGCGTAACAATGGACTTATTGAGCGACGAGTTTGGTGAACATTTTATTTCACGTTCATATAAGCCGATCTCTCGATTGATCATTTACGGCACCCAGAAGCTTTAGTTGTTGCCGTTATGTCAGAAGTTTAGTACGTAAAGTGCAACTATGCCCTTCAACTATCCGTGTCCTTCCATCTGACCGTCTGTCGAAAGCACGTTATCTTTCGAAGAAGTAAAAATCATTTGGAATTGTAAATGGACCAAATCGGTCCGCGTTTAGATACAACTCTCATATAAACCGATCTCTCGAATAGACTACTTGAACCTCTGAAGGGGGCAATTCTTATACACTTTAGCATGAGGACTTTTCATATGGCCTACATTAGATGTACTAACTATGGTTCTAATCGGTTCGAAACTAGATATAGCTCTCACATAAACCGATCTCCCGAATATACTACTTGAACCTCTGGAGTGGGTAATTCATAGCTAAGCATCTTAAAAAATTTCTGATGATTTCTTGTCTATAAAGAGCAACGGTTCAAAGAACTTGATAAATGCGATCCATGGTGGGCAGTATATTAGAGTCGGCCCAGCTGACCACAGGATGTGGGTTTACTTACCTAGTCATTCCGTTTGTAACATCTCGAAATATTGATCTAGGACCCCATGATCGTTCTGGACATTATGAGTCGATCAAGCTATGTCCATCCATCTGTCAGATAGAAATTTTGTACAGCGACTACTTCGGCCATTAACATTCGTGCCAAGTATAGTCTGAATCGATCCATAACCTGATGTAGCTCCCATGTAAACCGATCTCCCGAATATACTTCTTGGGCTTCTTCAATGCTCATTTCATAACCGATTTGTTTGAAATTTCGCACAATGACTTCTACGATGACCTCCAACATTCGTGTGAAGTATGGTCCGAATCGGTTCATAACTTAATATAGCTCCCATGTAAACCGATCTCCCGAATATATTGGTTGCCCAAAAAGTAATTGCGGATTTTTTAAAAGAAAGTAAATGCATTTTTAATAAAACTTAGAATGAACATTAATCAAATATACTTTTTTACACTTTTTTTCGAAATCAAGCTAAAAGTAACAGCTGATAACTGACAGAAGAAAGAATGCAATTACAGAGTCACAAGCTGTGAAAAAATTTGTCAACGCCGACTATATGAAAAATCCGCAATTACTTTTTGGGCAACCCAATACTTCTTGGGCTTCTACAATGCTCATTTCATAACCGATTTGTTTACCTGACCTACAGGGCAAACAAATTTAGCTTCCATACAGAGAAATACTATTCAATCTTGAGCTCGCGCTTGCTTTGTAGAAATTCTCAGATTTTTGCCATTAATCGCTCAAATTGAGCCGCTATCTTCGCCGCTTACTGCGTTTGGGCTGTATACATCCGTATCCTTTCATGTTTTACCCCTAGGTATTTCATGTGCCTTCTAGTAGATAATAAGACGTCTTCGATCCGCTGATCTGTCTTTGTGGGAATGCGTTTTCTGGTGAACAGCGAGCTACTCCTGTACAACAGTCTATTGCATTACCAGAAGCCCGTGGGATTCCAGCCAGTGTCTTTTTTTGATCAAGACCTGCTTTAGTATTTGTTGCACCTCATCCGTATTTCTTGCTGTGATGACTGGGGCAATGTCGTCTGCGTATTCGTGCAAAAATGGGTTTTCTGATATCTTCATCCCCAGAAGCCCGTCAAATCTGACATTTTAAAAGTCGTGCTCAAATATGGAATATTGGCAGCACCTGAGTGAATGAGTTGAAGAGTCCGGTATCTCAGATAGCTTCTCATGATTCTCAACAGATACTTAGGCACTATGAAGGTAATCTTCATGGCCTGCAATAGGCCTACCCATCTGAGGCTGTTAAAAAGCGTTTTTGACGTGCAACGTTGCTAGGAGTATGGTGGGTCTGCTATGATAATTTGGCCGTTGGTCTACTTTCATAGCCTAAACTATGTCCTTTAGGACCCCCATTATCGACTGGGAGGAACAATATTGCGTTTTGATAGTCCTCCTCCTACAGCGATGCCATCCGCGAGTCTAGGCTTTATTAAACGCTGCCACTAGCTTGCCCGCTGTGTCTAGCATACACAGTGGCCTATTAGACGATGGCCGCTCTGTATCATATTGTTTCCATATTATAAGCATAGTATCTGCAACTATTCCCACATTTCTTACTTTGCATCTGCAGGAGGATGTTGGATTACTAAGTCTTTGGTAGAATTTTTTACTTTATTCAAACTCCTTAACATGTCGATTCGTTCATAAATTTTTCCATTTTTCTTTACTTCCTGCGGAATAGACTAAGATTTCTCCTCTCCCCTTTCTCTTCACGGTTACTTCAAGGTTACCCCATATGCTGCATTCCTGGCTTCAGTACCATTGTGACACTTTTGGTCATACCCTGGATTCATTGGCGGAGTCGTTTGATGTCATAGTACAAATTTTTACGACATTTTTCATGGAGTGGACAATGTATTGCCATTGTGCCTTTATATCGTCAGGACAAGGAGTGTTTTCTTCAAGGAATTTTGAAAGTCGGTCAATCAGTATGCCGACCTATAGCAACCAGCATTAGTGCAAAATCTTTCAGTTCGAATGTTAGTGTGATTTCGATAGAAGGGAAGGGCATAACATCCTCCGATCAATCAACAATATTACCTATTTAATGGGGTCTTAGTTCAATATTTCTAAATATTACAAACAGAACGACGAATATAATATACCCCCATATTTAAGTGAAAAATATAAAAACTTCATCAATTATTGTTCAATTTTATATTTTCCCCTAAATTTTCCTAAGAATGTTAAACTAAACAACAATAAAAGAGAACATTTCAGCAATTGTAGAAAAATATTTCGTGGAATTTGTCATTTATTGCATGACATCTTTGTACAGCTTTTCTTTGCATTCAAGTTCAGTGTTCCCATTAAATACACCCATGGCAATTCAAAGCAAATCATCCGCATACATATTCATCACCCACAGCTCATAAAACTAAGCAACTTACAAAAAAAAAAAATATCTCATAGCAGAAGAAAAAAAAAACATTTTTATTGAATTCTCAGAATTTTGAATTTCTCAATCTAAACGAATTGCAAAAGCTTAAACATTTATTTACAAAGTGACGAATCAGAAACTCTGTTCACACTCGATTGGCAATAAAACCTCAAGAGAGGTTTTTTTTCAACATATGTCACTATTTACCTTTTTCTGTGAGGGACTTGGGTCAAGCTAAGTTAAAGAAATTTTATCAATTATGATACAATGAGGATATTTCTACCAGCATCTTGATTTTTATTACGCGGCATAGATTAATAAGATCATTGGCTTAAATACCTTAAAGAAATTAAGAGCTTACTCAACACACTAAGGACTACAGAAAGTGTCGCTGGAAAAGATTACTTTTATGTGTGAACAAGATCTTAAGTGAAATTTTGTAATGCGTTATCAGATTATTAGTGGCAGTGTTAGTTTAGTTGGAAGCTAGCTCAAAGGGGTCCTGGTTTGAATGCCCATCAAAAACTTCGAAGGAGTTGTTTTACTTCTACTTTAAAATAAATCAAAAGACAATGTGCTATTGATAGGTGAACAGACGGACATGGCTCAATAGTCTGGGCTAGAATGTCTCGACAATCAAAAATATATACATATTGGGTTGCCCAAAAAGTAATTGCGGATTTTTCATATAGTCGGCGTTTACAAATTTTTTCACAGCTTGTGACTCTGTAATTGCATTCTTTCTTCTGTCAGTTATCAGCAGTTACTTTTAGCTTGCTTTAGAAAAATAGTATATTTGATTAAAGTTCATTGTAAGTTTTATTAAAAATGCATTTACTTTCTTTTAAAAAATCCGCAATTACTTTTTGGGCAACCCAATACATACACTCTATAAAGTACGAGTATACTGTATGCATACACTCTACGATTTCGATTTCCTTTGACGCTCACTGTACAAATCCCTTTATACCTGTCCTCGTGCTGCGAAGAAACCATAGAGCCATGACAGGTATTGAGAGCAAATAGTCATGGCAACACATATCGTTAGCACCATCATAATCGCCATCATCTTCATAACACCAAAATCCAGAAAAACGTTAAGCCATGCCTGTGGAAATGCGATGATATAAAATGAGTTTGAATTCACCAAAGAGATTTAAACAAGTAAAAGCGTGCTAAGTTCGGCCGGCCCGAATCTTATATACCTCCACCATGGATCGCATTTGTCGAGTTCTTTTCCCGGCATCCCTTCTTAGGCAAAAAAAGGATAAAAGAAAAGATTTGCTCTGCTATAAGAGCGATATCAAGATATGGTCCGCTTCCGACCACAATTAAATTATGTGTTAAACGGCCTGTGTAAAATGTCAGCCAATTCGAATAAGAATTGCTCCCTTTGGGGCCTCAAGAAGTAAAATAGAGAGATCGATTTATATGGGAGCTGTATCAGGCTATAGACCGATTCAGACCATAATGAACACGTATGTTGATAGCCATGAGAGGATCCGTCGTACAAAATTTCAGGCAAATCAGATAATAATTGCGACCTCTAGAGGCTCAAGAAGTCAAAATCCCACATCGATTTATATGACAGCTATATCAGGTTATGAACCGATTTGAACCATATTTGGCACAGTTGTTGGATATCATAACAAAATACTACGTGCCAAAATTCATTCAAATTGGATAAGAATTGCACCCTCTAGAGGCTCAAGAAGTCAAGACCCCAGATCGGTTTATATGACAGCTATATAAGGTTATGAACCGATTTGAACCATACTTGACACAGTTGTTTGATATCGTAACAAAACACGTCGTGCAAAATTTCATTCCAATCGGATAAGAATTGCGCACTCTAGAGGCTCAAGAAATCAAAACCCCAGATCGGTGTATATGGCAGCTATATCAGGTTATGGACCGATTTAAACCATACTTGGCACAGTTATTGGATGTCATAACAAAACACGTCGTGCAAAATTTCATCCCAATCGGATAAGAATTGCGCACTCTAGAGGCTCAAGAAATCAAGACCCAAGATCGGTTTATATGGCAGCTATATCAAAACATGGACCGATATGGCCCATTTACAATACCAACCGACCTACACTAATAAGAAGAATTTGTGCAAAATTTCAAGCGGCTAGCTTTACTCCTTCGGAAGTTAGCGTGCTTTCGACAGACAGACGGACAGACGGACGGACATGGCTAGATCGACATAAAATTTCACGACGATCAAGAATATATATACTTTATGGAATATATATACTCAGACGAATATTTCGAGTAGTTACAATCAGAATGACGAAATTAGTATACCCCCCATCTTATGGTGGAGGGTATAACAAGAATCAAAATCGGGAGATAGATTTATATGGGAGCAGTATCAAGCTATTAATCAATTCAGACCATATTAGACACATATGTTGAAGGTCGTGAAAGAAGCCGTTGTACTAAATTTCGCCATACTTAGCACAGTTATTGGAATTCATAACAAAACACCTTATGCAAAATTTCAGCCAAATCGGATGAGAATTGCGCGCTCTATGGACTCAAGAAGTCAAGATCCAAGATCGGTTTATATGACAGAGATCATGATAAAAACAGAATGGAGGGTATAAAAATAACTCATAAACCGTTAGAGATGTCACATGCACCGAGCTCCCGATTTAAGGTCGTGTGCTCATAAAAGGTCGATTTTTCTGAAATACAATAAATTGTATTACCGATTTTCATATTTAAAGTCTTCGGTCCATAAAAGTTCAGTTTTTGTCTGATTTCGCACAGTTGTATTGAGACCCTCGGATATCCGTACCGACTATGGGTAAAATCGGAACATATTTGAATGAAGCCCTCTATAGACCAATCTCTCGATTGGAGGTAGGTCTTTCACCCATTAATGTCGTATTTCAAGGCGGTTCCAACAAGAGGTGTTATTTTAAATCATCCGATATTTTGGTAGCTGTCGCTTTTTTTTTGACAAGCGTATCTAGTGGTTGATATAAAAGTGTTCATCACTGTGGAATACCCAATTATTATACCCACCACCGTAGGATAGGGAGTATATTCATTTAATCATTACGTTTGCAACACATCGAAGTACAAATTTCCGACCCTGCAAAGTATATAAATTTCGTATCGTCGTAAATTCTAAGACGATTTAACCATGACCGTGTGTCTGTCCGTCCATCTGTTGTAATCACTCTACAGCCTTCAAAAATTGAGATATTGAGCTGAAAATTAACACAGATACGTCTTTTTGATGCACGCTGGTTAAGTTCTTGAACAGCTCAAATAGGACCATATTTGGATATAGCTGCTATATAGACCGATCTACCGATGAAGGGTCTAAAGCCCATAAATGCTTTATTCTTTATCCAATTTCGTTTAAATTTGAAAAAGTGAGTAGTTTTAAGCTTCCTGATATCTGATTCAAATATGGTTCAGATCGGACTATATTTAGATATAGCTGCCATATAGACCAATCTCCCGATTAAGGGTCTGAAGCCCACAAAAGTTGATTTTGCATAAATGAGCTCCTGGTGCTATGTAACCCGTTATGATACCGAAAGCTTTTCTGACCTCCTTCTTACTTCCTTTCAGTAATAGCCTTGTCTTTTCACTATTCGATTCTCCCCATAAAAATTTGTTGCCCCAGAGGGCAACAATAGAGTTCCCTCAATTCAAGACTGTACCTCTGGCAGCAGTCATCCGCACTCGACCTCAAGTGTCATCTCAGGTATCCAATCGGAAATCTCTTCTAATGTATACGTGTTTCCCATCGTGCCTCGATTATAACACGATGGTATGACCTGCCACTATCCTCTATTCATTTTCCCATCGCCTTAAGTCTACCTCACACTTCGAATCGGTCGGAAATCTTGAATAGTCTCCAGTCCCCTAATGGGCGTGGCCCTCATCGCTCCCCATATGCTAGAACAACATGTTCTCTGAACTTGTTGTATTATCCTAACGTTGCACTTTTTCCCCATGGCGGTCCACCAAACTCCTGAGGCGTAACTTAGTATTGGTCTCATCACGCAACTGTAGCAAATGCAAATTTTGCCCATGAACTTTCCACTAAGGAACAGGGGCAAACTTCTCACATATCAATGAGTGCAATCCGATTCAAGTTTAAGCTCAATGATAAGGGGCCTCTTTTTTATAGCCGAGTCCGAACGGCGAGCCGCAGTGCGACACCTCTTTATAGAGAAGTTTTACATGGCATAGTACCTCACAAATGTCGCCAGCATTAGGAGGGGAAAACCGCCGGTGAAAATTTTTTTCTGATGGTCTCGGCAGGATTCGAACCCAGGCGTTCAGAGTCATAGGCGGACATGCTAACCTCTGCGCTACGGTGGCCTCCCACGCTACTGTAGAGCCAGTGGAATATCCTCAGATTCAGACCCCATTTCGAGCCTTCTCGGTACGCTCCTGAATGTGCTACTTTCAATTAAGTTTCCTATCAAAGATCACTTCTAAGTATTTGACCTTGTCAGCTATGGAAATCGCTGTATTGAGGAAACGTGGTGCGTCAAATTGGCCCACCTTCGTCTTCATTGTGAGCAGGCATATTTCACTCTTCTCTGGGTTAAAATTGAGACCTCTGATTCTAATCCAGTCCTTTGCCATATGCAAGATCCTTTCGGCCCTTCTGCATAGCTGGTTCGGATCCTTACCCCTAAGTAGTATTAAGGGTCTGAAGCCCACAAAAGCTTTATTTTTTTAACCGATTTCGCTGAAATTTGAAACTATGAGTAGTTTTAGGCCACCCACCATCCGGGCCAAATATGGTAAATATGGGACTGTATTTAGATATAGCTGTCATATAGACCGATATGCCGGTTAAGGGTCTGAGGCTCATAAAAGCTTTATTTATTACCCGATTTTGTTGAAATTTGAAATACAAAATTCAACGGTGACTTACTTATATTCAAGTTATCCAATTTTCACCGGATTGTGACGAAAGAGGGTTTACATATATACCGAGGTGATGGGTGTCCAAAGTTCGGCCCGGCCGAACTTAATGCCTTTTTACTTGTTTTTCTTGAAATCTTACAGAATGTTGAACTTTTCCATAGAATATGATGGCTACATCATTTGCAGTACCAACCATTTGAGTTGCTCACTGCCTTACAAAGTATTGCCAAATGCATGTTTCGTTATAATATCAGGCATATTCGTAATATGGCTCTTTGTGGGTGTAAATAAAATCGCTTTGGGATGTACATGCATATCATATTACGTAATGGTGATGTTGACGATGATGATGATGATGATAATGATGGTGCGAAATGATAGAAAACTGAATAAATCAGTTTGTGTGCAGAATTTATGTATTCTTCGAATACGATTATGATAAACTATGTATGTTAGCTCATGTGTACAAAATCTGTGTTAGAATGGGAAAAACAACTTAAGTCTATTTTAAGAAATGATATTTAAGAACTAGAGTTAAGGTGGTCACACATAATCAAACATTTGGACGTTTCTTCACATCATGCGGACTTATGTTCTTGTTCACATACTATTGGGTTGCCCAAAAAGTAATTGCGGATTTTTAAAAAGAAAGTAAATGCATTTTTAATAAAACTTAGAATGAACTTTAATCAAATATACTTTTTTACACTTTTTTTCTAAAGCAAGCTAAAAGTAACAGCTGATAACTGACAGAAGAAAGAATGCAATTACAGAGTCACAAGCTGTGAAAAAAATTGTCAACGCCGACTATATGAAAAATCCGCAATTACTTTTTGGGCAACCCAATAAATTAAATGCAATAGTTTATTGTTTGACCACTGCTGAACTCAAGTGATGTGGTGCAAAATGGCACCTCTCTTTTCTTTTGAAGGAAATTTTAACAAAAAGTATTTGTTCTAGAAAAGAATATGTTGGTCCTAGCACCTCCAAAGGATTCCTTCTATTAAGTTTTTTCTTACAGTTTGCCACTTTTCGAAGTATTCTTCTTCGACTCAATGAAGTATACATATTGAACTATGCCTGTGTACCATTACAATTCTTACTTCTTTATTCCGCATTTCTTTGTTTTAAGCATCTCTTCCTCTCAACACTTTGTGACACTGTACAAATAGCTTAAATAGGCGTTCTATGTTCATGTATTAAGATGGACGTATTTGTCGTAAAGCAAGAGAAATATATGTGGGTGGGTTCTGTAAACATAATAAGCATCAGTATATACTTTGTAAACATCATAAACAGTTTTATTGGTTACAATATTTGCAAATCTATGCCATGAGAGTCAAAAGAAGGTATGTAAGGGGTAAAGCAAATTCTTTTTTAAAAAATCTAACAAAAACTCTTAGATTTGCATTAAAAATTCAAAAATTTTACGGAAATTGATAAATTGGTTTTAGTAATTTACTTGTTATACTCTCACCATAGGATGGGGGTATACTTATTTCGTCATTCGGTTTGTAACACCTCGAAATAATCATGTAAGACCCCATATAGTATACTTATTCCATATCGTCTTGACATTCTAAGTTGATCTAACCATGTCCGTCCGTCTGTTGAAAGCACGCTAACTTTCGAAGGAGTGTTGTTGTCAGATTCCACAATAATTTAATAGGCATTTTCGCTGTGAATGATGTCAGTACTAGGCTTAATGGCAGATTTTTTGTCTACACAATTACACTACTTCAATGGTATACACATGATTCTGTGCATCTGTTAGAAGTTCTATTGATGGCTTAGATTGAAAATTAAATTAGGTTAGGTTGAAAAGAGGGCGCGCCCCATGCCACTGTTACCATACAACTAAGCGAGTAATAGGCCGTTTGTGCGCTCTAAATACTGAAATGTGATCTCGAAAAAGAAAATCCAAGTTAGGAATTTCGTGCTATCAACAAATTCCTCAATTGTTTTCCATACCTCACCCCTAATTTGGTTCATGTCTGATATTGTTTCCCCATCTAATTGCCGGTTTATGTTACTCTCAAAATTCGGGCATATGAAATGTTCCAACGTCTCATCTTCTTCCCCACATGCCCTACTTACGCTATCACTTGCCTCACCGATATTGCATAAGTGAGCTCCTGGTACTATGTGACCCGTTATGATACCGAAAGCTTTACTGACCTCCTTCTGACTTCCTTTCAGTAATAGCCTTCTCTTTTCCCTATTCGGTTCTCCCCATAGAAATTTCGCCGTTTCGCTGTTCCACAGTGTAACATGCGCGTTCGTCGACCACGCCCTTGACTGGTATTGCGATGACCCGAAAGGATTCGGGTTAACTTATTTTATTGACAGCAGTCCTCTGGCCTTCACTGCCAAATCGAATGCTCTTTCATTCTCCCTTACTCCGTTATGATCCGGCACCCAAACGATGTGAATCGTGCCATTCTCAGAGAAGGCGTTAATCTTTTCCTTACACTTCAAGACTATTCGTGACTTTACCGTCCTGGTTGTTTGCCCTTATGGCTAATTTACTGTCCGTTAAGATGTTCATACACGACGTCCTTGCGTTAGCACCACACCAACTCACGCGTTCCGTCATCGCCCATATCTCCGCCTGCAGGATCGTATTACAGTCAGACAACCGAAACCCGATCTCAATCCCTGGGTTCTAAATGCAGACTTCCAGGCCCATTCTGTCATCTAGCTTTGATCAATCTGTATATCATGATCTCCCAGAGGGCATCAACAGAGTTCCGTCAATTCAAGACTGTACCTCTGGCAGCAGTGACTCGCACTCGACCTCAAGTGTCATCTCAGGTATCCAATTGGAAACCTCTTCTAATATATACGTGTTTCCTATCGTTGCCTCGATAATAACACGATGGTGCCACTACCACTGCCACTGTCACTATCCTTTATTCATTCTCCCATCGCCTTTAGTCTCATAGACGCAGTGGCTGCCTCACACTTCGGATCGGTCAGAAATCTTGAATAGTCTCCATTTCCCTAATGGGCGTGGTCCTCATCGCTCCGCATATGCTAGGACAACATGTTCTACACCAAACTACTGAGGCGTAACTTAGTATTGGTCTCATCACGCTACTGTAGAGCCAGTGGAATATCCTCGGATTCATACCCCATTTCGAGCCTTCTCGGTACGCTCCTGTATGTGTTACTTCCATTTAAGTTTCCTGTCTAAGATCACTTCTAAGTATTTGTACTTGTCAGCTACGGAAATCGCTGTATTAAGGAAACGTGGTGCGTCAAATTGACCCACCTTCGTCTTCCTTGTGTGCAGTCTTCTCACAAGTCTTCTCTGGGTAAAAATTGAGACCTCTGGTTCTAGTCCAGTCATATGCCATATGCAAGACCCTTTCGGCCCTTCTGCATAGCTGCTTCGGATACTTACCTCTTAGTAGGTTCAAACCCCTCCCCAGTCAGCATCCGTAATAGGTCATTCATGGTTGTCACTCATAGCAGTGGCGATAAAATGGCCCCTGTGGCGTTCCCTGTGTGCTCTTTCTCCATTATATTTATGTCATAAGACCCACAATTCATCCACCTCTTCTTTGGCATATGGTTTATCCAGTCTGTCATAGGACCAACTCCACCAGGGACTGGTCTAAGGATGGGATAAGTGTGTCGGTCCGCACTTTGTTAAAAGCCCCCTCGATGTTAATGCATTACGCCCGTGTGTACGTTTTGGCATCGAATGATTCTTCTCTTTTATGCAAAACCTAGTGCAGGGCAGCCTCCACCGACCTTCCCTTGACATAGGCAAGCTGTTTGTATTTAAGCAGTTCGCTGGATGTCCAGCTCTTTATAATGGAATCCACAATAGGTTCCACGGTTTTGAGTAGAAAGGGCGTAAGACGTATACGCCTTTGGTGTCACATAACTTACCTTGCCGGGCTTGAGCATAAATACCATCATGCCATATGAAAGTCCGTACACATCCCAGTAAACTTTCGCTTTGCGACGTGCTCTGTTGTAAAGTCTGCGGATCTCTTTCCCAACATTGCAAATTTCCCCGGTCCTGCAGGCGTTTCTTGGGCTGATTTCTTTTCTCGAAGATGACAACTATCTTCGAAATACACCACTAGTGTGGTCGTAATCCTATTGATATTGTCTTCAATGTCTTCTATGCTTGGACAATCTAAATTATCTTGCCCAAGTCTTCTTCTAGTTAGTCTTCCGAATCTTGGCCACTCTGATAGGGAGTGCCCCTCCAATCCTGAACCTCAACGATTAGATTTTCCGAACGTATTAAATGTTATGAGGTCTAGTCCGAAGATAGTTGTCCTCTTCGAGAAAAGAAATCAGCCCAAGAAAAGCCTGGATGACCGGGGAAATTCGCAATGTTGGGTAGGAGGTCCCCAGACTTTACAACAGAGCACGTCGCAAAGCGGAAGTTTACTGCGATGTGTATGGATTCAAGAACTCTGCCAGGGCTTGGCCCCGCTTATTAGTATTGGTACTACCCCACCCCATGTGGTGAGAATTCGCATCGGCTGTGATGCACAACCAAGCCAGTCTTTACTTCCGACTACGTATTGAGCAGAAGCTGAATTTTTGATTCGCCGTCCACTAGACTACAACGCCATATGTCATTATAAGTCTGACAACTGCAGTAAATTGCCTGTACAGGAAAGGCGGTTTAACCACCCCAAATTTTTCTCGAATAGCTTTTAAAAGTGTATGGGACAAGAGATGCAATCCCATGGCAAACGGTTCCGTGTACCTGGTTGACCCAATGGAACCCTCAATCGTCCAGGGGCTGCCGCTTTAGTTCGTCCCTTTTTCGTCATGGGAGAGACACAACCCGGAATGCCTTTTACGCACGATTCTGGTCCGTGCCGGAATTGAAGAGAACCTCGGACCCTGGTTCAGTTCGGTTTGCCAGAATCGGCTCCATCACCTGTGGGTGGGAAGTGTAACCGATGTAGGGAGCGGCTGTATTTCCGTTCTTGCTCTGGTCTTACATCACTACGAGAGTATTACACACTGAATATGCTGCAAGGTGTGGAGGCCACCGTAGCGCAGAGATAAACATGTGCTCCAATAACGCTGAACACAAGGGTTGAAGTCGTGGCGAGACCATAAAAAAATTTTTCAGCAGTGCTTTTCCCCTCTTAATGCTGGCAACATTAGTGAGGTATTAGGCCATTTAAAAATTTCTCTCCAAAGAGGTGTCGCACAGCGGCACGCCGTTGGGACTCGGCTATGAAAAGCAGGCCCCTTATCATTGAGCTTAAAGTTGAATACTATCTCGTTTCCTGTCTGTTTTGCTTTCCTCATCAATAATAATTGATAGTTGATATGGTTCAGTCCAGAAACTTTGTTCCGGGTCGTCCATAGCTCCTGTATTAAGGCAATATGAATATGATTTTCTCCATCAGAGCGTGTGTAGCTGTCTCTCTCCGGCGGAGATTATCTGGATGACCTTAATCATTGGTCCTCCAATAAATGGGCATCTTGGGAGTCTGCTCCCTGTTCTTTAGACCGCATTGAGTTTCCTGTCACTGCACTGCTTGATGTTTTAATAAAAGGATCTTTGCCTTTCCTAGTCTTCCGAATCTTGAGAAAGTCGGTAATGTTCGGTAATGTTCCATCGTCGGGGGCCTGTTGGCTAAGCTGTATTGAGTCTTCCGTCCTTGCATTGCCTGATATTCCAATATTAGGATCTTAGCCTATCCTAGTCTTCCAAATCTTGAGTAAATGGGCTCTATTCGTTAGCTCCATTCATTAAAATTCTAGTTTCACCAATACATTTTTTACATTAAATCTCTCGTACCTATTTTCGAATCTCTCTGTTTAAGATTTTCTATGGCTTGGTCATAATATATAGTCTGCTATAAATTTGCCAAAACTAAAAAAAGCAACTAAAGGAACAAAAAATATTTTTGGCACAGCAAAATGTTGCAACTCATAAATAGTTTTCATTACAAATTACATGAACAAATAAAATCTGGGTGTTTGTGTGTTGGGGTGTTTGCTTTATTTCTTATCACTCTCAAAATGAAAAATCGTTTCGCTTAAGGTCACAAATATGGCATAATTGTGCAAATAAAAATGTCAATAGGCCAAATTGATGCTGATCCCATCTATATATGCTACAAATAAATGATGGATGCGGCCTTGAATCTCTGAAGCTAGTGCCAATCATTGAAAGGATACATGGAAGGACGGAATGGTGTTTGGAGTGGTTGCGGAAGAAAAGGAAGTTTTTAATTTTGTGAAGATATTTAAGTTGAGAGTTTAGATTTGAGTTTTTCAATTATTGTTAAAGCTTTTTGATTGATTTTCAATGTTATGGGTTTAAAGGTCACATTAAAGGGTGTCTTAGTAAGTTACTGAAAAAGTTAATGGAATAGGAATACTATTAATGCATAACATTTTTCCAGGAGTATATTCCAGTGAATTTCATTACTCTTCATTTCGTTACATCCATTTGCGTTTCAAACTTTTTAATGTCTTCTCTTTTTCATTTGCAGGAAAAACTTGCACAACTCGGATATTGCCATTAAACTTATGGTAAGCAAAAGTGCTTCTTAAACTAATTGAAAGAAGTTCTGCTAATTTGAACTATTCCGTATACCATTGAATCTAGGTACACTGAAAATAGGAAAAATTATATGAAAAACAAGTAAAAGCGTGCGAAGTTCGGCTGGGCCGAATTTTGGGAACCCACCACCATGGATTCTGCTAAAATTGTATACAAAATAAGTTTAATTGAAGGGTATAATTTTATGGTTTTTTGGACCGTACTTGGCACAGTTGTTGGAAGTCATAACAGAACGAATGTGCAACATTTTAACGAAATCGGACGAAAAATGCGGCTTTCAAGGGCTAAAGATGTCAAAACGAGAGATCGGTTTATATGGCAGCTATATTAGGTTATAGACTGATTTGGACCGTATTTGGCACAGTGGTTGTAAGTTGTAATAGACCGCCGCATCGAAAATTTCAGCCAAATCGGAGTAAAATTTCGGCTTGTAAGGACTCAAGAAGTCAAATTGGGAGATCGGTTTATATAAGAGCTATGTTAGGTTATAGACCGATTTGGACCGTACTTGGCACAGTTGTTAGCTGTAACAAAACAACACATGCTAAATTTCAGCCAAATCGGATAAAAATTGCGGCTTCAAGGGGCTCAAGAAGTCAAATCGGGAGTTTGGTTTATATGGATGCTATATCAGGTTATAGACCGATTTGGACCGTACTTGGCACAGTTGTTAGCTGTAACAAAACAACACATGCTAAATTTCAGCCAAATCGGATAAAAATTGCGGCTTCAAGGGGCTCAAGAAGTCAAATCGGGAGTTTGGTTTATATGGGAGCTATATCAGGTTATAGACCTATTTGAACCGTACTCGGCACAGCTGCTGGAAGTCATAACAAAACACCTTATGTTCAATTTCAGCCAAATCGGACAAAAAATTGCGGCTTCCAGGGGCTCAAGAAGTCAAATTGGCAGATCGGTTTATGTGGGAGCTATATCAGATTAAAGACCGATTTGAACCGTACTCGGCACAGCTGCTGGAAGTCATAACAAAACACCTTATGCTCAATTTCAGCCAAATCGAACAAATATTGCGGATTTCAGGGGCTCAAAAAGTCAAATCGGGAGGTCGGTTTATATGGGAGCTTTATCAGGTTAAATACGATTGGACCGAACTTGGTACAGCTGTTAAGACTCCTAACAGAACATAAAAATTGCGGCTTCCAGGAGCTCAAGAAGTCAAATCGGGAGATCGGTTTATGTGGAAGCTATTGGGTTGCCCAAAAAGTAATTGCGGATTTTTTAAAAGAAAGTACATGCATTTTTAATAAAACTTATAATGAACTTTAATGAAATATACTTTTTTTACACTTTTTTTCTAAAGCAAGCTAAAAGTAACAGCTGATAACTGACAGAAGAAAGAATGCAATTACAGAGTCACAAGCTGTGAAAAAATTTGTCAACGCCGACTATATGAAAAATCCGCAATTACTTTTTGGACAACCCAATATATCAGGTTCTTGACCGAGATGGAACGTACTTGGCACTATGGTTGGAAGTCATAACAAAACACTACGTGCAAAATCAGACAAAAATTGTGGCTTCCAGGGCCTAAAAAAGTCAAATCTGGAGATCAGTTTATATGGGAGCTATCCTAGCTATCTAAATCTGATCGGATATGGCCTATTTGCAATCCCCAACGACCTATATCAATATTAAGTATATGTGCAAAATTGCAAGCGGCTAGCTTTACGCGTTCGACCTCTATCGTGAATTCGACCGACGAAAGGACGCACGGACTTGGCTATTTCGAATCAGAACGTCGAGACGATCAAGAATATATATATACTTAATGGGGTCTTAGACGAATATTTCTAGGTGTTACAAACGGAATGACTAGATTAGTATACCCCCATCCTATGGTGGTGGGTATAAAAATTGGTAATGTTTAAGACAAAGTTTGGTTTTTTACCATTGGCAGGTTGAGCTCGAAAATGGAATATATGGGGCTTTATCTGGATACAGCCCGCACATAGGCCGTCCTCACCTTTCAAAGTCTGGAGCCCACAAAAGATGCATTTCCCAATATGCTAAAATTTGGCACAGTCAGTTTTTTATAGGTTCTCCGACATGCTCGGCGACCATTTTAAGGATCGTCCTACATTTGGACATTGCTGAATTTTTGCACCCACCACCGAAGGATGAGGGTACATTCATTCTGTCATTCCGTTTGCAACACATCGAAAGATCAATTTCCAACCCTATATAGTATATATATTCTTGATCGTCGAAAAAATCTAAGACCATCTAGCCATGTCCGTCCGTCTGTCTGTTGAAATCACGCTACAGACTTTAAAAATAGAGATGTTGAGCTGAAACTTTGCACAGATTCTTTTTTTTTGTCCATAAGCAGGTTAAGTTCGAAGATGGGAAATATCGGACTATATCTTCATATAGCCCCCATATAGACCGATCAGCCGATATAGAGTCTAAGGCCCATAAAAGCCACATTTATGGTCCGATTTTCCTGAAATTTGGGTCAGTAAGTTGTGTTAGACCACCTGACCATCCTTCCGCAGTTTGGCCCAGATCGGTCCAAATTTGGATATAGCTGCTATAGACCGAACCTTAAAAGGCGCATTTATTGTCTGATTTCACTGAAATTTGGAACAGCGAGTTGTGTTAGACCCTTTGACATATTAGTGCATTTGTTTGTAACACCCAAAAGGAAGAGAGATAGATCCATTGATAAGTAAACCAATCAAATCAGAATCACTTTTTGATTCGATTTAGCTACGTCCGTCTGTCTGTCTGTCCGTGTTAATTGTGTGCATACTACAGGTCGCAGGTTTTATCCGATTGTCTTGAAATTTGGTACAGGCATGTTTTTCGGTCTAGAGACAAAGCTTATTGAAATTGAAAACAAAGCGTTCAGATTTAGATATAGCTCCCATATATATGTTCGTCCGATTTGTAGTAATAATGCAATAAAATGGTAATTTGTTAACCGATTCTTTTGAAAATTGGCAGGAAGTATTCTCTTATGACTCTCGACGTCACTGGTGAATTTCATGGAAATCGGTTCAGATTTGAATATAGCTCTCATATATGTATATCGCCCGATTTTCACTTCTTGAGTCACTGCAAGCGCATTTATTGACCAATTTTCCCAAAACTTTGTACAATGCTTTCCTCGACGACTTCCACAATATCTTTAAAGTTTGGTCAAAATCGGTTCAGATTTAGATATAGCTCCCATATATATATTCGTACGATTTTGAGAGATATTGCAAAAAAGTGATTATTTGTTTTCCGATTCTGTCGAAATTTTGCAGGAAGGGTTTTCTTATAACTCTCGATATTACTGGTGAATTTCATAGAAATCGGCCCAGATTTTGATATAGCTGCCATATATGTATTGGGTTGCCCAAAAAGTAATTGGGGATTTTTTAAAAGAAAGTAAATGCATTTTTGATAAAACTTAGAATGAACTATAATCAAATATACTTTTTTTACACTTTTTTTCTAAAGCAAACTAAAAGTAACAGCTGATAACTGACAGAAGAAAGAATGCAATTACAGAGTCACAAACTGTGAAAAAATTTGTCAACGCCGACTTTATGAAAAATCCGCAATTACTTTTTGGGCAACCCAATATATCGCCCGATTTTTACTCCAAGAGCCACTGCAAGCACATTTTTTGATCAATCTACCCAAAATTTTGCACAACACTTTCCCCGACGACCGCCACAATATCTGAGAAGTTTGCTCCAAATCGGTTCAGAATTAGATATAGCTCGTATATATGTGTTCGTCAGATTTTGGGTAATTTCCAATGTTGTCATTTGTCAACCGTAGTTATTAGAGTTTGATACGGATTGTTTAATAACCCATCTGAAAAGATCCGCCGAGGTCCATCAAAATTGGTGTAAGGTATTACACAGTCGACACCGCCCGACTTTTGCCCTTCCTTACTGCTTTCAATTTGGCCCAGATCGTTCTTGACTTGGATATAGCTACCATATAGTCTGATCTCTAGATTTAAGGTCTTGACCCCATAAAGAAGCATTTATTATCCGACTTCGATGAAATTTGGCACTGTGACTTATGTAAAGCTTTTCGATATCCGTGTCTTATATGGCTCAGATCGGTCTATTATTGGATATAGCTACCAAAAAAACTAATGTTGAACCAAAATTGAACAATGACTTGTATTTACTAGACCATGTCCGTACAGAATTTTGGATAAAGCTATATTTGGATAAAGCTGCTAAAGGTGCCTAATAATGCATTTTACACCCGACAATGACGAAAGTTGGTTTACATAGATACCCGAGGTGGTGGGTATCCAACGTTCGGCGCGGCCGAACTTTATCGCTTTTAAACCTACCAACATAGAATCCACCGTAAATATTTCCTAATGCTGGCAACATTTGTGAGGTCCTCCTATGCCATGTAAAACTTCTCTCCAAAGAGATGTTGCTCTGCGGCACGCTGTTCGAACTCGGCTATAAAAAGGGGTCTCCTTTTTGAGCTTAAACTTGAATCGGACTGCTATGTAAGAAGTTTGCCCCTGTTCCTTAGTGGAATGTTCGTGGGTAAAATTTGTATTTTTTGACCCCACAAAGTACATATATTTCTGATCGTCTCAAAATTCTAAGAAGATTTAACGATGTCCGTCCGTGTATCTGTCAGTTGTAATGAGTCTACAGTCTTTGAAAATTGAGATATTGAGTTGAAATTTAGCACAGACTCGTATTTCTTCTACACGGAGGTTATGTTCTTAAATAGGCCAAATGGGATTATATATAACTGGCATATAGACCGATCTGGGGATTTTGGGTACTAAACGATATTCAAACCGAATATGGCATATATCGAACCACAATTACATATAGCTACCGTAAAGACCGATATGCCGGTTTAGGGTCTTAAGCACGTAGCAGGCGCATTTTTTAATCGATTTTGCTGAAATCTTAAACTATGAGTTGTATTAAGCCTCTCGATATTCGACCCAAATATAGTTCAGATTGGACTATATTTAGATATAGCTGATATCGCTGAAACTGAGACTTGTATAAAAGTTCTCAAAACCTCAACCAAATATTATCCCGACTAGCCCCGTTTTGTATATCACAATGGATATGGTAGTGGAGTTGTTATAAAAGTGGATGGTTAATTTATCCTTGGTGGTGGGTATCCAAAGTTCGGCACGACGGAACATAACACTTTTTTTCTTGTTACTTGTTTAATTTTGATTTGTCATTTAAATTTCTACAACATTGTCCTACTTTGTCGACACTTTTTGTTAAGACCGACATTTATTTTTTTCGCAGTGTATACAAAATAAAAATAACTAATGGTGATGTAATGACTACTTAATCGTTTCTATGACTCCACTTCCATACAATTATTCAGCACAAATACTAAAAGCAATTTATAAAAAATCACATTCATTCTACTCCATGGAAGGGACCATCAAATGACATTTCAAGGCTACATTTCCCAGAATATTTCATACTCAGAAGATTGATAAGCTAAAAAAAAAAAAAAACAAAAAAAAAGTGGAACAGTTTGTCAAACATCTCCCTTGGGGTAAATCCTTTAGAGATTGTCCTTCAAATTTCATTTTGTTGATTTTTCTTTGTAGTTTTTCTTTCTTTCACTGCTTAGTCCCAAAATGAAGTGTGGAATTGAGATTCCCAAAAAGGACTTTATTGCCCTTGTCATTTTAGCCGATTAAATGCAACTGGGAATTTTTTAAGCCTAAAGTGATTTAGGAGCAAAATGACTTGGATGAAATATATTTGCTCTGAAGCAGCTCCTAAGCGCAACCATTTACTAATAGGACGCAAAAAAAGAGGGTAAATATAAATTTTTGTTTTGCTTCATTGGCAGAATGAAAAAAAAGAACGGCTGGAATGGCACATGCTAACATTTTCCCAGAGGTGAGTTTGAAGAGTAACATTAATAAATTTGTTTGTCCTTAGAGGCAGTTGTTAAAAGTTTTATTAGAAAACCAGTAAGGAAAGGCAACAGTTGGGCGGAGCCGACTATAAAATACCCTACACCTAACCTACAATTATAAATATATGATAATTATAGATATATATGAGAGCTATATCTAAATCTGAACCGTTGCAACTACGGCAACATAAATGCAAATCCGGCGAAAATATATATGGGAGCTATATACAAATCTGAACCGATATTAAGGAAATCTCGTAGATATGTTAAACTAAGAAGCAAAACGATCCGTGCCAAATTTCGTGCAGATCGGTTGAAAATTGTAGTTACTACGGCCATTTTAGTGCAAATCGGGCGATACATATATATGGGAGCTATATCCAAATCGAAACCGATTTTAATGAAATCTTGCAAATATTTTGAGATCAGTAACAAAACATACTATGTCAAATTTTACGCCGATCGGTTGAAAATTGTAGTTGCTACAGCCATTAAAGTGTAAATCGGGCGATCCATATATATGGGAGCTATATCTAAATCTGAACCGATTTTGGTAAAATCTTGCATATATTTTGAGATCAGTAACAAAACAATTCCTGTCAAATTTTGTGCAGATCGGTTGAAATTTGTAGTTACTACTGCCATTAAAGTTCAAATCCGGCGATACATATATATGGGAGCTATATCTAAATCTGAACCGATTTTTATGAAATTTTGAAAATGTACTAAGATCAGTTACAAAACAATTCCTGTCAAATTTTGTGCAGATCGGTTGAAATTTGTAGTTACTACTGCCATTAAAGTTCAAATCCGGCGATACATATATATGGGAGCTATATCTAAATCTGAACCGATTTTCTTTAAATCTTGGAAATATGTTGAGACCAGTAACAAAACAATCCCAGTCAAGTTTTGTGCATATCGGTTGGAAATTGTAGTTGCTGCAACCATTAAAGTGCAAATCGGGCGATACATATATATGGGAGTTATATCTTAATCTGAACCGATTTTGATGAAATCTTCCATATATGTTAAGATCAGTAATAAAGCAATTCGTGCCAAATTTTGTCCAAATCGGTTGAAAATTGTAGTTTCTACAGCCATTAAAGTGAAAATCGGGCGATACATATATATGGGAGCTATATCTAAATCTGAACCGATTTTGATTAAATCTTCCAGATATGTTAAGATCAGTAACAAAACAATCCATGCCAAATTCTGTTCAAATCGGTTGAAAATTGTGGTTACTGCGGCCATTTAGTGCAAATCGGGCGATACATATATACGGGAGCTATATCCAAATCTAAACCGATTTTTACCAACATCTAAAGCGTTTGTCCTTGAGCCAAAAAAGTGACATGTGCAAAATTTCGTGACGATTGGACAACAAATACGACCTGTACCTTGATTACAAGAATACATGGACTCACGGTCGGACAAGGCTAGATCGAATCAGAAAGTGATTCTGAGCCGATCGGTATACTTATCAATGGGCCTAGCTCTTCTCCTTCTTAGCGTTGCAAAACTTATAATACCCTTAACACAAACTTATAATTGCGCCCTCTAGAGGCTAAAGAAGTCAACACCCAAGATAGGTTTATATGGCAGCTATATCAGGTTATATACCGATTTGTGCCATTCTTAGCACAGTTATTCAAAGTGATAGTAAAACACCTCATGCAAAATTTCAGTCAAATCGGACGAAAATTGCGCCCTCTAGAGACTCAAGAAGTCAACACCCAAGATCGGTTTATATAGCGGATTGATATAGCTGTCATAGCTATATCAAAACATGGACCTATTTACCGCAGTTGTTGGATGTGATACCAAAACACCACGCGCAAAATTTCAGTCAAATCGAACTAGAAATGCGCCCTCTAGAGGCTCAAGAATGCAAGACCCAAGATCGGTTTGTATGGCAGCCATCAAAACATGGACCGATTTGGCCCATTTACAATCCCAACCGACATACACTAATAAAAATTATTTGTGCAAAATTTCAAGCGGCTAGCTTATCTCCTTCGAAAGTTAACGTGCTTTCGAACGGACATGGCTAGATCGACTTAAAATGGCATGACCATGAAGAATATATATACTTTATGGGGTCTCAGAGGCATATTTCGAGGTGTTATAAACAGAATGAATCCTATGGTGGGGGTATACTATAATTGCTATGCTATTGGAACTATATCAAGTTATGGTCCGATTCGGACCATAATGGAATGAATGTTGGAGACCACAGTAGAAGTCATTGTGTAAAATTTCAGTCAAATCAAATAAGGATTTCGCCCTTTAGGGGATCAAAAAGAAAAATAGAGAAATCGTTTTATAGGGGAGCTGTATTGGGTTGTAGACCGATTCAGGCCATATTTGACACGTATTTTGAAGGTCATTTCATCCAAATCAGATAATAGTCAAGATCCCAGATTGGGACAGCCGACAGCTATATCTAGTTATGGGCCGATTTGAACCATACATTGCACTGTTGTTGAAAATCATAAGGAAACACGTCGTGCAAAATTTCGGCGAAATAGGATAGGATTTTCCCCCTCTAAAGGCTCAAGAAAGTCAAGACCCCAGATCGGTTATATGACAGCTAAGTCAGGTTATGCATCGATTTCACCCGCACTTGCCACAGTTGTTGCAAATCGTAACAAAACACCTCTTGCAAAATTTCAACCAATTCGGATAAGAATTGCGTCCTGTAGTGACTCAAGAAGTCGAAATTCAGAATCCGTCGAAATTCAGAATCCGTTTATATGGCAACTACATCAGGTTATGGACCGATTTGAACCATACTTGGCACGGCTGTTGGAAATCATAACAAAAGACCTCATGCAAAATTTCAGCCAAGTCGGTTAGGAATTGCGCTCTTTAGAGGCTCAAGAAGTCAAGACCCCAGATCGGTTTATATGACAGCTATATGAGGTTATGGACCGATTTCAAACATACTTAGCACAAATGTTGAAAATCATAAAAAAACACCTCATGTAAAGTTTCAGCCAAATCGGATAAAAATTGTCCCTGTAGTGGCTCAAGAAGTTAAGAACAAAGATCGGTTCATATGGTAGCTATATTAAAACATGGACCGATATGGTCCATTTACAATCCCAACCGACCTACACCTATAGGAAGTATTTGTGCAAAATTTCAAGCGGCTACCTTTACTGCTTTGAAAGTTGGCGTGCTTTCGACAGACAGACGAATGGACAGAAGAACGGACTGACAGACGGACGGACGTACAGACGGATGGACGGACGTGGCTAGATTTACATAAAATGTCATGACGATCAAGAATATATATACATTATGGGGTCTGAGACTAATATTTCGAGGAGTTACAAACAGAATGACGAAATTTGTATACCCCCATTCTGTGGTGGAGGGTTCAAAAACAACCAGAAGTGCTCAAAAATATTTTCAATTTCTTGGTGTAGGATTTCAAGGGTTTGGTCTTAATCCGATTTTAGTACTTACGTACTTGTTATTAATACAAAATTTCAAGAAAATCTTGTATAATTGTCCAAAATTAAAACTTGTTTCTTAATTTAAGCTTTCCATGGCCTTTACTTTTATCCCTTGGCATGAAATTTTTAAATTTCCTATACAAAAAATTGCTAAACACTCAACTAAAAGTTGCACCTATTACAATTAATTCACCGAGTTTGATTGAAATAAATCAAACAAATTGCAAAAAAAAAAGAAACTTTAAATTCTCCAATGTATTACAGTAGCTTGGTTACTTGGTGTAATGCCAACTATTTTTGGCTTTAGTTTAGTTTTTTGTGTGTGTGCGTTAGGACTTAATTCCTCACTGACGTAGCACACATGACGTCGTTTGTTTGATTGGTTGGTTAGATGGCAAAAGGAAACTTTTTCCATTTCTCAATTTCAGTGGCGAACATTTTATTTTCATCATTTTTTTTGTTGTTGTTACAATTCTACTCCCCTTTATGTGTATAAAAACAATTTGAATTAAAAATAAAACTTTTTTGTGTAATTTTTAGTATCATTACAAAAAACTTCACCACCCTACACTGCATATCTAAAAAGTTACGGAGTAAAACTGAAATAACAGCACAATTAAAATAATTGAAAAAATTTCCAACGAGTTTTTTTCCACTCAGCTTGATTTTGTTTTGGGGGAGAAAGAAGGCAGTATTCAATTAAACTTTCATGAAAATTCATTTGTAATTGAAAAGTAATTTTTAGGGATTCATTATTAAAACATTTAGTTTTTTTTCCTGCTATCCATTGCTGTGGTAGAATTGTTGCCTCAGAAGAGGGATAATGTATTATGTTCTTAATTAATTTAATATAGAATTCACCGCAAGTGCAACCAAATGTCATTTTGGCTAATGGTAAATGTAAAGCAATAGACAAATCACTGCTGCAAGTAGATGCAATCAGTTTAGTCAGGTTTACGGTTTATTGATTAAATGAATACACTAAGGTCTCGGTTAACGGGTCAAAATGTTTGAAGATTACAAAGTCTTCAAACTAAAGTTGTATGACAAACTAATTGATCATTACTATGATCAATGAGTAGTGTGGGCTGATATGTTCGAACTATAGAGGAAGTACATTAACATATAGCATTATGGTTTATTGACTTAATACACCAAAGACGCAGTTAAGCACACCACAAACGAGATACCAAATTTGTGACTTCATGTTATATTTCTAACTACTTGGAGGTTTCTAAGGTCGATGAGTACAATGTTGATACTTGAAGGGAAGCGCCAATGGCCTGAACAAAATTGAATAAAGGCTTAAGGCCATAGAGCAGCGGATAAGAATTTTATTTATCCGATTTTGCTGAAATTACACACAGTGAGTTGCATTAAGCCTCCCATCATCCGACCCGAATATGGTCTAGATCAGACCATATTGAAATATAGCTGCCGTATAGACCGATCTGCCGATATGGGGTCTAAATCCCATAAAATACCGCATTTGTTATGCGATTTCGCTGGAATTTTAAACGGTGAGTTGTATTAAGATTCCCGACAGCCATCCCAAATAGGGTCCAGATGGGACAGTATTTATATACAGCTGCTGTGTATACCGATCTTCCATTTTGGAGTCTTAATGCCATAATTAAAGCGGATTTATTGCCTGATTTCGCTGAAACTGTTGCTTGTAAAAGGGTTCTCTGGATCTGAATCAAATATGACCCAGACTAACCCATATTTGGATATTATTATGGATATGGTAGTGAAGTTATAATAAAATTGGATGATAAATAATACCATGGTAATACCAAAGTTGGGCACGGCAGATCTTTAGCCATCCACTACGGCGTGGATTTTGATGACTTCGAGGCTTCACTTTCTAAACCGTTGCATTTGTTGTTGCATTCTATTTTGGGGTCTTAATACAATAAATAGCGGATTTATTGCCTGATTTCGCTGAAACTGTTGCTGGATCTGAGTCAAATATGACCCAGACTAACCCATATTTGGATATTATTATGGATATGGCAGTGCAGTTATAATAATATTGGATGATAAATAATACCATGGTGGTGAATATCCAAAGTTGGCCACGGCAAAACTTGACACGTGGCAGAACTACGGCGTGGATTTTGATGACTTTGAGGATTCACTTTCTAAACCGTTACAGGTGTTGTTGCATTCTCTATACCCTACACCACCACTGTGGTACAGGGTATTACAAGTTTGTGCATTTGTTTGCAACGCTAAGAAGGAGAAGAGCTAGACCCATTGATAAGTATACCGATCGACTCAGAATCACTTTCTAATTCGCTTTAGCCATGTCCGTCTGTGATTACATGTATTCATGTAATCAAAGTGCAGGTCGTATTTATTGTCCAATCATCACGAATATTTACAGCAAAAAGTTTTTCAGTGCATAATGGAGGAATAAAAATGTGTAACTTCCCTGATTTGACAAAGAGCCGAGATAATGCAAATGCATTTGTTAACCGATCCTATCGAAATTTAGCATCTATCTCGACATTACTGATGAATTTCGTAGAAATCGTTTCAGATTTAGATACAGCTTCATATATTGGGTTGCCCAAAAAGTAATTGCGGATTGTTTAAAAGAAAGTAAATGCATTTTTAATAAAACTTAGAATGAACTTTATTCAAAAATATATTTTTTTACACTTTTTTTCTAAAGCAAGCTAAAATTAGCAGCTGGTAACTGACAGAAGAAAGAATGCAATTACAGAGTCACAAGCTGTGAAAAAATTTGTCAACACCGACTATATGAAAAATCCGCAATTACTTTTTGGGCAACCCAATATATGTTCATCCGATTGGGAGCTGCATCAAGCTATTGATCGATTCAGACCATATTAGACACGTGTGTAGAAGGTCATGAGAGAAGCCGTTGTACAAAATTTCTTCCAAATCCTCCGATAGAGGCTCAAGAAATCATGATGCCAGTTCGGTTTATATGGCAGCTATAACAGGTTATGTACCGATTTGGGCCACACTTAGCACAGTGGTTGCAAGTTATAACAAAACACATCATGCGAAATTTCAGCCAAATCGGATAGGAATTGCGCCCTTTAGAGGCTCAAGAAGTCAAGACCCAAGACCGGTTTATATGGCAGCTATATCAAAACATGGGCCGATTTGGCCCATTTACAATCCCAACCGACCTACACTAATAAAAAGTATTTGTGTAAGATTTCAAGCTGCTAGCTTTTCTCATTCGAAAGTTAGCGAGCTTTCGACAGACGGACGGTCATGGCTAGATCGACTAAAAATGACATGACGATCAAGAATATATATACTTTATGGGGTCTCAGACGCATATTTCGAGGTGTTACAAACAGAATGAAGAAATTAGTATACCCCCATCCTATGGTGGAGGGTATAATAACCCATCAGAAAACATCCACCCATGTCCATCAAAATTGGTTCAGAATTATTGGGTTGCCCAAAAAGTAATTGCGGATTTTTCATACAGTCGGCGTTGACAAATTTTTTCACAGCTTGTGACTCTGTAATTGCATTCTTTCTTCTGTCGGTTATCAGCTGTTACTTTTAGCTTGCTTTAGAAAAAAAGTGTAAAAAAAATATATTTGATTAAAGTTCATTCTAAGTTTTATTAAAAATGCATTTACTTTCTTTTAAAAAAATCCGCAATTACTTTTTGGGCAACCCAATAGATATAGCTCTTGCTTTGTACTTAGAGGGTAGGTGTAGGGCAGAGCATGACTTTTGACTTTCCTTACTGGTTTCTGATGTTCTCGTCAGGATTCGATCTCAAGCATTCAGTGTCATAGGTGGACCTGCTAACCTCTGCGTTACGTTGGCCTCATTTTCATAAGGTGGGTCATACTTTAATAAACTTCTAGGACTGCCTGACCATAACAAATTTCCTAGGCGGAAATACGACTGTAAACCTATTTATGAGCTATATAACATAGCAACTTAAATTAAAAGAAATTATCCTTATTATAAAAGTCTCTCTTCTTTGATAAAAAAAATCATTATGAAAATCCTTCAATGATATATTCATTGCCACATTAAACCACCACGTTGATATTACCCTAATAGAAGTTAATATCATAAAAACCAAATTTCAAGGCCTTGATTTCGAGGCTCAAGTGTTTTTTTTAACAAAAGTCAATGTTCAGCAGTTGTTTGTTTGCTTCATGAACTTGACGCACTTTCTCCTTGGCATAAACCATCAAACTCTCTCTTCTATCCTCTGACTTTGCATCACCTCAATTAAGGCTACTCACCGTCACCGTCATCCTCCTCCTCCACCACCTCAAACACAATAAACTTAATTCGCACACATTTATTTTCACGAACTTTACAGTTGTGACCTTATGTCTATGCCACCATTTTCATGGCTCTTTCTCGAACGATGAAAACTAAACGCCAAACCAAAGTTTCCTACCGTACACACAGCTGAGTGAGTATACTTTGAATTTGGCTTTTCATACTCCAATCGCGTCCTTGAAGCCAAACTAATTCAGGAACTTAAAATGTTCATTGACGTTGTCGTCCTTAATGCCAAAGCCGTAGAAACTTTATATGCATGCAAAAGTTAATGTTTGGCGATTATTGAGAAAATTATGGCAAATTATTAAAGCCACAATACTCGTACATTCCATTATGCTCAAACCCCAAATGATATTTCTCTAAAGGACTTTGTCCAAGGATTAACATTCTCATCCTCCATGATGAGTATGAGAAGCAATGCTATTAATAATAATGTCAATTAAGTTTGGTGCATATATGTTATGTGTGTGTGTGTGCTTAAATGAGCCTTGTGACCAACCCACTTGGCAATTGGCCAATTAGCGTTGGTGATATGTGACCAAAGTCCACATGTGGACCTTGCTCTACACACCCATACACCTACAGATTTTATTTCAATTTCAATTCTTTCGTCTGGCAATATACTTATGCGGCTGATTTAGGCTGCAGGAGACAAATCTTTCTAATAAAATAAAATTTTACAAGGCACAGTGATGAGCAAGCTTAGCTAGAAAGCAGGAAAAATTTGCTTAAGATATTATTCTTAATCATACTTACTTAGTTGGGCGTTGCAGATCCTTTGTAACTTCCTCCTAATCAGTGTCGTGTAATCCCTGGTCACAAGTGGACATACAACTATCGGCACACAATCCTTCTGGGCTAGGCTTGTAGCTTTAGACTGCCGCAGAACGTAGCTGATCCAGAATTACTCTGGTTTGGAGTGAGACATATACTTCTTCTTCTGCCATTTATGGTTGCAACAAACATTTATGGTTGCTACAACCACTTATAGTTGCTACAACCATATATGTTTGCTACAACCATTTATGGTTGTTAGAACCCGAGTTTGGGGAAATCGTACAGAGAGAGCTCCCTTCTCTCACCAGTAGCAAAGACGCTTGAGGCATTACTCCTTTCGAGCCTCGTAGGAGAATTTCCATTCGCCGAGCATCAACATGGATTCCGAAGACTGCATAACACAACAATTGCTGTGCATGCCATCACCGCGCTCAATTGCCGTGGCTTCAATCAGCCCAGACGGTCTTCGTCACGCTGGACCTATCGAAGGCATTGGAAAACATCAGCCATACCAAACTATTTGGGGACATCGGCAACACGTTCCTCCATCCAGGCCTGAAACGCTGTTGGGTCGCGAATTATCTGTGTAGTCGTGTTCCGTTTATGGAATTTAGGGATAAGAAGTCGAAGCACCGCAGAGTGAAACAGGGAGTTCACCAAGGTGGGGTGATATCACCAGCACTGTTTAACCTGTACCTTTCCTCCATTCCACCCCCTACAGGCGGCACAAAGATCGTATCCTATGCGGACGATTGTACGATCATGGCAATAGGCTCCCCAACCATTGTTGACATCTGCGATAGGTTGAACGTCTACCTCAACGACCTTGCCTCATATTTCGCTGCAAGAAATCTGAAAATATCTGCCACCAAATCTTCACCCACATTGTTCACTACAAATACACGTGAGGTGAATGCCGAGCTGATGGTGATGGTCGATGGAGAAAGGATTCCCTCCATCAAGTGTCCCAAAATACTTGGCATCACATTTGACAGCTTTTTACACATTCTCCCCACATGCCACAGCAATTTGCGATAAAGTCAAAAGTAGAAACAAGACCCTCAAGTCACTTGTTGGCTGCACTTGGGAAGCAGACAAAGAATCCTTGCTGACCACGTACAAAGCAATTGACCGGTTTGTGGTAAGTTATGTAACACCAGTGTGGTTTCGTCAGCTCCGCGACGCGCACTGGAATAATATTCAGATCTCTCAGAATGCCGCCCTTCGAACTGCGACGGGCTGTCTCCTCAGTTCTCTTGTGGACCACCTCCATCAAGAGACACAGAAACTATCGGTGCGAAGATGTAACTAAATGCTGTCGAAGCAATACCTTTTGGGCTGTTAACGCAGATACCATCCAAATGTCGTCCTTGGAGAACGACCGCCTCCCGTTAAACCTGAAGAAATTGACCTTCCATGGCAAACCAGAGTAGTTTTGGCTCCATTACGTTCCGGCAGATGCAGCCTTCTCAATTCCTACAGAGCAAGGTTTGATGCAGACGTGCAAGATGTACGTCCCGATTGTGACCAGGGGCCAAACGACACAAGTCACCTGCTAAACTGCCAAGCCCGACCCAGATCCCTCTGGACTCACCCCACCTTAGTCGCAGAGTTCCTGGATTTAGACACTCAACAAAATCAAGCAGACGAAAGATAGAACACAACGAGCTGCTACAACAACAACGGTTACTACAACCAATATGGTTGCTACAAGCATTTATGTGTGGTACAAACATTTATTGCTGCTACAACCATTTTTGGTGGCTACAACCATTTATGGTTGCTACAACCATTTGTGATTGCTACTACCATTTATGGTTGCTAAAACCATTTATGATTGCTACTACCATTTATGGTTGCTACATCCATTTATGGTTGCTACAACCCCTTATGGTTGCTACAACCACTTATGGTTGCTACAACCATTTATGATTTCTACAACCATTTATGGTTTCTACAACCACTTATAGTTGCAAAAATCATTAATGGTTGCTACAACCACTTATGGTTGGTACAACCATTTATTATTGCTACTATCATTTGTGGTTGCTACTACCACCTATGATTGCTACTAACATTTATGGCTGCTACAAACATTTATGGTTACCATAACCATTTATGGTTACCATAACCATTTATGGCTGCTACAAACATTTATGGTTACCATAACCATTTATGGTAGCTACAACCACTTATGGTTGCTACAACCACTTTATGGTTCCTACAACCATTTATGGTTTTTACAAACATTTATGGATGCTACAACCATTTGTGGTTGCTACAACCATTTGTGGTTGCTACAACCATTTATGGTTGCTATAACCATTTAGGGTTGCTACAACCATTTATGGTTGCTGCAACCATTTATGGTTGCTACAACCATTTATGTTTGCTACAAACATTTATGTTTGCTTAAACCATTTTTTAGTTGCTACTACCATTCATGGGCCTTAGCAGTTTTTTTATGACTTTTTTTGCTTTCCATTCAAATCCTTTTTGAGATTAACTAACCACAGTCCTCCATCATTTTAAGTTTCATGCAATTGAACTTCTTGCCATTCACACAGCAATGAAAATAATTATTATGATTTATTATGGGTCATGATTAAAAATGACAATTGTATTCAAACGTATTTGCAGATTAACTTCGAGCTCTTGTCTAAATGACTTCATCATCTTGAGTTGATTTTGCTGCTGCCTATTGTGGCATGACTTCTGTTGCGGTCTGTCTGCAAAATGTCCACTCGAGTTAAGAAGTTTTTGTTATGTGAAATGTTAAGAAAACTGACAGGCCACGCGCGTTGGCATTTGATAAAAATTTAAACTTTAGCTAAATGTGCACCACAGCACAAATGCGTTAAATTGAAGTTGAAGTGGTGTTTTTTTGCATTCTCGGCATGATATATATGCAACCATAAAGTCTAGTCAAATATTTGTATTTTAAGATGAGAATGGCGTCTGATATCATTAACACTTTTAAAATGCATTGGTACAGTGTTAGGAAATGATATGAGTACAGCTTCCAGATACCGCATAGAACATTTCCAGACAACATTTTCAGCAGAAATAAAACTTTTAATAAGTAAAAACCCCCTAAAATAGTTTTTTTGGACGATCATGACAATATGGGACTCAAATGAAAGGTATTCAGGAGTAGAGTATATCAAAAATTGGGCCCAAATAACTAAGGGCCTCCCAACTCCAAAACACCCTAAAATTAAGTTATATGGGACTCAAAAGAAAGGTATTCGGAAGTAGATTACGAATGTAGTCAGGAAGAAGGAATAGGCTTTATAGTTTGTTGATATCGGAAGGGGGCAGACCCTCCCCCGTTACCCCAAAAACACCACCCAAAATCAAAAGTGGACCGATAGGGACAATATGGATATCAAGTGAAAGGTATTGAAGAGTAGAATACGAATATGATACTAAAAATTTGGTTTAAGCACCCAGGAAGTCTCCCTAAACCCAAAACTTCTAAAAACAGACAAATTGAACGTCCATATCAATATGGGGCTCAAATAAAAGGTATTCGGGAGTAAATTACGAATCTAGCATACAAAATCAGATCGAAATGTAGAGGGTCACCCCACCCCCAAAAACGCCGCAAATGGGCATATGACCCATTGTGACTGTATGAGAGTCGTTTTGTTTGTTTGTTCCGCAGAATCCAAAACTACTGAACCGGTTTTCTTAAAATTTTAGCAGATTGTGTAAGTTTTTGTGGAAGGAAACATAGGTTACATAATTTTTAGATATCGGATGGTGGCGGACCGTCCCCTTACCCTAAAAACATCAATCAAAACCAAAAGTGGAGTAGTAGGCTTAATATAGGTATCAAATGAAAGGTATTGGAGACTAGAAAACGAATATTGTATTAAATTTTGGATCAAACTACCCAGCGGGCCGCCCCAACCCCAAAACTCCTCTAAACATCCTATTAATATGGGACTAAAATGAATACTTAGGCGTCCATTTCAGAACATTTATTCCACTAACCAAACGTAGAATAGATTTCCGATCGCTTCGAGTTTCGAGATATCTTTCTCTACTTAATCTTTACATCGGTGTTTTGGTCTTGTAGTAGATTACAAATATGGCAAAAAAAATTCGGTCCAAGTAATGGGAGGTCGCCCCACCTCCAAATGGGCATATCAGCCGACAATGGTTATATGGAAATCAAATGAAAGATATTTGGGAGTAGATTAAGTTTAGGTTTAGGCGCTTTTCCTCCTTAAATAAGTTGAATAGATTAATTGATCCATTGTGGCGATATTTCACTCAAATAAAACGTATTTGAGAGTAGAGTGTTTGGGGATACTCTCTTAATCCCCCCCTAAACTGAACTTCATTTTCCGACTATGGCAATATGTAGCTCAAATCAACGGTATTTGGGAGAAAAGAACGAATTTGACATTTTTTTGGAGGCCACCGTAGCGCATAGGTTAGCATGTTCGCCTATGACGCTGAACGCCTGGGTTCGAATCCTGGCGAGACCATCAAGAAAAAAAATTCAACCATGGTTTTCCCCTCCTAATGCTGGCATCATATGTGAGGTACTATGCCATGTAAAACTTCACTCCAAAGAGGTGTCGTACTTCGGGGGAGTGGGGCAAACTTCCCACACATCAATTTCCGATTTATGCTTAAATTCAATGACAAGGGACCTTTTTCATAGCTGAGTCGAACGACGTGCCGCAGTACGACACCTATTTAGGGAAAATTTTTTACATGACCATGAATGCCATGGTACCTCGCAAATGTCGCCAGCATTAAGAGGATATAACCACCGCTTAAAATTTTGGCGTTCAGCGTCATAGGCGGACATAAGCTACAGTGGCACGAATTCAATATCCAGATTCAGAGCGAAGTGTTCCCGATATTAGAGAGTTAAAGAAGGCGCGGCGAAGCGAGCCCGGTTCGGCTAGTTGTTAATAAAAATAAATTCGGCCGGGCCGAATCTTGAGTACACACCACTATGGATTCCGCTAAAAATGTACCCGTATTAACTGAGTTTCTATTTGAATTATTTTTTTGATTTCAAGAAGTCATATCAAGATATCGGTACTTAGGAGGCCTATATTGACCTATTCGTATAAAACTTGGGATGGATATTGTAAGTCGTAAGATAGGGGTTTGGGCCACTTTTCAGTAAAATCGGGTGAAAATTTAGGCTTCTAAGGGATGAAGAGGTAAAATCCGGGGATCGGTATATATGGGGACTATATCTGTTTATGGACCGATTCGTATCATACTTGGCATGGCTGTTATAAGTCATAATACAAATCCTTATTTAAAATTTCAGCCAAATCAGATGAAAATGGAGGCTTCTAAGGGCTCAAGAAGTCAAATCCGGGGATCGGTTTATATGGAGGCTATATCTGCTTATAGACCGATTCGGATCATACTTGGCATGGGTGTTGAAAGTCGTAACACAAGTCTCTGTTCCAAATTTCAGCCAAATCAGATGAAAATGGAGGCTTCTAAGGGCCCAAGAAGACAAATCCGGGGATCGGTTTATATGGGGGCTATATCTGTATATAAACCGATTCGGATCATACTTAGCATGGATGTTAAAAGTCATAACTCAAGACTTTGTTCGAAATTTCAGTTAAATCAGATGAAAATGGAGGCTTCAAGAAGTCAAATCCGGGGATCGGTTTATCTGCGGGCTATATCTGCTTATAGACCGATTCGGATCATACTTGGCATGGACGTTGAAAGTCATTACACGAGTTTTTATCACCAATTTCAGCCAAATCAGATGAAAGTTGAGGCTTCTTATGCGTCAAGTAGACAAATCCGGGTATCGGTTTATATGGGGGCTATATCCAAATCTGAACCCGCATGGCCGCTATTGTGATTTCAACAGACGGACGGACATGGCTAGTTCGACTCAGAATATCGAGACGATCCAGTATATATGTACTTTATGGGGCCGCAGATTAATATTTCGAGGTGTTACAAACGGAATGACTAGATTAGAATACCCCCATCCTATGGTGGTGGGTATAAAAAATTTTGACAAAATTTTGTATAAAAATAAGATTTTGATAAAATTTTCTATAGAAATTTATTTTTGTCAAAATTTTCCAGAGTAATAAAATTCAATCTTAGCGTCTTCTAATAGCTGTTCCACCTATGTCGCTGAATATCTGGGTTCGAATCCTAGAGAGAAAATTAAAAAAATGTATCAGTTGTGGATATACCCTCCTAATGCTGGCGACATTTGTGAGGTACTTCTATATAGAGCTGTCGCACTGAAGGATGCAGTTTGGACTCGGCTTTAAAAATGAGGTCCCTCATCCTTGAGCTTGCCCCCGTTCCTTAATGGAATGTTCATGGGCAAATTTTCATTTGTGTTCTAATATTCCTGCCGACTACTGTAATCATATATCTTAAGCACACATATCAAACGACTTTAAATGATTTGTTTAATTGAACTTAAAGTTGGAAATCGCATTAAATGCTTATTTTATTTGAGCTTGTTTCTAGTTCTTTTTTTATCTCTCTTGAAGGATGGATGGTTGTGATGGCGATGGCATTTTACTTCATTCTGTTTCTGTGCTTTTGTTTTTGTTTTTGTACTTAACAGTTGCGTTATCTCAAGTGTTGCCCACGTTTTCCGGCCATAGACATTCCTGATTCCATTTGGCTGCTAGAGCAATACGCCAAGAGATGCCTGCCCCATAATGGCCAACTGACGCCGCTGAGCGAGAAAACAAAAGCAAGGCTTATTATCATGGGATTGATGGTAGTTATTTTTTTCAATTTTAGTTTTGCATCAGAGTATATTTCCAATAATATGGCTATCATTAAATAGCGTTGACGTTTTCCTACGATAACAGACATGCAAAATGCAGATGAGAAACTGTCGGACATAAGGCCAGTCAGTAATTCAGAACGCAAAAAAACTTGGCGCTTGCCAAGATTTGACTAATTACCTTCATTAGAAGAATTTTCCGCCTTTTTTGTGTTCATTAATCTTTGAAGCGGAAAAAAACATACAATTGACGTTTTGTACATAGTGTGGGGTGCTGTGAGCTATTCACTGATTGCCTTTTGCCTGGATGTAAAGAAAGAGCAATTTTTTGCATTTTAAACTTAAATTTTGAAAAAAAAATTCATGTTAAAATTTTTAAATTCACTTATCTTGGGGTATTATTAATCAGCAAATTCCCTCGGGAACTAAGGCTGTCTATGTGGAATCTTCATGTCTGTGTGTCAGCTGCTAAGTATCTGAGTTCGTTGAGTGATTTCTACTCTTGGCCACCAGGTCTTTTGATATATTTCTCAAGAATCTGTTGGTGAAGGTTTGAAGTTTGTGTTCAATGGCTGAATTTACGAACTTTATCTTTAAGTGCTTACTTGCCTTTACTTTAATTGACTATGACAGAACATTTGTGTCATTAGCCGAACGTAGAATAGCGTTCCATGCGCCTTAATCTTCTGGGCTTATTCTAAAATCTCTGTCACCAAGTTTCGAAGTGTCTCTCACCACTTGATATTTCCATTTTTTTGGTCTTCCCGGTTTGTGTGTACCACCGTGTTTGCCTTGAAAAGACTTCATTGCTGCAGCTTCTTCATCCATTCTGGCAACATGACCTAGCCAACGCAACCGTTGTATTTTGAGACGGGTAACTGTGCAATCGTCGTCATACAGCTCGTGGTTCACACGTCGCCTATATTCTCCATTAACGCCAACTGGTCCATATATTTTACGAAGAATCTTTCTCTCAAACGCTCCAAGCACTGCCTCGTCTGCTTTCACAAGTACCCATGCCTTAGAGTCATATAACAACATGGGTAGTATCAAGGATCAACAAGGTAATGATCCGAATCTATATTCGCTCCACAATCGATCGTACATATAACACGCTGGATGAATGCTTTTCATCTATCAAAACGTGATCAATTTGGTTCCTCGTGTTTTGATCGGGTGACAGCCATGTGGCTTTGTGAATATTTTTTTTATTTTGAAATCTGCTGCTACTCACTATCTTGTTTTTTGCCGCGGCGAAATCTATTAGCCTCAACTCATTACTAGACGTTGTCTCGTGGAGGCTAAACTTTCCGACTGTTGGACCAAAGATGTCTTCCTTCCCTATCTTCGCATTGAAATCTCCCAAAACAATTTTAATATCGTGAGCGGGGCAGCGGTCATATTCTCTCTCTAGTCGCTCGAAGAAAATATCCTTGGTCTGCTCGTCATGGTCTGCTCGTCTTGGTCTGCTCGTCTTGGTCTGCTCGTTGAAGAATTTGGCTTTTATGCGGATTGTGGCTAGCCTCTCATCCACCGGAGTAAAGCTGGAGAAAAGGTGTTTAAGTCTCCGACTAACCACTAATCCACAGCCAAATTCATGCCTCGTCTCTTGCCAGCTATAATATAGGGAGTTACCACTCGGTGTTGTTGGGGAGCCTTTCACGAGCCATCGCACTTACTGCATGACAGTAATGTCTGCCTAGTACTTCTCCAATACATCCGCCAGTGTGTAGCTCAAAATGTTTTCGGAGGCCGTCAACATGGGGGGGATCCTTTTTTTTTCTTCTTCGTTCTTATAGTTTTCCTGGTGATGAGCTACTAACCCGACGCCCCAATCTATGTTTTTTTACCCTACACCACTAGTGTGGTACATAATTTAGTGCATTTGTTTGTAACACCCAGAAGGAAGAGAGATAGACCCATTGATAAGCATACCAATCGACTCAGAATCGCTTTCTGATTCGATTAAGCTTTGTCCGTCTGATTGTCCGTCTGTCCATGTTAATTTGTGTACAAAGTACAGATCGCGTTTTTCATCCGATCGTCTTAAAATATTGTGCAGGCATGTTTTTCGGCCTAGGGAAGAAGCCTATTGAAATTGGAAAAAATCGGTTCAGATTTGGATACAGCTCCCATATTCGTTCGTCCGATTTTCAGTAATAATGAATGAAAATGGTCATTTGCTAACCGATTCTCTCGAAATTTGACAGGAAGGATTTTCTTATGACTCTTGACATTACCAGTGAATTTCATAGAAATCGGTTCAGATTTAGATATAGCTTTCATATATATATATCGCCCGATTTTCACTCCTAGAGGCACTGCAAGCGCATTTATTGATCAATCTTCCCAAAACCTCGTGCAATGATTTAGATACAGCGAACAGATTTAGATATAGCCGTCATATATACATATATATAGCATATATATATATATATATATATATATATATATATATATATATATATATATATATATATATATATATATATATATATATATATATATATATATATATATATATATATATATATATATATATATATATATATATATATATATATATATATATATATATATATATATATATATATATATATATATATATATATATATATATATATATATATATATATATATATGGCCAGATTTTCACCGCAAGAGTCACTGCAAGCGCATTGTTTGACCAATTCTACCAAAATTTTTCACAATGCTTTCCTCGACGACTATCACATTATATGAAAACTTTGCTCGAAATCGGCTCAAAATTAGATTTAGCTCCCCCATTTATGTTCGTCAGATTATGTTCATTTGCCATAATGGTGTCATTTGTCAACCGAAATTATTACAGTTTGAACATATTTGCTCTCCGAGGTCCATCAAAATTTCTTCAGAACTGGTTGTAGCTCCCACATTGTACTTATAGGATAGGTGTAGGGTATTATCAGTCGGCACCGCCCGACTTTTGCCCTTCCTTACTGGTTATCGTTCTATAGGTGAACTCGTAGCACATTTTACCTACCTTTAACATCCGTTAAAGGTCACCCCGCGGGGAGGTTTGTGTTCACATTTGAAATGAAGGAAGACCAACATAAGCCTGGATTTTGTCAAGTCAAAGCCGACCGTTGCTTGGTTTTCCACATCCCCAAGTCACCCTTACGTATTTCCACCTCACCAACAATCACTGTTGAAGTCAGCATATCAAACATAGTGTTGTTCTTTTTGTTTTGTAATAAGTTGGAGTCCTTATTATGTTACCGCATTATTTGGATATACTACATCATCAGTGTCTCCTCCACGACCTTTGAGGGCAGCTTACCCAAATGGTTGTAAAATTATTCTAGAAGGTAGATTGTTACGACTTCAAACATCGCAGATAGGTTAAGGTCAGGTTTAGGTTAAATGCTAGCCAGCCATAAAGGTAGGTTAACTCGGAGGTCAGTTTGACCCATTGTGATACCCTTACGAGAAAAGAAGTGTAGGTGTGAAGGTACATATTGGACAATTGGCACGTATGCAAGACTGGCGACTGGTTTGATCGCCCTGTATGAGCTCTTCATGGCGTTTTTGCCCGCGTTCTCATTTCCAGCGCAATGTTTAACATTCTGACCCCTTACTATCCTTAACTGCAAGGCCTTGAGGGCCGACAGTATTGCAAAATGTTGCCCATGAACATTCCACTAAGGAACAGGGGCAAATTTCTCACATTTCAATGAGTGCAGTCCGATTCAAGTTTAAGTTCAATGATAGGGGGTCTTCTTTTAATAGGCGAGTTCGAACGGCGTGCCGCAGTGCGACGCCTCTTTGGAGAGAAGTTTTACATGGCATAGTATCTCACAAATGTTGCCAGCATTAGGAGGGGAAAACCACCGGTGAAAAATTTTTCTGATGGTCTCGCCAGAATTCGAACGCAGGCGTTCAGAGTCATAGGCGGACATGCTAACCTCTGGGCTACGGTGACCTGCAGGGCCGACAGTATGGCCACCTAAATACTTTTCATTTCAGGCTGTCTTAATGACACTCAGATTTGTCCGTCAGTCTCAGGGACATACCAATACCATCCATAGCAGACATAGCAGCGGTGCTAGTAGGTACTCTGAGGCCTTTCCCAGAGACGTAAGCTGTTCCTCTCCCAGTGCATGTCTTTGTGTAATGGCAGATTTTTTGTCTCCACAATTACACTACTCCCAAGGCATACACTTGGTTTTGTGCATCTTTTGGAAATTGTATTGATGGGTTCGAACGCTAGACATCGGCAATGGGTCTCGCAGTTGCTCCGTGTGCCCAGGTTCGAATCCCAGGAGGGCTCTGCCGAATTAACATTTTTCCAAGTTTTTTTACCCAAAAAGATTCTAAAATCCTTAAATAGATCCCCGATCCCCAAAAAGATTCTAATATCCACTTTCACACTAAACATCGAATTATATTTTGGAAAAGATTTTTCTTTCTTTCCATTAATGTTGCTACCTTTTTTCCGAAAACCTTTTTCCTACTTAACTAAGTTTAAGTTTTTGGTAAACACAAAGTACAAATAAAAGTTTATGCCACAATTTGTCCCCCCAAATGGACAGCATGATTATGAACGCCATTCATGATGTCCTTTGACATTTTCAAGAAGTTTCGTTCAATAGTTTTGCTAGCAACAAACATTTGAATAAATTAACCAGCCAACCAAGCGACCCCTTTCGAGTCAATTTGTAAAACTTTATCGCCAACCATTGAACAGACAAAAGAATTCGATTTTTGGCATGAATTTCGGGGGAGATTTCTAATAGAATTAAATGGCCTATATATCTCACCATCACATTATTAGAGCTACGCAAATATCTTCTTATAAATTTCAATTTAAAATAATTTGGTTTAGGGTCCAGAGGGCAATGTTAGGGGTTTTCTGTTGGTTGTTGCAAAGAGTGAAAGAGTGGAGGTGAAACCAATCTTCGCACTCATTTCCATGTCACTTTGTGTGTGTGTGTGTTTGTGACTCAAACTAGGCAATAAAAATTATGTCCTTTTTCTTTCTTAGCAACTACAATGGCATAAACAAAGGCCTTTTGTTATAGGCCCAACGAATAGGCAACAATGATGCTGACGATGATAATAATGATGCTGTGCTGATGCTCATGCTGATGTTGGTGGCAGAAGACATCTCATCTTTGTGTTTTACCTTGAAACTTTCTTCTTGCCATTTAGCGGGTTAGGTTTATAAACTCGCCAAGAACTTTTTGTCGTTTTGGCATTGTCACCACTTAAGCATTCAAGACTTTTTCTTTTCTTCTTAGTTGATGGTGTTATTCAGTTTCAAGCGATACTAAAAAGTGTCATAAATTTGCGTTATATCATTTTAAAAGTTTCCCATTTTGGTTTAATGGCAACTTCTTGGTATGAATAGAAGGCGACCCTTTGAAAAGACTTTTCTTGCGATTAAGCGGCTTGGCCGCTTGGCTCGGCAAAAATGTGCTACGCCAGAAAATCTAATTGAAAAATCCTTTTGAAGAGGAAAAATCGATTTGGAATTTAAGCCTTTTGGAATGGTTTCATTGGTTTCAAAAATTTTTAAATCCAAGTTTTTAGAAGCATTTAACTTGAACAAGTAAAAGCGTGCTAAGTTCGGCCGGGCCGAATCTTATATACCCTCCACCATGGATCGCATTTGTCGAGTTGTTTTCCCGGCATCTCTTCTTAGGCTAAAAAGGATATAAGAAAAGAGTTGCTATGCTATTAAAACAATATCGAGATATGGTCCGGTTCGGACCACAATTAAATTATATGTTGGGGACCTGTGTAAAATTTCAGCCAATTCGTATAAGAATTGCGCCCATTGGGGCTCACGAAGTAAAATAGAGAGAACGATTTATATGGGATCTGTATCGGGCTATAGACCGATTCAGAACATAATAAACACGTTTGTTGATGGTCATGAGAGGATACGTCGTACAAAATTTCAGGCATATCGGATAATAATTGCGACCTCTAGGGGTCAAGAAGTCAAGATCCCAGATCGGTTTATATGGCAGCTATATCAGGTTATGAACCGATTTGAACCTTATTTGACACAGTTGTTGAAAGTAAAAATAAAATACGTCATGCAAAATTTCAGCCAAATCGGATAGGAATTGCGCCCTTTAGAAGCTCAAGAAGTCAAATCCCCAGATCTGTTTATATGACAGCTATATCAGGTTATGAACCGATTTGAACCATACTTGGCACAGTTGTTGGATATCATGACGAAATACTTCGTGCGAAATTCCATTCCAATCGGATAAGAATTGTGCCCTCTAGAGGCTCAAGAAGTCAAGACCCAAGATCGGTTTATATGGCAGCTATATCAGGTTATGGACCGATTTAAACCATACTTGGCACAGTTGTTGGATATCATGACGAAATACTTCGTGCGAAATTCCATTCCAATCGGATAAGAATTGTGCCCTCTAGAGGCTCAAGAAGTCAAGACCCAAGATCGGTTTATATGGCAGCTATATCAGGTTATGGACCGATTTAAACCATACTTGGCACAGTTGTTGGATATCATAACAAAACACGTCGTGCAAAGTTTCATTCTGATCGGATAAGAATTGCGCACGCTAGAGGCTGAAGAAGTCAAGACCCAAGATCGATTTATATGGCAACTATATGAGGTTATGAACCGATTTGAACCATACTTGGCACAGATGTTGGATATCATAACAAATCACGTCGTGCAAAATTTCATTCCAATCGGATAAGAATTGCGCACTCTAGAAGCTCAAGAAGTCAAGACCCAAGATCGGTTTATATGGCAGCTATATCAAAACATGGACCGATATGGCCCATTTACAATACCAACCGACCTACACTAATAAGAAGTATTTGTGCAAAATTTCAAGCGGCTAGCTTTACTCCTTCGGAAGTTAGCGTGCTTTCGACAGACAGACGGACGGACGGACAGACGGACGGACATGGTTAGATCGACATAAAATGTCGCGACGATCAAGAATATATATACTTTATGGGGTCTCAGACGAATATTTCGAGTAGTTACAAACAGAATGACGAAATTAGTATACCACCCATCTTATGGTGGAGGGTATAAAAAGAGTTGCCAATGAGTTTAAACCAGAAATGGGTGAGAGGATAGATAAATAAATGGTAAAATGATGGCCACCCTAGCGCAGAGGTTAGCTTGTCCGCCTATGACGCTGAACGCCTGGGTTCAAATCCTGGCGAGACCATCAGAAAAGTTTTCTGCGGTGGTTTTCCCCTCCATAAACAGGAAATGGGTGAGAGGACAGATAAATAAATGGTAAAATGATGGCCACCGTAGCGCAGAGCTTAGCATGTCCGCCTATGACGCTGAACGCCTGGGTTCGAATTCTGGCGAGACCATCAGAAAAATTTTCAGCGGTGGTTTTCCCCTCCCTAAACAGAAAATAAGGTAAGCATGTCCGCCTATGACGCCGAACGCCTGGGTTCGAATCCTGGCGAGACCATCAGAAAAATATTCAGCGGTGGTTTTCCCCTCCCCCCATTTGTGAGGTACTATGCCATGTAAAATTTCTCTCCAAAGAGGTGTCGCACTGCGGCTTGCCCTTTCGGTCTCGGCTATTTAAAGGAGGCCACTTATCATTGAGCCTAAACTTGCACTCATTGATCTATGAGAAGTTTGCCCCTGTTCCTTAGAGGAATTTTCATGGGCAAAATTAGTAAATTTCCAAATTTTTATCAGAATCCATGGTGGTTGGTATCCAAAATTCGGCACAGCCGAACTTGACCCGCATTCAATTTCGAAATTTATTTCATATGGCAACTCTCTTTGAAAGACTTTTTCACCTTCAAAACTTAAGCTAACAGGAAAAACTCTTTGAAAAGAAAACAACAACAAAAAAATTGCACTTAGCAACAGTCATATGGACTAACAAATGGCCATTGTGCAGGCATAAAACTTGGCCATAAATATTGGAATGGCCATAAAAACTTTAAGATGACCAGCCAGCCAGACAAAACTGTGGTCATAACTTTTAGAGGACTACCTTAAATGGGCAACAACAACAAAAATTAGAGACCATAAAAGCAACAGTGAGTGAAAAAGAAACCAAAAACGAAACAAACCCAAAAAAAAAAAAACAAAACATGAAATAATCGAATAATGCTCACAAACTTGGTTGTTGATGCTAAGTCTGCTACCCTATTTGGAGGCAGCGGCAACTCCTGCTGCTGCTGCTTGGCCAAAAACATTCAAAAAGCAATCATGAATGAAATCAGGAAATCATGTATTTTGGCTTTTATGTCTCTTAGGAGTTTCTGTGTGGCTTCAACAATCTGGTTGATATGGCAAGAGGGGTAAGACACAATTAGTCAAGATGAGAGCAAGACTATAGAAGACATTTCTAAACCTAAAAAATCTAAACAAAAATCTTACACAGTGCAATTCTTCAAAGCTCTGAGGAAAATGGTGAAAAATCGAGAAAAGAATTCTAAACCAAACTCGACATTATTTATCAACAATTGAATACAAGACATGTTCGGCAGACTGACTTCCTGGCGTGGCGGATATACTTTGATTTATACTTCTTCTTGTTCTCCCTATAAATCTAAGGCTATAATAAGTTCCAAGTCTCTTGTGGCTGTATAAAGTCTGTGTTAGACTTATCTAACATCATTATACCCACCACCATAGGATGGGGGTATACTAATCTAGTCCTTCCGTTTGTAACACCTCGATATATTGATGTGCGACCCCTTAAAGTATATATAGCCTGGATCGTCTCGACATTCTGAGTTGATCTAGCCATGTCCGTTCGTCCGTTCCCATAGCCCCCATATAAACCTATCCCCGGATTTGACTTCTTGAGCCCTTAGAAGCCTCAATTTTCATCCGATTTAGCTGAAATTTGGAAAAAAGACTTGAGTTGTGAATTTCAATATCCATGCCAAGTATGATACGAATCGGTCTATATACAGATACAGCCCCCATATAAATCGATCCCCGGATTTGACTTCTTGAGCCCTTAGAAGCCTCAGTTTTCATCCGAATTGGCTGAAATTTGAAACAAAGACTTGTGTTGCGACTTTTAACATCCATGCCAAGTATGATCCGAATCGGTCTATAAACAGATGTAGCCTCATATAAACCGATCCCCGGATTTGACTTCTTGAGACCTTAGAAGCCTTAATTTTCATTTGAGTTGGCTGAAATTTGAAACAAAGACTTGTGTTATGACTTTCAACATCCATGCCAAGTATGATCCGGATCGGTCTATAAACCGATATAGCCCCCATATAAACCGATCCCCGGATTTGACTTCTTGAGACCTTAGAAGCCTCAATTTTCATCCGAATTGGCTGAAATTTGAAACAAAGACTTGTGTTATGACTTTCAACATCCATGCCAAGTATCATCCGAATCGGTATTTAAACAGATATAGCCCCCATATAAACCGATCCCCAGATTTGACTTCTTGAGCCCTTATAAGCCTCCATTTTCATCCGAATTGGCTGAAATTTGGAACAAAGACTTGAGTTGTGACTTCCAACATCCATGCCAAATATGATCCGAATCGGTCTATAAACAGATATAGCCCCCATATAAACCGATCCCCGGATTTGACTTCTTGAGCCATTAGAAGCCTCCATTTTCATCAGATTTGGCTGAAATTTGAAACAAAGGCTTGTGTTATGACTTCCAACACCCATGCCAAGTATGATCCGAATCGGTCTATATACAGATATAGCCCCCATATAAACCGATCCCCGGATTTGACTTCTTGAGCCCTTAGAAGCCTCAATTTTCATCCGAATTGGCTGAAATTTGAAACAAAGTCTTGTGTTATGACTTTCAACAGCCATGCCAAGTATGATCCGAATCGGTCTATATACAGATATAGCCCCCATATAAACCGATCCCCGGATTTGACTTCTTGAGCCCTTAGAAGCATCCATTTTAATACGATTTGATTGAAATTTTGCATGTAGTGTTCTGTTATGACTTCCAACAACTCTGCCTGGTACGGTCCGAATTGGTCTATTACCTGATAGAGCTCTCATTTAAACCGATCTCCCGATTTGACTTCTTGTGCTCTTACAAGCCGCAATTTTGGCCGGTATGGCTGAAACTTTGCGGTGTTCGGTTATGACTTCCAACAACTTTGCTAAATACGGTCCAAATCAGTCTATAACCTGATATAGCTCTCATGCAAAGCGGTCTCTCGATCGTCCGCGTTCGGTTCCTAGTAGCATTAATTTTTGCTGGTTTGAAAAAAATTTGGTATGTAGAACAAGACTTCGCTATTCTTTCCTCTGAATAGAGTAAGAAACTCCCCAATTCTTGTCTTTAAAAATGGATAATAAAACAACCCTTCACTTTCCTAAGCTAAAGGAAACTAAAACCACACTTTTCTAAGGAAAAAGGTACTAAAACTACACTTTCCTATGGGAAGGGGTCTTAGTGCCCTCCTAAGGGAAAGGGTACTAAAACTAACTTTTCCTGAGGCATAGATACAAAAACTAACATTTCCTAAGGAAGAGGTACTAAAACTACCATTCCTTAGGGATAACGTATTGAAGCTACACTTCCCTGAGGAAAATGGTACTATTGCAACCCTTTCCAAAGAGAAAGGATACTTAACAACCCTTTCTTAAGGGAAAGGGTACTAAAACTAAAGGGTACTTTCCTTAGGAAAAGGCTACTAAAACTACCCTATCTAAAGGGAAAGAGTACTAAAACTACATTTTTCTAAAGGAAATGGTACTAAAACTACCCTTTCCTAAGGTTGATGGTACTAAAACTACCCTTTCCTAAGGAAGCGGAAAGGATACTTAAACAGCCCTTTCTTAAGGGAAAGGGTACTAAAACTAACTTTTCCTGAGGCATAGATACAAAAACTAACATTTCCTAAGGAAGAGGTACTAAAACTACCATTCCTTGGGGATAACGTATACGCTTTCCTAAGGGAAATGGTATTATTGCAACCCTTTCCAAAGGGAAAGGATACTTAAACAACCCTTTCTTAAGGGAAAGGGTACTAAAACTAAGATTTCCCTAGGAAAAGGCTACTAAAACTACCCTTTCTAAAGGGAAAGAGTACTAAAACTGAATTTTTCTAAAGGAAATGGTACTAAAACTACCCTTTCCTAAGGTTGATGGTATTAAAACTACCCTTTCCTAAGGTTGATGGTATTAAAACTACCCTTTCCTAAGGAAAAGGGTACTAAAACTACCCTTTCTTAAAGAAAAGTTTACTAAAACTTCTTATTCCTAAGGGAAAGGGTACTGCAGTTTCCTGAGGGTAAGGGCAATAAAACTACTCTTTCCTAAGGGTAAGGGTAGTACTAAAACTACCCTTTTCTATGGGAAAGTGTACTAATACTACTATTTTCTTAGAGAAAGTATTCTAAAACTAACCTTTCCTAGTCTTAGACTAACCCAAAATCATTTTAGCTATCATCGTCCTTCTTTGTAAATCTTCCTGGATATATCACTTCACCACTTCCTTTCCTCTTATCCCTCTAAAGGTTAGTTAAATATGACAATGACTGTATTATGGCTGCTATGCTCCACTGGCTTTGTATATGAACTATTGTAGACTAGGTTTTAGTTTAGTCTAGGCCAGCCAACTTTGATCATGTAATGTCCCAACACTGGTCAAGTTCCTGCTGACCATGTTTTTGTTGTTAGTCTTTTCGTTGCTGCCATTGTTGTTGTGTCTATGAGGCTGTTCCTGTTTCTGTCTTTAAAGAAACCCAACGTTGTCCATTTTGGTGGTCGCGCCTTCGTTCATGGCAGTTGACTTTTTGTTTTGTTTTGTTACAGAAAACATGTTTTTGGTGTACCGCAGGAGTTATATGTCCACTTAAAAATGCTGGAAAAACTAGTTTTAGTTGTTGTTCTTTTTTTTTTTTTTCGAATTACAAGAACCAAAAAAAAAAACAGCATGCATGATAAAAACGCTCACTTTAGTTTACAATGCAAGCAAGCAATCGCACCAAAAGAAACTTTACTTGGTTTCACAGAATCTTCTTGGTCGGCAGGCAAGAGCTCACTTAGACATCAGCTATGGTTCTTACATGGCACATGAAAGAGGACTTAGTACGATGCATGTGCGTGTGTTACTCTAAGAAATGAATAGTTGTTGGTGCTGCTGCTGCTGCCACATCCTTGTCCAAAAATGGTCATAAGAAGACTTTGAAATGCATCAGCAAACAGACGACTTTTACTTGGTGTATGATGCAGTTTAGCCACTTTTTTTTTTCCAACACAACGAGGCATGGAGCCAAAGGTTGGAGGTTATAGAGAAAATACAGTTGCCACTTCATTATATGTGTATTTGTATAAATACTCAGCAATTAAGTGGAATGCGAATTTACTTCATACTACCTTCCAGTTACAATTAACTAAAGTTTAGTAAAAAATTCTTCAGAACCAGGAAAAATACATAATGAAAAAATTTTTTCAAAATCACAAGAAAAACTGAGCAGATTGCGAAAAGAAAATATAAATAGGAAACACGTGTATCCATGTTTTGAAAAAATGTCAACTTGGGGAATTATAAAAAGAAAAAGCGTGCTCAGTTCGGATTGACCGCACTCCCATGGATTTGCGCGGTTTTTCTTATAGGCAGAAAATAATAAAAGTTTGATGGGAGTTCGTAATAAAACAAATCCTATGGATTTTAAAATATTTGTATAAGCATTAATTGGAGGCCACCGTGGCGTAGAGGTTAGTATGTCCGCAAATGACGTCGAATGCCTGGGTTCAAATCCTGACGTGAACATTAGAAAAAACAGCAGCGGTGGTTATCTTCTTACAAATGCTGGCTACATTTATATGATATCCAACAAATAAAAAATTTTGCCCATGAACATTCCACTAAGGAACAGGGCCAAACTTCTCACATATCAATGAGTATTCAAGTTTAAGTTCAATGATGGAGAGCCTCTTTTCTATAGCCGAGTCCAAACGGCGTCCCGCAATGCGACACCTCTTTGAAGAGAAGTTTTAACATGGCATAGTACCTCACAAATGGTGACAGAATTAGGAAGGGAAAACCACCGCTGAAAATATTTTCTGTTGGTCTCGCCAGGATTCGAACCCAGGCGTACAGCATCATAGGCGGACATGCTAACCTCTGCGCTACATGGAAGCTATATCAGGTTTTACACCGATTTGGACCGTACTTAGCATAGTTGTTGAAAGTCATAACAGAACATCACGTGCAAAATTTCAGCCAAATCGGACAAACATTGTGGCTTGTAACGGCTCAAGAAGTCAAATCGGAAGATCGGGTTATATGGGCGATATATCAGGTCATAGACCGATTCGGACCGTACTAGGCACAGTTGTTGAAAGTCATAACAGAACACTGCGTGCAAAATTTCAGACAAATCGGAAAAAATTACGGCTTCCAGGGGCTCAAGAAGTCAAATCGGGAGATCGGTTTATATGGGAGCTATATGTTAATCTGAACCGATATGGCCCATTTGAAATCGCCAACGACTTGCACTAATAATAAGTATCTGTGGAAAATTGCAAGCACCTAGCTTTACGCGTTCAACCGCTATCGTGATTTCGACAGACAAACGGACGGATGGACATTGCTTGATCGACTCAGAATGTCGAGACGATCAAGAATATATATACTTAATGGGGTCTTAGATGAATATTTCGAGGTGTTACAAACAGAATGACTAGACTACTATACCCCCATCCTACGTTGGTGGGTAAAAAAAGGCACGTTCTGCGATTCATTTCTGGTCAGTTCGTCGGCCGTTTCGTTCCCCGTCACATTTTGAGGCCCCGGGAAGCAGTGGAGCCTGACAGCCTATCCAATGGTTCATTCGTAGAAGCTCTTTGCATCTTCCAATCAGTTTTGACCTGACATGGCCCGACACGTCAGAGCCTTCAGCGCTGCCTGAGTGTCCACTTATGTCATGAGAGTCTGGTCAGACCGCCGCTGCCCCATTTACATCATCTCCCATGCTTTCAGGAGATGATGTAGATGGGGAAGGAATCCCCTGGTAAATAATAATCAGGGAAGGAATCCCCTGATAAATAATAAGTCGAGCCGCATAGAGCATACTACCACGCCTCATCTCTATCCGTCATCAGAATAGAAGAATGACCAAAGTTTGTTAGGCTCCATTGTGTAACTGACTTCCTCAGTCTTATACCGATCTTCATGAGAGTCTGGTCAGACCGCCGCTTTCCCATCTACATCATCTCCTATGCTTTCAGGACCGCATCAGGGAAGGAATCCCCTGGTAAATAATAAGTCGAGCCGCATAGAGCATACTACCACGCCTCATCTCTATCCGGCATCAGAGTAGAAAAATTCCCAAATTTTGGCAGTCGCCATTATGTACCTGACTTCCTCAGTATTATGCCTCTTCACTGCCACACACACAGCATACGGGTGCAAAGGTATTTGAGAATAGTATTCAGCGCCTCTCTCGGGGAAGATCATCACTGCCGCAGTACTCTGTACCTTTTATTCCAGAGAGGAAAGGTCAACCCACAATGGTGACGACGTCATTCGCCGAGGAAACAACCTCTCCCTCTCGAAAGAACTCAGAATCCCATTGACAATCAAGAACCCCCTAGGAGGGGATAAAACCCCACCTTGCGGAGATACTCTGGTCACAATATTCCTTATCGAGCCCTCTGCCAGTCATACGTTAATTATACGGTCTCGAAGTAGCCAACCACTGTCACACTGTTAACCATCCAACTCTTACGCATGCCGATAGCCGCATACCAGATGGTTCCTAATACATGTGTCAATCAGTCTCTCCAGATTCTTCAAAATGAAAGATGAGAAACTGATGGGCCTATAGTTCATGGGGATAGAGAATGAATAGGTTTCTCCGCCTTCAGTATAAAAACCACCCTAAACCCCCACCATCCCGTCAGTACGTAGACTATCTTCCCTCCGATATCATGTCCTTAACCAAGGACGGTGACTCGGCACAATGTTTTATGAGAGGCACATCGATACCATCCGGGTTCATCGACCCACCGACCCCCTCCAAGCAGCCAGGGAAGTGCGTAGCAGAATGTAGCTCGAGCGTCTCAAAGCTAAAATCCGTCTAGGTTTCCTCATTTCTTGGAATGCTTCCAAGAGGATATTTTTCGCGTGGTAAATGAATTCGTAAATCACCCGACCCTTTTCTCTGTCCGTCTTTCTATATTTCCATCTATCATCAAACTATATCGATACTGTATAGTTACGTTATCGAACGATATCGCAGATCAAATTTTCTTGGTGTTCCAACGGCATGACGAAATGAGTATAACCCCATTCTATGGAGGAAGGTAAAAAAAAGGTATAGCAGTCATAAAAAAATTTCTCCCCAATAGGTGTTACGCTGCGTTCGGACTCTGCTATAGAAAGAAGGTCCCTCATCATTGAGCTCAAACATGAATCGGACAGTTTTTATTGATATGTGAGAAGTTTGATCTCTGTTCCTTAATGGAATCTTCATTCAATGTTTGGCAATTTTGCAATACCATCGCATGGAACAGCTATACATCTTAACAAACGCCAAGATGCCTATTTGTCGGCATAGAGTTTTGCATGCCTATTGCGTTTTTCCATTCCTGAAATTCTGTCTTTTACTCGCTGTGTATTATTTCTTTAACCATTTCCATTTTTAAGTAAACATAGTTGGGACTTATGTTAAATCAATTACACGAAATTCACAAACTTTCTGCAAATAGGTAGCCTTGTTGGTGTATCGTACATACCGTGAAATATTCAAACGTATCAAACGTTGAATGTGGCACTTGTGCAATTTCCGTTGAAAAGTTCAAAAGTTAAACCCGCCAAATGCATGTTTGACAAGTTGAGAAAACATTTCTCTAAACGAGGATTAAGGATAAATAGCCAAGAGACTTAAGCAATAAAGCTCTAATTAAGAAATTTTGAACGAATATTAGTCTTAGGTCAGAGGCGCGGGATAAGGCCGGGTTTGGTGATATTCGTACAGTAACGTATTAAAAATAGTAGCAAATAGTACGAAAATGGGTACTATTTGCCCAGGGCGAACGGATAGAGCTAGGAGAGTATTCTTGGGCTCAAATTAAAGAGTGTCTCGAAAACATAAGTCTTGAAAAAAAATTTGGAAAATCGTCCGGAAGTGGTAGAAATATTATGTTTAGTACCAAAATCGGTTCTTTATGGTACTTTCCTTGTAAATTGAACTAGAGCTCTGAATTTGGGAACTTAGGTACACTATGGCAACCTTACAATAAGAGTTTTAGGAAATTTGTACACTTAGGTACTAAAAAAAGTACCAATGAGTGTACTTAGTACGTGCGGATGGATAGAGGTAGAATTTTGAAATTTGACTTAAAAGACATTTGGTGCAAAAAGAAGAGGTGGAAAAGAAAAAATTTTAGAACTTTCTTTAAAGATGGAACTAGAGGTCCGATATTTGGAATGAAGGTACAACTAAGAAATAAATGATCTATTCTAAATTTCTACATTTTGGTACAAAAATTTGTACCATTTTGTACTTTCTGTACAGATGGATCTTGAGGTCTGTTGTTTGGCATGTAAGTGCAACTAAAAATTTAAGATGGGTGGCTAAATGATCTATTCACAATTCGCACATTTTGGTACCAAAATTTGTACCATTTTGTACTGCCTGTTCAGATGGAGCGATAGTTATGAAATTTTGCATGATACAATTAGGAAATATATGATTGGTGACTAAATGATCTATTAAAAATTCATTCATTTTGGTACCAAAATTGTTACCATTTGGTACTTTCTTTACAGATGGAGATAGAGCTCTGAAATTTTCGCATGCAGCTGCAATTAGGAAAATATGAAGGGCGACTAAAAATCTATTCACAACTCGTATATTTTCATTAAAGATGGAGCTAGAGATCTGTAATTTGGCATGTAGGTACAAGATGGATATGTATAATGGGTGACTAAATGATTCATTTAAAATTCGTACATTTTGGTACCAAATAGTGCGAAATAGTACAAATTAGCTTATCTTCGCCTACAGTGAATGGCGACTGCTAAAATTAAGGAATTTGACAAATATTATCGCAGTGGTGATAAAAATATGGCATGTGGAAGAAAACGTACCTGTCGAGAATATCATGAAAAAATTTCAGCGGTAGTTATCTCCTCCTAATGCTGGCAACATTTGGCAGGTACTGCACCATTTGGTATGGCAGCCTGTAAAACTTCTCCACAAAGAGAAGCTATATAAAAGAGATCCCTTTTCATTGAGCTTAAACTTGAAACGGTCACCACTCATTGATATGTGTAAAGTTTGCCCCTGTTCCTTAATGGAATGTTCATGGGCAAATTTGCATTTACCTAGGTTTATGGAAGTCCTACGCTAAAAAGAGGATACCAAAAACGGGGGTAGCGAAGCTGACCACCGGAATGCTAGTAAGTTTATAAATAAACCTTTTATAGGCTCAAGACCCAAAATCGGCGCAGCGGTTTATATGACAGCAATATGAAAATATGGTCCAATCTGGACAATTTTCAGTTTGAATATCGGGAGGCTTAATACAACTCTCTGATCGCAATTGCCACGAATTCGGTTAATAAATGCATTAGTTATGGGCCAAACACCCTAAATCGGTAGATCGATCTATATGGTAGCTATGTCTAAAAATGACCCTATCTGATCTACATTCTGGTCGGATGACGGGAGGCTTAAAACGCCTAAATCTATTAAATTTCATAGAAATCTGATAATAAATGCGACTTTTTTGTGCTTAAAACCCTAAATCGGTAGATAGGTCCATATGGCCGCTGTGACGCCGAACTCCTGGGTTCAAATCCCTGCGTGAATATCGCCAAAGTCGTCTGCGGTGGTTAACTCCTTACTAACGCTGGCTACACTTTTAAGTTATCCAACTTCCAACAGATGAACAAAATCATGTGTGGTACGGAAGAAGTGTAATTTACCACAAACAGAATTTCTGCCATTACATAAAAGTAAATGCATTGGAAAAAGTACAGCTAATAAGCAGGGTTGTCGAGCTTGGTTAATGTGGTAATTGTACCATAGATACGTTTTCACAATTAATACGATTCAAATACAACATACCAACGCACGGCCCTTGAAGCCATCACACTTAATATGGTTGAATAGTTTTTTAACTAAAGACGAAACGCGTCCCAAAGTGGTTGGTGTGTGTTGCTATCTTTGGCTTTCCTTTTCCATTTGCATCTCCGATCATTGAGCTCGTCTCGAAGGAGAATCAAACAAAATTTTGTAAAATTTAATGATCTTGCCCTAACAGTCAAAAAACTTGAAAAACGTTATCCAGCCATGTTAAAACTTCTCTACTAAGTGGTGTCGCCGTTCGAACTCAGCATAAAAAGGAGGACCCTTATCGGTGAGCTTAAACCTTAATCGGACTACACTCATTGATATGAGAGATGTATCCCCTGTTCCTTAATGGAATATTCATGCGAAATTTAGAAGTATTAGTAGATCCATGTGGCAGCTATATCTAAATATGGTCCGATCTGGACCATATTCAAGTCGAATGACGAGAGGCTCACCCACCACCGAAGGATGGGGGTATATTCATTTTGTCATTCCGTTTGCAACACATCGGAATGTCCATTTCCGACCCGATAAAATATGTATATTCTTGAACTTCTTAAAATTCTTAGACGATCTAGCCATGTCCGACTGTATGTCCATTTCTTTGTCCGACTGTCTGTCCATTTCTCTGTCCGTCTGTCTGTCTATCTGCCCATCTGTCTATCTGTCCGTCTGTCTGTCTGTCCGCCTGTCTGTCCGTCCGTCTGTCCCTCTGTCTGTCCGTACATAGTCCTTAAAAATAGAGATATTGAGCTGAAACTTTACACAGATTCTTTTTTTGTCCATACGCAGGTTAAGTTCAAAGATGGGCTATATCGGACTATATCTTGATATAGACCGATCTGCCGATTTAAGGTCTTAGGCCCATTAAAGATGCATTTATTATCCGATTTCGGGACATTTTATTATCCGAAATTAAGGACAGTAAGTTGTGTTAGGCCTCTCGGCATTCTCGTTCAATACGGCTTAGATCGGTCCAAATTTTGATATAGCTGCTATATATACCGATTTCCCGATTTAAGGTTTTAGAGTCATAACAGGGACATTTACAGTCCGATTTCGCTGAAATTTGGTATAGTGAGTTGTGTAAGGACCCCCGACATCCTCGTTCAATACGGCCTAGGTTCAGATTTGTATATTGATGCCTTATATACCGATCGTCCGATTTAAGGTCTTGGGCTCATAACAGACGCTTTCATCGCTAGGTCCCTCGACATCCCAGTTCAATACGGCCAGATAACTCTAGGTTTGGATATAGCTGCCATATATACCGATCTTCCGATTTAAGGTCTTGGGCCCATAACAGACGCATTTATTGTCCGATTTCGCTGAAGTTTGGGATAATGAGCTGTGTTAGGTAGCTCGACATCTCAATTCAATTCGGCCAGATTGTTCTAGATTTGGATATAACAGTGATATACACCGATGTCCCGATTTATGTTTTTGAGACCATAAAAGCAGCGTTTATTATATGAGTTCTTGGATATTTGATTTTTCGTTTGAAAATTAGCATGGATCAGCCTTCATTTGGACATAGCTGTCATATATACCGATCTATCGATTTAAGGTCTTGGGCCCGTAATAAGTGCATTCTTTGTCCGATTTCGCTGAAATTGAGCACAGTTAGCTGTGCTAGGCTTTTCGACATTCATGTTCTCTGTGGTTCAGATCGGTCTATATTTGGTTATAACTGCCATATACATATACCTTTCTCACGATTTAAGTTTCTAGGCTCATACAAGCATAATTTTTTAGCCAATTTCAGTGAAATTCGGTACAATATGTTGTATTAGACCCTTACATATCCTTCTTGAGTATGGTGGAGATCAGACTATATTTAGATATAAGTAGCTGCCATATAGACTAATATTTTGCTTAAACGTCTTGAACTTAATGCCTTTTTCCTTGTCTTAACTTCCAATATACGTGGTTGGTATAGTCCAAATCGGTCAATAACTCTATATAGGTCGCCTATTAAGCGATCTCCTGATCTGGCTTCTTAAGCTCCTAGAAGCTGCAATTGCTCTCCGATTGTATTGAAACTTTGCGCGTAGTGTTTCGTTACGACTTTCAATAAGTATGGTCCGAATCGGTTTATAACCTGATGTGGGTCCCCTATAAAGCGATCTCCCGACTTGATTTCTTGAGCCCCTTGAAGCCGCATTTATTGTCCGATTGAGCTGAACTTATTGTTCTGTTGCCGCTCCCAACAATCGTGCCAAGTACGGTCCGATTCGTTCTATAACCTGATACAGATCTCATATAAACTGATCTCTCGATTTGACTTCTTGAACCCCTAGAAGCCGTATTTGTTGTCTGATTGGGCTGGAATTTTTCACGAAGGTTTCTGCTACGAATTTCAACAATTGTGCCAAGTATGGTTCGAATCGGTATGTAACCTGATATAGGTCCCATATAAACCGATCTGCCGATTTGACTTCTTGAGCTCCTAGAATTGTAGTCCAAACGAGCTGAAATTTTGAACGTGGTGTTTTGTTATGACTTTCAATAACCATGTCAAGTACGGTCCAAATCAGTTTATAACCTGATTTAGGTCCCATATAAACCGATCTCCCGATTTGACTTCTTGAGACCCTAGAAGCGGCAATAGTTGTCTGATTGAGCTGAAATTTGCACATAACGTTATGTTACAGCTCCCAACAATCGTGCCAAGTATGGTTTGATTCGGAATATAACCTTATATTGGTCCCATATAAACCGATCTCCCGATTTGACTTCTTGGGTCTCTAGAAGCGGTAATAGTTGTCTGATTGAGCTGAAATTTTGCACATAAAGTTCAGTAACGCCTCCTAATAATCGTGCCAAGTATGGTCCAAATAGGTCAATAACCTAATATAGGTCCCATATAAACCGATATCCCGATTTGACTTCTTTCGCCACTAGAAGCCGCAATTGTTGACCTATTGAGTTGAAATTTTGCACGTGGTGTTCTGTTACGACTTCTAACAGTCGTATGTCTAAATCGGTTTATTCTTCAATATTTCTGTTTGCTGAGCATTTATTTAAAAATTCATAATTTTTTGAATTTTGATATTGAAATCCTATGACATTTAACTTTGTATAGTTAGCCTCTTTTGTTTTTCATCCTGCCATACTTATGTGCAAATCACCCACCACTCCTGTGCACCATGTACATACCACCATGCTCTGAGGTCAATAACAGTATTTTTGCCCTTTGGCAATCAAATCGAAAATTCCAAAACCAAAATTGACATCTCAGAGTGGTTTTTCTGTGTATGTCATCCAAACGAGCATTTGTCCAATGGGAAAGAGGAGCTTACAAAAGGATCCATATCCTTTTGTGAACAGAAAATGTAAAACGTTACTAAACGAACACTAAGCACCAAATCGCTCGTTCAAACAAAATGGGTGAGAAATCTGAAAAATCGCATGTTCCCAAACAACTCGCCAACTAAGCTATCGCAGTTGGATATCTCTCAACAACAGGTGTCAAATGACCTTTTGCAATGAGGGTTGTGCTGTGATAAAACAAAGTTGGAAATTGTTTTTTTTTTTATTTTCGTTTTTGTTTGAACTTATCACATGGATTAACATTGCATGGCGGATATTTATAGAAAAAATGTAAACAACTTACCTAGGCACTATGGAAGGTAAGCTTTAGGATTTCCATGGAAAATCTTGGATGTGGATATAGGCAGTTGTTAACAAACTGTTGAATCTTATACACAAACAGTTTACAAATTAAATGAAAATAACTAAGAAGTTAAAACGTGATATATTCAGCCGGGCCAAGTTTTGGAGGGCCTAAGTGGGCTTCCAATTCCAAATCTAAGCCAAATCGAAAGAAACCTGAGGCTTCTAGAGGCTTAAGAAGTCAAATCTAGGGATGAGTTTATATGAGGCCTATATAAATTTTGGAGCCACTTGGTCGGTCTTTGGTGTGGGTGTTGGAGGTTGTAAACGTATCTCACCATATATCAACAGTGAGTTTGAATAAAATGTAAAACTTCAAAACAAACCACATCGATATGTATGTTGTTGTTGTAGCAGTGTGTTGTACACTGAATCGACAGCCCTTGCCGATGAAGGACCTCATCGTGTTAAACCGGCTGCCATGAGATTGCATCGATCTGTACTGCATCCATAAGCGGCAATGGCCTCTGGAGGAGTTCTTATTATATTAATTTTTATACCCACCACCGAAGGAGGGGGGTGTTAAGTTCGAAGATGGACTACATCTTGATATAGCCCCCATATAGATCCAACCGCCGATTTAGGGTCTTAGGCCCATAAAAGCCACATTTATTATCCGATTTTGCTGAAATTTAAGACAGTGAGTTGTGCTAGGCCCCTTGACATCCCTCTTCAATTTGGCTTAGATCTATCAAGATTTGGATAAAGCTGTCATATAGACCGATCCGCCGATTTAGGGTCTTAGGCTTATTAAAGCCATATTTATCATCCGACTTTGCTGAAATTTGGGACAGTGAGTTGTGTTAGGTCCTTCAACATTCTTCCTCAATTTGGCTCAGATCGGTTCAGATTTGGATATAGTTGCCATATAGACCGATCTCTCGATTTTAGGTCTTGAGCCCATAAAGGCGCATTTATTGTCCGATATTGCCAAAATTTGGGACATTGAATTGTAATACGCCCTTTGACATCCTTCTTCAATTTGGTCCCGATCGGTCCAGACTTGGATATAGCTGCCATATAGACCGATCTCTCAATTTTAGGTCTTGTGCCCATAAAGGCGCATTTATTGTCCGATTTTGCCAAAATTTGGGACATTGAATTGTGATAAGGCCTTCGACATCCTTCTTCAATTTGGCCCATATCAGCTAAGATTTGGATATAGCTGCCATATATACCGATCTCTCGATTTAAGGTCTTAGGCCCATAAAAGGCACATTTATTATATGCCAAATACATTCGAAATCGGTCAAGACCCTTATATAGCTCCCATATAAACCGATCTCTCGATTTGAATTCTTGAATCCCTTGAGGCAGCAATTTTTGTCCGATTTATCTAAATTTTTGCCCATAGTGTTATGTTAAGACTTTCAACAATGGTGTCAAGTACAGTATAAATCGGTCAAGAACATGATAAAGCTCCCAAATAAACCGATCTCCCGATCTGACTTTTGAGCCATTACAAGGCGCAATTTTTGTCCGATTTGGCTGAAATTTTGCGGGTAGTGTTCTGTTACAACTTTCAGCAACTGTACCAAGTACGGTCCAAATCGGTCTATAACCTGATATAGCTCCCATTTAAACCGATCTCCTGTTTTGACTTCTTGAGCCCCAAAAAGACGATCTTGCCATGTCCGTCTGTCTGTCTGTTGAAATCACGCTGCAGTCTTTAAAAATAGAGATAATGAGTTGAAACTTTGCACAGACTCTTTTTTTGTCCATAAGCAGGTAAGGTTCAAAGATGGGCTATATCGGACTATATCTCAATATAGCCCCCATATAGACAGATCCGCCGATTTATGGTATTAGGCCCATAAAAGCCACATTTATTATCCGATTTTGCTGAAATTTAGGACAGTGAGTTGTGTAAGGCCAGTTAACATACTTCTTCAATTTGGTTCAGATCGGTCCAGATTTGGATATAGCTGCCATATACACCGATCTCTCGATTTAAGGTCTTGGCCCCATAAAAGGCGCATTTATTGTCCGATTTCGCCAAAATTTGGGACAGTGAGTTGTGTTAGGTCCTTCGACATTCTTTCTCAATTTGGCTCAGATCGGTTCAGATTCGGATATAGCTTTCATATAGACCGATCTCTCGATTTAAGGTTTTGGGCCCATAAAAGGCTCATTTTTTGTCCTATTTCTCCGAAATTTGGGACAGTGAGTTGTGTTAGGCCCTTCGATATCCCAAATCAATTTAGCTCATATCGGTCCAGATTGGGATATAGCTGCCATATAGACCGATCTCTCGATTTAAGGTCCTGGGCCCATAAAAGGCTCATTTATTATCCGATTGCGATAAGATTTGGGACAGTGAGTTGTGTTAGGCCCTTCGACATTTTTCTTCAATTTGGCCCACATCGGTTCAGATTTGGATATAGCTGCCATATAAACCGATATCTCGATTTACCCATAAAAGGCGCATTTATTATCCGATTTCACTGAAATTTGGGACAGTGAGTTGTGTTAGGGCCTTCGACATCCTTCTTTAAATTGGGCCAGATCGGTTCAGATTTGGATATAGCTGTCACATAGACCGATCTCTCGACGTAAGGTCTTGGACCCATAAAAGGCGCATTTATTATACGATTCGCTGAAATTTTATTACAGTGAGTTGTGTTAGGCTCTTCGACATCCTTCTTCAATTTGGCTCAGATCGGTTCAGATTTGGATATAGCTGCCATATAGAGCGATCTCTCGACTTAAAATCTTGGCCCCATAAAAATCGCATTTATTGTCCGATTTCGCGATTTCGAAATTGACACAGTGACTTACATCCGTGTCGTATATGGTTCAGATCGGTCTATATATTTGGATATGGCAACCAAAAGGACAAATATATCGTTCTACAAAATTGAACAATGACTTATACTAATTAGACCACTCAATGTCCGGGTCCAATTTGGTCCAAATCGGACCATATTTCGATATAGCTGCTATGAGGTGTAAATTATGCATTTTTCACTGGATTATGACGAAAGGTGGTTTACATGTATACCCAAGGTGTTGGGTATGCAAAGTTAACGCCTTTTTACTTGTTATTTTATAAAACTTTTTTTAAGCATCCTCTCTCTCATTTTTATCTGCGATTATTCTTCTTCCGCAGAATTTTTTTTTTTTGCACTGTTTCCAAAATTCCTTTGGTGATTTCTTCTAAGACTTAGTACATAGCCACATTTTCACAACGCATTCTTTGAGTTTTTGTGTACTTTCGGTATTTGAATCTTTGAGTTTTTAATATACATTCAGTTTTTTTGTGCTCTCTATGCTCTTATGCGATAATGAGAAGGTGATGAATGAAGTGAGTGTAAAATCCAATTAACAGTCCTAACACTTTTCATGTCGACACATCGTAAATACGAACATCCGACTCATTTTCATAAGTCCCACAAAACACACACACACACACGCACTCACATCAAAAGTGGTGGAAATGAGAAACTCTTTGCCATTCCTAATAATTGACAGCAAACCACAACTCAGGCTCAAGGTCATTAGGCTAAAACATAATGGTATTTGCATGAATGGTGTAACATGAGCCAAAAGGACCACCACCACTCAACCCACCATCCCCACCATAAATGGATGCGTGTGAAATAAGTTAAACATTGCAAACAAGAAGTGTAGACTGTAGTGTAGGCAAAGAGGAAGGTAAGCAAGGACTTGTATTAAAGGGTTAACTGCTCCCTTTAATAGCAGACAATGGCGGCATATTGGGCCCAAAGGAAAATAGCAAACAATGCAAAATCTTATAAAATGTTTGTCTTTAAAGGAGCCATGTTAAAGGCAGCTTCAACGATATGATATGTATATAAATGTATGAACATTAAGAGCGTTACCACAAACGTTATGAAAATCAAATTTTAAAAAAAATTTCTGTGGAAATCAAATTTTGACAACATTTTCATACCCAACAAACACTATCACAGTGGTACAGGGTATTATAACTTTGCTGCATTTGATTGCAACACTAAGGAAGAGATTAGCTAGACTTATTGATAAGTATACCAATTGACTTAGAATCATTTCGTGATGCGATTTAGCTATGACCGTCTGTCTGTCTATATGTTCCATGATCAAGACACAGGTCCCATTTATTGTCCGACTGTCGGAAAATTTTGCACAAGTCACTTTTTTGGTCAAAGGACGAACGTTATTGATTTTGAACAAAATCGGTTCAGATTTAGATATAGCTCCCATATATATCTTTCAGCCAATATGGCCTTCAAAGGCCGTAGAAGCCACAATATTGGTCCAATTGTATTCTTTGGATCTGTACAAAATCGTACATGCAAAGTCGTAAAAGTCGGTGTAAATTTAGATATAGCTCCCATCAGGGGCGTAGTCAAGATTTTGTTTTGGGGGGGGTTTTCCACCCAATGTTTTATTTCAAAATTTCCATAATTCTTCTGTTACTGTGAAATTGGTAAAGATACTTCAAATTTTTTATTCAAAATGTTGGTCGCTACTGAGTGCAGGAACTGACCAATCGGCGATGACATTTGGTCATAAAGTGGGAGCTAAATTGTGTACTGCTTGCCAACACACTTCTAATAGGCCGATCCTAATCTTTCAAATCCTATAGCTACAATATTTTGATAAATTGTTATACCCACCAATTCAACACTTGAACTCTCTTTGCGTACAGACGTGTTTTTAAAACGCTCCTCAAAAATAAATTATTTCAAATGTTTAAAAGTGTTTTTTAACTGACAAAGTTTAATTTTTGTTAATTTTTGTTCATACTGTTTGCTTGGCAAATCACCGTCGTGTTATTTACAAAAAAGAATACAACACAGGCTTCAAATACAAATTCAAAACAAAACAAAACCACATATCAAAGTGCTAAACTAGAAAAAAGTGAAGAACTAAAACAACAACAACAACAATTAACCCTGAGAAACATTAAAGTTAACTCATCATGTCTGAAGTGCCATCAGTGAAAATAATATCTTCATCCAACAACAATATTTCTCCTGGAGAGTCTCTGTTGTTGGCGCCAAAACGAATGAGAGAGGGGATGAGCATAAGTGAGGAAAGTGTCAACAAAACTCCGCGGCTTTCAAATTATGACTCTCCACACCGAATGCTTATGTTAATCGATAAGAGATTTGAGAAGCAAACAGAGCTTTTAAAATCTCTTTTATCTGAAACTGAGTCGCGTCTCTTAGCTGTCATAGATAAGAGTATGGCCGACATCAAGTGCGAGATATCTAAATTAAATGAAAAATATGTGAAACTCAATGAAAGGGTTGACAAAGTAACAACAGTCGTGGACAAAATTGATGGTATGGAAAATACAATGACTGAAATGAAAAATCAAATTCAATTACTGAAAGCAAATCAGCAAAAATTTGAAAACAACCAAGTGGCTTGCGATCTGAGAATAAATGGCATACCTTCCGAAAATGGGGAGAACCTGTACCAAATTTTTGCAAATATTTGTGACACAATTAACATAGCGATCCCAACGATTAGAGCTATGTACCGTCTGGACAACGTTCGTAACCAGAATAACTCTTCAGACTCTGTAATTATGGTTCATTTAGCAACGCCATTTGACAAAAACTTTGTCTTAAAAAATATTGCGAGGTTTAGAAAATCAATTAATTCAAACCTGGTATTGAGTCATGCAGGTTTTGACTCTAATAAACCGTTCTATATAAATGAGAACCTGACAAACCATAATTACAAAATTTTTCAAAATGCACTGAAGCTTAAGCGACAAAAACATCTGGAGTCTGTTTTTTCGCTTCGTGGCCTTGTTTATGTAAGACGGCCTGGATCTGATTCCCCTACGCTTGTTGAAAACATAGAGCAACTTACCAATCTCTTTCGTGAAACACCTGAAAGACCAGTTGCTCATATTGAGTCCTGAAATATTTTGGTGTCATATTAAATTTAATATAATAATTTTAATTGTATGTTACTATATATTCGCTTTACTATGCCTTTTTCTATGTTATCATATATATGTTTTGCCTCTATTTAAATCGAATTTCCTTAATACAGCTCAGCACTTAAGTCAACTATACATACTGTTAGCATTGCTTATGCGTATTACATATGACAAGTGACACTTCTTGCGGTTCCAGAGATAATCTCAAATTGATGCTGAAGATTTTTAAGAACCAAATGCCTGGGCTTACAATTGTTCATATAAATGCACAAAGTTTGAACAATAAAATGGATGAATTTCGAGATACTTTTGTGAATTCTGCTATAGATGCCATATGTGTATCTGAAACTTGGTTTCGCCCGGATATATGCGATAATATATATACCTTACCAGGATATAACATATTTAGAGCCGATAGGCAAAGTCATGGTGGCGGTGTTGCTATATTTTTGAAATCTGGACTACATGCGACTGTTAAATGTATGTCATCACAAGGTGACAGCATTGAATACCTATTTCTAGAAATAAACTGTTATTCAAATGAGAAGATGCTGATTGGCTGTGTTTACAGGCCCCACAACAATATACCATATGACATGCTCCTATCTTGTATCGAAACAATCTCGTTTTCTTACAACAATATAGCTATAGCTGGTGACTTTAATAGCAATATATTGTCTGAATCTCATTTTTCCAGTTCGATGGAGCTGTTGGGCTTAGTACCAACTAACACTTCTGTGCCCACCCATTTTACGAGTCATTCATCCAGCCTTCTGGATATATTTTTTGTTAACAATGTTGCAAATGTTTTGTTTTATGACCAACTTGCTGCACCTGGTTTTTCTAAACATGACCTACTGTTTCTAACATATAACTACGTCATGACCTATCAAGACAACAGAATTACCTACCGCGATTTTAAGAAAATAAACTACAATTTACTGAATCACCTTACTGATGAAGTACCGTGGGACTCAATTTATCATTTTGACTCTGCGGATGAACAAACATCATTTGTTCAAAATCATATCTGTTCAATATACAATCGATGTGTTCCAGAGAAAACAATAACAATTAAATATTCACAACCACCTTGGTTTAACCAGCGAATAAAAACTTTGATTGATGAAAGAAACTTTTCATATAGACGTTGGAAACGTTTTAGAACCTCACAACTACATGAACATTTTAAAAATGCTAGAAGAGCTGTTGGAAAGTGTATAACTGAGGCAAAGACATTGTATTTTCATAATAAATTTCAGAATGCTGTTAATAGTCGCTCTAAATGGAATGAGATACGAAAAATTTGCGTTGGAGAAAAACGCAATACTCAGCTGGAACCCAACATGAACAGAAATGAACTAAATGAGAATTTTGTTTCAATAAACACTGTCTATCCTACTGAAAATATATATGAAAATATGTGCATGGTAGCTGTTGAAAATCCTTTTTCCTTTCGCTGTGTAAATGAAACTGAGGTTCTACACAGCATTCTGTCCATTAAATCTAATGCGATCGGAACTGATGAAATAAATCCACGATTTATTAAAATAATTGTGCCAAAGATTCTGCCATATTTAACATATATATTTAACACTGTTCTAACTAAATCCACTTTTCCGCTTGAATGGAAACATGCAAAAATTGTACCTATTCGCAAATCAAAAAATGAGTACCGTCCCATCGCCATTTTACCATACCTGTCTAAAGCACTGGAACGCATAATGGCTAACCAAATTGAGCATTTTCTGAAATCTGAAAATTTGTTATCTAACTGGCAATCTGGATTTAGAAAGAAAAGAAGTTGTACCACTGTTCTGATTGATGTAATTGAAAACCTTCGTCAAAGTATGGATAACGGAATGATATCCTTTCTCCTTCTTTTGGATCACAGTAAGGCCTTTGACACTGTAAACCATAATATTCTTGTCCTAAAACTTATGAAATTATTTAATTTCTCCGAGACGTCTTGCAAGCTGATATCATCATATTTGACGCAAAGATCGCAGTCTGTTTTTTATAACAATAGTTGGTCTAACTCTCTGAATGTCCTTAAAGGAGTACCTCAAGGTTCTATCCTTGGCCCTCTTTTATTTTCCATGTATATAAATGATCTGCCTGATGTGCCTGCAACATCTAAAATCCAAATGTATGCTGACGATGTCCAACTTTACACATACTGCAAACTGAAAGATATCCAAACCTGTGTGTCTAACATAAATATTGATTTAGACTTAATACATTGTTGGGCTGTTAATAATGCATTATGTTTAAATCCATCCAAAACCAAACTGATTCTGATAAGTAAAAGAAATGTGACAATAACTGATGATCTCGTTGTGAAAATTGGTAACTCTGTAGTGAATCTTGTACAAGTAGCCACAAATTTAGGATTGACTTTTAATTCAACCCTAACGTGGACAAATCACATTAATGCAACAGTTGGCAAAGTACGTGGGATGCTGCGAAATTTATGGACTGTTCGCTTGTCAACTCCTTTTCACATCCGAATGTTACTTGCAAAAAGTTATTTAATTCCCACACTGTTATATGGATGCGAGATATTTGCGAATTGTGATGCAGACACCAGTAGAAAGCTTAATGTTGCTTACAATGATATTGCAAGATATGTGTTTAACAAAAGTCGACAAGCTCGTATATCACAATTTACATACCAAATATTTAACTTAACTTTTTCAAACTTACTGAATGTCAGATGTCTACTTCTTCTGCACAAGGTAATCTACACAAAAGAACCTGAATACCTACACAAACATCTGAAATTCGCCAGATCCAACCGTGGCCTAAAACTCATTCAACCACGATTTGCCACACAAACCTCTGAACGACAGTACATTGTACATAGTACGCGTCTCTGGAACAACCTACCTCCCAACATACAGAGCATAAGCAATGCAACTTCATTCAAAAATGAGCTATTTAAATTTTTTAAATGAACTACGAATTATTTTTCTTTAAATGTCCTTAATATTTACTACTATAATTTAAAATGTTAAGATTAGTTAATATCCTTTTAAAAAGAATAATCATTATTTTATATACTCTATTGCGAATCAGCACATTAACATATAAGATATAATCTTGTTGTGCTGGTGTTACACTCAATAAACAAACAAACAAACAAAAACCACCATAGGATGGGGGGTAGTTTTAGGCCCCTCGATATCTGACCCAAATATGGATCAGATCGGATATAGCTACCATATAGACCGATCTGCCGATAATGGGTCTGTAGCCTATAAAAACTTTATTCATTACCCAATTTCGCTGAAATTTGGAACAATGAATTATTTTTAGCCTCCCAACATCTGACCTAAATATGGTTCAGATCGGACTATATTTGGATATAGCTGTCATATAGACAGATTTCCCGATAAAGGGTCTTAAGCCCATAAAAGCTTTATATTTTAACCTATTTCGATGAAATTTAAAACAGTGAGTAGTTTAAGGCCTACCAATATCTGACCCGAATATGGTTTAGATCGGACTATTTTTGGATATAGCTGCCATATAGACCGATATCCCGATAAAGAGTCTGAAGCCCATAAAAGCTTTATTTTTTAACCGATTTCACTAAAATTTGCAGCAGTGAGTAGTTTTAGGCCTCCTAACATAGGACCCAAATATGGTTCTTCCGATAAAGGGTCTGAAGCCCATAAAAGCTTTATTTTTTATCCGATTTCGCTGGAATTTGAAACAGTGAGTAGTTCTAAGCCTCCCAACATCGAACCTAAATATGGCTAATATTTAGATATATATATACCCGAGGTGGTGGGTATCCAATGTCTTTTTACTTGTTTCTGTATACCTAAGATAATCAGCATGGACTGGGATACAAACGCTGTCCCTACAGAATGCAAGAAGGGATCATGGTCAGAATCCCAAAGAAGGGTGACCTCACCCAGTGTAAAAACTGAAGGGGAATTACATTGCTAAACGCAATCAATAAAGTAGTGATGGCAAGTTTTCTTCTGAATCGTATTTCGCCCGCGCTTGAAAGCATTTTGAGGAGGGATATGACAGGTTTTCGGCCAGAACGTTCATGTGCCGACCACATTATCTCCCTGCGCATAATGATTGAACAGTCTGCAGAACTTAATACACACCTATACACAGATAAAAATAATTTTGAATAACAACAACTTTGGTCGAAAAAACAACTACGAAAGTTGTTAATTTTCCTGCAACAATTTATTTAAAATCTCAAAGACCCAAAGTACAAATTTGTTGTTGAAAGGCACTCTTTGCAAGCCAACCTAAAATAACAACAACAATATATCCATAAGCAAGGCAAAAAACCATCTAAGTTGCCTACGCATATGCTTTGCTTGGGGTGGTGGTGTTTTTGTTTTCTTCGTTCGGCTCGCGCTGCTTTGTCTCGTTCGTTTTACTGTCACTCTCTACTATTACCCTTAAAAACTAATTTTAATAATTTTGGTGCCGCAGAGTATTGGCACTCATAATCTCATGTTTGGTAGTCTTGCACAAATCCTGTAGCCTACCGACTTCAGCTTCTTTATGATGAAATAAATCAATAAGTACTGCTGCACAGATAAGTGTCTAAAGTAATTAAATTAAAAAAAAGGTAAAAACCACTTTAAAACATTTTTTTCTGATTAAAAAATTCAAATTTTTTAATGCCAAATTTTCTAAAATAAATTTAATGAAAAAAAATTTTGTTTGGCCGACCTGGGGACTCTAGCCTTGGTTTGCATGGCATGGGAGTTTTGTGCTCTACGTGGTAGTACCCCTATTTTAACAACTACCTCAACTAACGACGGAAATGTAGACCGATCGAAACAAAATAGAACTCCAAAAAATTTTCTGATTTTCTCGCCGGGAGAACTTTCTTAAGCAAATCAGATTTTGAGATCATCTATTAAACAAAATCACATTACTACAAAATTTTCTCTTAAACACACATATCGAAAAAAATTTGAACCTAATGGTTTTTTAATACCTCCTTAGCCTTCTTAAGCTTTGCATGCTTTTGTGTAGCCAACAAGTATGAAATCAAAATCCCTTAGATATGCCGGAAGTGATGAACCGTCTGCTTTAAACCACCCTTGGTGTGTGACAGTATATTCCTATTTTTCTTGGAAACAACTTGTAAATATCGTATCTCGATTATTGGCATATATGTATATATTGTATATATTTGACAACAGCACTAAGGATGATATACAAAAAGTTTAACAAAAGAGGATGGACGTTACTATGTTGACGGAAACTGTGACGACAAAAAAAATGCAAACAAAAGAAACACCATTTCCTATTTGGGAATTTGATCATAACTTTCATAGAGATTCATAGAAATTCGGTAAAAAAATTTCAGTGCAATTTTAAAACTACGAGAATGAAGAAAGAATCAAACAAAAATTATATCTAGATACAGGATCACGGCGGTAGGTCATAGCTCCCATATAAACCGATCTTGGATCTTGACTTCTTGAGCCACTAGAGAGCGCATTTCTTTTCCGATTTGGCCGAAATTTAGCATGCGGTTTTTATGACTTCCAACAACTGTGCTGAGTATAGTTGAAATCGCTCTATAACCTGATATAGCTGTCATATAAACCGATCTGGGGTCTTGATTTCTTGAGCCTTCAAAGGGCGCAATTCCTATCCGATTTGACTGAAATTTTACACGACGTGTTTCGTTATGACTTCTAACAACTGTTTTAAGTATGGTTTAAATCGGTCTATAACCTGATATAGCTGTCATATAAACCGATCTTGGGTCGTGACTTCTTGAGTCTCTAGAGGGGCGCAATTCTTATCTGATTGACTAAAATTTTGCATGACATGTTTTGTTAAGACTTTCAACAACTTTGCTAAGTATGATTCAAATCGTTCCATAACCTGATATAGCTGCCATATAAACCGATCAGGGATCTTGACTTCTTGAGCCTCCAGAGAGCGTAATTATTAGCCGATTTGGCTGAAACTTTGGGGTCTTGACTTAATATTCTAGAGGGCACAGCGTATTTCGTTATGACTTCCAACAACTGTGCTAAGTATGATTCAAATCGTTCCATAAGCTTATATAGCTGCCACATAAACCGATCTGGGATCTTGACTTCTTGAGCCTCCAGAGGGCGTAATTATTAACCAATTTGGCTGAAATTTTGGGGCCTTTACTTCTTGAGCCTCTATTGGGCGTAATTCCTATCTGATTTGACTGAAATTCGGCATGACGTGTTTCGTTATGACTTCCAACAACTGTGCTAAGTATGATTCAAATCGTTCCATAACCTGATATAGCTGCTATATAAACCGATCTGGGATTTTGACTTCTTGAGCCTCCAGAGGGCGTAATTACTAGCCGATTTGGCTGAAACTTTGTACAACAGCTTCTTCTATAACCTTCAACATACGTATCAAATATGGTTTAAATCGCTCTAAGCCTAAGACAGCTCCCATATAAACCGATCTTCCTATTTTACTTCTAGAGCCCCTAAAGGGCGCAATACTTCTTCGAATTGGCTGAAATTTTCCACAATGAGTTCTACTATGGTCTCCAACATTCGATTCAGTACGATTCGGACCATAACTTGATATAGCTCCAATACCATAGCAATTATTTTCTTTTATCATTTGTTTGCCTAAAAAGAGATACCGGGAAAAGAACTCGACAAATGCGATCTATTGTGGAGGGCGTATAAGATTCGGCCCGGCCGTACTAAGCACGCTTTGACTTGTTCTATTTAATTCTCTTTATGTTTTTTTATACCCACCACCATAGGATTGGGGGTATATTCTTTTAGTCATTCCGTTTGCAACACATCGAAATATCGATTTTCGACCCGACAAGGTATATATATTTTGGATCATCGTAAAATTCTAAGACAATTTAACGATGTCCGTACGCCTGTCCGTCCGTCTGTTGTAATCGCTCTATAGCCTTCAAAAATTGAAATATTGAGCTGAAATTTGGCACAGATACATCTTTTTGATGCATGCTGCTTATGTTCTTGAACGGGCCAAATCCGACCATATATGGATATAGCTGCTATAAAGACCGATCTGCCGATCGGTCTTTTTTTGCCCATAAATGCTTTATTTTTTATCCGATTTTGCTGAAATTTGAAATAGTGAGTAGTTTTAGGCCTCCCGACATCTTACCCAAATATAATTCAGATCGGACTAAATTTGGATATAGCTGCCATATAGACCGATCACCCGATAAGGGATCTAATGCCCATAAAAGTTTTATTTTTTATCCGATTTCGCTGAAATTTGAAACAGTGAGTAGTTTTAGGCCTCCCAATATCTGACTCAAATATAATTCAGATCGGACTATATTTGGATATAGCTGCCACATAGACCGATCTCCCCATAAAGGGTTTGAAGCCATAAAAGCTTTATTTTTTATCTGATTTCGCTGAAATTTTAAACAGCGAGTAGTTTTAGGCCTCCCAATATCTGACCTAAATGTGGTTCAGATCGAACTATTTTGAGATATATCTGACATATACACCGATCTGACGATAAGGGGTCTGAAGCCCACTAAAGCTTTATTTTTTATCCGATTTCGCTGAAGCTTAAAACAGTGAGTAGTTTTAGCCTTCCCAACATCCGACCCAAATATGGTTGAGATCGGACTATATTTGGACATAGCTGCCATATAGACCGATCTCCCCATAAAGGGTCTGTAGGCCATTAAAGTTTTATTTTTAATCCAATTTCGCTGAAGTTTGAAACAGTGAGTAGTTTTAGCCTTCCCAACATCCGACCTAAATATGGTTGAGATCGGACTATATTTGGATATAGCTGCCATATAGACCGATCTCCCGATAAAGGGTCTGAAGCCCTTAAAAGCTTTTTTTATCCGATTTCACTGAAATTTGAAACAGTGAGTAGTTTAAGACCTCCCAATATCTGACCCACATATGGTTGAGATCGGACTGTATTTGGATATAGCTGACATATAGACCGATCTGCTGATAAGGGGTCTGTAGCCCATAAAAGCTTAATTTATATCCCGATTTCGCTGTAATTTGGAACAGCGAGTTGTTTAAAGCCTCGCTACATCTGACCCAAATATGGTTGAAATCGGACTATTTATAGATATATCTGCCATATAGACCGATCTCCGATCTCTAAGGGGTCTGAAGCCCATTAAAGCTTTATTTTTATCCGATTTCGCTGAAATTTTAAACAGTGAGTACTTTTAGGCCTCCCAATATCTGACCCAGATCAGATCAGACTATATTTAGATATAGCTACCCCATACGCCGATCTGCCGATAAAGGGTCTGAAGCCCATACAAATTTTATTTTTTATCCGATTTGGCAGAAATTTGAATCAGTGAGTTGTTTTAAGCCTCCCGACATCCGCTCCAAATATGAGTCAGATCAGACTATATATTTAGATATAGCTCTCATATAAATCGATCATCCAATTAGGGGTCTTAATACCCTAAAAAGCATATTTAATGTCTGAAAATGTTATTTGTATATGAGTTTTCGGGACCTGAATAGAATATGATCGAGACCAGTCCCTATTAAAATATAACTAAGGATATAGTAATGGAGTTATAATAAAATAGGATGACTATTATATCCTTGTTTAATTTGGTCCAGATCGGTTTTCAACGGATTGTGATGAAAAGTGGTTTACATATATACCCGAGGTGGTGGGTATCCAAAGTTCGGCCGAACTTAATGCCTTTTTAATTTTTTTTTTTTTTTTGGAAATGGTGTACCTTACTTTATCCTCAATATCATTCTTATGCTATGACAAAGAATGGCCAATAACTGGGGAAAAATTATTACAAAATGCCACAACTCTCCAAAGCATACCATCGTTTCAATTTTTCTTTTCACTTCATTCACCAAAAAGGTCAAAGAGGAATTTTCCTTTGTTCCCATTAGATATAGATATATGTTAGATATAGCTACCCCATACGCCGATCTGCCGATAAAGGGTCTGAAGCCCATACAAATTTTATTTTTTATCCGATTTGGCAGAAATTTGAATCAGTGAGTTGTTTTAAGCCTCCCGACATCCGCTCCAAATATGAGTCAGATCAGACTATATAGATATAGCTCTCGTATAAACCGATCATCCAATTAGGGGTCTTAATACCCTAAAAAGCATATTTAATGTCTGAAAATGTTATTTGTATATGAGTTTTCGGGACCTGAATAGAATATGATCGATACCAGTCCCTATTAAAATATAACTAAGGATATAGTAATGGAGTTATAATAAAATAGGATGACTATTATATCCTTGTTTAATTTGGTCCAGATCTGTTTTCACCGGATTGTGATGAAAGGTGGTTTACATATATACCCGAGGTGGTGGGTATCCAAAGTTCGGCCCGGCCGAACTTAATGCCTTTTTAATTTTTTTGGAAATGGTGTACCTTACTTTATCCTCAATATCATTCTTATGCTATGACAAAGAATGGCCAATAACTGGGGAAAAATTATTACAAAATGCCACAACTCTCCAAAGCATACCATCGTTTCAATTTTTCTTTTCACTTCATTCACCAAAAAGGTCAAAGAGGAATTTTCCTTTGTTCCCATGCCATAAAGATTTGTTTTTGGGTGAATTTTCCTCAAACCGCAATATGATAATGTCGTTATTGACATTGTGAGGGTTGAAGAGGCAAAAACTGCTGCATGATACTGATTTCAAAAAAGGGAAAACAGTTTTAAGCGTCTTTATTTTGTCATCATGTTGAACATTATAAACAATTTTGAGGTCAATGGTTCAGAAGAAAAATATCAGATTAATATGTAAAGGCATGTCATCTAAAGAGGTTTTGAAGGAAAAGTTCAAGGTTAGGAGTTTTTTTTAGCATATATGTAAAGAATGTAAAATGGAAAGCAACACATGATTTCTCAGAGTTTTTTTTATTAAATTTCAGTGGCAATCTGCAATGACATTTAGACAATCTATGGAGTTGCCACTGTTACGAGAAAAAAACAGTATGTCTTCTATAACACAGCCTCTTCTTAGTCAAACTGAGAAAGAAGTTTCATGGGTTTCCTGACTTGGGTGGTATTAGCTTAGAAAAATTTAAATTATCAGTAGGGAGTTATTGGACTCCATCCCAAAGAAACAGGTGCCACCCGGGATTCCTTAAAATTCCCTATTACTCATAATGACCACATTAGTATTAAACGAATTTTGAGTAAGAACCTCTGGTTCCGCTACCTCCGCTTACTTTGCCGAAACGAGAAAGGCTTTCTGAACCACCGGAGCCCTATTTCTTCTCTTCAACTTCTTATCTTTAGTTTATCTTGAGACTTGCCATTCCTGGGATCTGAATGATGGATCCATATAATGATACCCTCATTTAGTAACAATACGAAAATATTACTTTATTGACAAGGGTTTTTCTAATGACTATCCTTAAAGCCCAATCACAGCCAACTTGGTTAGAATTTTTGGCAAAAACATGCCAAATTTTGACAGTTGAATTTCGTATCCAAGAAAAATCGAAATGCTTTATTAAAACTATGATACATTGCCTCTAGTATTACATAAATATGAGGCTAATCGGCACGGGATAGCTGTGAGCACCAAACTCCATAAGCAGGTTAAGTTCGAAGATGGGCTATATCGGACTATATCTTGATATAGCCCCCATATAGACCGGTCCCTCGATTTAAGGTCTTGGACCCATAAAAGGCGCATTTATTGTCCGATTTCGCCGTAATTTGGGACAGTGAGTTATTTTAGGCCCCTGACTGTAGAATGTGTGAGTTAATGAATTTGGTAAAATGAGTGACTAAAATAAATCTCCACCAATTAAACTTAAGGGCAGGTTGTTCTTAGTTCATACAATAAAAGTTCCCTATTTTGGTATGGGTAACCCGCTGGGTTCATCCTAGTAGGAAAAGCTTTCATCTGCTTCCCATAATTTAAAACCTACTTTTTGTTAGCTAGAAATTTATAAACTCCTTTTCCTCTTTCTACTCTCTCTTTTCAGCTCCTGCCAAAAACAAACATTTGCTAAGAAAATCCATTAAAATGACATAAAGGCTAAAATTTCACATTAGAAATGTAAATTTCTGCCCGCAAAATACTGCGAATTTAGAACCAATAGCAACTGTGATATCCAATAGAATACGGCGCAGAAGGTAACTCCAACACAACAAACATGCAGCCATTTCATATAAATAAAAAATTAGCAATTAGCTCCAGCATATGTCTGCTGCTTGTAGTGAATTTTATGCTGGCAACAGCAAATGCGGCCAAAGAAAACCTCCATAGTGAGGAGTTAATGGGTTCAAGGGAAATTAAGGCAGCCGGTAGTTTTCGAGAGCCAACAACCACAGAACAACATCATAGGCACAATAATCATCATCAGAAAACCAGCAGCAGCAGCAGCAACACACACCATCATCAAGCAACAGCACAGCAACATCAGCAAAGGCATCATCATCAACAGCAGCAACGTCGCCACAGCTCTCCCCAAACTCAGCCATTTTCATCATCATCATCATCTCACAGCTATAGCAACAACCATCATAGACAAGCGCGTCAGCGTAATTCTGGCCCTGCCCAGTCCTCAAAGCGTTTTTCACGTGACTCCAATTCCAATTCGTCGAGTCGAAAACCCAATATCATACTCATACTTACCGATGATCAGGATGTGGAATTGGGCTCCCTCAATTTTATGCCTCGTACTTTGCGTATATTACGCGATGGAGGCGCAGAATTTCGCCATGCCTATACCACAACGCCCATGTGTTGCCCGGCTCGTTCGTCACTATTGACCGGCATGTATGTGCACAATCACATGGTCTTCACCAACAATGACAACTGCTCCAGTCCCCAGTGGCAGGCCACGCATGAGACACGTTCCTTTGCCACCTATCTCTCCAATGCCGGCTATAGGACGGGCTATTTTGGCAAATATCTCAATAAATATAATGGTTCCTATATACCGCCGGGCTGGAGGGAGTGGGGTGGCCTCATCATGAACTCGAAATACTATAATTATAGTATCAACATGAATGGGCAGAAGATAAAGCATGGATTTGATTATGCCAAGGTAGGTACTACAAAAAAAATTAAACTGGAAAATTAGAAAAAACAAATATAAAAAAATTTTGAACAAATTGTTCCAAAAAAAAAAATTAACAAAATGTTCAAAAAAAAAAATTTAGAATCTTATAATTCGGCCGGGCCGAATTTTGGGTACCCACCAGCATGGATTTTGCCAAAATGTAGGAGCTATATCAGGTTATAGACCGATTCAGACCGTACTTGGCACAGTTGTTGGAAGTTATAACATAACACTATGTGCAAATTTTCAGCCAAATCGGACAAAAATCACGGCTTCCAGGGGCTCAGGAAGTCAAGTCGGGAAATCGGTTTATATGGAAGCTATATCAGGTTATAGGCCGATTTGGACCGTACTTGACACAGAGGTTGGAAATAATAGCAAAACACCGCATGCAAAGCTTCAGCCAAATCGGATGAAAATTGAGGCTTCCAGGAGCTCAAGAAGTCAAATCGGGAGATCGGTTTATATGGGAGCTATATCAGGTTATAGACCGATTTGGACCGTACTTGGCACAGATGTTGAAAGTGCTAACAGAGCACTACGTGAAAAATTTCAGCCAAATCGGACAAAAACCACGGCTTTCAGGGGCTCAGGAAGTCAAATCGGGAGATCGGTTTATATGGGAGCTATATCAGGTTATAGGCCAATTTGGACCGTACTTGACACAGTTGTTGGAAGTCATAACAAAACACGGCATGTAAAGTTTCAGCCAAATCGGATGAAAATTAAGGCTTCCAGGAGCATAAGAATTGCATTGAATTTTTCACAAATCGGGAGATCGGTTTATATGAGAGCTATATCCGAATCTAAACCGATATGGCCCATTTGCAATCCCTAACGACCTACATCAATATTAAGTATCTGTGCGTTCAACCGCTATCGTGATTTCGACTGACGGACGGACGGACATGGCTAGATCGACTCAGGTTGTCGGGACGATCAAGAATATATATACTTTATAGGGTCCTAGATCTATATTTCGAGGTGTTACAAACGGAAAGACTAGATACTTGTACCCCCATCCTATGGTGGTGGGTATAAAAATTAATTTGTGTTTGTTTGTCGGTTTGTTTGTTTGTTCCGTATAGACTCAAAAACGGCTGAACCCATTACCTTGATTGTGTAGCTTGGTCTGGAAAAAACATAGGCTATATAATTTGTTGATATCGGAAGAGGGGCGGACCCTCCCCCCTACTACAAAAGTACTACCCAAAAATAAAAGTGTACCGATCAGGACAATATGGGACTCAAATGAAAGGTAGTGGAGTAGAGTAGGCAGGAGTAGAGTAGGCAGGAGTAGAGTAGGCAGGAGTAGAGTAGGCAGGAGTAGAGTAGGCAGGAGTAGAGTAGGCAGGAGTAGAGTGGGCAGGAGTAGAGTACGCAGGAGTAGAGACCGCAGGAGTAGAGTAGGCAGGAGTAGAGTAGAGTAGGCTGGAGTAGAGTACGAATTTCATTTAAAAATTGGGTCCGAAGAACTGAGCGGCCGCCCCATACCCAAAAACACCTTTAATTAGGTTTATAGGACGAGCATGACAATATGGGTCTCAAATTAAAGGTATTCGAGAGTAGATAACGAATATTGCCAGGAAGAAGGAATAGGCTATATAATTTGTTGATATCGGAAGGGGGCGGACCCTTCCCCGTAACCCTAAAAATACCACCCAAAATCAAAAGTGGACCGATAAGGATAATATGGATATCAAATGAAAGGTATTGAAGAGTAGAATACGAATATGGTATTAAAAATGAGTTCAATGGTATTAAAAATGGGTGGTATCCAGGAAGTCGCCCTAGCCCCACAACTTTTAAAAGCAGACAAATTAAAGGTCCATATCAATATGGGGCTCAAATGAAAGGTATTCGGGAGTAGATTACGAATCTGGAACACAAAATCAGATCGAAGTATAGGGGGTCACCCCACCCCCAAAAACGCTCCAAATGGACATATGACCCATCATGATTATATAATATTCGGTTCATAATAAAAAACGGTTGATCCGATTTTTTTAAAAATTGTGTAAGTTTTTGTGGAAGCAAACATAGGTTACATAATTTTTAGATATCGGATGGTAGCGGACCCTTCCCCTAACCCCAAAAACGTCACCCAAAACTAAAAGTGAACTGATAGGCACAATATGGGTATCAAATGAAAGGTATTGGAGACTAGAAAACGAATATCGTTTTCAATTTTGGGTCCAAGTACCCAGCGGGCGCCCTCAACCCCAAAACTCCTCTAAACAGATATATTCGACGTTCCTATTAATATGGGACTCCGATGAAAAGTATTCGGCAGTAGATTACAAATATGAATACAAAATTAAACCCAAGAAATGGGAGGTCGCCCTATCCCCAAATACCCCCACATGGTCATATCAGCCGACCATGGCTATATGGGATTCAATAGAAACATATTTGGGAGTAGATTATGAATATGACATTAAAATTTGCGTTCAAGTCTAGGTGGCGCTTTTACTCATAAAAAACGTCGAATAGGTTAATTGACCCATTAGGGCAATATGGGACTAGAGCAATTTGATATTAAATTTTGAAGCCAAGTGTTTGGGGGTATATCACCCCCTAAACTGAAATTCATTTCCGACTACAGCAATGTGGAGCTCAAATAAACTGTATTTGGGAGTAAAAAACGAATTTGATATCTATTTTCAGGGCAAAGTGCCAGTGGCCGCCCCAGCCCCAAAACACTCTCCAAACGGTTCTTACTTACCGACCATGGCAATATGGGGCTCAAATTAAAGAAATTTGGGAGTGGAGCACGATTTTGATATCCGTATTTGTGTAGAAATGTCTCACCTAAGAACTACTTCTTATTACCCTTACTTTAGGCGTCCCGGAAGCCGAGTTGGTAGCGTGCTTGGATTATCAGTGCAGGGGTCGTGGGTTCGATTTCCGCCAGAAGCCTTGGTCTGTCGCTACTGTGATATCACAATGGGCTTAAAATTGTCTAAGTGAGTCTATAGAGGACTGCCACTCTTTCCTAACCTCCTACCCTAATTTTCAAAAACACCAAATCTCGGAGATTGGTAATCTGATTGGTTCGAAATTTTTGTGCACTCTCACAGACACCAGAAACATAAAATGGTTTCTTTTGTTGGGGTGGGGTGCCGCGGGGCCGCGGGGCCGCCCAAAACGCGTCAAATGGTTATATAGACCAATCATGACAATATAGAGCCATGTGTTTGGGGAGCCTCCCCACCCCAAAAAACCTCCCTATTATATAAAAGCTATTTGGGGTGGAAATTGATTGATTTTTGGGAGAATTTTTGGCGTATTAGAAATCGCGTATCAGAAATCGTGATCCACTATGCCAGTCAAAGTGTTTTGAACAAAAACACACACTTGCCCAACTTTTATAAGTTCTTTCCTATGCTATTATTTGAATAAAAAGCATTGAATGTTATATCCAGCCAATAAAATATATTAAAAAAATCAAAAAAAAAAATAATTGACAAAATTTGGACAACGAGTTAGAAACATTTTTCAATAAAAATAAATTTTTAAAAAAACTTTCTAAAAATTTATTACAAAATTTCTTACATTTTCTTCAAATATTCTGCTTTACAGGATTATTATCCAAATTTAATAGCCAATGATTCAATAGCATTTTTGCGATCATCCAAACAACAAAACCAAAGAAAACCTGTGATGTTAACCATGAGTTTCCCGGCGCCCCATGGACCCGAAGACTCAGCGCCCCAGTATAGTCATTTATTTTTTAATGTTACCACACATCAGTAAGTTGTCCAAACTCTTCCAAGGCAATTTAAATATTAACAACACCAATTTTCCTTACCATAGTACGCCTTCTTATGATTTGGCCCCGAATCCCGATAAGCAATGGATATTGCGCGTTACGCAACCCATGGAACCGGTACACAAACGCTTTACCAACTTGCTTATGACAAAGCGCTTACAGACCCTCCAAAGTGTAGATGTGGCTGTGGAAAGAGTTTATAATGAACTGAAAACCTTGGGAGAGTTGGAAAATACATACATCATTTATACCTCGGATCACGGCTACCATTTGGGTCAATTTGGCTTGATTAAGGGTAAAAGTTTTCCCTTTGAATTTGATGTTAGAGTACCGTTTTTGGTTAGAGGTCCTGGTATAGAGCCATCAAGAACGTAAGTAAATCTTTTTTATAAGGGGAAAATTTTAATCTTTTTGCCTTTTTAAGGGTCGATGAAATTGTTTTGAATGTTGATTTGGCTCCCACCTTTTTGGATATGGGTGGCGTGCCCACACCCTCTCATATGGATGGTCGCAGTATTTTACCTTTGTTGTTGAACAAACAAAGACTCATGAAGGAAGCCTGGCCCGATACATTCCTCATTGAGAGCTCGGGGCGACGTGAAACTCCTGACCAAATTGCGGAAGCTCGAGCTCGCCTGCAAGTTGAAAGAACCAACATGAAATTGGCTAATAGCACTTTAATTGAAGATCTTGTGGAGAATGCCACAACCACCACCACTACAGCGCGTATCGATGTTCTCGATATGGAATCCAGAGAGGAGGATCAATATATAGGCAATGCTAAAGGTCGGGATTTACTGCTTGCACCTCTTGGGACTAAGAACAAGTTTAACTTTTTTGTCATTTCTCCATACATTTCAGAGTCTGACAATGAAGATCTTACCGATGATGATTTTGAGTTTGAAAATGAAGATGACGAAGTTGATACCTCAGCAGCCAATCTTGAGGAGGATGATGAGACAGACGATGAACTTGAACAACAAGATCAATTCGACAATAATTTACCCTTAGCACCTTACATTACCAAAATGATGCGCTTAAATTCAGAATGTTCGGATCCCACATTATTGGAAAATTGCCGGGCTGGCCAGAAATGGAAGTGTGTCAATGAGAATGGTAGATGGCGCAAGCATAAATGTAAATTTCATGTAAGTATTTCTATGTTTGCTTTAATGAATTATCTAAATATAAATAAATATGGGTAATACGATAACAGTGGATAACTGTCGATAATCAATCAATGCCACAATGAAATTCAGAATGGTTGTGGGAATAATATTTACTGTTACGAGTACCAGATAAATTATATCGTTCTTTTGAAAATGTATTGCATTCGATCACTATATTGCTTCTAGATAGTGAATTAATATCTATAACATTCGATAACTCAGATTTTTGGTATAAATTCAATTCTACCATCCCGATTACCGTTGATAATTTACATAATTTTGCTCTATGAAGTAAATTGTTTCGTTCGTATAAAAGGAGAAATATAATGTATTTGATTATTATATTTGCATTTGTTTATCGATATATATCGATAACACACGATAACAATCGATAACTTAAAATGTTCTCTATTAATTAAATTGTATCATTTGTAAGAAAACAAAAATATGTTGAAGTCGATATTTATATGTTTATGGCATAATCATTAAATATCGATAACAAACGAAACATTCGATAACTAATACTTTGCCTCATGAATTAAATGATGTAATTCTTATGAAAAAATCATTTTGTTGTTATCGACAATTATATGTTTATTGGATAATCGTTATATATCGATAACACAAGTAACATTCGATAACTAATATTTTGCCCAATGAATTAATTTATGTCCTTCTTATAAAAAATAAATTTGTTGTAATCAGTTAGTAAATATGATCGATGATCGATATACATATATTGAAATCACACGAAAACAGTCAATGCTTAACGCCAGGGTTCAAATCCGGGAGAGAACATCAGAAACTGCTATGTAAAAACTTCTCTCCAAAGATATCATGTCATTCTTCTTAAAAATCAATTTGTTGTAAGCGTTTATTATATGTTTGCTGGATGACCAATATACATCGATTTCACACAAAGCAGATGATAAATAATATTTTGCCCCATGAATTAAATTATGTAATTCTTATTAAAAAAATCAATTTGTTGTGGTTAGCAGTGTGTTATACACTGAGGCGGCAGCCCTTGCCAATGAAGAACTCCAACGGGTCAATCCGGTACGTACAACCGGCTGCCATGGGATTGATCAATTTGTTGTAATCGGTTATTGGATGACAGTCGATGACTGTCCGCATATGACGCTGAACGCCTGGTTTCGAATCCAGGCGAAAACATCAGAAACTGTCATGTAAACACTTCTCGCCAAAGATATCATGCCATCAATGTCAAAATAATTCTAACGATAATGTTTTGTAATCGATTATTTTATATTTAATTTATAGTCGATAAAAGTTGACAACACTCAGACGTATATGTATTTTTATTGACCACTATTATATTTCGGTTATAGCTCCATAGCTCAAGATAATACATTTGTATTTTCTGGATAATTGATGCATAGCGATAACAAACGATAACAGTCCATAATTCCTTTTTTTATACCCACCACCGAAGGATGGGGGTATATTCTTTTTGTGATTCCGTTTGCAATACATCGAAATATCAATTTCCGACCCTATAAAGTATATATATTCTTGATCAGCGTAATCTAAGACGATCTAGCCATGTCAGTCCGTCTGTCTGTTGAAATCACGTTACAGTCTTACAAAATAAAGATGTTGAGCTGAAACTTTGCACAGATTTTTTTTTAGTTCATAAGCCGGTTAAGTTCAAAGATGGGATATATCGGACTATATCTTGATATAGCCCCCATACAGACCGATTGGCCGATTTAGTGTCTTAGTCCCATAAAATCCACATTTATTATCCGATTTTGCTGAAATTTGGGACAGCGAGTTGTGTTAGGCCATTTGACATCCTTCTTTATTTTGGCCCTGATCGGTTCAGATTTGGTTATAGCTGTTATAGATCCTCCGATTTTGGGTCTTAGGCCCATAAAATCCACATTTATTGCCCGATTTTGCTGAAATTTGGGACATCTTTCTTCAATTTAGTTCAGATCGGTTTAGATTTGATTATAGCTGCCATATAGACCGACCTCTCGATTTAAAGTCTTGACCCTATTATAATCCGATTTCGCTGAAATTTGACACAGTGACTTATGTTAGGCTTTTTGACATCTGTGCCGTATATGGTTCAGATCGGTCTATATTTGGATATCGCTACCAAAAAGACCAATATTTTATTCTACAAAATTGAACAATGACTTGTACTTAGTAGACTACTCAATATTCGTGTCGAATTGATCCAAATCGGACCATATTTTGATAAAGCTACTAGGAAGGCATAAATTACGCATTTTTCCACGGACTATGATGAAAAGTGGTTTACATATATACCCGAGGTGGTGCCTTTTTACTTGTTTTAATGAACTAAATTAAGTTACATCGTTTGCAAGAAAAAAGAAGTGTGCCTTAATTAATTTGTATATTCTTATTGGATGGTCGATATGCATCGATAACACACGATAATATTCGATAACTCAAATTTTTCGATATATATTGAATTATACGATTCGTATCAAAAAATAAATGCGATGTAGTGGATTGTTCTATGTTTATTTTATAATCTATGGTTTTCGATTACATTCGATAATAGTCAAAATTCATATTGTGATCTGTAAAGAGCAGAACAAAAATAGGCCTACTGTTCAAGTTGTTCAAAAATAGAAACGTGTTGTAGTTTATTTGCAGATTCGATGATCTGTACACATTTAGAATAACATTGCGTAAACGATCGTACACTTACCTATATTTATCGACATATTAAATCATAACATGAAATTACAACATGGTTATTTGAATTTTTATAGTTTCACCCATAAGATACCATTTTAGAATTTTGAATAATCTCAGTATTTATTATTATCTTGCGTTTTATGACTTCAAAAGTATACCTGATATGAATTATTTCTTCATCATACACACACAATATGTTCGCAAAGCTTAAATTTTATTTTATCGTTTCAGTTACAGTTACAACATCATTTGGCGGAAATTTCCAAATATCCCAAAACTCAAAATAAACGAAATTGTGCCTGTTTTACACCAGATGGCGTCGTATATATAAAGCCGGAAGTCAAAAAGCGGTGAGTAAAATTCCATAATAGATATATGTAGTTAACGAAAGAACTAGTTCAATTGAACAGGTCACTAAAACTATTGGGTTGCCCAAAAAGTAATTGCGGATTTTTTAAAAGAAAGTAAATGCATTTTTAATAAAAATTAGAATGAACTTTAATCAAATATACTTTTTTTACATCTTTTTTCTAAAGCAAGCTAAAAGTAACAGGTGATAACTGACAGAAGAAAAAATGCAATTACAGAGTCACAAGCTGTGAAAAAAATTGTCAACGCCGACTATATGAAAAATCCGCAATTACTTTTTGGGCAAACCAAATATAAACCGAACGATGCAGTCAGTCCTCAGTGCTTAATAGGACTTATAGTTACGTTAGGGTGCTGATTCCAATCCTCCCCATGCCATTTTGGATATATACCTAAGCAAGTAATCGGCTTGTGCACTCTTAATTAAAAAAGTTTCCACGAAAAGATTTATGTCAGGAATTCATTGCTGCTTACAAAATTAATAATCGTTTTACATTTAATGCCTCTAAGCAGATTCTAGGCTGCTATCGTATCCGCACCCAAATACCCAAGTCTCTTAGCTGCATTGATATAAGAAATGTTTCAACGTCTTGTCATCTTCTCCACATCTCCTATACACTATTTCACTTGCAGTATCCCCGAAGTGATCGATGTCAGGAATTCTTTGCTGCTCACAAAATCCATAATCGTTTTCCATTCAATGCCTTTAACCTGATTCAAGGCATTTATCGTATCCGCAACAAACTGCCGGAGTTTATTAGTTGCGAAAGCCGGGCGTAAGTATAAGACATGTCCCACAGTCTTATCATCGCCCCATATGTCGTACAAATGCTGCCATTTGCCGCACCTATTCTGCATAAGTGCGTTCGTAGTACTATGGAATCCGTTGTGATGCCGAAAGTCATACTTGTCCCCTTCCTACTTCCACTCAATAAAAGTCTCGTCTTATCACGATCCGAAAAACTGGTGAACTAACTGCACGAAATAGTTCAGTTGGTTGGTTGATTTGTTACCTTGCCAATCCCGAGCCGCAGTTAAGGACATACTGGTAGGATATTTACTTAAACTGCAAATTTATAGAGTACTCAGAGAGTGAGAACGTAAGAAAACGTGTTATGCTTTAGAGCAGTACTCACCAAGCCGTCCTCAAAAATAAACCATAACTTAAAAAAAGCCAGCTTCCACCGATAAGGAACTTGCTGGCTGGGGTTTCTGAAGGAAACTTCTTGCTCGAGTCTTAAGGATCCCATCCTATTTTTTTATACCTGCGATTTGCCTATACCAGTGAGCTTCTCTGGCAAACACATGAACTCCTTGCCTTTTCTGATGATAGTTTTTTCAGTTACTCAGGATAGCTACAGAGAGTGTTATCGTCAAAATTTTTGTGATCTGTATTAGTTCTCTGGTGATTCGGCTGTGCAGAAGTAGTCTTAGAATTATCTGTTAATACCCAGCAGCTACAATGGTTGAAGCTGAAACCTCGACTGGTGAAGTGGCTGAGCTATCTCTCACTTGCCGATAAGGTACTGGCCTACAGAGGCCTCTGAAGAAAACTCCAGTTTCTCATGCCTACAATTTGCTTAGGTTATTGGGTTTCCTTTTTCAAAAACATGCCCTCCCTTCATGAGGAGTAATCATTACATGGGACCCCTTCTCATTGCGAATAAGAGATCTGCAGTGGTATATCGGATTTGCGGTGGCTGAGCTAGCTTTCACTCCTAACAACGCAAAGGACAAAGACTATTTTAAAAGCGGTGGTGCGCGAAGCATGAAAATGAATGTACGAGTATTCATACGATCGTATCATAGGCCTCCTATCAGTATCATAGGCATAACAACGCATCTATTGCGGTGGTGATGGATACTAACACCCTATTTTTATGAGTATACCGCAAATCAGAAAAATACCACCGCTTGCAGTTCTCTGTTCCGTATCCATACCTCCGGAACTAAGGGACTACCATTTCAATATTTCAGCCGTCGTCAGCCTGGAATCCTTAACAAGCCTAAATGATTTGTATCCTACGAATTCAGCTAACATTGTGATTCACCAATGTTTAGATGAGCTGTGGTGTAAATGGCGGTTCTGAGTCCCCTGGAGATGTATCAAAAACAGTTTATAAAGACATGTCTGACGAACTATTTTTTACATCGCTTAAGTCCGCGGTTTGTTTTTACCGTAAATCCTGTTTTCGTATGATGCGATCAAAAAAAAAGCAGGATCTAACAAGCGTTTAAATAAGGCTCAAGGTGTGCGCTAGCAGCAAAGAAGGATGCTCAGAAATTGATTCTACAGCAGCAGCAGGGAAAGCAACTGAAGAGGAATTTTTCATGCTACAAATATTCTGCGACCTGAGGAAATGCTATGCCAATGGTCCTAGATTCGTGAGAAAACTCATCATGACAGGATCAAACGAATCTTATTAGAAAGAAATCCTGTCGAACACAGACAATGGAACAGTTGCGCTAAATCTGAATCATGACCATGGTCAGATTTCTGTAGATAAATCTTCACCATTGCCAAAAAGGTCCTTTTGTGGGCAGGGGAAGTTTATCTTTTGCAGGAACCATTGCTATGTGAAGACTAGACTGAACTTAGAATTCATAGGTGTAATCTGCTTCATTGTATGGGTAAAGGAAGATCTATGTGGGCTTTTACTTATTCCGCTTCTTGAATTACTTTCATATGTAAGGCTCCTTTCCTAATTATTTCGCAGGAATCAAAATATGGGTAAAAATTCCCGCCGCCACAAACGGGACACCGAAAATTTTGATATCGAAGAACTCTATCATTCCGACTTACCCTATGAAATGGAAGAACTACTGGATTTACACAAAAATTTACACGATGTTGAAAAGCATCTGCTGGAACAGCATGAAAAACATGCCCAGCAGCTAAGGTTGGAACGCACAAAACGTGAACTGACCGCCAATCTATTCGATAATCCCGAAGCTGTGAACAGTGATGAGAATAAAAAGAATAATGCCTCCAATGATGCCATCTCAAAGGTCATACAAGAAATTCAAGATACTCTGGAGACTTTGGAATTAAAATTTGTGGAACATGACTGGACTGTAAATGGCTCGAGTAAAACCTCAGCCACCAAGATAACATCGGCCGGGTTTGTAAGAGGTGGCAAATTCCCCAAAGTTGGGGGTAGAGTGGGCACTCGATGCTACATAGAATCTCAGAGTGGAAAAGTCAATTGTTCGGATGTGATATATGATGATGAAAAGACTTGGCGTAAATCCAGATCTCAAATTGATATGCTAATCAAGGTGCTAAAGGATAAGATAACGCATTTAAAGGATATTAAGAAGCAATTGAGGGAGAGTAAACAACAGCAACAACAAGGAAGGCATTGGAATAACGAGTTTGCCCATCATAACAGAGGGAGGGTTGAAGGAGCAGCAAACGATAATTTCAATACAGAAGGTGCAACTCATTATGGCTCAGGTTACCGCCATCAGAAAGGCCGTCATAGAATGCCTTACAATCACCATCATCATCAACAGCAGCCGCCACAGCATCATAACAACAATCGTCATTACAATACTGGCATGGGTGGGGGTAATGCTTACCCCAGCTCTGGTAGAAGGCGAATTGAGAGTAATGTGGATAATGCAGAATTTGATATGAACTATTTTGTACCCAAATCCAGAAAAGTCAACTATGAGGATACCATGAGCTCATCCAACCAAAAGAACAAACATCACAATCAAGTGCCAAATACATCAACCACCACAAGCCAGCCCACAGAAGGTAGAAGAACAGAAAATAATTTGTATGGCAATGTGGCAATGATGTTTATTTCTTTTTTTTTTATAGCTTCCTCTAGCAGTGCTGAAGAGAGTAGCTTTGCAAGTTCAACTCCTGAAAGTATAGCCTCCAGTTCGGAAACTATTGGCCGCAATAAGCCCAAAAACAAGGGAGGACAAAAGGAAGAGGTCAAGGAAACCTATTACAATTCTCGACATTCTGCAAGTGATCTTTTACCCAATGGCAATAACCAATTCTCAGGACCTGCCGAATGCTATTGTGAGCCGGACATTGAGTAAGTAGAGATTTTCATGTTGGTAAGCCAGAGGGCTCACTAATATCCTCTCTTTTCAGCTATACTGATTCCAAGGAAGTAGCTCGTGAAGCCCGCCGCAAACTAAAGGAGGAGAGACAACGCAAAAAAGAACGTAAACGCATCAAAAAGGCCCGCCTGGAAAAGGAATGCCTTTCGGAGAAAATGAATTGTTTCTCCCATGACAATAGCCATTGGCGTACTGCTCCTCTGTGGAATGACAGTCCCTTCTGTTTCTGCATGAATGCCAACAACAACACCTACTCGTGTTTAAGAACCATCAATGCCACCCATGATTATTTGTATTGTGAATTTACCACAGGTCTCATAACCTACTACAATTTAAGAATAGGTAAATGGATTCAATTTGGCAAAAAAAAAAACTCTTCCTCAACTTGAAAAATGTGTGTTTTGTCCATTTCAGATCCCTTTGAGACCCTTAATCGTGCTTCTTCACTGACCCTCAACGAAAAATCCTATATGCATGATACTCTTGCCAAACTCAAGAATTGTAAAGGCAGAAGTTGCACCTTGAAACGGCCTCAGATTATAGGCAATTCCTCCCAAGCAACAGTGAATAGCCTGCAGCGAGGCACCAAGAGAAAACATGGTAAGAAGGACAAATAAGGCCCTGTGTAGATATCAAACAGAGTTACCACTTTTCTTGTTTTTTTTTTAGTTCAAAGTTCTTTATCGGCTTCCCTTAATGGAAACTCGGACTTAAATCTAAATCGCATGGACTATGAAGGTTCCCAAACGATGCGCAGAAAATTGTCAAAGTGAGTAGATAACACTATACAACAGCAAATCTGGGGGTGGGAAATCGCAAATGGCGTTGAAAGTCGTAGGTCAGTAGACCAAAACGCCAAAAAGCGGTTTTGAGTTCTCAAGCCTTTATTTTGCGGTAACTCTGGGATATATTAGAGATGGATGGAACGATTTATGCTATTTTTTTTACCTTTATAGTAATGAAAAAACACAAATACCTATTTAAGTTTGAGGTTAAGTTCGTAGGGGGCACGCCTCTCCCCAAAAACCGCCTAAACGGGCATACAGACCATTCGGTTCAATATTAGACTAAAATGAGAGATATTTGGAAATAAAATATGCATCTGATATAAAAATTTGAGGCCACGTGTCTTGAGGGCCACCTCACTTCCACAAACCCCCCTCCAGAAACTAACGTATAGAGCGATCGGTACAATATAAGATTTACATGAAAGATATCTAAGAGTATAAAACGAATTTGACATTCAAAAACAGGGTCCAAGTGTCAGTAAGCCCGTTCCACCTTCAAAACCACGCGAAACTTGCATAAAGACCTATCGGTACATCGTACAGTGGGATGAGATCGAAAAAAATGGTAAACAATTTGCGTTATTTCCGAGATATTTCCAAAATGGCTGAACCAAATTATGGAAATTTTTGTTTGTACCTTGATACTAACTCAAAATCGCTCATTAAGGGACCAACACATAAGGGGAGCGCCCCACCCAAAACGGACGTAAAGCCCGATCGCTACAATATGGTTCCTAAATTAAAGTCATTTAAGAGTAGAATCCAAATACGCTACAAAAATTTGAGTTCAAGTGTCTGAGCGCCCGTCCTACCATAAATAGGTAAAAGCGTGATAAGTTCGGCTGGGCTGAATCTTGGGAACACAACACCATCGTGGATTTTGCTAAAATTTGATACAAACTAAATATAGTTGAAGGGCATAGTTATATTTTACATACCAAACCAGCAAAAATTAAAGAATCCAAGAACCGAACAAAGATAATCGAGAGACTGGTTTTTATGGGAGCTGTGTCAGGTTATAGACTGATTTGATCCTTACTTGGCACAGTTTTTTGGAAGTCGTAACAGAACACCGCATGCAAAATTTCAAATCCGACAAACATTGAAACTTGTAAGGACTCAAGAAGTCAAGTCAGCAGATCGGTTTATATGGGAGCTAAATCAGGTTACAGACCAATTTAGACCGTACTTAGCACAATTGTCGGAACACTATCTGAAAATTTTGAGCCCAATTTGAACAAAAATTTAAGCCTCCAATGGGCTCGAGAAGTTAAATCGGGAGATCGGTTTATACGGGAGCTATATCAGGTTATAGACCGATTTAAACCGTACTTAGCACAATTGTTGGAAGTCATAACGGAACATTATCTGAAAATGTTGAGCCCAATTCGGACAAAAATTGAAGCCTTCAGTGGCTCAAGAAGTCAAATCGGGAGATCGGTTTATACGGGAGCTATATCAGGTTATAGACCGATTTGATCCAAAAATTGTAAAAAAAGACCAACGTGAGTTTGCAACTGGTGTAACTTCGATAGTTTTGTGAACTTCGGAAATTTTCAAACACTAGTGGATTCGTGACGAAAATTCCTTTTCGCAGAGGTGCAACATAAAGCAATACTGTAAAGGTTGCTATGGAAAACATAGCAAAAACCAATTTATTTTGGGAGTAAAAATTCAAAGTCGTTTTCAAGGCCAACTACGCTGTAACTCCTTCATTTTTTCGAATTTCGAAAATTTTTAAACATTCAACAGTTTAAAAATCGAAAACAATTCGTAAAGTAAACAGAATTACTTACAAATTCAAAGTGATTTTTTTTTTTTGCATTTTTTTAGGAAAGGCTAACCCCTTATGAAAATTTTCAATTTTTGATGCGAAAAAATTTTTCGAGTTGAGTATACAGCATTGAAGATAATGGCAAAAAATTCGGTTTAGTGCAACTCCTATGTTTTTCCTTCAAGAAACAAGCTCAAAATCGCATAATCAATATCCGAAAAATGCAAAAAATCAACGTGAGTTTGAAATTGCTGTAACATCCTTAGTTTTGCGAACTTCAAAATTCTGAGCACACCGTTGGATTCGTGAAGAAAATCTCTTTCCGTAATGGTCCTGGATGAAGCAATACTCTCTTCTATTTCCTTGAAAACTTTACGAGTATTGCTTCAAAATCGCATAATTGATATCCAAAAATTCAAAAAAACCAACGTGAGTTTGCAGCTGCTGTAACTTCCTCAGTTTTGCGAACCTGACAATTTTTAAGGCACCGTTGGATTCATGACAAAAATCCCTTTCCGTAGAGTAGCTACATGAAGCGATAATGTTAAGGTTGCCATGGAAAACATAGCAAAAACCAATTTATTTTGGGCGTAAAAATTCAAAGTCGTTTTCAAGGCTAACAACGCTGTAACTCCTTCATTTTTTCGAATTTCGAAAATTTTTAAGCATTCAACAGTTTAAAAATCGAAAACAATTCGTAAAGTAAACAGAATTACTTACAAATTCAAAGTGATTTTTTTTTTTGCATTTTTTTAGGAAAGGCTAACCCCTTATGAAAATTTTCAATTTTTGATGCGAAAAAATTTTTCGAGTTGAGTATACAGCATTGAAGATAATGGCAAAAAATTCGGTTTAGTGCAACTCCTATGTTTCTTCTTCAAGAAAAAAGCTTAAAATCGCATAATTTCGCTGTTCGAAATTCGAAGACGATCCGTAAAGTGAACAGAATTACTTGGAATTTCACATTTTATTTTTTTGCATTTTTTTAGCAAAGGCTAACCCCTTACGAAAATTTTCAATTTTTGATGCGAAAAAATTTTTTGAGTTGAGTATACAGCATTGAAGATAATGGCAAAAAATTCGGTTTAGTGCAACTCCTATGTTTTTCCTTCAAGAAACAAGCTCAAAATCGCATAATCAATATCCGAAAAATGCAAAAAAATAACGTGAGTTTAAAATTGCTGTAACATCCTTAGTTTTGCGAACTTCAAAATTCTGAGCACACCGTTGGATTCGTGAAGAAAATCTCTTTCCGTGATGGTACTGGACGAAGCAACACTCTTTCCCATTTCCTTGAAATCTTCAGTGTATTGCATCAAAATCGCATAATTCATATCCCAAAAATTCAAAAAAACCAACTTGAGTTTGCAATTGCTCTAACTTCCTTATTTTGACAAACTTTATAATTTTTCAAACACCGTTAGATTCGTGACAAAAGTCCCTTTTCGTAGAGGTGCTACATGAAGCGATACTGTAAAGGTTGCTATGGAAAACATAGCAAAACCCAATTTATTTTGGGAGTAAAAATTCAAAGTCGTTTTTAAGGCTAAAAACGCTGTAACTCCTTCATTTTTTCGAATTTCGAAAATTTTTAAGCATTCCGCAGTTCGAAATTCGAAGACGATTCGTAAAGTGAACAGAATTACTTGGAATTTCACATTTTATTTTTTTGCATTTTTTAAGCAGAGGCTAACCCCTTATGAAAATTTTCAATTTTTGATGTGAAAAAATTTTTCGAGTTGAGTATACAGCATTGAAGATAATGGCAAAAAATTCGGTTTAGTGCAACTCCTATGTTTTTCCTTCAAGAAACAAGCTCAAAATCGCATAATTAATATCCGTAAAACGCAAAAAATCAACGTGAGTTTGAAATTGCTGTAACATCCTTAGTTTTGCGAACTTCAAAATTCTGAGCACACCGTTGGATTCGTGAAGAAAATCTCTTTCCGCAATGGTGCTGGATGAAGCAATACTCTCTTCTATTTCCTTGAAAACTTTACGAGTATTGCTTAAAAATCGCATAATTGATATCCAAAAATTCAAAAAAACCAACGTGAATTTGCAGCTGCTGTAACTTCCTCAGTTTTGCGAACCTGACAATTTTTAAGGCACCATTGGATTCGTGACAAAAATCTCTTTCCGTAGAGGAGCTACATGAAGCGATACTGTTAAGGTTGCTCTGGAAAACATAGCAAAAACCAATTTATTTTGGGCGTAAAAATTCAAAGTCGTTTTCAAGGCTAAAAACGCTGTAACTCCTTCATTTTTTCGAATTTCGAAAAATTTTAGACATTCCGCAGTTCGAAATTCGAAGACGATTCGTAAAGTGAACAGAATTACTTGGAATTTCACATTTTATTTTTTTGCATTTTTTTAGGAAAGGCTAACCCCTTATGAAAATTTTCAATTTTCGATGCGAAAAAATTTTTCGAGTTGAGTATACAGCATTGAAGATAATGGCAAAAAATTCGGTTTAGTGCAACTCCTATGTTTTTCCTTCAAGAAACAAGCTCAAAATCGCATAATCAATATCCGAAAAATGCAAAAAATCAACGTGAGTTTGAAATTGCTGTAACATCCTTAGTTTTGCGAACTTCAAAATTCTGAGCACACCGTTGGATTCGTGAAGAAAATCTCTTTCCGTAATGGTGCTGGATGAAGCAATACTCTCTTCTATTTCCTTGAAAACGTTACGAATATTGCTTCAAAATCGCATAATTGATATCCAAAAATTCAAAAAAACCAATGTGAGTTTGCAGCTGCTGTAACTTCCTCAGTTTTGCGAACCTGACAAGTTCAACGCTAAAAACGATGTAACTCCTTAATTTTTTCGAATTTCGAAAATTTTTAGGCATTCCGCAGTTCGAAATTCGAAGACGATTCGTAAAGTGAACAGAATCACTTGGAATTTCACATTATATTTTTTGCATTTTTTTAGGAAAGGCTAAAATTTTAAATTTTTGATGCGAAAAAATTTTTTGAGTTGAGTATACAGTATTGAAGATAATGGCAAAAATATCGGTTTATGGCAAATCTTGCGATTTTTCTTCAAAAACAAGCTCAAAATCGCATAATTGATCTCCAAAAGTGCAATTGAAATTGTAATCACCTTAGATTCTCGAAGTTTTGAAAATTCTGAAAACACCATTGGATTCAAAAAGTAAAGCTGTTTTCATATTGAAGTTAACTTGTGAAACAAATTTTCAGTAAACATCAAAAAATAACCAAAATAAATTTTTTTACGGAAAAAATGAGTCCAACAATTTGTTAACTCCCTGTATTTTCCAATTTCCAATATCCAGGAGCATGCATGGATTAAAAAGCCAATATTCTCTCTCCAATGATGCTGGTTGAAGCTATATTTCATAGTTTTCTTAGAAAAAATACACAAAAAATATTTTTTTTGGGCGTAAATATCTGTTGTTATTTTAAAGGTCGAAAACGATGTATCTCTTTAATTTTTTCGAATCTCGAAAATCCAAAAGCATTCCGAGATTTGAATCAAAGGGAAATCATGAAATAAACAGAATTTCTTAAAATTTTCACTTTTGTTTTTTTTACATAATTTGAGCAAATATGGTAGGTAGCCTTTTAAAATTTTAAATTTTTGATGCCTCAATATTTTGTTAAAGAGAGTTAATTCCGAAAAAACTCTGTTTAGCGCAATCCCTAGGGTTTTCTTCAAAAAACAAACTCACCTTCGCATAATTAATATCCAAACCTGTAAAAAGTACCTCCGATATTTATACATACCGTCGAAACCGCATAACTGCAATACGCTTAAATGAAAAATCCCGCTTAAATGAAACTTGAGGGAAAGAGACATTCGTTTTTGTGTTATTCAATGCATTTAAATTAGCTTAAGTGAAAAATCGCTTAACTGAAAATTCCGCAAAACTGAAACAGCTTTTACACCCCAATTTGCATTTTATGGGAATTTGAAGTCGCATAAGTGAAACAGTATTTCTATGGAAAACTATCTGGAATTCGTAAAACCAAATTTTGATATCGCTAATTATTTTCTCTGACTTTTAACGGGTTCTGCTGCCACTTTAGGCAGCAGTTAGCATGATCGCCTATGACGCTGAACGCCTGGGTTCGAATCCTGGCAAGAACATAATAGGCGCGAACTGGGAGCATGATTTTTTCGTTGGTTAAGGAATTTATGAATGAGATTGAGTGTGAAAATCCTATTTTAATAGGAGATATGATTATAAGAATTGGGTCGTAGGCGCGAGACAAGGCTAAATTTTGTGATATTCGTACGTTAAGGTACTAGAAAGTACCCAATTGTACGAAATGGTAAGAATTTGCGCAGCGCTAACGGGAGGAATTTGGACCCAAATTTAAGAGCGTCTGGATAAAATGGGATTTGGTAACAATTTTCCCAAAATAGTATTGAAAGTGGGAGAACTATTTCTATTTCGTTTAATAACGAAATTGGTACAAGAGTACTTAGGTACACCATGGCAAACTAAATGAGTTGCGTAAAGCAGTATTTGGAACTTTGAATATTTTGGTTCTAAGAGATACCAAAAATTTACGAAATATACGCACTTTGCACAGGGCGAATGGTGAAAATTTACTCATGAACATTCGATTAAGAAACAGGGGCAAACTTCTCACATATCAATTAGTGCTGTCCGATTCAAGTTTCTCAATGATAAACGACCTCTTTTTATAGCCGTGTCCGAATGGCGTGCCGCTTTGCGACACCTATTTTCCTCTTTTGGGGAGAAGTTTTTACATGCCAAATGTCGCCACCATAAGGAAGTGATAGTCACCGCAGAAAAGTGTCTTTTTTTCATCGGCCATGCTAACCTCTGCGCTCCGGTGGCAGCAGAACCCTTTAAAAGTCAGAGAAAATAATTAGCGATATCAAAATATGGTTTTACGAATTTTCTTTATGAAGCGTATTTTTCAAATTCCAGATAGTTTTCCATAGAAATACTGTTTCACTTATGTGACTTCAAGTTCCCATAAAACGCAATTTGGGGTGTAAAAGGTTTTTCAGTTAAGCGATTTTTCACATAAGCGAATTAAATTGCATTGAATAGCACCAAAAACGAATGGCTCTTTCCCTCAAGTTTCATTTAAGCGGGATTTTTCACTTAAGCGTATTGCAGTTATGCGGTTTCGACGGTATGTGTATATATCGGAGGTACTTTTTACTGTTTTTGGATATTAATTATGCGAAGGTGAGTTTGTTTATTAAAGAAACCCCTAGGAATTACGTTAAACCGAGTTTTTTCGGCATTATCTCTATTTATATGTACTCAACTAACAAAATATTGAGGCACAAAAAATTTTTAACTTCAAAAGGCTACCTACCCTCTTTCGTCAAATAATGTAATTAAACAAAAGTTTCACGATTTTCAGGAAAATCTAAGGTGGTTACAGCAATTTCAAACTCATTTACAATCTTTTTGCACTTTTGGATGTCAATTATGCGATTTTGAAGCAATACTCGTAACGTTTTCAAGGAAATAGAAGAGAGTATTGCTTCATCCAGCATCATTACGGAAAGAGATTTTCTTCACGAATCCAACGGTATGCACAGAATTTTGAAGTTCACAAAACTAAGGATGTTACAGCAATTTCAAACTCACGTTGATTTTTTGCATTTTTCGGATATTGATTATTCGATTTTAAGCTTTTTTCTTGAAGGAAAAACATAGGAGTTGCACTAAACCGAATTTTTTGCCATTATCTTCAATGCTGTATACTCAACTCGAAAAATTTTTTCGCATCAAAAATTGAAAATTTTCATAAGGGGTTAGCCTTTGCTAAAAAAAATGCAAAAAAATAAAATGTGAAATTCCAAGTAATTCTGTTCACTTTACGAATCGTCTTCGAATTTCGAATTGCGGAATGCTTAAAAATTTTCGAAATTCGAAAAAATGAAGGAGTTACAGCGTTGTTAGCCTTGAAAACGACTTTGAATTTTTACGCCCAAAATAAATTGGTTTTTGCTATGTTTTCCATGGCAACCTTAACATTATCGCTTCATCGCAAAACTAAGGATGTTACAGCAATTTCAAACTCACTTTGGTTTTTTTATACCCTCCACCATAAGATGGGGGGTATACTAATTTCGTCATTCTGTTTGTAACTACTCGAAATATTCGTCTAAGACCCCATAAAGTATATATATTCTTGATCGTCGTGAAATTTTATGTCGATCTAGCCATGTCCGTCCGTCTGTCCGTCCGTCCGTCCGTCCGTCCGTCCGTCCGTCCGTCTGTCTGTCGAAAGCACGCTAACTTCCGAAGGAGTAAAGCTAGCCGCTTGAAATTTTGCACAAATACTTCTTATTAGTGTAGGTCGGTTGGTATTGTAAATGGGCCATATCGGTCCATGTTTTGATATAGCTGCCATGTAAACCGATCTTGGGTCTTGACTTCTTGAGCCTCTAGCGTGCGCAATTCTTACCCGATCAGAATGAAATTTTGCACGACGTGTTTTGTTATGATATCCAACAACTGTGCCAAGTAGGGTTCAAATCGGTCCATAACCTGATATAGCTGCCATATAAACCGATCTTGGGTCTTGACTTCTTGAGCCTCTAGCGTGCACAATTCTTATCCGATTGGAATGAATTTTTGCACGACGTGTTTTGTTATGATATCCAACAACTGTGCCATGTATGGTTCAAATCGGTCCATAACCTGATATAGCTGCCATATAAACCGATCTAGGGTCTTGACTTCTTGAGCCTCTAGAGTGCGCAATTCTTATCCGATTGGAATGAATTTTTGCACGACGTGTTTTGCTATGATATCCAACAACTGTGCCAAGTATGGTTCAAATCGGTCCATAACCTGATATAGCTGCCATATAAACCGATCTTGGGTCTTGACTTCTTGAGCCTCTAGAGTGCGCAATTCTTATCCGATAGGAATGAAATTTTGCACGACGTGTTTTGTTATGATATCCAACAACTGTACCAAGTATGGTTCAAATCGGCCCATAACCTGATATAGCTGCCATATAAACCGATCTTGGGTCTTGATTTCTTGAGCCTCTAGAGGGCACAATTCTTATCCGATTTGAATGAATTTTTGCGCGAAGTATTTCGTTATGATATCCAACAACTGTGCCAAGTATGGTTGAAATCGGTCGATAACCTGATATAGCTGTCATATAAACAGATCTGGGGATTTGACTTCTTGAGCTTTTAGAGGGCGCAATTCCTATCTGATTTGGCTGAAATTTTGCATGACGTATTTTATTTTTACTTTCAACAACTGTGTCAAATAAGGTTCAAATCGGTTCATAACTCGATATAGCTGCCATATAAACCGATCTGGGATCTTGACTTCTTGACCCCTAGAGGTCGCAATTATTATCCGATATGCCTGAAATTTTGTACGACTGATCCTCTCATGACCATCAACAAACGTGTTTATAATGGTCTGAATCGTTCTATAGCCCGATACAGATCCCATATAAATCGTTCTCTCTATTTTACTTCGTGAGCCCCAATGGACGCAATTCTTATACGAATTGGCTGAAATTTTACACAGGTCTCCAACATATAATTTAATTGTGGTCCGAACCGGACCATATCTTGATATCGTTTTAATAGCAGAGCAACTCTTTTCTTATATCCTTTTTTGCCTAAGAAGAGATGCCGGGAAAAGAACTCGACAAATGCGATCCATGGTGGAGGGTATATAAGATTCGGCCCGGCCGAACTTAGCACGCTTTTACTTGTTTTAGCATTTTTCGGATATTAATTATGCGATTTTGAGCTTGTTTCTTGAAGAAAAAACATAGGAGTTGCACTAAACCGAATTTTTTGCCATTATTTTCAATACTGTATACTCAACTCGAAAAATTTTTTCGCATCAAAAATTGAAAATTTTCAAAAAAATTTTCAAAAAAATTTAAAAAAATGCAAAAAAATAAAATTTGAAGCTGCTAGTAATTCTGTTCACTTTACGAATCGTCTTCGAATTTCGAACTGCGGAATGTCTAAAAATTTTCGAAATTCGAAAAAATGAAGAAGTTACAGCGTTTTTAGCCTTGAAAACGACTTTGAATTTTTACGCCCAAAAAAAAATGGTTTTTGCAATGTTTTTCATATCAACCTTAACAGTATCGCTTCATAGCACCTCTTCGGAAAGGGATTTTTGTCACGAATCCAACGGTGCTTTAAAAATTGTCAGGTTCGCAAAACTAAGGAAGTTACAGCAGCTGCAAACTCACGTTGGTTTTTTTGAATTTTTGGATATCATTTATGCGATTTTTAAGCAATACTCGTAAAGTTTTCAAGGAAATAGAAGAGAGTATTGCTTCATCCAGCACCATTACGGAAAGAGATTTTCTTCACGAATCCAACGGTATGCACAGAATTTTGAAGTTCACAAAACTAAGGATGTTACAGCAATTTCAAACTCAATTTGGTTTTTTTGCATTTTTCGGATATTGATAATGCGATTTTGAGCTTGTTTCTTGAAGGAAAAACATAGGAGTTGCATTAAACCGAATTTTTTGCCATTATCTTCAATGCTGTATACTCAACTCGAAAAATTTTTTCGCATCAAAAATTTAAAATTTTCATAAGGGGTTAGCCTTTCCTAAAAAAATGCAAAAAAAATGAAATGTGAAATTCCAAGTAATTCTGTTCACTTTACGAATCGTCTTCGAATTTCGAACTGCGGAATGCCTAAACATTTTCGAAATTCGAAAAAATTAAGGAGTTACAGCGTTTTTAGCCTTGAAAACGACTTTGAATTTTTACGCCCAAAATAAATTGGTTTTTGCTATGTTTTCCATAGCAACCTTAACATTATCGCTTCATGAAGCACCTCTACGGAAAGGGATTTTTGTCACGAATCCAACGGTGCCTTACAAATTGTCAGGTTCGCAAAACTGAGGAAGTTACAGCAGCTGCAAACTCACGTTGGTTTTTTTGAATTTTTGGATATCAATTATGGGATTTTAAAGTAATACTCGTAAAATTTTCAAGGAAAGAGAAGAGAGTATTGCTTCATCCAGCACCATTACGGAAAGAGATTTATTTCACGAATCCAAAGATGTGCTAAGAATTTTGAAGTTCGCAAAACTAAGGATGTTACAGCAATTTCAAACTCACTTTAGTTTTTTTGCATTTTTCGGATATTGATAATGCGATTTTGAGCTTGTTTCTTGAAGAAAAAACATAGGAGTTGCACTAAACCGAATTTTTTGCGATTATCTTCAATACTGTATACTCAACTCGAAAAATTTTTTCGCATCAAAAATTGAAAATTTTCATAAGGGGTTAGCCTTTGCTAAAAAAATGCAAAAAAAATAAAATGTGAAATTTTAAGTAATTCTGTTTACTTTAAGAATCGTCTTCGAATTTGGAACTGAGGAATGCTTAACAATTTTCGAAATTCTCAAAAATTAAGAAGTTACAGCGTTTTTAGCCTTGAAAACGACTTTGAATTTTTACGCCCAAAAAAAATGGGTTTTGCAATGTTTTTCATAGCAACCTTAACAGTATCGCTTCATGTAGCTCCTCTACGGAAAGGGATTTTTGTCACGAATCCAATGGTGGTTAAAAATTGTCAGGTTCGCAAAACTGAGGAAGTTACAGCAGCTGCAAACTCACGTTGGTTTTTTTGAATTTTTGGATATCAATTATGCGATTTTGAAGCAATACTCGTAAAGTTTTCAAGGAAATAGAGGAGAGTATTGCTTCATCCAGCACCATTACGGAAAGAGATTTTCTTCACGAATCCAAAGATGTGCTAAGAATTTTGAAATTCGCAAAACTAAGGATGTTACAGCAATTTCAAACTCACGTTGATTTTTTGCATTTTTAGGATATTGATTATGCGATTTTGAGTTATAGCGTTTTTAGCCTTGAAAACTACTTTGAATTTTTACGCCCAAAATAAATTGGTTTTTGCTATGTTTTCCATAGCAACCTTAACAGTATCGCTTCATGTAGCACCTCTACGGAAAAAGATTTTCTTCGCAAATCCAAGGATGTCTGAAAAATTGTGAAGGAAGTTACAGTAGTTCGATTCGGACCATAATTGAACTGAATTACGCCCTTTAGGGGCTCAAGATGTAAAATTGGGAGATCGGTTAAATGGGAGCTGCATCTGGCTATAAACCGATTCAGACAATAATTGACACGTATGTTGAAGGTCATCGGAGAAATCGTTGTTCAAACTTTCACCCAATTTGGATAGAAATTGCGCCCTCTAGAAGCTGAAAAAGTCAAGACCCCAGATCGGTTTATATGACACCTATATCAGGTTATGGACCGATATGAACCATACTTAGCACAGTTGTTGGGTATAAAAATGAATATTTAAACGCAATATATTACCTGTTTTATCAGCAATTTAATCCAATAAAATATTTTTTTTATAAATGCAAAAAATATCAAAAATTTTCTTTTATTAAATTGGTAAAAATGTTATTTGGGGGAAGGGACAATTTTCAAATAAATTGAGTTAATACACAGATAGGAAAAATAGGTTTCAAAATCATGCACCAACGTTGCGATTATCATACACAAGCGTTGTTGGAAATATTGTCAACAAACGTGAATGATTTTGTGAACAATCGTTGTCGATTCATACAAAGACCGTTGTGGTCATCATCCCTTTGAAATGTGTATATGTAGCAACCTTAAGTTTAGATGACTCTTAAACCTTGTATGTGTATAGCCGGCCGTGGTGCAATGTGTTAAGGCGTTTGAGATTGATGGAACACAGGTTGGATATTCATCGGCACACAAAATCTTTTTGTGATCTTTTAATAAACTGTACACCTGAAGTTGTCAGAATGTGAACGTCTGTGGACGTTTTGTTCAACATAACTGTTGTTGATTTATAAATATTTGTTGTTGATCTAATAACATCTGTGTGTTGATTCACTTTTATGAACGAATGTGGCCATTTTGTCAACGCCGTGCTTGATTTTTTCTATGGGTGTAATTGGATTTTTGAGCAAATGATAAAATTGTTAATCACTAATACAAATTCGTTTATAGGTCCGATTTCAGCGAATTTTTTTAATTGAATGTACAAATTTCTTAATTGAATAATTTTTTCCCTTTTAAGTCCGATTTCAGCGAATTTTTTAATTGAATGTACAAATTTCTTAATTGAATCATGTTTTTCATTTTTTCTGTGTAGTATGTATCAACTGTTTTGACTTGATATGCATCAACTGTTTTGACTTGATATGTATCAACTGTTTTGACTTGACTTTGGTCTTTGTTCTTGTTACTCTACGAGAAAGTTTTTGTTTTCTTATTGTCTCCATTATTTCGATTGTCTTTTACAGTGGATGGTCAACGAATGCCAACAACATAAGACGTAAACAATGGAAATTGCACCAGCAGCAGCAGCAACAACATCAACATCATACTTATTACAGCAGCCACCAACCGATGGGTCAACAATTTAGAAATACATACAACAACAACCACAACAATCATCAGCACCAACACAATAGATTGCAGCAGCAGCATCAGTTGCAGGAACATCAGCAACATCAGCATCATTATCAACAACAACAATTGCCCTTGGAACGTGCGACTAGTTTAAGAAGAAATCGTTTCCATGAAGACAACAACAGTCGACAGCAGCAGCAGCAGCAAGTACCACACCACCTACAACAGCAATACAATACAGATGTTCATAAATCTATAACGACAACAATACGAACGGATATAAACAACAAGGACTTGATTCAGATTTCTGACAACAGCAGAGGTGGCATTGGTAACAGTGTGACTTCAACTTCAGAGGCCTCACCAATAGCGGCTTCATCAATGGAGGCCTCCTCAACAACTGCAAAAGCAGCAGCAGCTGATGATACATCATCAATTAATGATGACGACCTAACACTAGAACAGCAGCAGGAACTAAGGTCTTCTCATCATCAGCAGCCACACTCAATAACGCCATTACCCGAATTAAGTCTGTAGTCAAGTCTTTAGAAAATCAAATCCCTGTGAAATTTCTTAACTTATTGTAAAAAACAAAAACAAAATCCCCTTAAACAAAATTCGTCATTACGATATTTAAAGTTAACAAAAAAACGTTATAAAGCAAAAGAAATTCCAAAAAAAAAAAATCTAGAAAGACGTTCCCAAGTTATTGGTTATATCCCCTCTATCTATCACTCTTTTCAAGAAGAGTAAAAAATCGCCATTCCCAAAAACGTCCTCCTCCATCCCAAACATAATGTTCGAAATGATATTAACGGAAATTCGAAATTATATTTATTAGATGTAAATGAAAACTACAACAACAATAATTGTATGTATATGCTCATTATTTATTAGAAAATATATTATAAAACAGAAAAAAAAAACAAATAAATAAAAAATAAACAAAACAACAGTAAAACTACAAATATGCGCTCCTTCAACAACATATCCGCCAACTGCATATCTCTTCAAAAAGCAAAAAAAAATGAAATCATTAAGTACTACACATTAAATTTAATCATTTATTGTTGTTGTTAAATAACATTACTGAAACTATTTAAGAATAATAACAACCTAAGCTTAACTATATAATCTATCTACATACATTATATACTTACACAATGTTCATTTATGATAACTAGGACTTGATAATAGCAAAAATATTTTCATTAGCATGCTACCAAAAAAAAACATTGGTCTACTCCACTTTCAAAAATTAATACGTTTTTGTACCATCAACCATATAAAGGGGGGGGATAGACTAACTTCGATTTCCATTTGTAACTCACGATTTTAAAATCCAGATGTAGGCCGCATTGTTGTTGTAGCAGTGAAGCATCCCCCTATAAAGGGGGATAGACTAACTTGGATTTCCATTTGTAACTCACGATTTTAAAACCCAGATGTAGGCCGTATTGTTGTTGTAGCAGTGTGTTGTGTTCTATCTTACGTCTGTTTGATTGTGTCGAATATCCAGATCCGGCAACTCTCGACTCGTCTAAGGTGGTTTGCGTCCAGAGGGATCTGGGTTTGAAACGAGTGGATCTGGTTGGGCAGTGAAACAGGTGACGTGTGGTCCCATATCACAATCGGAACACATGTTGTTCAATAAATTGACGGTTGAACAATATGCAGCATCTCTTCTTCAGTCACGGTTACGTCGCAAGAAGTGACTGAGTTCGTCCCATCTACCGGGGTTCGAAAGTGACCTAACAGTAGACCACAACCTGCTTAAACCAATACCTTAATTACATTGCTCCAAGTGTTCCCGACGCAAATTCCGCCAATGTTTTATACCCACCACCGAAGGATGGGGGTATATTCATTTTGTCATTCCGTTTGCAACACATCGAAATATCCATTTCCGACCCTATAAAGTATATATATTCTTGATCAGCGTAAAAATCTAAGACGATCTAGACATGTCCGTCCGTCTGTCTGTTAAAATCACGCTACAGTCTTTAAAAATAGAGATATTGAGCTGAAACTTTGCACAGATTCTTTTGTTGTCCATAGGCAGGTTAAGTTCGAAGATGGGCTATATCGGACTATATCTTGATATAGCCCCCATATAGACCGATCCTCAGATTTAGGGTCTTAGGCCAATAAAAGTCACATTTATTATCCGATTTTAATGAAATATGGGACGGTGAGTTGTGTTAGGCCCTTCGACTTCCTTCGTCAATTTGGCTCAGATCGGTCCAGATTTGGATATAGCTGCCATATAGACCGATCTTCCGATCTTAGGCCCATAAAAACCACATTTATTATCCGATTTTAATGGAATTTTGGAATTTGGGACGGTGAGTTGTGTTAGGCTCTTCGACATACTTCGTCAATTTGGCTCAGATCGGTCCAGATTTGCATATAGCTGCCATATAGACCGACACTCCGATTTAGGGTCTAAGGCCCATAAAAGCCACATTTATTATCCGATTTTGCTGAAATTTGGGACGGTGAGTTGTGTTAGACCCTTCGACTTCCTTCGTCAATTTGGCTCAGATCGGTCCAGATTTGGATATAGCTGCCATATAGACCGACACTCCGATTTAGGGTCTTAGGCCCATGAAAGCCACATTTATTATCCGATTTTGCTGAAATTTTGGACGGAGAGTTGTGTTAGGCCCTTCGACCTTCTTCGTCAATTTGGCTCAGATCGGTCCAGATTTGGATATAGCTGCCATAAAGACCGACACTCCGATTTAGGGTCTTAGGCCCATAAAAGCCACATTTATTATCCGATTTTGCTGAAATTTGGGACGGAGAGTTGTGTTAGGCCCTTCGACTTCCTTCGTCAATTTGGCTCAGATCGGTCCAGATTTGGATACAGCTGCCATATAGACCGGCACTCCGATTTAGGGTCTTAGGCCCATAAAAGGCGCATTTATTGTCCGATGTCACCGAAATTTGGGACAGTGAGTTAAGTTAAACCCCTTGACATACTTCTGCATTATGGCACAGATCGGTCAAGATTTGGATATAGCTGTCATATAGGCCGATCTCTCGGTTTTAGGTTTTGGGGCCATAAAAAGCGCATTTATAATCCGATTTAACTGAAATTTGACACATTGACTTATGTTAGGCTTTTCGACATCCATGTTGTTTATGGTTTAGATCGGTTTATTTTTAGATATAGCTACTGAAAAGACCAATATTTTTGTTATACACAATTGAACAATGACATGTACCTATTAGTATTTGGTCCAAATCGGATCATATTTCGATATAACTGCTATGGGACATAAGGTATGCAATTTTCAGCGCATTTTGATGACAGGTGGTTTACATATATACCTGAGGTGGTGGGTATCCAAAGTTCGGCCCGGCCGAACTTAACGCCTTTTTACTTGTTTTAACTACCCTGTTTATCTCCAAATTCAGCTCGCTGATTCTGGGATCAGTGGTGTCCGTTCAACAAATTCTATCACGCTCGTGAAATTGAGTCGAACTTGGAGTATTCGACCTGCTGGTATAAAGCGAGCGGCGGAATTTCCCCTCGGCAACTAGTACATTTGAGCGAGGTGTCAGTACACTGATGGGGCGATAAGTGTATTCTCAGAAACCGATCGAAGCGGCCTTCTTCTGATTTATAAATGTTCATCGCTTAAAGGAGCGCTGGATAGTGAGAATTATGGGTAGGTAGTCTGTTCCCAAAGAAATGACGACTTGCCAGGATACGTCACTCAGGAGATCAGGGGAAGCAGGAGACCAGCTACTGCACCTCCTCGTAATCCAGGTGGTGGCATCCTCATTCACCGTGTAAGACGTGGAGCCTTCAATCTGCTCTGCCAAATCTATCCCCAGCTGGTCGTTACCTAGGGGAGAATGCCATGAAGTGTGAGGCCCCTAGAACCAGATGACTTATGTCGGGCTTGTAAGCTTGGCCATTAACTGGGCCACAGCTACCAACCGGCGGTATGTATACGATGTATAGCTCTCTGTCGGCAGTACCGGACCTGACAGCTATCCCCATGCACTCCATGTTGGGGCCAACAGCGCCAGGCGCAGGCGAGATGTGTCTATACTGCACGGAATGGTGTATCACGGAGGCCAATCCCCCACCTCCATTCTCTAAGCGATCCTAACGTATCACATTGTATCCCTGACACATTTTCACTGGCTCTCTTTCGATTCTTTCAAAGGCTGCAGTTACTACTTCCGGTGACCGGCCTTTAATGTCGATGTCGTCTGCATAGGCGTGTAGCATGTGTTCTCTTGTGATTAGTATGTCATATCTATTCACATCTACATCTCGTACAATCTTCTCCAGCAGGATATTGAAAGAGATCACACGATAGACTGTCTCCTTGTCTGAAACCTCGTTGGGTATTAAATTGTTCGAAGAGATTCTTTCCTATTTTTACTGAGCAACGCGTATCAGCAAGTATCATCCTGCAGAGTCTTAAATTTGCATGGATACCAAATTCAGATATGACTTGAAATACCTTTGAACGTAAAGGGGTATCGAAAGCGGCTTTGTAGTCATAAAAGAGAGGGTATTTGTTGAATTGTCCCTCTCGAGTCTTTTTCATGCAAACTCAGCAACTTTCGAGTCTTAACTTGTTTGCTTTGGTATAAAAACGGGTGCCTTGTGGAACTTGTATGGCTTTACCTTGAGCCAATTTTTCAATATATGTTGTATACTTTCGCGGGATATTTTTAAATCTTGAACCATTTGTACGGCCACTATGGCGTAGATTTTATTGAATTCAAGCCTTTACTCGCCAAATCATTTCAGATGTATTTGCAGTTTTTTTTACCATCACCATAGTTTGGCAACGCTGTCAGTATTATAATAGAAATGTATGGTGCAATACACAAACATTTTGTTCACTTTGAGGTTTTTGAGTTCGCCAACAATAGGCGATTGTGATTTTCCAGCCAAATATTATAGCACAATCACAATATTATGATTGAATTGCATCACGAATAACTTTCTTTTAAATAAACTCAGAAGCAAGTTTCTTTTGGTGGCTCGTAGCCAATATAATGAACTGTCAATAAAACGAATATTATGTAGCTGTCATTTCTAGTTTGACTCATATACCAGTGTGAATTTGGTAACACTTCGTCAGCTACCCTTAACAAAAATTGGGCTGAACATCGTTTGTTTTTTAGAATTTTAAAACTCAATTTTTCGAGAGCCTGCATTTTTATACCCTCCACCATAGGATGAGGTTATACTAACTTCGTCATTCTGTTTGTAACACCCCGAAATATGCGTCTAGTATATATATTCTTGATCCTCATGACATTTTAAGTCGATCTAGCCATGTCCGTCCGTCTGTCTGTCGAGTAAGGAGTAAAGCTAGGGGCTTGGAATTTTGCACATATACTTTTTATTAGTGTAAGTGGGTTGAGATTGTAAATGGGCCAAATCAGTCTATGTTTTAATATAGCTGCCATATAAACCGATCTTGGGTCTTGACTTCTTGAGCTTGTAGGAGGTGCAATTCTCGTCCGATTTGACTGAAATTTTGCATGTGGTGTTTTGGTATCACTTTCAATAACTATGCCAAGTAAATTTGAAATCGATTTATATACTGATATAGCTGCCATATAAAACAATCTTGGGTCTTGACTTCTTGAGCCTCTAGGCGGCGCAATTTTTATCCAAATTGGCTAAAATTTTAAATGAGATGTTTCGTTATGACTTCCATTTGCTGTGCTAAGTATGGCGCAAATCGGCACATAACCTGATATAGTTGTGATATTAACTGATCTGGGATCTTGGCTTCTTGAGCCTCTAGAGGGCGCAATTCTCATCCGATTTGGCAGAAATTTTGTACAAGGGCTTCTCTCATGACCTTCAACATACTTGTCCAATATGGTCTGAATCAATTTATAACTTGATACAGCTCCAATATAAACCGATCTCCCGATTTTGCTTCTTGCGCCCCTACAAGGCGCAATTCTTATCCGAATGGACTGAAATATTACACAATGACTTCTTCGATGTTCAGCCTTCATTTATGGTCCGAATCGGACTATAACTTGATATAGCTCCCATAGCATAACAGTTCTTATTCATTATTCTTTGGTTGCCTAAAAAGAGATACCGCGCAAAGAACTCGACAAATGCTATCCATGGTGGAGGGTATATAAGACTCGGCCCGGAAGAACTTAACACGCTCTTACTTGTTATACCCTACACCACTACTGTGGTACAGTTTATTATAACTTAGAGAATTTGTTTGTAACACCCAGAATCACTTTCTGATTCGATTTAGCTATGTCCGTCTGTCCATATTAATTTGTGTACAAAGTACAGGTCGCAATTTTCATCTGATCATCTTCAAATTTGACACAAGCATTTTCTTGGGCCTAGAGACGAATCCTATTGAAATTGGAAAAAAATCGGATCAGATTTGGAAATAGCTCCCATATATATGTTCGTCCGATTTTGACTAAAATTGCATTTTTTTAGTCATTTGTAAACCGTTTCTCACGAAATTTTGCACGAGGGTTTCTCTTACAAGTCTTGATATTATTGGGGAATTTTATAGAAATCGGTTCAGATTTAGATATAGCTCCCACATATATATGTTCGCCCGATTTGGACTAGTATTGCAATAACTTGGCCATTTGTTAACCGATTCACACGAAAATTGGCACAAAGGATTCCTTTATGACTCCCGGTATTGTTATTGAATTTAATAGAAATCGGTTCATATAGAGATATAACTACCATATATATGTGAGAAGTTTACCCTTGTTCCTTAGTGGAATGTTAAAGGGCAAAATTTGCAATATACATTCGTCCGAGTTTGAATGATACTCAAGAGTTTAGTTATTTGTGAACAGATCTTCACAAAATTTGGCACAATGGTTATAACTCTTATAACTCTTCTGATGACTAATGAATTTCATAGAAATTTGTTTTAGATGTAGCTCCCATATATATGCATCTCCCGATTTTCACTTTTAAGGCCTTTGCTAACCCATGTATCAATCGATCTTCTCAAAAAAATCAACTTTAAGCAAATTTTAAATTCGACGACTTTGCCTGCATATCCAATGTGGTTTAGGGTATCAAAAGGTAGGATTCGCCCGACTTTAGCCCGTCCTTATTTATTTTCTTTTGAATATTCTAAACCCTTTGGGGTAGACCAATAATTATATACAAAAAAATTATAAAATTTTAAATATGATACAACTAAACAAGGCTATTAAATCCTTACTGTTCTCTGTCAATATGCATACATGCTCTGTATAACTAAAGTACCTAACTATTGCTTAAACAATAAATCTATTTAAAAAAAAAAAAAAAAACAAAAAACAAATATTTCAAACTTATATTAAACATTATTGAGAGTAGGAAAGAAAATCAATGCACTGCATCTATTTTAAAGCTAAAAAAATAGCAGTTAAATCTCAATTATTAGATTCATGTCTTGTAGTGTCATAGCAGTGTTGTATGGTGACATGACAAGTTGTAGCCAAATGGCTCTTATTGCTAGAACATTTGAATGTCATTTGCAGAATTTTCAGTATATTAGATAATGATTGCTAACAGAGGCAGTGCATTGATCATTATAAGAATATTTTAATTATTTCTCTCCACCAAATAAAGATTTGCTTTATAACAATAATTTTTGAAAAAAACTAACACAAATATCTATGATAGAACTCTATTAACATTTCAAAGCAATTGGTTTTCTGTAGTAAAAAAAAAACAAACATATATATGTATGTATGTTGTTTAAAACTAAGACTGTTTACAATAAATTAAAACAAAGGAGGCAAAGAAACATTTATTAAAATTAATAAATAGATTGCAACTATATATGTATAAGTTTGTTGAAATAAAAAATGTAATATGTACACAAGAATATTTTTTAAAACTTCATTCAATGGCATACATATTAACATAGGTATGTATTTATTAAAAAAAAATAAAAATTATTTTACTATGGGTTGCCCAAAAAGTAATTGCGGATTTTTCATATAGTCGGCGTTGACAAATTTTTTTACAGCTTGTGACTCTGTAATTGCATTCTTTCTTCTGTCAGTTATCAGCTGTTACTTTTAACTTGATTTAGAAAAAAAGTGTAAAAAAAGTATATTTTATTAAAGTTCATTCTTAGTTTTATTAAAAATGCATTTACTTTCTTTTAAAAAATCCGCAATTACTTTTTGGGCAACCCAATACATCATTAATATGTAACGGACTAAGTCCATTTTGATCATCTGTTGTTATGGAAAATCTGTTACAAATTGTATTTCTATGGAAAACAAGTAAAAAGCCGTAAAGTTCGGCCGGGCCGAACTTTGGATACCCACCACCTCGTGTAAATATGTGAAATGAATACCTTTTGTCCCATTGTATATAACAAAATATTGGTCTTTTTAGCAGTTATATCTAAAAATAAACCGATCTGAACCATATACGACACGGATGTCGAGAAGCCTAACATAAGTCACTGTGTCAAATTTCAGTGAAATCGGATTGGATCGGAAATGTGCCTTTTATGGGGTCAAGACTTTAAACCGAGATATCGGTCTATATGGCAGCTATATCCAAATCTAAAGCGATCTGAGCCAAATTGAAGAAGAATGTCGAAAGGTCTAATACAACTCACTGTCCAAAATTTCAGCGAAATTGGACAATAAATGCGCCTTTTATTAGTTCAAGACCTTAATTCAATACGGACGACGAGTGACTTAACACAACTCGCTGTTTCAAATTTCAGCAAAATCGGATAATAAATGTGGCTTTTATGGGCCTAAGACCCTAAATTGACGGATCGGTCTATTAGGGAGCTTTATCAAGATATAGTCTGATATAGCCTATCTTCGAACTTAACCTGTTTGTGGAGAAAAAATAATCTATGCAAAGTTTCAGCTCAATACCTCTGTAGCGTGATTTCAACAGATAGACGGACAGACCGACGGACATAGCAAGATCGTCTTAAGATTTTTGCGCTGATCAAGAATATATATACTTTATAGGGTCGGAAACGGATATTTCGATGTGTTGCAAACGGAATGACAAAATGAATATACCTCCATCCTTCGGTGGTGGGTATAAAAATAAAACAAAAATTTACAGATACAGGTGTTGGTTTTGTACCAGGTTATAGACCGATTTTGACTTTACTTAGTACAGCTGTGGAAAGTCATAATAAAGGGTGATTTTTTTGAGGTTAGGATTTTCATGCATTAGTATTTGACAGATCACGTGGGATTTCAGACATGGTGTCAAAGAGAAAAATGCTCAGTATGCTTTGACATTTCATCATGAATAGACTTACTAACGAGCAACGCTTGCAAATCATTGAATTTTATTACCAAAATCAGTGTTCGGTTCGAAATGTGTTCATTCACCGTAACGTTGCGTCCAACAGCATCTTTGAAAAAATACGGTCCAATGATTCCACCAGCGTACAAACCACACCAAACAGTGCATTTTTCGGGATGCATGGGCAGTTCTTGAACGGCTTCTGGCTGCTCTTCACTCCAAATGCGGCAATTTTGCTTATTTACGTAGCCATTCAACCAGAAATGAGCCTCATCGCTGAACGGTGAATGAACACATTTCGAACCGAACACTGATTTTGGTAATAAAATTCAATGATTTGCAAGCGTTGCTCGTTAGTAAGTCTATTCATGATGAAATGTCAAAGCATACTGAGCATCTTTCTCTTTGACACCATGTCTGAAATCCCACGTGATCTGTCAAATACTAATGCATAAAAATCCTAACCTCAAAAAAATCACCCTTTAGAACAATACCTGCAAAATTTTAGCCAAATCTGACAAAAATTGTGGCTTCTAAGAAGTCATATCGGAAGATCGGTTTATATGGGAGCTTTATCAGGTTATAGACCGTTTCAGACGGTACTTGAGACAGTTGTTGGAAATCATAACGGAAAACAATGTGCAAAATTTCAGTAAAATCGGACAAAAATTGGGGCTTGTAAGGGTTCAACAAGTGAAATCGGTTGATCGATTTACATGGTAGCTACATCAAGTTATAGACCGATTTGGACTGTAATTATCACTATTGTTGGAAGTCTTAACATTACATGCAAAATTTTATCCATTTCGGACAAAAATTGTGGCTTTCAGGGGCTCAAGAATTCAAATCGGGAGATCGGTTTATATGACAGCTATATCATAATCTCAACTGATATGGCCTATTTGCATTCGCCAACAACCTACATCAATATTAATGTATGAAAATTTTTAAGCGGCTAGCTTTACGCGTTCGACCATGATTTCGACAGACAGACTTGCTAGATCGACTCAGGACGTCGAGACGATCAAGAATATATATATACTATATGGGGTCCTAGATCAATATTTCGAGGTGTTATATACGGAATGACTAGGTAAGTACACCCAGAACCCAACCAAACGGACATGTATACCTATTGGGACAATATGGGCATCAAATGAAAGGTATTTAAGAGTTGGATACGAGCCTTGTTTCAAAACAAAAGCGCGCTCTACATCGTACTTAATAGTCTTTGGGTATGTAGGGCACCTTAATCAATTTGACAAAGGTGTGGAAGAACATGGCGTATCAGAAATCACGATCCACCATAACAGTCAAAATGTTTTGAATAATAACACACAATTGCTCAACTTTTATAAGTTCTTTGCTATGCTATTCTTCGAATAGAAAGCAAATGAATATGATCTCAAGCTAGAATGTGTTCGAAAAATCACGAAAAAAAAAAATTATATCCAAACCTTAAAGAGTGTTTTATTTTCATGGCGTTTTGAAGTCTTCCATAACATTCCGAATGCGTCAAATATTCATTACCTGGCTTGCGATTTCAAAAATCGTTTCAAACATTAGATCGACAATCTATACGTACCGGATTAACCGGATTAAATCGAGTCCTTCATCGGCAAGGGCTGCTGCCTCAACTACAATACTGGATCGTAGTTTGGTGGTTAAAGACAAAATCTTTGGTTCCATAAAGGAACGATGTAAAGGCTAAGTAAATGCAAAATTTGACCATGAACATTCCAGGGGCAAACTTCGCACATATCAATGAGTGCAGTCTGATTCACGTTTAAGCTCAATGATAAGGGGCCTCCATTTAATAGCCGAGTCCGAAAGGCGTGCCGCAGTGCGACTGCTCTTTGGAGAGAAGTTTTTACATGGCATAGTACCTCACAAATGTTGCCTGCATTAGAAGAGGAAAACCACCGCTGAACAATGTTTTTCTGATAGCCTCGCCATGATTCGAACCCGGGCTTTCAGCGTCATAGGCGGATATGCTAACCACTGCGCTACGGTAGCCTCGTAGGGCTAAGTAACTGAATGTAATTCTTGACCAGAGGTTGGACTGAAAAAAAAAATGATGAAATGGGTCAACATAGGACTGGTGATCTCTACTTCTGTCGTAAGCCGATAGCTACGAATTAGAGACTTAGCCCGAGGTGAATGTTTACTGAGGTAATTTAACTAATTTTTTACCTTTGCATGTTTGGTTTCAATCTCTGAAGAGAAATAGTCTCTCAGGTTGATCAAGTAGTTGCAGAGTAAGACGAACTAAGGAGCCAGATGTCATGCTCGATCTGATGTCTTAGGCTGAGGGGATCACGAACTTTTTGTTCACTATAATTCGGGTGATTTTCTATTCTATTGGGGGCTTAGGACGACGGAATATTTAGCTGGGAGATTTCTCTTCATTGGCGACATGAATGTCGTTCCCTCAGCGAGGATGTTTTGACTAGAGGTTGCCCTCCCTTGTCTGGATTTTCGGTAAACACAAATGGATCCAGTTTAGATGAGCCCGCATTGCCAACAATGATCTTTATTGAGTCACAGGAGTTAGGACGGATGTATCGTTTTTAGAAGTCTTTGCGATCTTTTAGGCTCTGGAAGTGATTTAGTCGATACCTATTAAACGATACTAAAATAACCTTTAAATCATGGGAAGTGCTGTAGACTTTGCTGGGTTTCGAACCATCAAGGTGTGGCGGGAAATTACGCCACTGGAATGGTAAGCGAATGATTCGCTAGTTTTGGGTGAGCATTCTACAAAATCAGTCGATAACTCTCTGTGTAAACTCTTTGGTAGGATAGAATCTCTCTCTACGATGACTACGCAAATAGAGCGTGGTTTGGTGATGTTGTTGTTGTTGTTGTAGCAGTGAGTTATACACTGAGGCGGCAGCCCTTGCCGATGAAGAAGTCCATCGGGTCAATCCGGTACGTACAACCGGCTGCCATGGGTTTGGTAATTGGGTTGCAGGGTGACTAAGACACTATAACGGAGTTTCTCACTGAGAAGAACGGCATTTTCCTTAGGGCTGAGGAAGCATAAGATTGAGCTGATTATAGAAGTCTTGAATGGCTATGGTTATTCAAAATCTTTGGCACCACACCGGATGAAGGGAGAAGCAAACCTTGCAAGTTTGCTGGGAAGGAGGAGAAATTATTGATGTTCAAGTTACTTTTGCACCATTGTCCTGCAACGGCGGGAAGGAGTCATAGAATTATGGATGAGCACATTGTTTTCTTTTCTGGATTCTCTTAAGGCACATACATTCACATTACTCTCGTCATTCAGGACTACTGAAGGAGCCTGAAGTGGCTGTCTGGAGGAATTTTCACTGATGTGAGGCCCTTTCCAATATGCCTGTATCCCATTTTTTATTTTCATGCGCTTTGAATAACTCTTTCTACGTCTACAAGCTTGTCGTTACTTGAGGAATCGCAATGGGCCATACGATAGCCTACGCAGAGGCTAAGGCATATGTACATCTTGGCGTCATCCTCTTCCACCCTCAACTTACCTTACCAAAGTTTTACATAATTGGCTGGACAGAAAAATAGGTTGCTATTGTTGTAGCCACATTTGCATGTGGAGGTGGCGATCCTCGTCAAGCTCTTATAGGCGAGCAAGCTCGTTACGGTCTATACGGCCGGCCGCCACGGGAACCTGATTAATTGGTAAACGTTGATTACTAGCGGGACACACACATAAAAGGAATTTAGGAATCGCAACCGCAGGAACGTAGTTCAGCCAATATTACTGTAGTTCGCCGAGAACATTGCTTCGCCAGATTGCAATTAGATGATGATTCAATTTATTAAGAAACAGGGGACAAACTTTTCACTTACCATTGAGTGTTTAAATATTCAAGTTAAAGTTTTTTATAGCCGAATCTAAGCGTTGTATCGCAAATCGACATCTTCTTGAAACGAATTACAAAATTTTTTTCTGATTTTCTTACCAAGAACCCAAATGTTCATCTTCATAGGGGCATGTCAACCACTGCGCCATAATTGACTTTTTCCATCGCAGCACCTGGCACGGGATAGCTGTGAGCACCATACACGCTGGAACTTTGGGGTCTGATCTCTGTGGTGTTCATTGCTGTCACGAGAAGCTTAGCTGCGAGCCACCGGGCGAGATCACAAGTTGTGGATAATGGAATGCACAATATCGAATAGATGCAACAGTAGTCTTGGACAATCAGCAGTATCGAGTGGAGAGTCTCAGTGAGAGGCTGGGCGGCACCGGCTCTTGCATAAATACTAAGCGCCTATAATGCTCGATATGGCAAGGCGAGTTATTGACGCCTTTAAATAACCAATAGCCACCAACCTGTTCCCGCGGCGATCGGTCTTTTGAATAGGAACGAGCTTGCTTACTTCCAGGAGCTTGACGGGGATTGCAAACTCCACATTAAATGTGGCTACAACAACAACAACCATCACAGCGTCCTTCTCCTAATTCGCTATTTCTTTTTTACAACAGATCGACATCCTTTTTAAGAGAAGTTTGTTTATGGTTTAATACCCCACAAGTCAGCGTTTACACAAAATTTTTTTCTGAATTTCTCACCAAGATACGAACCCAAATGTTCAGCTTCATAGAGGCATATCCACCTCTGCGCCACTATTGACTTTCTCCAACACAGCATCCGTCTCCCAATTCTGTAATTCGTGAAGTGAATCTATAAATAGGCCACGGATTACAAACCTAAAAGCGAACATAGTACTAGCATAAAGGACCAAACAAGGCAGCAGGACCCGATGGGTTGCTGGCTGAACTATTAAGGACCGGAGGCGATATGTTGATGAGGCAAAGGCATCAGCTCGTCTGCGTGATCTGGATAGAAGAACGCATAGCCGATGTTTTCGAACCTGCACATACATACATATGTATGCGCCGTCTACAGATAATTAAGTCTCCTGCTCATCGCATACAAAATTCTATCAAGCGTAATGTTTAAGAAATTCATATTTAAAGTCTGCATGATAAAAATGCACTTTAAACCTGGTAAATCCACTACAGACCAAATTTTCACACTGCGCCAAATCCTGGAAATGACCAGAGAAGGACAAGTCAATACCTACCATACTTTCGTTGACTACACAGCCGCCTTTGATTGACCTCTACTTCCTAAGTTATTTGAAGCCATGTCTGAGCTCGGTATCCCCTGCGGAATGTCCTTTATGAAATTTGAATAAAGGGATGATTTAGGGACCACCCATTTTCGTTGAACATTCTCCCAGACGGAGGGTGCCTTACTGATTATGTGAAAGATTAAAATTATCCATCAAGAACACATTTCGATAAAATAATAACACATCTACATACCAAGGATAAGAAAATTTGAATTTATTTTGTTGAACTGTTGTTGTTGTAGCAGTGTGTTGTTGTTGTTGTTGTAGCAGTGTGTTAAACACTGAGACGACAGCCCTTGCCGATGAAGAACTCCATCGGGTCAATCCGGTGCGTACAACCGGCTGTCATGTAGCAGTGTGTTGTACACTGAGGCGGCAGCCCTTGCCGATGGAGAACTCCATCGGGTAAATGCGGTACATAGAACCTGCTTCCATGGGATTGAACTGTTGTTGTTGTAGCAGTTTGTTGTTCTATCTTTCGCTTGATTCTGTTGAGTGTCAAGACCCAGGATCTCTGCGATTAAGATGAGGTGCGTCCACAGGGATCTGGGTCTGTGTCGAGTGGGTCTGGCTGGGCAGTTAAACAGGTGACGTGTATCGTGCGGTCCCTGGTTACACATCTTGCACGTCGGCATCAATCCTTGCTCTGTAGGAGTTGAGGCGGCTGCATCTGCCGGAACGTAATTGAGCAAGAACTACTCTGGTTTGCCGAAGGAGGTCAATATCTTCAGGTGCAATGGGAGGCTATCGTTCTCCAAGGACTACTTCCACCCGGTAGCCATTTACCGCATCTGCTACCGTGTCTGGATGAATGTTGTCGAGACATGCTTGATATGCCGCTTGATCTAGAGGTTCTCTCTTGTAGCGCTGTAAGGCGAGCTTACTTTTATTTGACATTATTAAAAATTAAAACAGATGTTTAAGCACTTGGCCAGTTTCATTGAACGCAATTTCTGAAAGATTGAAATTTTCCTTCAAGAACACCATTCGATAAATAATAACACATTTACTTACCAATGTAAAGTGAATTTGGATTTTTTTTTTTGAACTGTTGCTTCAGCTTAGCTTAATAATTTTATATTCATTGGCGACATCTCTCGTCATTTTTGTTAACTTCCATTTCCTTGAAGTTGGCAACTCGACATACCAACTTCTAATTCGCCACACTGGTAACCGTTATCCACCATCTGTTTTTGTTTGTTATTGTTTTTCAACTAGCCGGGTTTGTCAAAAAACAATTCAACTTATTACTTCTATTATTTAAATTATAACAATGCGTAAGGCTCAAAATCTAAAAGTTCAAGCTATTCAAAAGGAACAAAAGCAACTTGTTCAAATAGAAAAATTGCTGGAAGAGATTTTGGGCGATATAAATGAAAATATCAACACATTAAAGGTAAGGCGACCAATTCAAGACCTAAGTCATATAAAGAAAAGAAAAAACAATTAAAATTCACCATTCATTGAAGGTAGAAGAACTACAGCTTAAATCCAGTTTAGTGGAACACATTACTGGCAGTTTCTCTAGAACAGCAGAGCCACAACCCTCAACCTCATCTCAGGCTGCTGCAGCTGCTGTTGCTACCGCTGCAGACATTGAACCTGATTGTCCCTCTACTATACTTATGGCCACAGCTCCCAACGAGATGATTGATGAGAGAATAAACAAGCAATTATTGGACATAGAATCCTTAGTGGTAAATATTAAAAATAAATCTCGAATGGATGAAGAGGAGGAGGAAGATGAAAGTACAAGCGAAGAGGAAGATGACGCCGATGAGGAATTTCTGCCTGAATAATGTAAGATTTGATTCTAATTGAAATTTTAATTAAAAATAATATACCTATTAAATGGAAATTAATTTACAAATACAGGTTTATAGGGTCTCCAAAAGCATGAGTTCAAATACCAACAAGTATATGAAAAATATATTTCAATGTGATTACACTCTAGGAAATGCTGGCGACATTTGTAAGTATTAAAGCCATTTAAAACCTTAACCAAATTAGGGAAAATGGGAGGTTGTTGAGGAGAAAAATGATTTTGAAAAACCGTCTGTGCTCAACATCTATCCATTCATCTGCCTGTTTCCCCGCTACCCTTCGTCAGAGCAGCGGAGGCTGCCATCCTTCCCATTGTCAAAGCCTTCAGCGCAGCCTGAATGTCCACATACATATATCGAAATCGTATATGGTGCCTTTAATTCAACGTACACCATCGTCTGAAAGAGGCTTCCCGTCCAAAAGTCTATATGACTCCTTGTTTCAAGGAACGTAGTGAAAACTCTTGTATCGGTCCCAATCCAACAGACTCTTACTCCTAACATTCTGATAGTTCCCAAGGTTTAACAAAGGAGCAGATTGATCCCACAACTGATGCCACAAAATAATTAAAGTAAGAAAGAATCGTACAGACCAATATCTCTTCTCTCGCCAATAGTCAAGCGATTGTGGCACTAGTTCTCTCAAAACTTGATAGAGAACGAAAACATGTCGGTAGATAAATAAAAGATTCGCTGGCTACCAACTTTCCTAAAACGCCTTGCATCACATTTGACAGCCTTTCCAGATCCTCCGTACATGTTACTGCAATACAATGTGATAAAGTCTTGCGCTTGTCGGTTGCACTTAGGATGTTGACAAAGAAACCTTGTGGACTTGGCTTGCCTAGTATCAACTACTCAGCTGCACAACCCGTAGTGCAATAAAATCCAGACCTGAACATACATCATACATAGATGTGGTATGATGCGTTTCTCCACATTTTTTTTGTGAACGATCTCCTGAAAAGTCAAAGATCCCTATTTTGTTTTCTAGAACGAGAAGTTGATCTTTTGAAGATAGAATCTAGACTAAGCAGCATATCGGGTGGACCATTATTGGCGGCACGGTATAGCTGTGAGCATTACACATAATCGAACAGTGAGCTCCAATTTGCGTGCTGTTCTTTGCTGCCACGAGAAGCTTAGCTGCGAGCTACCGGGCGCACCCACAGGTTGCGGATAGTCGAATGCTCCATACGGAGTAGCTGCAACGGTTGTCGCAGACAATCAGCGGTATCGAACGGAGAGCTTCTGTGAGAGGCCGGCCTGCACCGGCTCTTGCATAAATACTAAGTGGCTATAATGCTCGATATGAGAAGGCGAGTTATTTGCGCCTTTAAATAACCAATGGCCACTCTGTTCCCGCTTTGATCGGTCCTTTGGACCGGATCGATCTTGCTCACCTACAGGAGCTTAACGAGGATCGCCATCTTCCCATGCAAACTGTTTACAAAAACAAGAACTTGTTCCCGTGTCGATCGGTCGTATGGACCGAAACGAGCTTGCTTGCCTTTAGGAGCGTGATGAGAATCGCCACCTCCACATGCAAATATGGCTACAACAACAACATCCATTAAACAGCAGAGTTAAACAGCTACCAAGTTAATATTAAATTAGCCTACCTCAACATAACAAAGTAATTCTAGCTAAACTTTGTTTCGGTAGTTGCAGCCGTCCATATTTCCTACTATGCTAGGATTGATGTTAGATGTGTCCCGCTTGCACAGGGCAACTATTCATAAAATCCCATGGCAGACGGTTGTACGTACCGGATTGACCCGATGGATTTCTTCATCGGCAAGGGCTGCCTCCTCAGTGTTTAACACACTACTACAACAACAACAACAACTATTCATCTACCCAGCCAATCCGACTCAATTTTTTACCACATCACTCGGTCGCACACCACCCAATTAGCAAATTAAGTATGGAGACTACCATCGGATGGATTATTTGCCTCCTTAACACCAATCAAATCAATAAAATAATCAAAAAGATATTCCCCTACCTGATGATTGATGCTTTTACATCCGTAGTCGATGTCAAAGAGCTTGGAGAACTTACAAATGGATTCTTCCTAGTCCATGATATCTGTTTATTCTTTGGAAACTTCAACATTCCATAATGGTCAATTGTGTTCGTCCTTGAAAGAAATGAAATAAGAGAGCCACGAAAGCCGCTAGATAAAGACAAACGAAAAGCCGACATAGAGACCAAAGAAGTCTCATCGCCTTGCGGGCCGACCGTCAGCCATCGCAGGCCCTTACAGAAGTCCACTATTACTTTAGTGGTATATGTGGTCTGTCTGTTTGACAAATATTTCAATCAAAATTGGGAACGGGTTGCTTAAAATAGAAAACTTTATTTAGATTAAAAATAACGTTGAAATTTTCATAGAAAATATTTTTCACATCGTAAAATGTTGTTTGAAATTTTTTGGCTTACTAATTTTTATATTTTCTTTCATCCCTAAGGTCTCGCAAAATGTTTTGAGAATGTCTGCTGAGAAAAATTTCCACGTTCCAAATTAGTTTTAAGATCAAATCTCATGTCATATCCTAGAATACACTTTTTCATAAGTACAAAAACAATTTTGGCACAACAGAAAAACACAGAAGTCGGTTGTATGGCAGCCGGTTGTATGTACCGGATGGCCCCGATGAATTCCTTCACCGGCAAGGGCTGCCGCCTCAGTGTACCACACACTGCTACTACAGCAACAACAACAACAGAAGTCGGAAATTTATTATTCGCTTTAAATAATTTTAGTTTTTATTTATTTTTATAGTTTGTTGCATGAATAAGGATTATATTTTTAATACATACATACATATACAATTACAAGCCTTGTCTTTCTCCAAGAACATAAAAGATCATAAAAATGCCAAGAGAAGATATTTTGGTTAATAAATAGGTATATAGGAAAAATAGAGAAACCATATAAGTAAATTAACAATAAAACTTAAGAATAAAGGAATTAAGTAAACTAAGAGGCTAGAAAATTTTCGAGCACAATTAATACAAATGGAATAATGAGTAAAAATCACGTAAAATTTTTTCGTTTTTCTTCATAATTTTAAGAAATTTTTTCATACTTCAAAAAAATAACTCAACATAAACCAAAAAACAGTTTGAAATCGTAGGTATGGAAAAAGAAATGTAAAGACTAGAATAATTTATGGTTAACAGTACATAAGGAATGTTTGTTTCTTCCCTTCTTCTCCTCTTGATTGCCTTTATTGTATTCACATTTTTGTTTTTTTTTTTCGCTTAACAGGGTTTTCCCAGAAACAGTGGGTTGCAGGATTTTTACAACAGAGATTGTTCGAGCATAATATTTTCAAAGCCATTGGGTGGTGGGTGATGAAATTTATCCAAGATTATATCCAAAATTGCGCCATTGCCAACTGAAATGAATGATAAAGACAGACAAAAATGAAGTGAAACCAAATAAAACAAAATTTGGCTTGGTTATTGTGAACAAAATTGACAATTGTAAAACTACAGTAGTACCAGACAAAATCGAACCCACGATCTTATGCGAGCTCATTATCAGCCCTGCTACCTATGCGCTCAAAATGAACTTAGATCATTTATTCATAAGCTAATTGGATCAATAGGATATAAAACAAGTCACTCACCATATATAACCGGATACACAGTACTGGCCTTAACATTGCGGAATGGTACATCTAAATTTTTTCCATTAAAATAGAAATTCAGTTCAATGTGATCGAATGAAACACCAATGACATCTCCCTCATCGGGGAAGCTATGCTGCATGGTGATTGCTGTTGTTCTATCAGTCGCTTCACCTTTCGTTTCCTGAGCTGTTTTTGTCGCACTAACACCGCCATCACTGCGACCCGTGGTTAAGAGTAAATCCTCATCCATATCTTCGATACCAATTAGACCTGGTATGGCGGAGTCATTTAAAATAACATCGCCATTGCTAGATTTAGGTTCATTTATTGTTGTCACAACAGGACCATACTCTTCCGAGTTGTGACGCGTTACATTGTCCGAACACAGGCACCAACTTTCCTTATCTAAGCCACCATATTTCTTATCTAAATCTGCTTGGCGTGTAGCCAAACCTACAGACCATATGCCCTTTTGTTGTATTTTCACTTCAAAATAAGACTTTGATTGGACTAATGGTGCTGTGGCTAAAGCTCCTCCAGTGCCAGTTATGCGCATATAGTTGGACAGCAAAATCACTTCCGAGCCTATTCAAATAAAATACACGCAGATATTTTTACAATTAAAACATACGGTTGATGGAAACAACGCAACTTACCAGCAGTTCCTGCGTCAAGATGTATTTCGGGCTCTTTGATTCGATTGCTGGGTTGATGAGTGCGATTGGTTTTATGTATATTGCCATTTAAACATGTTCTAAGACAACAAAACATTTTATAATATTAATATTTGTCGTTGTTTTTTATTGTTTAAAAATTACTGCTCCTGGACTACAATAGAATCTGTTGTTTGAATGAAATTCTAATTTTTCACCCCCTAATTTTGGTATCAGCTGTTTGTGACAGCAGGGGGTTGCAGAGTCTTAAACAGCAGTTATTCGAAGCCATACGAAACGCAACGGATTAATATTCGGGGTCACGTTACTCTGCAGTAAACGCAATGTTGATTGGAATTCAAGCCAGATTTAAAATGGTGGTCTCACGCAAACAGCTATTAACAGCCGGCCATGTATGACGGTATTAAGATGTCAGATATTTGTTTGCATTCTCTTTGTTGTTATCTTCTTTCTCACATATTATCTGCTCATGTACGCACATGCATTCACACACGCACACAAATTTCTTTGTGTGTGTTGGCAAAACGTCGATCAATTTGATGGGAAGATGGCTGATTGTACCATTTGAATTGTGATTGTTGTACCAATTGTTGTTTCGCCATAACATCTTAATACCGTCAAACATGGTCGGCTGTTAACAGCTCTTCGCATAACACCACCTTTTAAAATCCGCCTTGTTTGTCTAGCCACAATATCCATAATCATTAGGTGTTTAGTCCAAGGTTTCCTTGTCAGCACACCAAGTGCTGCCGACAAGGGACTTGAGAACATTGTTTCTTCTTTTGTATACGGGGATGACATGTTAAGTAGTTGTAGTCCTATGCAGCCTTCATAATGCATGCATGTCCAAAGGGAGGAGTAGTCCCTCATGCGCCTTGGCAACTGATGAGAGAAGGGAGATCGGTCTGTACGACTTCCCCTTGGTTGTGTCCTTTCCAGATTTCACAAATGGGATCACACTGCCCATCTTCCAAACATCGGGTACTATAATAGAGTTCAGACAGGATGAGAACAGTTACAAATAACTCGACTTTAGGTAGATCCAGATTCTTCAGCATCAGTGTACAGATTCGGTCTGGGAATAGCGCTTTGCGCGACTTGGCGCCACGTATGACATTTGTAGATTCGTGCTTGGTAAATTGTGATGGCTGTTCAGCGACACGGAGATCACAAATACGACGAATGGCTCCCCTCCTTGCCTTGTTACTTTCGGGTCAATAAATTGACGTTTATATAAGGGGAATATCTAACGAGTATCGCCAGCATTTCTTATTTTAAAACAATTGTTTTCCTAAGTTAGGTGAGGTTGAAAAGGTGCAGATAAAAATCCGCCCCATGACATACAGTAATTGGCTTGTTGTGGTCTCGAAGGTAGGAATTCCATGCTACTTACAAAATCCTTAATTGTTTTCCATGCCACTCCCCTAAGTTGGTTCATGTCTGATATAGTTAGTCTCCCCACCTAAGTTCCGGAATATGTTAGACGCGAAAACCGGGCAATGACAAAGAAAATGCTACACGTCTCATCATCTTCCGTGCATGCCCTCAATTGCCGCACCGATTTTACATAAGTGAGCTCGTAGTCGGTTATGATTCCAATAGCTATACTGACCTCTTTCTTACTTCCTATCAGTAATAGCCTCGTCTTCTCACGATCTGGGTCCCCCCATAGGATTGTCGTTGTCCTACCAACCGTAGCGCTGTTCCACAAACGATGCGGATTTTGCCGTGCTCAAAGAAGGCGTTAATCTCCTTCTTACACTGCAAGACTGTTCGTGACCTTACCGTCCTGGTTGTGTCCCGTCATGATTCCAATAGCTATACTGACCGCCTTCTTTCTTCCTTTCAGTAATAGCCTCGTCTTCTCACGATATGGATCCCCCATAGGGATTCTCGTCGTCCTACCGAGCGTTGCGCTGTTTCACAGGGTTGCATGCGCATTCATCGAGAACTCCCTAAACTCGGACTGCGTCGACTCGAAAGGCTGCGGGTTAACCAAGTTTATTGTAGGCACTCCTCTGGCCTTCATCGCCAAATCGTTGGCCCTTTCATTTCCCCTTACTCAGTTATGGCCCGGCATCCAAACGATGCGGATTTTGGCATCCTCAGAGAAAGCGTTTATCTCCATCTTACACTGCAAGACTGTTTGTGACCTTACCGTCCTGGTTGTTATTACCCTTATGGTAATTTTACGGTCTGTAAAGATGTTTACACTCAAAGTCCTCGCCTTAGCAGCACACCACGTCACGCTTTTCTCAATGTAAACCCCCAGACCCACTCTGTCCTCTAGCTTTGATTCATCGGTGTAGCATGATCTTCCGAATGGATCAAAGCTAGAGGAAATGTCTATCAGCTTTATGGCAAGTTGGCGATTTCACCATATGGTTTCTCTGTAGTTGTATTACATATGAAGCAACCTTTAAAATAATTCAGCCATGCAGCTTTATTTTCAGAAAATAATCTCAACTAATTTTCAAGTATGATACCTCTTTACTTTCATAATGCCACTTTATAGTTTGTTATACAATACGTAACGACTAACTGTTTTAACAACAATGGCGTTTTTACGACGTACCGGCAATTGACAACACTAATTTTGCAAAAAACATATATACGAAAGGGTTTTTAGAATATAATAAAAATTAAAATTTTAAAAACCACGTCCACGCTGTGTTAGTGAAGTTCAGGGCTTATGTCGTTATAGGGTAAACAAAACGGCCACCAAAATTTATTCCCAAAGGCGATTTCGGAAAATACTGATAATGACACTGGTTGGTTTGGCAGCCAGGAAGCTTTCCTTAAAGAAAAGGTAATTTGTTATAAATGGAAGACAAGCGGTTTAATAGATTTTAGATGTTTACTTGTTTTGCTTTCTCATTATAGAAATGCCAAGTTAGCGGCCGCTTTTCCCAATGGTGTACGTTGCCAAAAATGCCTGGAATTTGGCCATTGGTCATACGAATGCAAAGAGAAACGCAAATATGTACATCGTACCTCTAGGACGAAGCAACTAAACAAGAAATTGCAAGAAAAAAGTCAGGAAAATATGGCTAATGGGGTAACTAACGCCTTGGACATGGCCAACATGACGGGTAATAAGAAACAGAAAAAACAACGTCATTCATCTTCCGGTTCATCCAGTAGCTCATCATCGAGTTCTGACAATGATTCAGATTCTTCGTCGGATGGTGAAGATGGATCATCAACTGGTTCGGGTTCATCCGGTTCCAGTTCTTCATCATCGGATAGCGAATCGGATAGCTCCAGCGACACGGGAGAGTCCGGTTCATCCAGTTCGGGAAGTTCATCCAGCAGTTCAGAGGACGAAGATGAGACAGCACCACCAAAGAATAAAAAATCTAAACAACAATCATCTGATGATAGTTCTGAGGCTTCAGATGATGCTGGCGATCTATAGAGAGAGAGAGAGAGACGCAGGACTATAAATTGTAAAATTTAGAGTTATAATAATATGTAGTACATAGAGGTGTAAGGAGAGCACATGATGAAAGCTTGGTAAGGAAAAGCATTAGTCTCCAAAGGATAGGTATACGAAAAAAGGAAACCAAAATGGCAACATGAAGCAAAAGGCAAACATCTCATGAGGATGTGTTTCTATAAAGACAAGGTTGGTTATAACAATTGTGGAGATGTCAGTTGTTTGGTAATATAATTTTTTTATGCAGATTACTTGAGACATTTGTGTGTGGATTTTGACGAGGATCGACAACTTACATGCTTGTAAAACTCCTCTTCAAAATGGTCCGCAACGCTTATTTTGCACTTGGTTATGTATAGAAGGCCTCTAGATCACTTTTATTTTATATGAGAGAAATCTTTTTACCATTCTTGGACAATAGTACAAATTTTGAATGAATTTTCTTTTTACAACCTAAATTGAATTTGTTTTTCTGATTCCTACATCACAAACACATATCTCCCATTTTTTGGTTTTTAACCAACTACCGGCCATTGCTGACTTGAATTTGGAGATAAGAACCATGCTCTGCTCTCTTTGCAAACTAGAAGCTTTAGTAGTTTAGGTTATTTTATCATCGTTTTTTATAACAAACTTTACTTGACAAAAGTGTCTGAATTGAATAAAACAAACAAACAAACACCTCAGAAGAAGCAACAAAAACATTACAGCCATACAAACCTCAAATCCGAAACAAAACTCAAAATCATCAAAATTAATGACTGTGTTGTTCAGCTTTTGTTTTTAAACATTTTAAAATAGTACCTTAAACAACAAACCTCAGAGACAAGAAACAATTGGTTTCAATGCCATCGTATATTTGCTTAACACATAAATTGCTATGTCCATAACCCAGGAAACCCGAAACTCGAAAAGCCTTCTTTTCCACAGCTACATAACCTAAATTTAACTTCGCTCATATAAGATTTTATTTATTTATTATGTCTCTCCCTTGATTGGAACTTTATAAGTTAAGCTTGTTTGGATTAGGAAAAAAAGTTTGTTTTTACGATATTTTTAGAAGTGTATGAAGTGTGTGTACTATCGTTAAACTTATCTATGAATTCTCTAAGCATAAAAACCAAAAAAGACTATTTGGTGTTATGTTAAATTTCTTCTTAGTTAATAAATGTATTTAAAATAAACTTGTGTGTATGGGAAATGGATTTAAAAGGGTTATCAAATTTGTATTTCTATAGAAAGTATTTTTTTTAATAGGCTGCAATATGCCTACATTGAAAATGTACTCTTCCGGCAATCGACGATTGTTAGAGTTGCGGTTGTGGAAGTGTGTTTTGGTTGAAAAAGTTGGATGTGTTCTTTTGGCAGATATATATGAAGTGGAGTTATTTTCCTTTTTACTGCGCTACAAAAGAAAAATGTTGTTAAGAGTCCAGTTACAGCCTAGAAGACATACCATTTTCTGTGATTCTCAGATGAGAAAAAGGCATTTGTCCATATTGACAGATCTTACCGCTGAATTTGGTGCGACGAAATCTCGATCTAAGAAACCAATCAATGCTATTACAGCAACACACCGTCTAACACGTCCAGAGTAGTTCTGGCTCAATTACGTTCCGGCAGATGCAGCCGCCTCAATTCCCACAGAGCTGGGATTGATGCCGACGTGCAAGATGTATGTCCCGATTGTAACCAGGGACCGCACGATACACGTCAACTGTTTAACTGCCCGGCCAGACCCACTCGACTCAGACCCAGATCCCTGTGGACGCACCCCATCTTAGTCGTAGAGTTCCTGGGCTTTGACACTCAACAGAATCAAGCAGACAAAAGATAGAACACAATAAAAAATAGTTTTTTTTTGGATTAGTATTCCCCTAACTAATCTAGTTATTCCGTTTGTAACACCTCGAAATATCTAGGACCCCATAATGTAAATAGACTTACTAACGAGCAACGCTTGCAAATCATTGAATTTTATTACCAAAATCAGTGTTCGGTTCGAAATGTGTTCAAATTTTGACAAATTTTGTTCAGCGATGAGGCTCATTTCTGGTTGAATGGCTACGTAAATAAGCAAAATTGCCGCATTTGGAGTGAAGAGCAACCAGAAGCCGTTCAAGAACTGCCCATGCATCCCGAAAAATGCACTGTTTGGTGTGGTTCGTACGCTGGTGGAATCATTGGACCGTATTTTTTCAAAGATGCTGTTGGACGCAACGTTACGGTGAATGAACACATTTCGAACCGAACACTGATTTTGGTAATAAAATTCAATGATTTGCAAGCGTTGCTCGTTAGTAAGTCTATTCATGATGAAATGTCAAAGCATACTGAGCATCTTTCTCTTTGACACCATGTCTGAAATCCCACGTGATCTGTCAAATACTAATGCATGAAAATCCTAACCTCAAAAAAATCACCCTTTATATATTCTTGATAGAGAATCGAATCGAGTCGAAATAGCCATGTCCGTCCATCCGTCTGTCAAAATCACTATAGCAGTCGAACGCGTAACGCTAGCCGTTTGAAATTTTGCACAGATACTTTGTATGGATGTAGGTCGTTGAGGATTGCAAATTGTAGCGTGTCACCCTATGTCTGATTAGAGAAGAGCGACATCTGGGTTTGAACCGTCTGTGTTTTTTATGGCAGCTGGTGAATGCAACCCTGCGTTACCAGCATATGTTACCTCCACATACAAATGTAACTACTACAATGAAAATCGAGGAAACCATATGTTATTTGTTTTTGCGATTTTGGAAAACAAGATTTTATGATGGTTCCTCGGTGGACATGATGGCTTGGGGGAACCATGATGGACAGTAAAGGGAAGATGACTAGTTCTTTTTGGATGGAGCCGTGCAAGCAGTAAGAGGTGGTGTACTCAAGAGTGTTGAAAGTGGTGTTTCAAAAAGAGAGAAAACTTTAAAAAAAAAAGAAAAGGTTATGTTGTGTTCTACAAACCTTTGATTGTGAGCTTGACAAACAAAAGAAAAAAAAAAAACAAATCAGAATATGTGATGCCAAAGGCATAAAGTTTTTTATTTAAAAGCAAATAAATGTTCCTTTTTTTGTGAAAGGAATAAAGACTAGCTTTTGTAGTAAAAAAGCTGAAGTTACTTTAGATCAACTTAAAGCTAAATAAACTTATTAGTGCTAATTAATGCTAAAGAAAAAAGATCCTGTGAAATATAAAAAGCTTTGAAAAAGAACGTTAATTTGAGCCACGAATAAAACATAGCAAAGACTAAACAGAACAACAAAAACTTTTTGTCAAATAATAAATACCCACCTCTACTGCAATTTTAACCATCGTCATCCACGGCAACGTCAACATTTCCATCCTCAACAACATCATCATCTCATCAGCATCTCCAGCTTCATCATTGGTTCCACCGCCGCCATCTGCTCCAGTGTCCCCGAGGGAATTTTGCACCAGCAGCCCGTAGGTGCCAAGGTAGGCCGATGTATGCTCCTTTTTATATGTTCAATACTTAGAACGATACACAGAGAAACTTAGCTTGACACACATCCTGGAATAAAAATATAAGAAATAAAAAAAAAAGAAAACAGAATAACTTAGGCAGCAAACAGGGTAGACATTGGGTTTCATATCTGCAGTCCGGTGATTGAACGGACGATACAACCTAGGAAGTAGGGTGAGCTCATTCTAGGGCACTAGGAATACACTTTAAATAAAAGACCCTTTGGTCGTTTAATGTTGTCCCTGCAGGTTGGCTAAAAGAAAAAAAAAGGAAAACAAGAAATTATATATTTTTATTGAGGGTAAGACATTACACGAACTACCTATACATACTTACCAAGAACATAAAAAGGGAGATCCAGGGCACCTCCGCTACCAAATTGTCTTGCTATCCAGGGGAGCCGTCGTCGAAGCATTCCAGTCCGGCGATCTGACAGACGCAACAAAGGCACTTTTCTGAAAAGAAAAAAAAACAGTTATATATATATATTGTAATTTTTTTATTTTTTTTTTAAGTCCTTTTGGATTGATTTTAGAAGTTTGATTTGTTTTAATCTTTATCTAATTAATTGAATTTCTTACTTTGCATTGCCTTAAAAATTGCGTTTTTTTTTGTTTTTGTAAATTGCAGTAATTATAAAGCTTTCTTTAACATTTAAATATTTTGATCAATGTTAATTTAACGTATAGAATCAAAATCAGAGGATGTAACCTCTAAATAAAGCCCATACATACCTTTTATAACGTAGAAATGAAATTCCACTTGGCTTAGTATTCTCATTTCGCTATGGAAGAGTAGATCATTAAGGTAAGGAAGGGGTAGTGCACCATGCTGTAGAGGGGGAACGGGGAGACGATTCTGGGGTATCCAAAACTGTTGGACAACGGATACCATGGTTGGGGTGGGCCGTCCAGGGCACTGTAGGATGTCTCAGTGCCCCCTGAAGAGCGAATCCATAGCGGTAAGTGCGAGTAAGAAGGCGAATAACGTGCCTGCCGTAAAGTAAGTATGACCCTGTGTTGTTATCCCATCCAGAGCTGGTTTCAATTTAGTTTTTTTGTCAGCTGTCTCTGGACATGGTGTGTTGGCAAGAACCGCGCCCCAGACTGAGCCACAGCCGGAGCTCTAACGCCAACAGCCAGCGCCCGCCAGCACACTATGTCCCCTTTCTCCGCTGAGACAGTTCGGACCCTCCGGGGTCCACGACAAGAATGGCGCCCGCAACATGGGGCCCGAGTTATCGGGTTGACCGCATCATTTTATCGCCACAGCCAGCAACTGATCGGATTTCGGTTACCGGATTGAGTCCCGATCGTAAGTTTTCAAAAGCTTGGATCGCGTGCCAAACTGGTGGTGACTGGAAGCTGGTTAGATGCAGGATGTGGCACGGTGTTTTACTAATCTTTAACTCCCGTAAGTCACGAAGTTTAAGGATTTTGGTATCCGCATTTCGTTTGCGACGGGCCTGAGGAGAGAAGGAGATGCCATTATATACAATAGTTAACTGCAATAGCCCAAATTACTTTTGCTTACCTGTCCGTCCGCTTAATACAATCATACCCATGAGCCAAAGCACATGAGACGTTGTTGGGTTTATCTTTATGTTTTCAACAACAGCCGTGTGGTTATGTCCGTAGGTAGCAAACGTAATACCAATATACTACAGCATCTCAGGGTCATACAATACATTACGGCAGAGAAAGCAGTTTCCGGATACGTTTGGAGAAGTCCTATTTGGAAACTTAGAATGCTTCGCTTATCCGCTTAGATTTGCTCTTCTCTCACTTGTTCCCCACCTTATAGTAGGATATATGCACTACACTTTCTACCTCGTTTGTGAATTTTGGTTTTCATATCTGCGTTTAAAGAAGAAGACATAATTAGTGTATTTAGAGTTTGAGTTGGCTGAATTTGGTAATTTGGAATTGTCATCAAGTTTAATTAGTAGTATAGGTTATAGGTTGGAGTAGGTTTAATGGTCAATACCAGAGCAAATAGTTACACTAGTGAGGTTCCTGATCCGACCACATCGGCTATGGCAACAACAACAACCACAGTAACCAACATGGCGACAGCCATTACGACCACAGCAGCAGCCTCGGCAATGGCAATGGCCACAACAACAGCAACAGTCACCCCCATGATGGTCACGTCCGCGGTTTCCAGTCCAGCCTTGTCGGTATCGGATATGTCGGACGTACGTATAACTCCGGACACGCCGGAGTTCAGCAGCTTGACAGCTCAGACGGTCCAGAGAGAACGTAGAGAGAACCGGGAGACGAATGCTGCACGCCAGGCGCTTTACCAAGCTCCACGAGAAGGAGGTTCCCTAGACGCGGTCATAGATTCGGCCATTGGTGTGGGACAGTTAGAGCTCATCAGGTTACTCGATGAGAAGTTGAGGCAGCTGGTACCCCAGCTTGTACAGCAGAGCTTGGCCCACTTAAATGTTCCGATGGGCACAGGCGTCCCACAGACAGCGACCGCACAACCAGCGCAGCCACACACGGCCGTAGGCCAGCAGATACCACCATCGAATCGAATTCCGAGAGGCAGCGAGTACCGAGAGCCAACAATGAAGCAGTACCAAACCTTTCCAGCCGTAGACGCCCCGCAGAGACCACCGGATGGGTGGCCATCCCCTCATCCACCACCGGAGCAGTACCACCTGGGTGACAGAAACACATATCTTCCGAATGCTGTAAACGCGCCGGCGCCACATTACCCGCAAGTTTCGCCTATTCCGAATCGTCAGGCCATTAGAAGAATAGATGTGGAGAAATGGCGGGTGAAGTTTGATGGCACCACGAAGTCGATGAGCGCCGAGGATTTTATGTTCCGTATAGAACAGCTTCGGGAGGATTATCGGTGTGAGTGGGATGAGGTGCTGGTGAAGTTCCCACAGCTGCTGGAGGGACCGGCGGAGGAGTGGTACTGGATGCAGAGGAGGTTGGGGTACATTCGCAGTTATCCGGAATTGAAACAGGCATTCCTGGCGCAGTTTCGGAAGTTCGAGAGCGACTTCGATATACAGAGGAGGATGATGGACCGAAGGCAAGGGTCCCACGAGTCGTTCGAGGACTTCTGTAACGCTATGCTGCGCCTTCGCCACCAGCAACGGGAGCCCATGAGGGAGGAGATGATGGTGGAGATGATGAAAGGCAATCTCAAACAGGCAATGGCGGCGCTGGTCTTTCCGATAAGAATGTATGGGTTGCAGCACTTCAGAGAGGAGTGTAGGAAGGCGGAGTTGCTGCTAGCAAATCAAAGGCAGTTCGCTCAGGCACACCGCCAGCAATTTGCCCCTAGAGTAAATGAGCTGGAATATGACCAAGAGGAGCCGGAACTGGAAATAGAAGCCATCAGTAGGCAGTCCAATTATATCTGTTGGAACTGCCGGGAGAAGGGCCACGGTTTTGTGGACTGCCCATCCACCACAAGGAAACTGTTTTGCTATGGGTGCGGGATGGAGAACGTGGTGAAACCCAAATGTCCGCGGTGTCAGGGAAACCGACAAGCGGGCCCGAGAGAGGGGGAAACGCGCCCGAAACCGATGCACCCCCAGTAGTAGCCGATCATGTGGAGCAGGACTCCGCTGGAGTAACTATTTTAGAGAATAAGGATAGGATTAAGAATGAATTGGAGAATGAATTAAATTCTGAATTGAGATTAAAGGAAATAACGCCTTGGACCATAAGGAGGGCGAAGTACCAAGAGGTTAGAAACAGAATTTTTAGCGAAGGTAACCTCAAGGTGAATAAGACAAGAATTGAGAAAGCCAGGCTCAGGTACAAGAAAAGGAAAGACCTTAGAAAAGAAATAGCCTCTGCGAAATTGTATGAGGGTGAAGATTCCCGGCTTTACATGCGGATAAAGATCGGTGGGAAGATGTCTTTACGAGATTGAAGACTTGAAAGGCAGGACAATAGGGGTATACCACGCGAAGGATCTTAAGCAATAGGCATAACGATGATAGATCGCTATACTACGGCGACACCTTTGATGAGGAAGTAGCAATCACTTACCTGGTTGATGGTACTTTCCAAATCCTCCTTAGGAATCCAAGGATAGTAGATGCAAGGCAATAGAATAGTAGGCTGTAGGATAAGTATTGAAATGAATTAGAATTTGAATTATCTTTTAATTTTAGATTTAAGGATACTTAGCTTTAGTTTTGGCAGGCACGCAGTTTCTGGGTTAAACTTAGATTTTTTTTTTTGTTCGCCTTGGGCGGCAGTTTAGGCGAAACCGTCTATAGATGGTCATTTGAATTGCTTCCATAAAATTCCTTGCAAGTTACATCCCATGGTCAACAGGCGGTGAAGGACGTGTGTGTGTGTACGATGAGTAAATGGACCTAGAGGATTGGAACTTTATACTTACCTTATACTTACCTGAATTATCCGTCGGGGACTGAGAGCGACGAAACTCGTGGTCTTACGCAGTCGCGAGTGCGGGGCCGCCAGGAGTGTTCCAGTGGTGTAATGTGCACAGGGGTTAGAACGAGGTAGTGCCATTTCTCTCTGCCTATCTGGGGTGCCTCGACCGCCGGAGAGCTCGCTGTCAACCTCGCAGTGGGTGACCCGTCTTTCTATCGCTATGGCATCTTGGACATGGGGCGAGGGATGCCGTGGTGAGTGCAAGTAGGGGGCTGAGAGGAGTAATAAAGAATACGCCGTGGCGTATTATTTATTTGACAATTACCAGTTCATCTGCCCTGGGCACATTAGGTCGCTGGTCCACGTCTGGTATGGTCCGTGCTCTCAAGCGAAGCGGCCGATGCGAGTTTGGTGTCATTGCAGCATCTGGAAAGAGAACCAAGAAGAAAGTTTGTTTAGTCAAAATGCATTTTTTTTTTTTTTCTAAAATTATTTATTATTTTAAGATTTTCCTTTGGTTTGATATTTTTAATTTTTTAGAGGAATTGTTGTTTTTTTTTTTTTGAAATTTAGAATTTTGAGGAATTTTTGCTTTTGAATCTCATTGTATTTTTATCTTTGGGAGCTTCGTAGTTTTTTTTAGATTCTTGTTTTTTTTTGTCATTTAAAATTTTTCTGATTTAAATTAGCGGCTTGTTATTTTCACTTATTTGACCAAACGAAAATAGACTTTAATTTTGTTTATATTGTTTTTTTTACATTTTTAACTTTGGTGTATGTATTTTCACTGAAATAATTCTTTTGTTTCACATTAATTTCATTCAAACATTTTAGCTTTGGTTCCGAAAATTTTCTTTGGTAGAGTTTTTTATTTTTATTTCGAAAATTTCTAATTTTCCATTTCCTTTAAGTTTTTTGTGTTTACACAATTTTTATAAATTTTCTTTTATTTTTTTTCCCGTTTTCCAAGGTGAGATTTTACCTTGATTTTACTTTAACTTTCTCACAACACTTTCACTTTGCGTTCATTGAACTTATAAATGATTCACAGCATTTCATTATCGTTCTGTTTCTTTCGATCTGTTTAAATCACAAGAAGAAGAGAGTGTTAACACCTGTTCTATGTTTGCATTACATTAGGCACATGACACACACACATTTTCCGCAATTGTTTTTGTTGGTTTCTCACACTTCACTTTTTGCGGAGTAATTTGTCTTGGCACTCAGTTTGGGTTTAGCACCCCCACCTCCATTCATGATTTGAGTGGTTTACAGATGATGGTAGGGATACCGTAAAGTAATACGCACTTAAAGTCACACACACTTGCACATCAAATTAAACCGTTTTTTTTTTTGGTTGAATTTTTTTTAGTTAGTTTTTTTGTAGGTTACGTTTTGCAAACCACATATGATTTGTACATAACCACTTAAATTTATTTTTCTGCCAATTTTCACTGTTGGTTATTAAAAATTTAGGTTTTTACCTTTTTTTTTTTCTATTAATTCTTTGTCCGGCATTATTTACTGGCCGGTGCCTGTTATTTTAGTTTACTGCCGTTTGGTTCCATTCACACACACACAGCACCGTATAACAATTTTTATCTTATAATTCACTTTTTCATGGGAATTCCTCCACGGCCGGCATATAATTTTCTATACATTACACTTTTGTTTATTTACATTTCATTTTTATTGCGTTTTGTTAGGCAAGTAGAGTTTTTTTATTAAGTTTTTTTTGGCGTAGTTACTCGTCCATTCATTTCTATACACACACACACGCACACACGTAAAGTTTACCGCACTTTTTTTGGTTTTTTTTGGACGCACCTTGTAATTTTTTTTTATTCAAAGCATTTTTATATGCTTATTTTATTTTTTTTTCGTTTTTATTTCACAATATTTATTTTTACCACTTTTACTTACCTTTTAATTTAAATGCTTATTCAGCATATTTTTTCCGTCCGTCCGCTTTAGTGATATAATTAATTTGATCAAGGTATGTCTAAGGAAGGTATAACTGGTTAGTCGAGTACCGGATAGGTACTACTCGACTCAAGGTATACTTATAGGTCAAGGTACATTTATTGGAGAAGAATTACTTTTTTCTTAAGGGGGCTACACCCACTGAGATAGGTTTGACTAATGCTACGTTCACACGTTATGTTATTATATACATGACAAAAGGTTGTTTTTCCCTCCCATCCTATGACGGTGACGTCTAAAGGATGATTGGGTTTGTAGCGTGTCACCCTATGTCTGATTAGAGAAGAGCGACATCTGGGTTTGAACCGTCTGTGTTTTTTATGGCAGCTGGTGAATGCAACCCTGCGTTACCAGCATATGTTACCTCCACATACAAATGTAACTACTACAATGAAAATCGAGGAAACCATATGTTATTTGTTTTTGCGATTTTGGAAAACAAGATTTTATGATGGTTCCTCGGTGGACATGATGGCTTGGGGGAACCATGATGGACAGTAAAGGGAAGATGACTAGTTCTTTTTGGATGGAGCCGTGCAAGCAGTAAGAGGTGGTGTACTCAAGAGTGTTGAAAGTGGTGTTTCAAAAAGAGAGAAAACTTTAAAAAAAAAAGAAAAGGTTATGTTGTGTTCTACAAACCTTTGATTGTGAGCTTGACAAACAAAAGAAAAAAAAAAAACAAATCAGAATATGTGATGCCAAAGGCATAAAGTTTTTTATTTAAAAGCAAATAAATGTTCCTTTTTTTGTGAAAGGAATAAAGACTAGCTTTTGTAGTAAAAAAGCTGAAGTTACTTTAGATCAACTTAAAGCTAAATAAACTTATTAGTGCTAATTAATGCTAAAGAAAAAAGATCCTGTGAAATATAAAAAGCTTTGAAAAAGAACGTTAATTTGAGCCACGAATAAAACATAGCAAAGACTAAACAGAACAACAAAAACTTTTTGTCAAATAATAAATACCCACCTCTACTGCAATTTTAACCATCGTCATCCACGGCAACGTCAACATTTCCATCCTCAACAACATCATCATCTCATCAGCATCTCCAGCTTCATCATTGGTTCCACCGCCGCCATCTGCTCCAGTGTCCCCGAGGGAATTTTGCACCAGCAGCCCGTAGGTGCCAAGGTAGGCCGATGTATGCTCCTTTTTATATGTTCAATACTTAGAACGATACACAGAGAAACTTAGCTTGACACACATCCTGGAATAAAAATATAAGAAATAAAAAAAAAAAGAAAACAGAATAACTTAGGCAGCAAACAGGGTAGACATTGGGTTTCATATCTGCAGTCCGGTGATTGAACGGACGATACAACCTAGGAAGTAGGGTGAGCTCATTCTAGGGCACTAGGAATACACTTTAAATAAAAGACCCTTTGGTCGTTTAATGTTGTCCCTGCAGGTTGGCTAAAAGAAAAAAAAAGGAAAACAAGAAATTATATATTTTTATTGAGGGTAAGACATTACACGAACTACCTATACATACTTACCAAGAACATAAAAAGGGAGATCCAGGGCACCTCCGCTACCAAATTGTCTTGCTATCCAGGGGAGCCGTCGTCGAAGCATTCCAGTCCGGCGATCTGACAGACGCAACAAAGGCACTTTTCTGAAAAGAAAAAAAAACAGTTATATATATATATTGTAATTTTTTTATTTTTTTTTTAAGTCCTTTTGGATTGATTTTAGAAGTTTGATTTGTTTTAATCTTTATCTAATTAATTGAATTTCTTACTTTGCATTGCCTTAAAAATTGCGTTTTTTTTTGTTTTTGTAAATTGCAGTAATTATAAAGCTTTCTTTAACATTTAAATATTTTGATCAATGTTAATTTAACGTATAGAATCAAAATCAGAGGATGTAACCTCTAAATAAAGCCCATACATACCTTTTATAACGTAGAAATGAAATTCCACTTGGCTTAGTATTCTCATTTCGCTATGGAAGAGTAGATCATTAAGGTAAGGAAGGGGTAGTGCACCATGCTGTAGAGGGGGAACGGGGAGACGATTCTGGGGTATCCAAAACTGTTGGACAACGGATACCATGGTTGGGGTGGGCCGTCCAGGGCACTGTAGGATGTCTCAGTGCCCCCTGAAGAGCGAATCCATAGCGGTAAGTGCGAGTAAGAAGGCGAATAACGTGCCTGCCGTAAAGTAAGTATGACCCTGTGTTGTTATCCCATCCAGAGCTGGTTTCAATTTAGTTTTTTTGTCAGCTGTCTCTGGACATGGTGTGTTGGCAAGAACCGCGCCCCAGACTGAGCCACAGCCGGAGCTCTAACGCCAACAGCCAGCGCCCGCCAGCACACTATGTCCCCTTTCTCCGCTGAGACAGTTCGGACCCTCCGGGGTCCACGACAAAATGGGTCATATCGGTTCAGATTTGCATATAGCTCCCATTTAAGCCGATCTCTTGATTTGACTTTGAGTCCCTGGAAGCCGTAATTTTTGTTCCATTTAGCTGAAATTTTGCACATAGTGTTCTGTTACAACAACTGTGCTTAGTACGGTACAAATCGGTCTATAACCTGATATAGCTTCCATATTACCCGATCTCCCGATTTAACTTCCTGAGCCCCTGGAAGTAACAATTTTGGTTCGATTTAACTAAAATTTTGCACATAGTGTTCTGTTACAACTGTGCTAAGTACGGTCCAAATCGGTCTATAACCTGATATAGCTCCCATATAAACCGATCTCCCGATTTGACTTCTTGAGCCTGAAATTTTGCACATGGTGTTCTGTTACAACTTCCAACAACTGTGCTAAGTACGGTCCAAATCTGTGAATAACCTGATATAACTCCCATATAAACCGATCTCCCGATTTGACTTCTTGAGCCCCTGTAAGCCTCAATTTTTGTTCGATTTAGCTGAAATTTTGCACATGGTGTTCTGTTACAACTTTCAACAACTGATTTGACTTCTTGAGCCCCTGTAAGCCTCAATTTTTGTTCGATTTAGCTGAAATTTTGCACATGGTGTTCTGTTACAACTTTCAACAACTGTGCTAAGTACGGTCCAAATCTGTGAATAACCTGGTATAACTCCCATATAAACCGATCTCCCGATTTGACTTCTTGAGCCCCTGTAAGCCTCAATTTTTGTCCGATTTGGCTGAAATTTTGCACATAGTCTTCTATTAGACTTCCAACTACTGTGCTAAGTACGGTGCAAATTGTCTGCTTTTAGAAGTTTTGGTCCTAGGGTGACTTCCTGGGTACTTGGACCCAATTTTAAATACCATATTCGTATTATACTCTTCAATACCTTTCATTTGATATCCATATTGTCCTTATCGGTCCACTTTTGATTTTGGGTGGTGTTTTGGGGGAGGGTCTGCCCCATTCCGATATCAACCAATTATAAAGCATACTCTTTCTTCCTGATTATATTCGAAATCTACTACCGAAAAGCTTTCATTTGAGTCCCATATCGTCATACTCGTCGAATAAACCTATTTTAGGGTGTTTGGGGTCGGGGCGGCCCCCCAGTTACTTGGACCTAATTTTTAATGTGAAATTCGTACTCTACTCCTGAACACCATTCATTTGAGTCCCATATTGTCCTGATCGCTACACTTTTATTTTTGGGTAGTACTTTTAGGGTAAGGGGGAGGGTCCGCCCCCCTTACGATATCAGAAAATTATATAGCCTATGATTCCTTCCAGACCAACATACACAATCTGTGAAAATTTCAAGGTAATCGGTTCAGCCGTTTTTGAGTCTATACGAAACAAACAAACAAACCGACAAACAAATAAACAAACACAAATTAATTTTTATATATAAGAAGAAGAAGACTAGCTGAACCGGGCCCCACATTGTCATTGGTTTAAGGGGCGTTTATTGGATGACTTGGCCCCAAAATTGGTTATCAAATTCAATTTCTAATCTCAATACCTTTTATTTAAGCCACATATTGGCATGGTCGGTAAATTTTTACCCTTTGGGGGCTGTTTTGGGGAAGGGACGGTGATCCAAATACAGGGTCCCACATTTGGATATCAGATTCCATTATACTCCCAAATATCTGTATTTGAGCCCCATATTGCGATAGTTAGTAAATAATTGCTGTTTGTGGGGCATTTTAGGGAAAGGGGTAGACCCCCAGAAAATTGGTCCCGAAAGTGGTTATCAATTTCGAAAACTTCCGAAACTTGGATATCAAATTTTTCTTTCTATGTTGCTATACAACTTTCCCGAGTTAGGGCTGTTGAGGGCTCTCCTTATTCCTTTACAAATAATGGCGTATTTTTTGTTCGGTTATTCTTTTACTTTATTCCTTTACAAATAATGGCGTATATTTTTGTGTGGTTATTCCTTTACCGATGATGGCAAAGGCTCTCTTTATTCCTTAAGGGATGATAGCATATATCGTTAAGTTAGTTGTTTACGTGTGGTAGATTGCTCTGTTAAAATTCTCTCTTTAGGAGACGAATTGACATTTGCACTTTGATGCAATTCCCTTGGATTGATGCCATATAACTATTCCGAGCTTTTCCGCTCTCCCGCTATTTCTCTCATGCGCCTGATCGGTTGGGAGTGTTAGATTTTTTGTGGGTTGTGCTTAGTTTACATTTGTGATTCAAAGCGTTCGGTAGTGCAAAGTGTTAGAGTCCGGTGGTGAGTAGCCGGTTAAAATAGTGTGTTTTTAGTGTTTAGTAGTTGGATATGGAGGTAAGTAGCTTGGTATTTTATATTTTATTTTATTTTTTAGGTTTTTTATATTTTTTAGGTTTTTCTTATATTTTTTAGGGTTTTTATACCCTCCACCATAGGGTGGGGGTATACTAATTTCGTCATTCTGTGTGTAACACCTCGAAATATGCGTCTAAGACCCCATAAAGTATATATATTCTTGATCATCATGTCATTTTAAGTCGATCTAGCCATGTCCGTCCGTCTGCCCGTCCGTCCGTCTATCTGTCGAAAGCACGCAAACTTTCGAAGGAGTTAAGCTAACCGCTTGAAATTTTGCACAAATACTTTTTATTATTGTAGGTCGGTTGGTATGGTAAATGGGCCAAATCGGTCCATGTTTTGATATAGCTGCCATATAAACGATCTTGGGTCTTGACTTCTTTAGCCTCTAGAGGGCGCAATTCTAGTCCGATTTTATTGAAATTTTGCACGAAGTGTTTTGGTAGCACTTCCAACAACTACGCAAAGTATGGTTTAATTCGGTCCATGTATTGATATAGCTGCCATATAAACCGATGTTGGGTCTTGACCTCTTGAGCCTCTAGAGGGCGCAATTGTCGTCCGATTTAACTGAAATTTTGCATGTAGTGTTTTGGTATTACTTCCAACAACTGTGCTAAGTATGATTCAAATCGGTTCATAATCTGGTACAGCTGTCATATAAACCGATCTTGGAACTTGACCTCTTGAGCCTCTAGAGGGCGCAATTCTCGTCCGATTTTATTGAAATTTTGCACGAAGTGTTTTGGTAGCACTTCCAACAACTACGCAAAGTATGGTTTAAATCGATCCTTGTTTTGGTATAGCTGCCATATAAACCGATGTTGGGTCTTGACCTCTTGAGCCTCTAGAGGGCGCAATTGTCGTCCGATTTAACTGAAATTTTGCATATACTGTTTTGGTATCACTTCCAACAACTGTGCGAAGTATGATTCAAATCGGTTCATAATCTGGTATAGCTGTCATATAAACCGATCTTGGAACTTGACCTCTTGAGCTTCTAGAGGGCGCAATTGTCGTTCGATTTAACTGAAATTTTGCATGAGGTGTTTTGTTATGACTTCTAATAACTGTGCTAAGTATGGGGTAAATCGGTATAGAACCTGATATAGCTGCCATATAAACCGATCTAGGATATTGACTTCTTGAGCCTCTAGAGGGCGCAATTCTCATCCGATTTGGCTGAAATTTTGTACAACGGCTTCCCTCATGAGCTTCAACATACGTTTTTAATATGGTCTGAATCGATTAATAGCTTGATACAGCTCCCATATAAACCTATCTGCCGATTTTGCTTCTTGAGCCCCTACAAGGCGCAATTCTTATCCGAATCAACTGAAATATTACACAATGACTTCTACAATGTTCAGCATTCATTTTTGGTCCGAATCGGACTATACCTTGATATAGCTCCAATAGCATAACAGTTCTTATTCAATATTCTATGTTTGTCTAAAAAGAGATACCGCGCATAGAACACGACAAATGCGATCAATGGTGGAGAGTATAAAAGATTCGGCCCGGCCGAACTTGGCACTCTCTTACTTGTTCTTTTTGTATTTGACCGGACTGTACTTGACAAAGCCCGCTGATGAGTCCTACTTGGCAAGGGGCGAAAGCGCTCCGGCAGTCAGAACTTTGACTACGACGATGCGGGTTTTTTTTGCCTGTGAGATTGTTTGTATGTCATATTTTTTGATATATTTTTATAACAACCACCGAAGGATGGGGGTATATTAATTTTGTCATTCCGTTTGCAACACATCGAAATATCAATTTCCGACCCTATAAAGTATATATATTTCGTAGTAAAATTCTAAGACGATTCAACGATGTCCGTGTGTTTGTCTGTCCGTCTTTTGTAATCACTCTAGAGCCTTCAAAAATTGAGATATTGAGCTGAAATTCGGTACAGATACGTCTTTTTGATGCACGCTGGTTAAGTTCTTGAACAGGCCAAATCGGATTATATTTAGATATAGCTGCCATATATACCGATCAGCCGATAAAGGGTCTGAAGTCTACAAAAGTTTTATTTATTACCCGATTTCGCTGAAATTTGAAACAGTGGGTTATTTCATGTCTCCCGACATATGGTCCAGATAGGACTATATATAGATATAGCTGCCATATAGACCGATCTCCCGACTAAGCGTCTGAAGCCCATAAAAGCTTTATTTTTTAACCGATTTCGCAGAAATTTGAAACGATGAGTAGTTTTAGGTCTCCCAATATAGGACCCAAATAAGGTTCAGATCGGACTATATTCAGATATAGCTTTCATATAGACCGATCTCCCGATAAAAGGTCTGAAGCCCATAAAATCTTTATTTATTACCTGATTTCGCCGAAATTTGAAACAGTGAGTTGTTTTGAGGCTCCCAGTGTAGGATCGGACTATATTTAGATACAGCTGCCATATATACCGATCTCCCGATAAAGGGTCTGAAGCCCATAAAAGCTTTATTTTTAAACCGATTTCGCTGAACTTTGAAACAGTGAGTAGTTTTACGCCTCCCAACATAGGACACAGATATGGTTCAGATCTGACTATATTTAGGTATAGCTGCCATATAGACCGATCTGCAGATAAAGTGTTTGAAGCCTATAAAAGCTTTTTGTTTTATCCGATTTCGCTAAAATTTGAAACAGTGGGTAGGTTTTAGGTCTCCCGACTTTATTTTTTCTCCGATTTCGCTGAAATTTGAAACAATAAGTAGGCCACCCGCCATTTGATCTATATATGGTAAAGATCGGACCGTATTTAGATATAGCTGTCATATAGACCGATATGCCAATTAGGGGCAGAAGCTCATAAAAGCTTTATTTATTACCCTCAGTGAGATTTTCCACTCGATCGTCCATCTCTGATTGTCTGCGACTGTTGCAGCTACTCCTTTTGGAGCATTCCACTAACTGCAATCTGTGGACACTGCCAGTAGCTTTTAGCTTAGGTTATGATAGCAGTGTGCTACTTATGTATTCCTCTTTATATTAAATCCATCTTTTCCCCCTATTTTCAAACGTTTCTAAACGGTAACCTGAGCCTAATAATTGCTACAGCTACATCGAAAACATTATCATGAGTACACATTTAGTCATAAATTGTGGCATAGTTTAGGGATGCAGCAAAATAGAGTTAACATCATTATGAATTAAATGGTCGAAACGAACAACTGCGGAAATGTAGCATATCTTAGGGATAGAGTAAATGACGGAATGGTGAGCAATATCAACGAAAGATGGCGTAGAAATAATGGATTTGCATAAAGTTGTTCCCAGCAAGACTTCGTTGATATGTGAAGCTATTTGTTTTTAAGTATAGACACAGAAACATGAATCTGTGGGTTAATGAGTAGAGATAGGTGATGGGTAAATGCCCAAAATGATTTTACCCGGTAAATTGGGTAAATACCCGGATATTTATAACGAATATTTATTAATAGCCAAATATTTATACCCAAAAGTTGGGTATTTGTAGGGATGGGCGATGGGTAAATTCCCAAAAGGTACTAAACAGATAAATTAGGTAAATTGGGTAAATACCCGGGTATTTACCTATTTATACCCAAAAGCTGGGTATTTATAATTTTGCAGATATCTTGGGTATAAAAACATCTTTTTTTTTTTGATGCTTTCGTATTCTTTGTATATAAGACTGACCTTCTGATCTCATAAAATCGGATTTTAGTTATATATAGCCGCTATATAGACCGATCTCCAGACTAAAAGTGTTGAGGCAATTAATTGGTATTTTTCATCCGATTTCGATGAAATTTGGCACAGCGAATTCTGGTAGACCCCTATCCATTTCTGTGAAGTGCGGTTTAGATCGGACTATATTTGAATATAGCTGCCCTATAGACCGACGACCCAATCTCCCAAAATAGGGTATTGAGGCCATACAAGATCCATTTATTACCCGAATTCGACCCATTCCTGTCAAATGTTGTACAGATCGGACCATGTTTGGATAAAACTCCCGATAAAGGGTCTTAAGCCCATAAAAGCTTTATTTTTTAACCGATTTCACTGAAATTTTATATGGGAGCTATATCAGGTTATACTCCTATTTTGACCGTACCTAGCACAGATATTGGAAGTCATAACGGAACACCACATGCGAATTTTCAGCCAAATCGGACAAAAACTGCAGATTCCAGGGGCTCAAAAAGTCAAACGGGAGATCGGTGTTTATATGGGAGCTATATAAGATTATAGACAATCCCATGGCAGCCGGTTGTACGTACCCGTGGCCAGTTGTACGTATCCCGTGGCAGCCGGTTGTACCGATGGAGTTCTTCATCGGCAAGGGCTGCCGCCTCAGTGTATAACACACTGCTACAACAACAACATAGACCTATTCGGACCGTACTTCGCACAATCAAAAAGGAGCTATATCTAAATCTGAACCGATATGGCCCATTTGCAATCCCCGACGACCTACATCTACACTTGGTATCTGTGCAAAATTTCAATCAGCTAGCTTTACACGTTCGACCGGTGTTCGATGGACGGACGGACATGGCTAGATCGAGTTTTTACGTCGAGACGATCAAGAAAATATATACGAATGTGTCGAGGCCTCACAAACGGAATGACTAAATAGGAATACCCCATCCTATGGTGATGGGTATACAAAATCCTTAAAATCAAGTAAAATATCTTTCATCAAAGTAAATGCCTCTATTAAAAGTTGGAAAATTGAGTATGCTTATCTTCGGCTCGAATCTTTACAATTAGAACAACAACTTTTTTGAGTATAGAGTCCAAATTTGTTCTGGTCGCACTACATGTCCAACTGGAGACCTTTAGAGGTTAGAGGTAGTGTGGCACCCAGATTCTTTGTAATATATTTTAAATGTCTGATTTCCACTCTTCTCCTAAAGACCATTCATTTGAGTCGCATTAAGTCCCGATCGGTTTACATCTCTTCAGCTGGTCTTCAAAGCCTTCATTTCCATTGGGATATATTTTTGGATGGGGTGACTCCCAGGCTCTGGACTTCAATTTTGGGTATCATATTTGCAGTCTACTCCCAAAATTTTTATTAAAATACACATATTGTATTGGGTTGCCCAAAAAGTAATTGCGGATTTTTCATATAGTTGGCGTTGATAAATTTTTTCAACGGCTTGTGACTCTGTAATTGCATTCTTTCTTCTGTCAGTTATCAGCTGTTACTTTTAGCTTGCTTTAGAAAAAAAGTGTAAAAAAAGTATATTTGATTAAAGTTCATTCTAAGTTTTATTAAAAATGCATTTACTTTCTTTTAAAAAATCCGCAATTACTTTTTGGGCAACCCATTACATGTCCAATTGGAGGGATTTTTGGCATAAGCACCACCTAGATTCTTTGACCTAAATAGTGATACCATATTTCTATTCTATTCCTAAAGATCTTTCATTTGAGTCACATAAGGTCCCGATCGGTTTACCTTTTCTCAGAAGGGGTTTCAGCCATGTCCGTCCATCTGTGGAGGGCATCTAGAGGGTACAATTCTTCACCGATGGCTGATATTTGGCATTAAGACTTTTGTTATGACTTCCAACATCCATGCCAAGTAGGATACCCATCGGTTCATAAACTGATAAATCGACCTTCATGAACTAGTAGAAGGCACAATTCATATCCCATTTGGCTGAAAATTTCCACTTTTCCTATGATTTCCAACTTCAGAACCAAGAATGGTTCAAATGCATAGGTCCATAAACCGAAAAGAACGAAAAGAGACAGACGACACTTGCCATCTATTCACTAACACATGTCATATTAAAAAAATGAATTTGTGTTTGTTTGTAGGTTTGTTTGTTTGTATGTTTGTGTGTTCCTTATAGACTCAGAAACGGCTGAACCGATTTTCTTGAAATTTTCACAGATGGTGCATAATGACCCCGTTGTGAAAATAGCGGACTCTCCCCCTTACCCTAATTTTCAGAAACGCCAGATCTCGGATATGGGTGGTGCGATTTAAGCGAAATTTTGTGTGCTCTCATATAGTACCCTAAAAATAAAAATTTGGTATCCAAATTTTGGATGGGGTACCTAGGGGGCTGCCCCACCCTAAAACCTACCAAACATATATTTAGACCAATCATGACAATATAGGACTCATATGAAAGGTATTTAGGACAAGAAAACGTATCTGATATCCAATTGTCGGACCAGGTGCTAGGGGGACCACCCCAAGCCCCTAAACACCCCTAATTCGGACATATTTACCGACCATGGCAATATGGGACTCAAATGAAAGGTATTTGCGAGTAGAATACGAATCTGATATCCAAATAAGGGACCAAGTGTTTGGGGGGCCGCCTCTCAGTAAAAACATCCCCCAAAGGGTACAAATTTACGACCATAGCAATATGGGGCTCAAATAAAAGGTATTTGAGTGTAGAATACAAATCTGTTATCCAAATATAGGACCAAGTGTTTGGTGGGCCGCCTCTCACCAAAAACATCCCCCAAAGGGGAAAAATGTACGACCATAGCAATATGGGGCTCAAATGAAAGGTCTTTGGTAGTAAAGCACGAATTTGATATCAATATTCGGGAAAAGTGTCTATGGGGCCACGCCACCCCCACAACACCACCCAAATCGGAAGTATTTTCTGACTATTGCAATATGAGGCTCACATAAGAGGGTTTTTAAAGTGGAACACGAATCCGATATATATTTTCAAGGCCAACTCACTGAGTGGCCGCGCATCCCCCAAACACCCCCAAGCCGGTCATGTTTGCCGACTATGGAAATATGGGGCTCAAATAAAAGGTATGTGGGAGTAGACCACGTATCTGATATCAACATTAGGGGCCAACTGTCTAGCGGACGTCCCACCACCATAACAACCCCCAAATAGGACGTATTTGCTCACCAAGACAAATTGGCTCTTAAAAAGAGTGGAACTAAATATTCATAGTTTTTAGGACCAATACCCCAAACCGGACATATTTGCTGACTTTTGCAATAAGGAGTATAAATGAGATAAGAAAACGAATTTGAAATCCAATTTTGAGGGCAATGGCAATATAGGGTTCAAATAAATGATATATAGACATATGAGAATAGAGCACGTTGCTGATATATTTTCAAGGCTTAGTGTTTGGAAGACCACCCCAATCCCCAAAACACCCCTAATTCGGGCATATTTACCGACCATGTCAATGTGGAGCTTAAATGAAAGGTATTGAGAGGTAGAGCAAGAATTGATACCCATTTTCAGGATCAATTTTCTGGGGGTCTACTCCTTTCCAAAATACCCCACAATTTTTTACTGACCATCGCTATATGGGGCTCAAATAAAGGTATTTAGGAGTAGAATATGAATTTGATATCCAAATGTAGGACCATGTATTTAGGCCATCACCCCCCTCCCAAAACACACCCAAAGGAAAAAAAATTTTCGACCATGCCAATATGTGGCTCAAATGAAAGGTATTTGATATTAGAAAACGAATTTGATAACCTATTTTAGGGCCATGTGTTTGGGGGACGCCTCATCCTGTAAACTCTTCTTAAGCCAATGGCAATATGGGGTTTAAATAAATGGTATTTGAAAGAAGAGCACGATGCTGATTTTTTTTCAGGCCAAGTGTCTGGGGGACTTTTGTTCCATATAAAGTAAAAGAATGCGCAGCGGAGCGGGCCCGGGTCAGCTAGTTGAACTATAAACTCTCTTAAGGCTCTAGACAAAGTTTTTTTTATAAATTCATTCACTTTTTTTTTAAAGAAAACCCCATCAGACGCACCATCCAGGGCTAGGCTCAACATTTCCTATGAAATCACAAAGTGAATTAAGTCAACACCATGCTGACGCAAAGAGGCACCATACAAAAACGACACCATCACATTATCGGCCCCCAAAAGCTATGCTAACGACAATAAGGCCAACATAGCCAAGGAAAAAAATGAAGGAAGGTGAAACGTTTTGAGTTTCACAATTTTTTTTTGATTTATGAGAGCAATCGGAATTGCAAGTAAAAATCCATAGAGGAATATTATGTCGTCGTTATGCCTTAAAGTTCTTTTCGAAGAGCAAAAACAAAAAATCAAGGAACGAATGCTGGGCTGCCTTGCACTACGGGCCAATGTTGCAGGCCATAGATGTTATTGGTGTCATGGTGTTTTTGTTGTAATGTCATTCATATTATTGTGGTTAGTTGTTGCTGTTGTTGGCATAGACTTATTTCTGTTGTGTTGAGTTGTCTCACCACCTTGAAACCATTATTCATATCTTTCGCCAATTTTTTGCTTCAAGTTGTTGCCTATTTTTTTTTGTGTTGCAAAGTGCCTATGCTGTAACGCCATGACTCCCTCTCTGCACTGTGGGTTGGTTAGAAGAAAGACTAACTGAAGAAATGTGAAATTCTTCTTTAAAATACGGACGGAAGGACGAATGTGGCTCAAACTCCCCGAAGGATATACAAGCCGTTTGGGACATTATGGAATTCAAATGTCAGTTCTTTAGGATTAGAGTAGATATTAGACATCCAAACTTCCAAAATCAAAAGATCTGCGTACCGCCCGGAAATGTAAACCGATCGGGACACTATGGGACTTAAATGAAAGGTCTTTCGGAGTAAAGTAGACATAAGACATTTAAATTTGAATCAAAATATCTGCGTACAGCCCGACCCCCAAAAAGGCCTCCAATCGGACATGTGTGTTAGGTCAATAAGGAAAAATTAGACTTAGACATGGGTTAGGCCGATCAGAAAAATATCAGAATAAAACAAGTAAGAGCGTGCTAAGTTCGGCCGGGCCGAATCTTATATACCCTCCACCATGGTCGCATCTGTCGAGTTCTTTGCACAGTATCTGTTTTAAGGCAAACAAAGTATAATGAATCAGGATGGAGGAGCAGCTATATCAAGTTTAAGTCCGATTCGGGGCTCAAGAAGCGAAATCGGGAGATCGGTTTATATGGGAGCTGTATCAAGCTATAGATCGATTCTGACCATATTGCATACGTATGTTGAAGGACATGGGAGGAGCCGTTGTACAAAATTTGTGCCAAATCGCATGAGAATTGTACAGTTGTTGGAAGTGATATCAAAACAATCGGACGAGAATTGCGCCCTCTAGAGGCTAAAGAAGTCAAGACCCAAGATAGGTTTATATGGCAGCTATATCAGGTTATAGACCGATTAGGACCATACTACTCACAGTTGTTGGAAGTGATATCAAAACACTATGTGCAAAATTTCAGTCAAATCGGACGAGAATTGCGCCATCTAGAGGCTAAAGAAGTCAAGACCCAAGATAGGTTTATATGGCAGCTATATCAGGTTATGGACCGATTTGAACCTATATCAGGTTATGGACCGATTTGAACTTGGCACAAGTGTTGGAAGAAATATCAAAACACTATGTGCGAAATTTCAGTCAAATCGGACGAGAATTGCGCCCTCTAGAGGCACAAGAAGTCAAGACCCAAGATCGGTTTATATGACAGCTATATCTGGTTATAGACCGATTTGAACCATACTTGGCACAGGTGTTGGAAGTGATATCAAAACACTATGTGCGAAATTTCGGACCCAAGATCGGTTTATATGGCAGCTGTATCAAAACATGGACCGATTTGGCCCATTTACAATCCCAACTGACCTATACCAATAAGAAGTATTTGTGCAAAATTTCAAGCGGCTAACTTTACTCCTTCAAAAGTTAGCGTGCTTTCGACAGACGGACGGACGGACAGACGAATATATATACTTTATGGGGTCTTAGGCGCATATTTCGAGGTGTTACAAACAGAATGAGGAAATTAGTATACCCCCATCCTATGGTGAAGGGTATAAAAATGAAATGTCTTTAGGAGTAGAGCACGAATCTGATACCTAGTTGATACTTAAACAGGTAAAAAGGCATTAAGTTTAGCCGCGACGATACCCACCAACTCAGGTATATATATAATCGGGTGAAAATAAATTAAATAAATGAGCTATGTCAAATTATGGTCTAATCTAGGCCTAACCCATAACCCGTGAAAGGGTAATAAATAAGCCATTTATGGGTGAAAGAACGTTAATAAGGAGATCGACGTATATGGGGCAGTTATATCCAAATATGGTACGAACTGAAATTATACTATGCACTGACGATAAAAGGCCTAACACAGCGCTCTCTGTGCCAAATTTCAGCTTACTTACATTACTTTAATTGGCTATGACAGAACATTTGTTCCACTGGCCGAACGTAGAGTACCGTTCAAAGCGCCTCGATCTTCTGCGCTCATTCTAAAATCTCTGACGCCAAGTTTCGAGGTGTCTCGCACCACATGATTCCATCGGGCTTTTGGTAGTCCCGGTTTGAGTGTACCATCATTTCCGCCTTCAAAAGACTTTTTGCAGCCTTCAAAAGACTTCTTCATCCATGCTGACAACATGACCTAGCCAACGGAGGCTTTATATTTTGATACGTGCAACTATGTTATCGTCGTTTATACGACGTCTATATTCTCCATTAACGCAAACGGGTACATATATTTTACAAAGAATCTTTCTCTCAAACACTCCAAGCACTGCCTCGTCTGCTATCAGACGTACCCATGACTCAGAACCATATAACAACATGGGTATCAGTGTCTCTTCGTCTGTCGAGAGGTGGCCTTATATCTAAACTGCTTACCTAATCCAAAGTAGCATCTGTTTGCCAGTTTTATTCTTCGATTTATTTCAAAACTGGTGTCATTCGTTTCAGTAACGGTGGTGCCGAGGTAGATAAAGTTGCTGACTATCTCAAAGTTGTGGTTTCCAACTTTCTCCATGTTCTTTATCTGCTCGGTTGTAAAAGGCGTTTTGGGAGTGGAAACCATCCATTTCATCTTATCTCCATTTACGGCCAGACCCATTTTCACTGACTCTCTTTAGATTCTTTAAAAGGCTGCAGTTACTACTTCCGGTGGCCGACCTATAATGTCGATGTCGTCGGCATAGGCGAGTAGCATGTGTTTCCTTGTGATAAGTGTGCCATATCTATTCACATCTGCATCTCGTATAATCTTCTCCAGCAGGATATTAAAGAGATCACACGATAGGCTGTCTCCTTGTCTGAAACCTTGTTTGACATTAAATGGTTCGGAGAGATTCTTTCTTATTATTATTGAGGAACGCATATCAGCAAGTGTCATCCTGCAGAGTCTTATTAATTTTGCAGGGATACCCAACTCAGACATGGCTTGAAATACCTTTGAAAGTAAAGAGGTGTCGAAAGCGGATTTTTCCTTCTCGGGTCTTTTCCAGGATTTGGCGCAGTGTGCACATCTGGTCTAGGGTGGATTTACCAGGTCTAAGGCCGCATTGATAGGGCCCAATTATCTCATTGACTTTAGGTTTTAATCTTTCACACAGTACGCTCGAGAGTATTTTGTAGGCGATGGGGAGGAGACTTATTCCTCTGTAGTTGGCACATTCCGTCTTGTCTCCTTTCTTGTGTACGGGACATAGTATGCTGAGATTTCAATCATCGGGTATGCGTTCTTCTAGCTAGATTGCACAGACAAGCTGATGCATACGCCTGATCAGCGTGTCGCCTCCGGTCTTAAATAGTTCAGCGGGTAACTCGTCGGCCCCTGCTGCCTTGTTGTTCTTCAGTCGGGTCACTGCTATTTGGACCTCATTCTGACTAGGAGGTAAACATGCTATACCATCATCAGGTATTGGTGCTGCGGTATCCTCTTCGCCGCCAAAGTCAGACACTAGCAGTTGGGTAAAATGTTCTTTCCATATCCTCAGCATGCTATCTGTGTCAGTTACCCGATTTCCTTCTTTGTCTCTGCAGGAGGATGTGCCTCCACCAAAGTCATCGGTTTGATGTCAAATTCTTTGGTAGAATTCCGGACTTCATTTTGACTCCCCCTCATCTGAATTTGCTCACACTCACATCTTTCCATTTACTTTTTCTTTCTGCGGAAAAGACATTTCTCCTCTCTCCGTTTCTCCCGATACTTCTCCTTCATCTGGTGCGTTACTACTGATTGCAGGGTTGCTCTATATGCCGCATTATTGACTTCAGTACATCTCGACACTCTTGGTCGCACCATGAGTTTCTTAGGGGGAGGCTTTCGCTACCCAAGCACGGATTTCGCGGCATTTTCCATGGAGCGGGCAATTGTCCGCCACTGAGTCATTATATTGGGTTGCCCAAAAAGTAATTGCGGATTTTTCATATAGTCGGCGTTGACAAATTTTTTCACAGCTTGTGACTCTGTAATTGTAATTGCAATTCTTTCTTCTGTCAGTTATCAGCTGTTACTTTTAGCTTTCTTTAGAAAAAAGTGTAAAAAAAGTATATTTGATGAACCTTAAGTTCATTCTAGTTTTATTAAAAACGCATTTACTTTCTTTTAAAAAATCCGCAATTACTTTTTGGGCAACCCAATATCATCGGAACAAGGAGTGCTTTCATCACGCAGCTGAGCCAGTCGAGTGGAGTATTCCGCTGCCATCTGTTGTGTTTGCCGCTTTCAATCCAGTCAATCAATCAATTTTTTCAATCAATTTTCAGTCCAGCTTCCGTGCAGTCTCAGATCGTACTTTCAAACGTTCGAACTGGTTCGATCCTTTGCTGCTACAAGGTAATGATCCGAATCCATATTCACTCCACGGATCGATTGTACATCTAACACGCTGGATGAATGCTTTCCATCTATCGCAAAGTGATCAATTTGGTTCATCGTGTTTTGATTGGGTGACAGCCATGTGGCTTTGTGAATATTTTTATGTTGTAATCTGGTGCTACTAATTACCATGTTTTTTGCCGCGGCGAAATCTATCATCCTCAACCCATCACTGGACGTTATCTTGTGGAGGCTAAATTTTCCGACTGTTGGACCAAAGATGTCTTCCTTCCCTATCTTCAAATTAAAATCTTTCGGAACGATTTTAATATCATGGGCGGGGCCCTTGATCTGGGGTAGAGTTACCTTGGATTGTTGGTGGGAGTCCTAATCGGGCACTGCTATGTTTGATCGCTGATATTGCGATGGGATCAGGACGATGAGGATTTATGCAGGGTCTGTGAGAATAAGGAGGATTTGGAGACGGTTGATCATATGCTGTGCTGTCATATTCTCTCTCTAGGCGCTCGTAGAAAATATCCTTGGTCTGATCGTCCTTGTCTTCCGTCGGGGCATGAGCACAAATAAGGCTGATGTTGAAGAATTTGGCTTTTATGCGGATTGTAGCTAGCCTCTCATCCACCGGAGTAAAGCTGAAGACAAATCCACAGCCAAATTCATGCCTCGTGTTATGGCAGCTATAGTATAGTTCGTCACCGTTTACTGTTGTTGTGACGTCATTCCTAGTCAATCGCACTTCCTGTAAGGCTGCAATATCTGCTTTGTACTTCTCCAAACGCTCCGCCAGCGCATATACTGCACCTTCACTTTAGGGAGTGTGGACATTCCAGGTGCAGATCCGCAAGTCATGGTCCTTTTTTCGTTTGTGTGGGTCGTCAACGTTAGTGGGGTTTGTTTTTACTATTCCTTTGTTTCTCATAGTGATTCTGAGTGGGTTCCTGCCCCAGCGCCCTAACCGCATGGGTTTTGTGGGATCATGGGATTAGTGAGTGTGTGGAAATGTGTAACCTTTTAGTGGCATAACAATCTGATGAGACCCCTGGTAAGGCCGAAATCGCGATCATTGTTGCCCATCCAATATTTTTATGCACACAACATTTGTCGAGACTCTTGAAAAGGTTTTTATGATTTTTTATTTGAAATAGTAACAAAAACCAGAACACACTGGTCTAACTTGGAAAATTCTTTTATGGAAAGTGCAGATTCGCAAATCATGGTCCATTTTTCGTTAGGGGGATAACTTTTACTACTCCTTTGTTTCTCATAGTGATTCTTAAAGGTTTCCCGTGGCGGGTTCCTGGCCCAGCGCCCTAACCGCATGGGTTTTGTGGGATCGTAAGATTGGTGAGTGGGTAGAAATATGTAACCTTTTAGTGGCTTAACAATCGGATGAGACCCCAGGTAAGGCCGAAATCGCGATCATTGTTGCCCACCCAATATTTTTATGCACAGAACATTTGTCGAGAGTATTTAAAAGGGGTTTTTATGCTTTTTTATTCAAAATAGTAACAAAAACCAGAACACACTGGTCTAACTTGGAAAAAACTTTTATGGAAAGTGCAGATTCGCAAATCATGGTCCTTTTTTCGTTAGGGGGATAACTTTTACTATTCCTTTGTTTCTCATAGTGATTCTTATAGTTTTCCTGGGGCGGGTTCCTGGCCCAGCTACCTAACCGCATGGGATTTGTGGGATCGTAAGATTGGTGAGTGGGTGGAAATATGTAACATTTTAGTGGCTTAACAATCGGATGAGACCCCTGGTAAGGCCGAAATCGCGATCATTGTTATCCACCCAATATTTTTATGCACACAACATTTGTCGAGATTCTTGAAATGGTTTTTATGCTTTTTTATTCGAGATAGTAACAAAAACCAGAACACACTGGCCTAAGTTGGAAAAAACTTCTATGAAAATAAAATTTCAAAAATGTTTTTTCACGAAAATCGAGAAAAAAATTTTATGAAAATAAAATTTCAAAAATTTTTTTTCACGAAAATCGAATTTTTACAAACTTTGTATGGTAAGAAAAATTTTTGTTTTGATTATTTTTATACCCAAAATCGTTTGTTGATTTCAAAGCGGTATTGTTCGGATTTAATAACTTCCTCTCAAAGAAGGGTCGGCCGGAAGCATGTTGAGACTTAGGTGATGTTGAGACTTGAAAAGAGGGTGCGGATACTAATCCGCCCCATACCACTATGAACATACACTTAAGCCAGTAATTGGCTTGTTGTGTGCTCTAAATACTAAAATACAACTTCGAAAAAGAAAATCTACCTACCTACAAAATTCTTAATTGTTTTCCATACCACGCCCCTAAGTTGGCGTATGTCTGGTATTATGTCCCCACCTAAGTACCGTTCGGGTGTTAGCCACAAAAGCCGGGCACTGAGACTTAAGTCTTGTTTATGAAAAGCAGTCTCCTTATCATGGAGCTAAAATTTGGGTCGAACAGTACTCATTAATATGTTGGAAGTTTGTCGCACGTTCCTTTATGGTATGTTCGTGGTAGAATAAATTACTTGCCTCGCTATTCCTGCATTCCAATGTTCTTCCTCGAATACACTCCAAATTTCTTTTGCTTTAAAACCTTAATTAAAACTTCTATTTATGTTATTATTGCCCACTGTGCTATGCAAACAAATGTTCTTTAACCATTCTACAATAGCGGAAAATTAAAATTGATATGTTGAAGTCTGTTTGCCATGTTGTTATACATTTTTCTTGCAATTTTTTTTATTTCTTCTCTCTTTCTTTCTTTCCTGCCTCTCGTTCCAATGAATTAGTTATGGCCTTTTCAATGCAGGGCTTTTTTTATCATATCTGAAATATTGGTTCGTTTTTACCAGTTTTCTGTTGTTATACATTTCGACAGGAAATAAAATATCAACAACTATGACATTTTGCCAAATTGGCGGTTTATTAATTTTTCTATTTAAAACAATGTTGCAGTCGATGTCTGGCTTATTGACAATCTTTTCCTTTTAAAAAAAAAAAAAACTTCAGTGTTGTATTTATGAAATACCACGGATAGGTGAACTTAAAAACAAAAGACTTAAGACACATACTCGCCCTGGTGGTATACTTTGTAACGGCCTTGTAACTAACAGGTGGCCAAATTGTTATTTACTACCGAATGATTATTACGTTCGGATGAATGAAGATATCTGCTTGAAATTTTGCACCGATATTTCCTATTGTTGTTGGATGTTGGGTATTGCAAGGGGGCTGACTATATCCGTTCAGATTTGTATATAAACCGATCCCCGGATTTGATTTCTAGAGCCCCTAAAAGCCTCAATTTTCCTCCGATTTGACTTAAATTGGACACAAGCGCTTGTGTTTTGACTTCCAACATTCGTACGAAGTATTGGTTCGAATCTGTAAACAAACTGATATAGGCCCCACTGGGCTCAAGAAGCCAATACCCGTATTTGGCTTCTTAAGCCCATAGAAACCTCAATTTTGCCCCGATTTCGGTTAAATTTGACACAAAGACTTCTGTTGTGAAATCCAATATATGTGCCAAGTATGACTTGAATGGGTCTATAAACTGATCAAGCTTCCATATAAACCGATTCCCTGATTTGACTTTCTGAGCCCATAGAAGGGTAAATTTTCTCCTGATTTGGCTGAAAATTGGTGCGAGGACTTGTGTTATGAATTCCAACATCTGTGCCACGTATACTGCGAATCGGTCTATAAACTGGTATACTTTACTTTACTTTAATTGGCTATGACAGAATATTTCTTCCACTAGCCGAACGTAGAATAGCGTTCCAAGCGCCTCGATCTTCTGCGCTCATTCTAAAATCGCTGACACCAAGTTTCGAGGTGTCTCCCACAACTTGATCTTTCCATCGGGCTTTTGGTCTTCCCGGTTTGCGTGTACCACCCTGTTTGCCTTCAAAAGACTTCTTTGCTGGAGCTTCTTCATCCATTCTGACAACATGACCTAGCCAATGCAGCCGTTGTATTTCGATGCGTGTAACTATGCTATCGTCGTCGTACAGCTCATACAGCTCGTGGTTCATACGTCGCCTATATTCTCCGTTAACGCAAACTGGTCCATATATTTTACGAAAAATCTTTCTCTCAAATACTCCAAGCACTGCCTCATCTGCTTTCACAAGTACCCATGCTTCATAAACTGGTATAGCCTCCCTATAAACCTATCCCCATATTTGACTTCTTGAGCTGGTGCCTAGGACTTGCATATACTCCGAACAACTGACATTAGGCAAGGGTGTTCTTATACCAAAGTCCTGCAAGGCAAGTTTGACAGCACCACAGACATATAGGTCTACTAGCCTTACATCCTTTCTACTCAAAAACATGGAGAGTATTGTCGATACCCTGATGAAGAGTAGGCCATTCAGCGAATTGCTTTGATACAAGCTGCATGTCCATGTCTAGAGAAGGTTGGAGGAGACTGCCTTGACGAGGTTGTGCATAAAATAAAAGAATCCTTGACGATATGCATAAACGTCGAATGGACTGGCTCTTAACAATATGAGAACCGACATACTTATCCAATCCTTTGGCAATTTGACCCAGTGAACTGGGTCTTTAGAGGCTGGATAAACCTCATACTAAGATATAGGTGTATAAATTGTGGGTCGGTCCCATGACATAAATATATGGGAGAAAATGGAACAGGGGGTTATATCTACTACGGATACTGACTGAGTAGGGTTTTGAACCCTACAGACATTGTTATAATACTTCTGAGGGGAAGGTATCTAAAGCTATGCAGAAAGATCAAAAGGGCCTTGGAGATAATACACAACTGAGTCAATTTGATGAGTCACATTCCCCCAACAGAATGATTCCGATATACGACAAGGTTAAATACTTAGGAGTGATTTTGTGCTGTTAACTGTACTGGAAGAGTCACACTCAGAAGCGTACTGGGAAGGCTCTTATATATTGGACACTATGAAGACAGGTTCATATGGGTCACGAAATGGGGCCTGAATGTATGTATAGTCCACTGGCTCCACAGGAGCGGGATTAGATAAATACCTTTCGCGGCTGCTGTTAGATTGTGTTGAGTTCCGGGCCACCAAGGGGTGGCAGGGAACAAAGCGGCTGGCGAGATTTGGCCAGGTTTGGATAGCAGATCGATTCTGTGATTGTGAAGGTGATTGTGAATCCCTCTCTGTGCTGGCTGTTTGGGATGGTGGATGGCTTCTATGGCAAATGCGTAGACATGGCTGCCAGGTTTTTCAAAGCTGTGTTTGCTGAGGTTCTCCAGAACGAGGAGGAAGAATGCCCTTGATCTGGGGAAGAGTTACCTTGGATTGTTGGTGGAGTCCTAATCGGCCACTGCGATGTTTGATCACTGATATCGCGATGGGCTCGGGACGATGAGCATTTCTGCAGGGTCTGTAAGGATGAGGAGGATTTGGAGACGGTTGATCATACCTTAGGTCATGTCGGGCAGAAGGTGGGTAAACACCTTTTCTCTTCATTAAGCTCTCTATAGTTTTTCGACAACTGAGTCATTCTGGACTTCTATTAGGGCCTGGAATAGCTGACTGAGTGGTTGTCTACTCCGTGCGACATTTTTTCGGTATCTATGGCGGTTTTTCGGTTATCTTTTTATACCCACCACCGAAGGATGGGGGTATATTCATTTTGTCAATCCGTTTGCAACACATCGAAATATCCATTTCCGACCCTATAAAGTATATATATTCTTGATCAGCGTGAAAATCTAAGACGATCTAGACATGTCCGTCCGTCTGTCCGTCTGTCTGTTGAAATCACGCTACAGTCTTTAAAAATAGAGATATTGAGCTGAAATTTTGCACAGATTCTTTTTTTGTCCATAAGCAGGTTAAGTTCGAAGATGGGCTATATCGGACTATATCTTGATATAGCCCCCATATAGACCGATCCGCCGATTTAGGGTCTTAGGCCCATAAAAGCCACATTTATTTTCCGATTTTGCTGAAATTTGGGACAGTGAGTTGCGTTGGGCCCTTCGACACCCTTCGTCAATTTGGCTCAGATCGGTCCAAATTTGGATATAGCTGCCATATAGACCGATCCTCAGATTTAGGGTCTTAGGCCCATAAAAGCCACATTTTAAATCCGATTTGGACGAAATTTGGCACAGTGAGATGTGTTAGGCCCTTCAATATTCTTCGTCAATTTGGCTTCAATCGGTCCAGATTTGGATATAGCTGCCATATAGACCGATCCTCCGATTTATGGTCTTAGGCCCATAAAAGCCACATTTATTATCCGATTTTGCTGAAGTTTGGGACAGTGATTTGCCTTAGGCCCCTCGACATCTTTCTTCTATTTGGCCCTGATCGGTTCAGATTTGGATATAGCTGCCATATAGACCGATCTCTCGATTTAAGGCTTTGGGCTCATAAAAAGCGCATTCATTGTCCGATGTCGCCGAAATTTGGGACAATGACTTGTGTTGGGCCCTTCGATATTTGTCTTCAATTTGGCTCAGATCGGTCCAGATTTGGATATAGCTGCCAAATAGACCGATCTCTCGGTTGAACAATGACTTGTATTTATAAGCATTTGGTCTAAATCGGATGATATTTATAGATCTGCTATGGGGCATAAGGTATGCATTTTTCACTGGTTTTTGACGAAATGTGGTTTACATATATACCCGAGGTGGTGGGTATCCAAAGATCGGCCCGGCCGAACTTAACGCCTTCTTACTTGTTCTTTCTCTACCTGCTTTCGTTTCTCTCCTTCTCTCTCTGTCTCTTTTTTTTCTTATTTAATTTCTTTTTAAGATGACCACAATGTACCAGAGGTCTCCGAGTGATGGGGTTGGCAACTGCGGTTGCCAAGCGGTTAACCTAAACTAACTTACGACTCAGTAGTTTGGTGGACGCCAATGAAAAAGTCAAACATAAGAATTCATAAGCTGGTCCATGAGAACCATGGCTACAAGGACCCTGGAGACTATTCTAGTTGTTCGACCCATTGACATATAGTTCGAGTGTGACCCAACCTATTTAGGCTATAAAGTTTTAGGTGATGGGAGAATGGATAAAAGACCATATCATTGGTTATAATGGAGGAGACGATAGAAAACCTGGATAGAGTGGAAGAAGTTTCGGGTTGAATAACTGAGACGATACTGTAGGTCGAATGCGAGGCACAGCTGCCAACGGAACAGTCTTGGATTGACGAAACATTGGTATTACCATCTGTAAGATCATACTACACAGATGGATCAAACACAGAGGACAGAGTGGGCCAGGGGGTCAACATTGAGATCCCAGGGACAGAGATCTGTTTAAGACTGCCGGACCATAAAACGGTCCTGCGAGCGAAGATTCAGGAGATCGTGGTATGCGTGAGGTGGTATGGTGTTAGAGCAAGGACGTCCAATTGGAACATCTTTACGGACAGTAAACTGGCCATTAGGGCTATAACAATCAGGATTCTAAGGTAACGAACAGTCTTTGAGAATAAGAAGGTGTTTAACGCCTTGTCTGAGTATTGCACCATCAGCATCGTTTTGGGTACCGGACCGCAGCGCAGAAAGGGCAGACCGACCAGAAAGGGCAGAATTGACCGTAGGAGCCAGAGCATTGGCATTGGTAAACTTAGTGAAGGCGAAGGAAACCTTCCGAGATGACGTAATCCTAGTTAAGGGGTTGGGCAATGAACGGTGAAACAGTCGATAGGATGACGAAATCCGGCTCGGGAGAAGAAGAGGCTTTTAGTGGCAAGAAGAGGAAAGCAGTTCAGTATGGCTTTCGGTATCATTACGGATCACATTAGACACACTTATGCAGAAAAGCTGTGGCAAGGGACATGTGGCATGTTGGGAAGGAGGTCAGTATGGCTTTCGGTCTCATTGCGGGAAATATAGGACTACGAGGGCACTTATGCAGAATAGTTGCTGCAAGTAACAGCGTGTGTAGGACATGTTGGGAGGATAACGAAAAGTAAGAGTATTTCTTATGTCGACGACCAGTTTTCGCAGCTGACAGACTCCGGCACTTGGGCGCGGATACAATATCAAGTTTGAACTTAGCTTATTGGCATAGAATGGAAAACAACAAAAAAGTTTGTGAGCAGCACGGAATTCCTTAGAGATACTCTTTCGTCGGACTTAGAGCGCAACAAGCTGGGTATTTGCTTAGGTATATGTTCATAGTGAAATGGGGCGTATTCGAATCAGCACCCTTTCCGATCCTATAACATTTATTTATTCTTGATCCTCGTAAAAATCTAAGACGATCTAGTCATGTCCGTCCGTCTGTCTGTCTGTTTGAGATCACGCTAAAATATTTAAAAATAAAAATAGATATATTGAGCCGAAACTTTGCATTGATTCTTTTTCTTGTCTATAGGCAGGTTAAGTTCGAAGGTGGTCTATATGGGACTATATCTTTATATAGCCCCCATATGAATTTGGCCAGGATCGGTCCAGATTTTGATAAAACCGCCATATAGACCGATCTCTCGATCTACGGTCTTGGGCCAATAAAAGGTGCAGTTATAGTCTGACTTCGCTGAAATTTGGGACGGTTAGTTATGTTAGTCTCCTCGATATTCTTATATCATTTGGCCCAGATGGGTACAGATTTGGATTTAGCTGCCACATAGACCGAACCCCTAATTTAAGGTCTTGGGCCCATACTAGGGCCCATACTAGTTGGATTTCGCTGAAATTTGGAATAGAGAGTTGTATTAGACTCCTTGACATCCCCGTTCAATACAAATCAATTCGGGCCAGTTTTGAATATAGCTGCCATATATACCGATCTTCCGATTTAAGATTTAAGGCCCATAAAAGGTGAATTTATCTACCGATTTCGTTGAACACAATGAGTTTCGTTAGGCCCTTCGACATTCGTACTGAGGATGGTTAAGATCGTTCTATATAAAGATATAACTGTTATATAGACCGATCTTTCAATTTAAGGTCTTGGACCCATAAGAGGCGTATTTATTGTCCGATTTCGATGAAATTTGGAACGTTAAGTTAGGCCCTTCAATTTCCTTGTTTAATTTTGCCCAGATTGGACCAGATTTGGATATAACTGCCATTTAAACCAATCTCTTGTGTTAAGGTAGACGCATGTATTGTCTGATTTCACTGAAAATTGGAACAGGGAGCTATGCTAGGTTCCTCCAGTCCAGATATGTATCTACAATAGCTGCCATAAATACCGCGCTCCCGATTTAAAGTTTAAGGCCCATAGAAGGTGAATTTCGTTGAAACTAGGCATAAATGAGTTTTGTTAGACTTTTTGACATTCGTATCGAGTATGATCAAGGTCGAGCTATATTTGGATATAGCTGCCCTATATACCAATCTCCCAAAGTGGCCATAAAAGCACATTTATGACTCGATTTCGCTGAAATTAGACACAATGGGCTGTGTTATGCTCTTCGACATTCGTGTTCAATATGTCTATGTCAATCGGTCTATATTTAGATATAGCTGCCATATAGACTGATATCTCGATTTAAGGTCTTGGACGTATAAAATGGGCAATTATTGTCCGATTTCGCCGAAATTTGGCACAGTGAGTTCTAGTAAGCTCACATCGGTCTATATTTGTATATAATTGCCATATACATATACCGATCTCTCGATTTAAGTACTTAGTAAAACTGATGAATTTGGTACTATGAGTTGTGTTACACCCTTACACAGCCTTCCTTAACATGGCGGAGATCGAACTATATTTAGATATAGCTGCTATGAGTTCATAAATGATGCATTTGTCACCGTATTATGCCTTTTTACTTGTTCAATCTAACCTAATCCCATATCCCTACTTAAGGGAATTGGCCCATAAATGCGAATAATACCCTGATTTGTGCATTTTTCATTTGCTCGACATATATGTTAAGTTAGGTTAGATTTAAAAGATGGTGCAGATATTAATCCGCCCCTTGCCACTTTGGACATACACCTAAGCCAGTAATCGGCTTGTTGTGCGCTCTAAAAACCTATAAAGTATCCTCTAAAAAGAAAATTTTAAGTAAGGAATTCCGTGCTACTTACAAAATCCTTAATTGTTTTCAACGCCACTCTCCTAAGTTCGATCATGTTTGATAATGTGTCTCCTCCTAAGTACCGGTGTCTGTTGGACGCGAAAGCCGGTCAATGTCAAAGGAAATGCTGCAACGTCTCATCATCTTCCCGGCATGCCCTACACATGCTATCACTTGCCGCACCGATTTTACATAAGTGAGCTCGTCGTCCTATGTGTCCCCCAATAACTATACAGACCTCCTTCTTGCTAATAGCCTCGTCTTTTAACGATCTGGTTCTCCTCATAGGATTTTCGCCGTCCTACCGACCGTTTCGCTTGCACGACATATATACGGAGTTGAATTTTTTTTGTGATGATCTCGTCAGGATTCGGCTTTCAGCATCATAGGTGGACATGCTAACCTCTGCGCTATGTCGTCCACCAATGGGTTTTTACTTGGTTTAAATTAAGATTAAGATCATCAAACGTAAAAATTTCACTTTTTTATAGATTTTGGATATTTAAAAGACATTTCACTATTATTCGTAGTAGTGGTGTTAATATTACAAACTTTGGTTTCAAGCTTTATTTCCAAGAATTAATCAATGAAATTGTTATGCGTTTAGTTTTTAACACCTTTAAAAGTAATTTATGTCAAAGCCGACTGTCGTTGTGAAAAAGTAATCAAAAGACTTAAGACACGAACATTGAAATTAAAAGACTTAAGACACGAACCTATGAATAATTTAACGAGAAGCAAGTTGTTTTTTAAACCCTACACCATAAGATGGGGGCAGACTAACATCGTCATTCTGTTTGTAACACATCGAAATATTGGTCTAAGACCCCAAACCGGTTCATAACCTGATATAGCTCCCATGCAAACCGATTTCCCGATTATATTTCTTGAGATTGTAGAGGGCGCAATTCTTATCCGATTTGGATGAATTTTGCACAATGGCATCTTCTATGGTATTCAACATTCAAGCTATGGTTTCCAACATTCAAGCTAAGTATGGTCCGCCTTGGTTCATAACCTCCAATACCATAGCAATTCTTATTGTGTATCCTTGGTTTGCCTATAAAGACATGTCGGGCAAAGAACTTGACAAATGTGATCCGTGGAGGATATATAAGATATATAAGATTCGCCCCAGCCGAACTTAGCACGCATTCACTAAATAGTTATTTTTTGTCTTAAGAAATTCATCAAAGTGAGAAAAAATGTAAAGACAAAATGGCATCCCTAATAAAATAAATAGGACATGGCATCGCAATTAAAATTTTGTGATTTAATCATAAATGTTTAGGCCGTTTTCATTTAAAATGCTCTCCAACAAAACCACAAAAAGGGCCATAAACAAAACGAGACCATTCATTCATGGTGGTTGATCAACAAAATCAAATTAAATTTTTGTAAAATCAGACCACCAGTTAGGAAATTCAATTAAAAAACATTTCATTTCCTTACCACTATTCCCATCTCAGAATATATCAAAACATTAACAATGGACAAAATCATAAAATTTGGTCTCATGTTACACCTCAGTGACCACCACCGATGAAGAGAAATATTTGATATGACTCTAGCTGCAGCGGCAGCTGAAGCTCGAGCACTTTAATTTAAACTCCCAGAAATTGTAAATTTATGCAAATTACAAAAACTCCTCGCCAAACCCCGACTGACAAAATGCAATCATAGAAAACGCAAACAAGTGGATCATCAATTGACAATGATGGCCAATAAAACATTTAACAATTTCTTCTTCCAATGATTGCCAACGAAGCATTGAAGAAAATTGAAAAATCGTCATAGTGGGGGACATGGGAAATGATTATAGAGCATAGATAGTGGAGAAGGGCAAAGTCTTGGTTAGTGTGTTGTATGCTAAGAGAGGGCAGAGTTGGTAAAAATGGGATGTTAGTTTGAAAAATGGCATAGTGCAGTAAAATCAGTTATTGAAAAGGGTCAGTGGGTTGGAGTGGCAGAACAATGAATTCTAACTTTTTTTTATACCAATTGCTGAAGGAAATTGGGATATTAATTTTGTTCTTCAGTTTGCAATATAACGGAATATCAGTTGGCGACTTTGCAAAGACAATGTTTTACCATAGGCTGACTGAGTTCGAAGGTGGGTTATATCGAACTATTTTTGATATATCCCCCACATCGACCGATATCCCGATAAGGCTTTACGTACTTAGAAAAATGGTTATTCTTGAGCCGACTTTGATGAAATTTGGAATAGGGAGTTGTATTGAACCTCTTGACATTTGTGTCAAATATGGAGATCGAGGCCATATTTGATATAGCTACCATTGGAGGTCATCTTACCGCAGAGACTAGCATGTCCGCCTTTGAGACTGAACACCTGGTTTGAAATCCTGGCGAGAACATCAGAAACAAGTAAAAAGTCGTTATGTTCAGCCGGGCCGAATTTTGGATACCCACCACCTCGGGTATATATGTAAACCATCTTTCATCAAAATTCGGTGAAAATTTCATACCTTATGTTAGCGTAGCAGTTATTTCAAAATATGTTCCGATTTGGACCAAACACTAATAAGTACAGTAGCTATATCTAAAAATAAACCGATCTGAACCATATACGACACGGATGTCGAAAAACCTAACATAAGTCACTGTATCAAATTTCAGTGAAATCGGATTATAAATACGCCTTTTATGGGGCCAAGACTTTAAATCGAGATATCGGTCTATATGGCAGCTATATTCAAATGTGGACCGATCTGGGCAAAATTTAAGAAGGACGTCGAAGAGCCTAACTAAACTGACAGTCTCAAATTTCAGCGACATAGGATAATAAATGCGTCTTTTATGGCCCCAAAACCTAAAACCTAGATATCGGTCTTTATGGCAGCTATATCCAAATCTGGACCGATCTGTGCGATATAGCAGAAGTGTGTCAAGGGGCTTAACTTAACTCACTGTCCCAAATTTCGGCGACATAGGACAATAAATGAGCATTTTATGGGCCCAAAACCTTAAATCAAGAAATCGGTCATATAGGCAGCTATATCCAAATCTTGACCGATCTGAGCCAAATTGACGAAGGCTGTCGAAGGGCTTAACACAACTCACTGTCCCAAATTTCAGCAAAATCGGATAATAAATGTGGTTTTTGTGGGCCTAAGACCCCAAATTGGAGGATCGGTCTTTATGGCAGCTATATCCAAATCTGAACCGATCTGGTCCAAATTAACGAAGGATGTCGAAGGGCCTAACACAACTCACTGTCCCAAATTTCGGCGAAATCGGATAATAAATTTGGCTTTTATGGACCTAAGACCCTAAATCGGAGCACCGGTCTATATGGCGGCTATATCCAAATGGGAACCGATCTGGGCCCAATTGACGAAGGATGCCGACGGGCCTAACACAATTCACTGTCCCGATTTTCATCAAAATCGGATAATAAATGTGGTTTTTGTGGGCCTAAGACCCCAAATTGGAGGATCGGTCTATATGGCATCTATATCCAAATCAGGACCGATCTGAACCAAATTGACGAAGGCTGTCGAAGGGCCTAACACAATTCACTGTCCCAAATTTCAGCGAAATCGGATAAAAAATGTGGCTTTTATGGGCCTAGGACCCTAAATCGGAGCATCGGTCTATATGGCAGCTATATCCAAATCTGAACCGATCTGGTCCAAATTGACGAAGGCTGTCGAAGGCCCTAACACAACTCACTGTCCCAAATTTCAGCAAAATCGGATAATAAATGTGGCTTTTATGGGCTCAAGACCCTAAATCGGCGGATCGGTGTATATGGGGGCTATATCAAGATGTAGTCCGATATAGCCCATCTTCAAACTTAACCTGCTTATGAACAAAAAAAGAATCTTTGCAAAATTTCAGCTTAATATCTCTATTTTTAAAGACTCCATCATGATTTCAACAGACAGACGGACGGACATGTCTAAATCGTCTTAGATTTTTACGCTGATCAAGAACATATATACTTTATAGGGTCGGAAATGGATATTTCGATGTGTTGCAAACGGAATGACAAAATGAATATACCCCCATCCTTCGGTGGTAGGTATAAAAATTTTCAGCGATGGTTATCCCCTCCTATTGCTGGCCACATTTGTGAGGTACTGTGCCAGGTAAAAACTTCCTCCCACTGCGGCACGCCAATCGGACTCAGCTATAAAAAGGAGGACCTTTATCATTGAGCTTAAACTTAAATCGGACAGCACTCATTGAGATGTGAGAAGTTTGCCCCTGTTCCTTAGTGGAATGTTCATAGGCAAAGTTGCATTAACACATGATCCTATCTCCTGTTTTGAACCCATAAAACAACAAATTTCGATGAAACTTAAGAACAGTGAGTTTTATTAAACTCCTCGTTTGACCATATTTTGATTAAGCTGTCATACAGACCGATCACCCGATTTAACGTTTTGGGGCCATAATGGAGTTTATTACATTCGATTTCGCTGAAATTTGTCGCATTGAATGTTTCGAACACCTCGATTTCTCTACCCTTTATGGACTAACTCCAACCACAATTTGTGTTTGTGTTTCTTCTTGATTTTTTGTATCGCCAATTGCAACACCCTTTTATCATTCGATAAACTATAACGTTATAAAATATAATGAAATGGATTTTCTCATCTATCTTACCTTTACGATGTTGGTAACATCATACCTGTCCATACGGCCAATGCGAATGTAAACTGCAATATCTACTCGTATGTGAGTTTTACTTGGAGTTGAAAATGACAACCACACCCTCATTTTGTACGCATATAAATTCATAAAAATCTTAAGAGGAAAGCCTGAAAGTTGAAGAGGAAAATGTAAGCCTCACATCACAGTGTAAGAAAAAGAGTAGAAACGCCCTGTCTGGCTGGGCTGTTGTATGAGGAGGCACCAACCAATGTGTTTCTTTTCCCTTTGGCAACGCTCAATGTGATGAAAATACATTTATGCTCCATTTAATTCCTAAAGGCGTTTTCTCACGTTAAATTTATTCATAACAACGTCTCGGTTTGTAACTTGGTACAAAACTATTGGTATAAAGAGAAAATTTAAAGTTATGTGAAAATTTAAGTTAAGGTTTAAAATTTTTTTAAAGAATTCTTTTACCAAATGAATTCTTTTACCAAAAGACGAAACATTTTTAAAAGTCAGCAAGTAAAAGTGTGCTAAGTTTGGCCGGGCCGAATCTTGGGAACCCACCACCATGGATTCTGCAAAAATATGGGAGCTATATCAGGTTATAGACCGATTTGGACTGCACTTGGCACAGCTCTTGGAAGTCATAACAGAACACCGCATGCAAAATTTCAGCCAAAAATTTTGGCTTCTAGGGGCTCAAGAAGACAAATCGGGAGAACGTTTTACATGAGAGCTATATCTAAATCTGCACCGATATGGCCCATTTGCAATCCCTAATGACCTGCATCGATATTAAGTATCTGTGCAAAATTTCAAGAGGCTAGCCTTCAGCGAAAGCGAGTAATAAACGTACTTTTATTGTCTTAAGAACTTGAACCCGGAGATCGTGATATATGGCAGCTATATCCACATATAGCCCGATTTTGGCCACATTCGGTACGAATGCCAAAAGGCCTAAGAAAACTCATTGTGATAAATTTTAAGCGAAGTTAAGTTAATAAATTCGCCTTTTATGGGACTAAAACTTTAAATTGAGAGATCAGTCTATATGACAGTTATAACCAAATCTGGACCGGTCTGGGATGCCGAAATCGTACAATAAATAAGCTTTTTATGGGCCAGAAATCTTAAATCGAGAGTCTATTTTGCAGCTACATCCAAGCTGGACCGATCTGAGCAGCATTGAATAAGGATGTCGGAAGGCGTAACAAAAATCACTTTCCCAAATTTCCGTGAAATCGGGCACTAGACCTTAAAGCGAGCAGCTATATTTAAATCTGGTTCGAAACAGGAGGAGGATCATAACGCAACTCGCCAATCCCAATGGACAATACATGCGTCTATTATGGGACCAAGACGTTAAAGCGAGAGATCGGTCTATGTGGCACCTATATCCAAATCTAGACCGATCTGAGCAGCATCGAATAAGGATGGCGACAGGCTTAACACAACTCGCTTTCCCAAATTTCAGCGATATCGGACAACAAATGCGCCCAAGACCTTAATTCGAGAGATCAGTCTATTTCCAAATCTGAACTGATCTGGGCAGCATTGAATAAGGATGTCGAGAGGCCTATCATAACTCACTTTCCCAAATTTCAGCGATTTTGGACAATAAATGCGTCTACTATGGACCCAAGACCGTAAGTCGGGAGATCGTTCTATATGGCAGCTATATCCAAATCTGGTTCGAACTGGACCGTATTGAACAGGGATGTTGAGGACTATAACGCAACTCGCCCCAATTTCTGCGAAATCTGACAATTAATGCGCCAATTATGGGCTTAAGACCTTAAATCGAGAGATTGGTATATATGATAGCTTTATCCAAATTTAAACCGATCTTGACCATATAAAACACGGATATCGTAGAACCTAACACGACATATTATGTCAAATTTGAGCGAAATCGGGTAACACATGTGGCCAATAACTTAAATCGGGAGATCGGTCTATATGGGGGCTATACCAAGATTTAGTCCGATATAGCCCTTCTTCGAACTTAATCTGTCTATGGACCAATAAAGAAATCTGTGCAAAGTTTCAGCTTAATATCTCTATTTTTAAAGACTGTAGTGTGATTTCAACAGACAGACGGACATGGTTAGATCTTCTTAGACTTTTACGAAGACCAAGAATAAAAAATGTCGAAAATGGATATTTCGATGCGTTCTAAATGGAAAGACAAAATCCCTTCCCAGTCCTTCGGTGGTGGGTGTAAAAATAAATAAATAAAATGTATCCTTTTACCTAAGTTTGTGTTCAATTCGGGTTTTGATTGAGGCTTCCAAGGTCTCACGAAGTGATATCGGGGTATGAATTTTAATGGACCTATATCTAATTATGACGAAGGCCACCATTACCCAGAGGTTAGTATGTACGCCTGTAACGCTAAACGCCTGGGTTCGAATCCTGACGAGACCATCATAAAATTTTAAGAGGTGATTATCCCCTTCCTAATGCCGGCGACATTTGTGAGGGGCTTTGCCATGTAAAAACTTCTCCCCAAAGAGATGTGTCATTGCGGAACGCCGCTCGGACTTGGCTATAAAAAAGAGGCCCTTATCATTGAGTTTAAACATGAACCGGACTGCACTTATTGATATGTGAGAAGTTGGCCCCTGTTCCTTAATGGAATGTTCATGGGAAAATTTGCATTGGCATATCTATTTATGAACCTATCGTGGAAGGATTCGTTGTCAGTATTGTTGGGCACAAAAACTTAAGGCTTCTAGGAGCTCAAGAAGTCAAATACGAATATCGATTAATATGGGGCTTAATAGAGATGGCGAGACTGTTGGAGGACATAAGTGCACTTCACATACCCAATGTCAGCCAAATCGGATGAAAATTAAGGCTTCTTGGAGCTGAGGCAGTCAAATCCTGGGATCGGTTTATATGGGTGCCATATCAGTTTATTGGCCAATTGTAATCATGCTTGGCATGAATGTTGGAAGTTATAACACAAGACCATGTGCCAGATTTCAACTAAACCGTATGAAAATTAAGTCCTCCAAGAGCTCAAAAGATCAAAACCGAGGATCGACAGTAAACGATATAGGCCATTTTCAAACCAAAATAACCTACATAAAAAAAAAAAAAATATCTGTGCAAAATGTTAAGCGGCTACCTTTACACATTCGATTGCTATCGTGATTTCGACAGACGCACGGACAAATGACTAAATTTTTATAGTGCCATCCTATGGTGGTGGGTTTACTAATAGGGTTCGGTACAATGCAGCTCACTGTTTCGAATTTCGCCGAAATCGGACAATAAACGCACTTTTGATGGGCTTAATCGACAGATCGATCTGTTGAACAAGAAATAACCCTATAAGCAGATCTCCCAATTCCGATCTTATTAGAATTGGCTGAAATTTTGCATAATGACTTTAACTCTGGTCTCCAAGAGCCAAACCAAGTATGGGCCCAATCGATTCATAACTTGGTATAGCTCCAAAAGCATAGCAATTCATACTCATTATCCTTTGTTGGCTATAAAGGGATATCAGGCATAGAATTTGACAAATGCGATCCATGGTGGAGAGTATAAGATATGGCCCGGCCGCACTAAGCACGCTTTTACTTGTTTTTATATATCTTTATATTTTTATACCCTCCACCATAGGATGGGTGTATACTAATTTCGTCATTCTGTTTGTATTTACTGGAACAATTCGTCTGAGACCCCATAAAGTATATATATTCTTTATCGTCGCGACATTTTATGTCGATCTAGCCATATCCGTCCGCCCGTCCGTCTGTCTGTCGAAAGCACGCCAAATTCCGAAGGAGTAAAGTTAGTCGCTTGAAATGCACATATACTTCTTATTAGTGTAGGTCGGTTGGTATCGTAAATGGGCCATATCGGTCCATGTTTTGATATAGCCGCCATATAAACCGATCTTGGGTCTTGACTTCTTGAGCCTCTAGAGTGCGCAATTCTTATCCGATTGGAATGAAATTTTGCACGCCATGTTTTGTTATGATATCCAACAACTGTGCCAAGTATGGTTCAAATCGGTCCATAACCTGATATAGCTGTCCTGACTTTTTAAGCTTCTAGAGGGCGCAATTCCTATCCGATTTGGCTGACATTTTGCATGACGTATTTTTTTCTTACTTTCAACAACCGTATCAAATAAGCTTCAAATCGGTTCATAACCTGATATAGCTGCCATATAAACCGATCTGGGATCTTGACTTCTTGAGCCTCTAGAGGTCGCAATTATTATCCGATTTGGCTGAAATTTTGTTCGATGGATCCTCTCATGACCATCAATATACGTGTTTATTATGGTTTGAATCGGTCTATAGCCTGATACAGCTCCCATAAAAATCGATCTCTCTATTTTACTTCTTGAGCCCCCAAAGGGCGCAATTCTTATTCGAATTGGCTGACAATTAACACAGGTCTCCAACATATAATTTAATTGTGGTCCAAACCGGGCCATATCTTGATATCGCTCTAATAGCAGAGCAAATCTTTTCTTATATCCTTTTTTGCCTAAGAAGAGATGCCGGGGAAAGAACTCGACAAATGCGATCCATGGTGGAGGGTATATAAGATTCGGCCCGGTCGAACTTTGCACGCTTTTACTTGTTATTTTTATTTTTGTCTTTTATAAGATAAGGCCTTTGATTGGCAATGATAGTTGCTTAGTCTTAAGTCTTTTGTTTTTAACCCCATTCTTGTATTGATTACTTTCTTATGTAACAGTTCAAAGAAGTTTGTTGCCCAAGTCTTTTGATTTTTACCCTATCCTTGCTTCTATTGAATAGTTTCATAGTTTCCCATGTCATTATTCAATGAATATTTTGTATTGACTTATTGAATATTTCCCCTCAATGAAGGCAGTTTTATAGCCTCTAACAATTTGTCTAGTAGTGTCATTTGTCATAAACGACAAACTGCGTGAATAAAATGACGAGTTACATGATTTTATTCTTCATGGTTTAAACAGAAAATTCAATATGCGTTTTTTTTTTGCCACATTCAGAGTTCCTTGTCGTGCTTGGCTAGAGCAACCATATGTCTGATGACAATGCGTTTGCGCGTTAAGTAACCCCCCATTGTTTGGCTGGTTGCTGGTGGTGGACAATGTGTGTTATAGGCGCATGAGGAACCTTTCGTTTTTCTGCTTTCCTACACTGTTGCTGTTTAACGCTCTGTTTGTCTCGTGCGTATTGAGTTTTGGAACTCACGTACACATATTCAACACTGTGGGATGCCATGTACAAATGCCGGCAAATATGTTGTAATAAATTTTACTTTAATAAGTGGAGAAATGTTACAAAGATCGTGAATGGCAAGAAATATGGTAAGGACATCAGAGCTAAATGTGTAAAATATTAATTTTTATTACTCTAACAAATTTGTGCATAACTCATGGGGATGGCCCAAGTAAGGTTGAGTAGAGGGTGGGAGAGATAGTAAAGAGAAGAAAACAAAGTTGATGGTAAAGGTTAAGGAATTGAAACTGTTGGATGTTATTACTAAACGGGCAAACGAATTTCAATGGTATGACTGACCATTAGTCTAACGTTTTACAAAATAAAGCTAGCAAGTTGAACTTTGAAATTTTCTCCTAGATAGGTTGTCGTTCCGTTTGCAACACATCAAAATATTCATTTCCGACCCTATAAAGTATATATTTTCTTGATCACCGTAAAAGTCTAAGACGATCTAGCCATGTCCGTCCGTCTCTTGAAATCACGGTATAGTCTTTAAAATCAGAGACATTGAGCTGCCACTTTGCACAGTTACGTTTTTTGTCCATAAGCTATCGAAAATAGGCTATATCGGACTATATCTTTATATAGCTCCCATACAGACCGATCCGCCTATTTTGGGTCTTAGGCCCATGAAAGCCACGTTTATTATATTGGGTTGCCCAAAAAGTAATTGCGGATTTTTCATATAGTCGGCGTTTTCACAGCTTGTGACTCTGTAATTGCATTCTTTCTTCTGTCAGTTATCAGCTGTTACTTTTAGCTTGCTTTAGAAAAAAAGTGTAAAAAAAGTATATTTGATTAAAGTTCATTCTAAGTTTTATTAAAAATGCATTTACTTTCTTTTAAAAAATACGCAATTACTTTTTGGGCAAAATAGGATTTTGCTAAAATTTGGGCAGTGAGTTGTTTTATGCCAATCGACATCTTTTTTTAATTAAGGTCAGATCGGTTCAGATTCGGATATAGCCGCCATATAGACCGATCCGCCGATTTAAGGGTTTGGACCCATAAAAAGGGCATTTATCGATCGATTTTGCCAAAACTTGGGACAGTGGGTTTTGTTAAGCACTTCAATATTCTTCTTAGGATTTTGCTGAAATTTGGACAGTGAGTTGTTTTATGCCAATCGACATCTTTTTTTAATTTGGGTCAGATCGCTTTAGATTTGGATATAGCTGCCATATAGACCGATCTCTCGATTTAAGGTTTTCGGCCCATAAAAGGCGCATTTTCTTTCGAATTCGCCGAAATTTGGGAAAGTAAGTTGTGTTAGGCTCTCGACATCTTTCTCTAATATGGCCCAGATCGGTCGAGATTTGGATATAGCTGCCATTTTAAACCGATCTCTCGATTTGAGATTTTTGGCCCATAAAAGGCGCATTTATTATTCGATTTCGCCGAAATTTGTGACAGTGAGTTGTGTTGGGCCCTTTGACATTATTCTTCAGTTTGGTTCAGATTTGGATATCGCTGCCATATATACCGATCTCTCGATTTAAGGTTTTAAACCCATAAAAGGCGCATTTATGGAGCGATTGTGCCAAAATTTGGGAAAGTGAGTTGTGTTAGGCCCTTCGACATCTTTCTCTAATATGGCCCAGATCGGTCAAGATTTGGATATAGCTGCCATTTTAAACCGATCTCTCGATTTAAGATTTTGGGCCCATAAAAGACCCATTTATTGTCCGATTTCGCCGAAATTTGTGACAGTGAGTTGTGTTGAGCCCTTCCACATTATTCTTCAATTTGGTTCAGATCGGTTCAGATTTGGATATAGCTGCCATATAGACCGATCTCTCGATTTAAGGTTTTGGGCCCATAAAAGGCGCACTTATTGTCCGATTTCGCCAAAATTTGGGACACAGAGTAGTGTAAGGCCCTTCAACATTCTCCTTCAATTTGGATCAGATCGGTTCAGAAGCCGAAAGTTGGAATAGTGAGTTGTGTTAGGCCCTTCGACATCCCTCTTCAATTTGGCCCATATCAGTTGAGATTTGGATATAGCAGCCATATAGACCGATTTTTCGATTTGTAGTCTTGGCCCCTTAAAAGACACATTTATACTCCGATTTCGCTGAAATTTTACACACTGACTTATGTTAGGCTTTTTGACATCCGTGTCGTATATGGTTCAGATCGGTCTATATTTGGATATGGCTACCAAAGAGATCATTATTTTGTTCTACAAAATATTTCATTTAGGAAAAGGTACCAAAATGACTCTCTGAGGAAATGGTACCAAAACCAACTTTTCCCTTGGAAGGGGTACCCCTCTCTCTGGGGAATGGATATTAAAATAACCCTTTCCCTTAGGAAAGGGTACTAAAACTACCCTTTCCCTTAGGAAAGGGTACTAAAACTACCCTTTCCCTTAGGAAAGGGTACTAAAACTACCCTTTCGCTTACGAAAGGGTACTAAAACTACCCTTTCGCTTACGAAAGGGTACTAAAACTACCCTTTCGCTTACGAAAGGGTACTAAATCTAGCCTTTCCCTTAGGAAAGGGTTCTAAAACGACACTTCCCTTAGGAAAGGGTACTAAAACTACCCTTTCCCTTAGGAAAGGGTACTAGAATTACCCTTTCCCTTAGGAAAGGGTACTAAAACTAACCTTTCTCTTATGAAAGGGTTCTTAAACTTCCCCTTTCCTTTGGAAAGGGTACTTAAAATACTCCCTAAGGAAAGGGTATTAAAATAACCCTTTCCATTAGGAAAGGGTACTAAATCCACCCTATCCCTTAAGAAAGGGTACTGAAACTACACCTTCCCGTAGGAAAGGGTACTAAAACTAGCCCTTCCTTTAGCAAAAGGTACTAAAACTACCCTTTCCCTTAGAAAAGGGTACTAAAAATACCCTTTTTCTTAGGAAAGGGTACTAAAACTACCCTTTTCTCTTAGTAAAACTAACCTTTCCCTTAGGAAAGGGGACCTAAACTAAACTTTCCTTTGGGAAAGGGTACTAAAACTTCCCTTTCCCGTATGAAAGGGTGCTAAAACTACCCTTTCCCATATGAAAGGGTGCAAAAACTACCCTCTTCCTTAGGAAAGGGCACTTTAACTACCATTTCTCTTCGAAATGGGGACTTAAACTACTCTATCCTTAGGAGAGGTTACTACAACTACCTTTTCACTTATGAAAGTGTACTTAAGCTACCCTTTCTCGTAGAAAATAGTATGTAAAGTACCGTTTCCCTTAGGAAATAGTAATTAAACTACCCTTATCCTTAGAAAAGGGTTCTTAAACTAATCTTTTCCTTAGGAGAAGGCACTTAAACTACCGTTTCCCCTAGGAAATGATTTTAAGTTTACCCATTCTCTTAAGAAGGGTTATTAAAACTATCCTTTGCTTAAGAAAGTTTTCTTAAACTTCCCTTTTCCTAAGGAAAGTTTTATTAAATTAACCTTTCTCTTCGGAAAAGTACTTAAACAACCCTTTCTTTTAGAAAAGGAAATTAAAGTTTCTACTGTTTTTTTTTTTTTTTTTTGAATTTTTTAATTATGATATTGAGCTGCCTTTGTCTTGGGCTATCCATATCATCTAAAAAGTTCAACAACCTTACGTCAACAATTGCCTTTGTATTTACCCCGAAGTCTGATTGCTTCAATGCTCCTAAGAGACAGCAACAACGGTAAACAAATAATGTTTCGTTCCATAAAATTGCTTAATTTTCAGTTCAGCATTTAAGTAATCATAACTTTATGTATCGTCATAATAGAATGGCATGACAATGCCGATGCTGATGATGATGGTGGTCCTGGCACGCAATATCCATAAAAACTCCCTCAATTCCAATGCAGCATACAATGGTCGCAACAACGCACAATCTGGGATCGGGAAAACAATAACTTCAGCTCATTAACACTTGAATGGTGAGCTTGAAAAAGTCAACATCAGATAGAAGGACGGACAGCGGGACAGACAGATGGACGGACTTTTGCAAGAAAGGATAAAGATTATCGATCTTAAAGAACAGGCAATGGACAACCCCCACCCGCAAAAAGTTATAAAGCGAGAGAACACACGCATAGGTTCTCACGATGATGTTTAGTGATGAGGACCGATGATGACGACGACAGAGACGGCGACGATCAGATCACATGATATTGATTTGGTGATATAGTGTGGCGTAAACCCTAAATATACTGCGAGACTTTAAACCTTTTTTTCGTATCGAAAAAATTACTTGCATTGCAGTAAAAGTAAAGGATTTTCTTAAAGGACACCTAAGAAAAAGAGAAATGATAAAAAAAAGTAAGCGAGGAGATTTGAAGCTCATAAATGGCTTATAAGTGTTGGCAAGGAAAAGGGTTGGCAAAAATTATATGCGCCAACACCATGGTGTTGTTACGGCAATAATCGCTTTAACCCAAAAGATGCGAATTATATTTTTTTTGTTATCCAGAGTTCAAAAGCTCAGGTTAAAAAACAACATCTTTGTTCGGGGCATCAAAAGACACTGGCGAACAAATTGTAATAAGATTTTGAGATACATTTGCAGCTGTGACCAAAATTAGATTTCGCTGAAATTTTATTTTAATTTAATTTCTAAAGAAACGTAGGAAAAATAATTTTGATGAAATTTGTTGTGCGTTAAAAAAAACTATTTCTGTAAAAGTGTACTAAAAATTTGATAAAAATTTTCTTTGGTATTTTTTTAAGGGAATTTTTTGTGAAAACATAAGAAAATATTTACGAAAATTTTCACCATTTTTTTTTTTAATTCAATTTGTAAATTTAGTTTTGATATGATTGTCTAAAAAATCAAATCGATGGACTATTGCAAAATTTTGTCGCTTCGTGTAATTGTGCGTTCACCAGCAACAACGTTAAAACAAACACCATTATCCTCCAACTAAGTCACGGCTGCCCAAGAAGACCTTGCCCTTGGTTAGTCAACAACATCGACTCATAACAATTGCCAGGCCACAACATCACATTGTTCCAGCTGAGGTTGGATGTAGTTTTTTTTTGATGCCAGATCAGTGATCTCTTAAAGAAATCTTCACCATTCTCAATAATCTTGCGCCGAGTGATGTTTGTTGCTTTGTCCCGATGTTGGTCGTTGATGTCGATGGTGTTTGGGGGTACACTTTAAAGACAATGAAATCAAATCATTTGCCATCACTTAAGATACGCTCGTTCCAAAGGTATAAAATAATAACAATAATAATAACCGAGGAAATACACTTGTGTCTACGGCCAGCTTATGGGCCAGCTGCAAAGTCTGGATAAACCGAAGAGCATAATAATTACCAGATGTGTGTGCCAACATAATAATAATCCTGATAAGCGAGAGAATTTTGTGCAAGCCCTTAAAATTGTTGGGTTATCTTACGAGGAGGAACATTTAGGTAGTCCGTCCGTCCGTCTGTTGAAATCACTATAGCGAACAAATATAGACATCTGCATAAAAATTTTGCACAAGTACTTCTTATTGATGTAGATCGTTGGGGATTGCAAATGGCCCATTCGGTTGGGATTTGGATATAGTTTTTCTCTATAGTTTCTATGGTCCTTCGATTTGAATTGTTGAGCCTCTAAAAGCCTCAATTTTTGCCAGATTTCGATGGAATTATGAACGTGATCAAACAAATCCCGCCCTGATAGGTCCATAAATAGAAATGGTCCCCTAGACACCACAGGTTTTGTACGATTTGCCTGTGGCCAACAAAGAGAAAAGGATGTTAGATGGGCTTTTGATGCAGCTAGTTGAAGTTAAAGTAGGGAGTTATGGGAGGTCTTTTAGAAAAATCCACCGTGACGCAGTGGTTTGCATGTCCGCCGCTGAAGCCGAAAGCCTGGGTTCAAACTCCGGCTTGAACATTAACAAGTAAAAAAGCGTTAAGTTTAGAATAGCCGAACTTTGGATACCCACCATCTCGGGTATATATGTAAACCACCTTTCGTCAAAATCCGGTGATACCTTATGCCCCATAGAGCTATATCGAAATATGCCCTGATTTGGACCAAATAATAATAACTACAACTCATTGTTCAATTGTGTAAAACAAAATATTGGTCATTTTAGTAGCTATATCTACAAATAAACCGATTTGAACCATATACGACACGGATGTCGAAAACCCTAACATAAGTCACTGTGTCAAATTTCAATGAAATCGAATTATAAATGCGCCTTTTATGGGGCCAAGACCTTAAATCGCGATATCGGTCTATATGGCAGCTATATCCAAATCTGAACCGATTTGGGCCAAGTTGCAGAAAAACTCACTTACACAACTCACTGTCCCAAATTTCGTCGAAATCGGACAATAAGTGCGCCTTTTATGGCCCCAAAACCTTAAATCGAGAGATCGGTCTATATGGCAGCTATACCCAAATTTTGATCGATCTGAGCCAAATTGAAGAAGAATGTCGAAGGGCCTAACACAACCCCCTGTCCCAAATTTCAGCGAAATCGGACAATAAATGCGCCTTTTATGGGCCAAAAACCTTAAATCGTGAAATCGGTCTATATGGCGGCTATATCCAAATCTGGAGTGATCTGAGCCAAATTGAAGGAGGATTTCGAAGGGCCTAACACAACTCACTGTCCCAAAAATTGGCAAAATCGGACAATAAATGCGGGTCCAAGACCTTAAATCGAGATATCGGTCTATATATCAGCTATATCCAAATCTGAACCGATCTGGGCCAAATTGAAGAAGGATGTCAAAGGGCGTAACACAACTCACTGTCTTAAATTTCAGCAAAATCGGATAATAAATGTGGCTTTAATGGACCTAAGACCCTTAATCGGCGGATCGGTCTATATGGAGGCTATACAGGAGGAACTTAACCTGCTTTTGGGCAAAAAAAGAATCTGTGCAAAATTTTAGCTCAATATCTCTATTGTTAAAGACTGTAGCGTGATTTCAACAGATAGATCGTCTTAGATTTTTACGCTGATCAAAATATATATACTGTATAGGGTCGGAAATGGATATTTCGATGTGTTGCAAACGGAATGACAAAATTAATATACCCCCATCCTTCGGACTTGGTATAAAAAAGGAGGCCCCTAATCATTGAGCTTAAACTTTAATCGGACTGCACTCATTGATATGAGAGAAGTATCCCCTATTTCTTAATGGAATGTTTATGGGAAATTTAGTAGTCTAGTAGATTGAGGAGTTATGGATCGTAAAGGATACCTCAAGACTGCTGATGCTAATGGCCAAAGACTCCCCTTATATGGGCAACTTAAGGAGGATGGAGAATAGAAGAATTCTCCTCGTGATACTCGCCATCATTTGTTAAAGGCGTACCTTTGTATTTGTGAATCAACGAGCAGGTTAAGAAGGGCCTTAATGCATACGAGGAATACCGACACAGACACATGGCGAACGGGCTGTTGACTCGTGGGAGAAATGCCATCGGGCCCCGTAAGTCACTGGGGCCCGATGGCATTTCTCCCATGAGGCTGGAGGAGTCGTTTGATTCCTGGTATGTTTTTGTGTTTTCGACATGTCTAAGATTATCTTATGTGTCCCCAACTTGGAGAATGGTGAAGGTGGTTAACACACCTAAGGAAGTGAGGCTGCAATAATGCGCGGCCGATAACTACATACCGATAAGCCATCCATCCTTCCTCGTTAAGACACTGAAGAGAATGCTGAAGATGAATATTAGGAATACACTGGGTGTGTCCTATTTATCCGAATATCAGCATGCTTGCATCAGGGAAAGATCTATGGACTCAGCTTTGCAAATGCAAATTTGCCCAAGAACATTCCATAAAGGAACAGCGACAAACTTCTCACATATCAATGAGTGCTGTCCGATTCAAATTCAAGCTCAATGATAAGGGACATACTTTTTATAGCCGAGTCTGAACGATGTGCCGCAGAGACACACTACTTTAGGGAGAAGTGTTTATATGGCTTCTATGCATGGCATAGTACCTCACCAATGTCGCCAGGATTAGGAGCGGAAAACCACCACAGAACAAATTTTTCTGTTGTTCTCGCCAGGATTCGAACCTAGGCCTTCAGCGACATAGGCGGACATAGTAATCTCTGCACTATGATGGTCTGCAAGTGTGGACACCACTTTACATAGCGTCATTCATCGCTTTTCAAAACTATGTAGCCTCATCTCGACTTGAAGAAATCTACCGCTTTGCTGTCACTGGCTAGAACAGACGTCTCAGTCATTGTGTGCGTCTACGTCTAATCGGAAAACACGCTGACAGACTGAAGGTTGCTAGCAACGGCTTTTGCACAAGCTGTGAGGACATCAAAGAAGAAGAGATTATAGAACACCTTCTGTGTGTGTGTCCCGCACTAGCAGTCAGAAGGAGTTCCACTTTAGGTTCTCTTTGATAACCTGGTTCTCATTTCTTTGATTAAGCGAAAGTGAAGTTGTGGGGTAAGAACTAAAAGGTACTTCTTTCTTCTGTTCCTGTGGTATTACAATGGACGAAAACGTCTAAGTAAATCTGATGGTAGACCGCCACTTAAACCTAAACTAACCAAACCTATTCATCGCCTGGTGAGGACTCTCGAGAAGCTTTTCCCTTGGCAACTTTTTTGTACATTGAAGGAGCTTTTAACCATATTCAATCATCATTCATCTTGAGTACGGTGCGTTGAGCTGAATAGTGAACATGTTTTTGAATAGTAAGATAACACCGAACAGTCACGAGGGGAAATACACAAGATGGTGTCATTTTACCGCTCCTGGTGGTACACCGGATTCTTGAGAAACTATGGACAATAGGGGTCAGGGTGTGCGCTTACGCGGCTGACCTATTGACCTATTTATTCTTGCTACGGTCAGATTTTTGTCTTCGATGTCGGAGATATTGGTCAAGCCTCTCGAATGTATGACGCCTTGGGTTGAGAAGTGTGGATTATGCGTTAACGCTAGGAGAAAGAGTTAGTATTGTTTACACGGAGGAAGAGTTTAGGATTCTCTCTCTACAGGGTGGGACACTGGAGTTGTAAGAATCATCTAAATTCCCAGGTGTAATTGTGAATAGTAAATTTAATTTGAATTTTGGCCAGGAATCTAGGGTTAAGAATGAATTTGTGGCACTTGACTTCTGTCAAAAAAAATAGAGTGTGGTATACACTAAAGTTGCGCACGTGACTCATGAGTTGTCGTGTCAAACATGTATAAAGCGTGAGTCAAGTGATTCGTAAGTGAGATCCAAATCCAATCAAGTGACCGTGATTGAATAAAATTTTGTTTTGCGTGAGCGTGAGTGAGTGTAATCATGTTCACGACATTAAACACGACTCACAGGACTCACGAAAAAGTCCTGAGACACTCACGTCTCACCAGACATCCAGGACGAGACACTCACGACTTATGAGAAACTCACGACTCACAAAACACGACTAAAGATGTGCACGTTAGTGATTTTCCACTCACGCACGACTTTTTTGTGTCGACTGACGTTTACGCACGCTGAGGAGACGAAAATGTTTGTCAAGCACACTCTTGCACAATTCACGAGAAAATCGCGACTTACGAAGCAATCACGAGTCACAAGGCACACACAACTCACGGTTCACACACGAGAAAATCACGACTCATGAAATAATCACAACTCATAAGGCGCTCACTACTCAAGAGATGCTCAATACTCACGAGGCGCTCACTATTTACGAGATGCTCACTACTCACGAGACGCTCACTACTTACGAGACGCTCACTACTCACAAGACGCTCACGACTCAAGGGAAAAACGCGTCTAACGGTTAAAAAATAAGGATAACAAAATTTTGCATGCGCAAACGTGAGTGGACATAAAAAGTCGAGCGCGAGTAAAATTTTTTATACCCATCACCATTGGATAGGGGGTATATTTATTTAGTCATTCCGCTTGCAACACATCGAAATATCCATTTCCGACCATATCGTCATAAAATTCTAAAACGATTTAACGAAGTCTGTGTGTCTGTCCGTCCGTGTGTCCGTCAATTGTGTCCGAGTGTCCGTCAAATTGAGATATTAAATTGAAATTTTGTACAGATTCGTATTTCTTCCATACGCAGGTTATGTTCTTAAATGTGCCCCATCGGACTATATTTGGATACAGCTGTCATATAGACCGATCTGGTTATTTAGGGTCTTAAGACCGTAAAATCCCCCGTTTTGTTGCCCGATTTCGCTGAAATTTAAAATAGGAAGCTGTACTAGGAACCCCGATATTCAAACCAGGGCAGCGGAGTCGACCGGAGTCGAGTTTCTGAGGCCGAGTCGGAGTCGGACTATTGAGCCGGAGTTTGGTATGGAGTTAAGCACGTTAGCCCCGACTTCGAACGCCCTCCGACTCCGACTTATAACTCCGCAGCCCTGATTCAAAACGAATATGGGATATATAGCTGCCATATAGACCGATCTTCCACTTTGGGGTCTTAATCCCATAAAAGCGAATTTATTGCTTGATTTCGCTGAAACTGTTACTTGTATAAGAGTTCTCGGGACCTGAAATAAAAATGATCCAGACAAGCCCCTTTTTGCGTATTACTATGGATGTGCTAGCGGAGTTGTTATAAAAGAGGATGATTAATTTGTACATTTTGGTGGGTATGTTTCTTGTTTCTTATGAGCGTGCGTGAACGTGAGTGAGGAGAGCGAATATTGAAAATCACAATGGGCCATACGAAGGCCTTAGCGGATATCATTCTCATTCAAAAATGGATGCCGTGTCTCTAATTCTCATCGCTTCAAGTTTGGTACAATCCCGAGGAAAATTTCAGCTGTTTTATGAGCACTTAATCTGGAGATCGATTTGCAAGATATATATAGGCACATAAGGTTCGATATGATCTGGGCCTGGTTCCAGTACAGCCCAGTGATCTAAATTTCAGTGAAGCTGGGTAGAAAATGTTTCTTTTATAAGCTCAAGTGCTCAAATTGCGAGTTCAGTATATGTGAAAATAGAAATTTGGCCAGCATTTCTGCTCAATATATCACATCCCATGGTAGTTACGAAATTTCGCTTCTAGTGTGGTAGAAAAAACAAATGACGACGAAAAACGGTGTCTTCCATTATAGTGTTTCATTTTGTTTGGTGTGTAGGGAGATCATCAATCTTGTCCAAAAGAAAAAACCTACATTGGCGATGACATGAGAAGCGTGTGCCTTACACATTATGGATATAATCATGAAATCAGTTGTTGTCGGCCTTAAGGCAAATTATAACACAACAGCAATGAGGTATTCTCTCATGATGGAGATATTTTTTCTCACACAATTATGCACGATTATATAATTTTTTGGTTACTCTACAATATGGGAATTTGGAATGAAGAAATGGGCTGATATAAAAAGTTTCAGTTATATGCATAAGGAACTGTTTTTGGTAAATTTTTAAATAAAAATTGAAAGTTATTGAAACAAAGTTATACTTGGATTTATATGGTATTGCAGTAACTGGGGTGTTGGAGTATTTTGGTGTTTCTTTTGAGTCGACTCCACATAACTTTCTTCCTTCTTCCTTTTTATTGCAGAGCTAATTCTGGGATGATTCTTTGTTGAAAGCGCTCAGTTATAATAAAGTGATTTATTTTGTATTAAAGTGAGCTAAATTATATGTTACACAGGCATTAATTTGATTGGCCAATCAATCGCTCGAAGATGTTCCAGGCTGAATGCAGAATGGTTGGTGTCAGCATCAACCCCTTAAAAAACAAACAAAAAGGTAATTGCACTGAAAATGAAACGAAAAACGAACTATATAGGCTGGAATATAATTAATCTGTCATATTACAAAATTATTGGGTTGCTCAAAAAGTAATTGCGGATTTTTCATATAGTCGGCGTTGACAAATTTTTTCACAGCTTGTGACTCTGTAATTGCATTCTTTCTTTTGTCAGTTATCAGCTGTTACTTTTAGCTGGCTTTAGAAAAAAAAGTGTAAAAAAAGTATATTTGATTAAAGTTCATTCTAAGTTTTATTAAAAATGCATTTACTTTCTTTAAAAAAAATCCGCAATTACTTTTTGGGCAACCCAATATTAATTATTCTCATCATATACCATTGTAATATACTAATCAGCAACACCTGTTCAACAGCAATAATTCCCCTAAAACATTTTCTATATTTCTTTTTGAAAATTCTTCCATTTAACATTAAGCCTAAACCTAATAAACTCTCTGAAAAATAACCATTTTGTGGCAATGTTAGGCATGGCAAAAACGGTTAATGCCAAATCTTTAGCAAGGTCATCAATAACAAACTACTAAATTTTCAAAACAAGACCACAAGCGACATTATCCAATTAATAATGCCAACCTCCTAAAAAGAAAACAAAGAACAAGGAACCTAAGCAATTTTCCCCCAAAACGTACTGCAAGTCTAAATCGATTATATTGGAATTGAAGAAGTAAGTGTAAGCTCTTTTTGAAGCAAGTTCATACATTAGGGTGGAGAGGGAGAAAGAATTAAGAAATATTGATTGGGTTAAACTATTGTCTATCCATCACTATGAATGATGCTTTTTGCTCAGATTTTTATACCCACTACCGGAGAATGGGGGTATATTCATTTTGTCATTCCGTTTGCAACACATTGAAATATCCATTTTCGACGCTATAAAGTATATATATTCTTGATTGTCGTACAAATCTAAGAAGATCTATCCATGTCCGTCCGTCTGTCCGGCTATCTGTTGAAATCACGCTACAGTCGTTAAAAATAGACATATTGAGCTGAAACTTTGCACAGATTCTTTTTTTTTCTGTTGCATAAGTTCGAAGACGGGCTATATAGGACTGTATATTGGTATAGACCCCATATAGGCCGATCTGCCGATTTAGGGTCTTAGGCCCATAAAAGTCACATTTATTAACCGATTTTGCTGAAATATGGGACAGTGAGTTGTGTAGAGCAGTCTATATCCTTCTTTAATTTGGCCCCATCGGTCCAGATTTGTATATAGCTGCCATATAGACCGAACTCTTGATTAGAGGTTTTGGGTTCATAAAAGGTGCATTTATTGTCCGATTTTGCTGAAATTTGGGACAGTGAGTTGTCTTAGGTCCTTCAATATCCCCCTTTAATTTGGCTCATATCGGTTCGGATTTGAATTTAGCTGCCATATAGACCGATCTCTCGATTTAATGTCTTGGGTCCAATTTTGCCGAAATTTGGGACAGTGAGTTGTATTAGGCCCCACGACATCCTTCTGTACTATAGCGTTGATCGGTTCAGATTTGAACATAGCTGCCATATAGACCGATCTATCGATTTAAAGTCTTGGTCCCATAAAAGGCGCATTTATAATCCGATTTCGCTGACATTTTACATAGTGACTTATGCTAAGCTTTTCCATATGCTTCAGATCGGTCTATATTTGGATATGGCTACCAAAAAGACTTAACATTTATTCTACAAAATTGAACAATGACTTGTATTGATTATATCACTCAATGTCCGTGCCGAATTTGGTCCAAATCGGACCATATTTCGATAAAGCTGCTATGGGGACATAAGCTATGCATTTTTCATCCGAATATGACGAAAGGTGGTTTACATATATTCCCGAGGTGGTGGGTATCTAAAGTTCGGCACGGCCGAACTTAACGCCTCTTTACTTATTTCATCAACCATGTCTACTACGGTGCAATAGGTCTATAACCTGATTGAGTTCCCATATAAACCGATCTACTGATATAATATTGGGTTGCCCAAAAAGTAATTGCGGATTTTTTAAAAGAAAGTAAATGCATTTTTAATAAAACTTAGAATGAACTTTAATCAAATATACTTTTTTACACTTTTTTTCTAAAGCAAGCTAAAAGTAACAGCTGATAACTGACGGAAGAAAGAATGCAATTACAGAGTCACAAGCTGTGAAAAAATTTGTCAACGCCGACTATATGAAAAATCCGCAATTACTTTTTGGGCAACCAATATCTTGAGCCCCTGGAAGCCGCAATTTTTGTTAAATTGTTCTGATATTTTGCACGTAGTGTTTTATTATGACTTCCAACAACCACGGTAAGTATTGTCTAAATCGGTCCTTAATCTGATATAGCTCCCATAAAAATCTATCTCCAAATAAGTCTTCTATGGCCTCTAAGAGCTACCAATTTTGCCTGATTAGGTAGAAATTTGGTACCTAAAGTACACGTATGCTCTTCAACTGGGTTGTGGGTGGTGGGTTTTCCAAAATTCGGCCCAACCGAACTAAGCATATTTGCTAGTGTTCCTTCCCTTTTTGTTGTAGCAGTGTGTAGTGTTCTATCTTTCGTGCGGTGCGTCCAAAAGGATCTTTCGTTCGGTGCGTCCAAAAGGATCTGGGTCTGAGACAAGTGGGTCTAGCTGGGCAGTTAAACAGGAGATGTGTGCCGTGGGGTCCCTGATTACAATCGGGACATACATCCTTCACGGTGGTATCAATTCGGCTCCATCTGCCGGATCGTAATTGAGCTAGAAATACTCTGGTTTGCTGGGGGAGGTCAATTGCAAATTCTTCAGGTGCGATGGGAGGCGATCGTTCTGCAAGGACCACATTCACCCGGACCACATTTACCTGCTACCCGGACCACATTCACCTGCTACCCGGACTACATTCACCTGCTACCCGGACAACATTCACCTGTTACCGTGTCTGCATGAATGCTGTCAAAGCCCGCTTGACTCGCCGCTTGACCTAGAGGTTCTCTCACGCTTTAGATCATGTAGATCTACCCAAGCCCGCGAAGTCTAGCCCTCAGAGTCTAACTCGGAGTCGGAGTATTAAGCGGGAGTCTGAGAGCGGTTCGGAGTCGGGGCTAACGTGCTCAACTCCGAACCAAACTCCGACTCCGGCTCAATAGTACGACTTCAACACCGGCCTCAAAAACTCGACTTCGCAGTCCTGGATCTACCTTAAGACTTCTAGGCGGTGAATACCTATCCATAAGATGGTGATTTGTCTTCGCACGGGTAAGATCTTTGTCTCCTGATGGAGGTGGTTCACGTGAGAACTGAGGCGACAGCCCGTCGCAGTTCGAAGGGCGGCATTCTGACAGATGTGAATATTGGCAACACACTGGCGCTGCATAACTTACCACATACCTGCCAATTGCTGTGAAAGTGGTCAACAAGGTCTCTTTGTCAGAACCCCTATCGATGCCGGCAAGTAACTTGAGGACCTTGTTTCTACTTTTGACTTTATCGCAAATTGCTGTGCCATGTGAGGAGAATTTGTAAGAGCTGTCAAATGTGACACCAAGTATTTTGGACAATTAATGTTTGGATTTGTCACTCCATCGACTATCACTTTCAGCTCCCTAAGATTTGGTGGCAGATATTTTCAAATTTCTTGCAGCAAAATAAGAGGCAAGTTATTTGAGGTAGATGTTTAACCTATCGCAGGTGTCATCAATGGGTGGGGGGCCTGATGTCATGATCGTACAATCATCCGCATATTATACGATCTCTATGCCGTTTGGGGGGGAGTGAAATGGAGGATAGGTGGAGGTTAAACAGTGCCGGATATATCACCCCACCTTGGGGAATTTCCTGTTTCACTCTACAATGTTTCGAGATTTCTTATCACTAAGTTTCACAAATGACTGGCTACCACACAGATAATTCGCAACCCAGCGTTTCAGGCCTGGCTGGATAAATGTATTGGTGATGTCCTCAAATAGTTTGACATGGTTGACCGTGTCAAATGCTTTCGATAGATCTAGCGGCACGAGGACCGTCCTATCACATGGCCTGGGCTGATTGAAGCCAAATGTGTACGGTGATGGCATGCAGAGCAGTTGTTGTGCTATGCAATCTTCAATACACGCTGATGCTCGGCGAATGGAAATTTTCCATTCCATTTTGTCTTGGCTACTGGTGAGAGTAGGAAGATCGGTCTGTAAGACTTCCCCTACTCGGATCCTTTCCAGGCTTCAGTAGCGGGATCACTCTGTCCATTTTCCAGACATCGGGTACTATAAGAGTGTTCAAAGACTCTTTGAAAACAGTCGTAAAGTACTCGACTCCAGGTTGATCCAGATTCTTCAGCTTCAGTGTAGAGATTCCGTCGGGGCCCAACGCCTTGGATGAGTTGGCGCCACGGATGACATTCGCAACTTCGTGCACGGTAAATGGTGATGGTTGTTCTTCGGCTCGCAGACCACGGATACGACGAATGGCTCTCCTCCCAGCCCTGTCACTCTCGGGATGCACAATAAATTGACAGTTGAACAATCTGGCGCACCTCTTCGGATCAGTCACGGTTACGACTTAACAGTAGACCCCAACTTGCGTAAACCGGTACATTAGTTACATTGCTCCAAGTGTTCCAGCCACAAATTCCTCTTATGTTCGTTGACTACCCTTTTAATATCCAGATTCAGCTCTCTGATTCAGAGGTGAGTGGGGTCAATGCAACGAATCCCATCACGCTCGTCTGCGAGTACGACTGCCTTCGACGGGAAATTGGGGCGCACTTGGGATATTCGACCGGCCGGTATAAAGGGAGTGGCTGCTGCGTTAATGATGTCTCGGAATTTCCCCTCGGCTACCAGCACATTTGAGGGGAGTGTCAATTCACTGAAGCGGCGATTGATGTACTCTCCGAAGTCGACACAATCGCCCTTCTTTTGATTGGTAAAAGTTCGGCGCCTAGAGGTTATGAAGTCAGGTGGTTGGTCGATGGTGAGAATTATGAGTAGGTGGTCTGATCCCAAATAAATTACGGCTTGCCAGGTTACGTTACTTAGGAGATCAGGGGATGCAATGCAAATGTCTGGCGACCGTGCAAAACGTGGAGCCTTCAATCTGCTCTGCTAAAGCTATGCCCCGTTGGTCGTTACCTAGGACAGAATGTCATGATGATGATGCGCAGTAAAGTCTTCTAGAACCAGACGATTTTCGCCAGACAGAAGCCCACTTATGTCGGGTTTGTAAGCTTGGCCTTTAACTTGATCACAACTACCAACTGGCGGTATGTACACGTTGTATAGCTTTATCTCCGCAGTACCGGACTTGACTGCTATCCCCACGCACTCCATGTTGGGCTTATTAGCACAAGGCGAAGGCGAGATGGGTCTATACTGCACAGAATGGTGTGCTGCTGCCTTCCCTCCATCCACCCTAATGTCCATGCACTTAACCAACTACCTATGAGCGGGTGTTCCATTCGCATCCATTATGAATGGCCAAAACTTCGCAACTATGAATAACCGCACTTTAAATTCAACAATTGAATAGATAATAATTCACGCCCCACCTTCACATATGCCATTATGGCATAGTATCGCATTTTGTGCGATTATCATACGTGGCCAAATGGATAGATATGTGGTTGGACGAATGGTAAAGTAACTACATTGGCCGTATGACCGAAGGTGATGCCGCTAAAGACAACAGAAACCGAAATAGGACTTCAAAACTGATTTTCAATAAATCGCTACAACAGGCAAAATAGCGGCAAATTTTGGTAAAGACAAAACGAGCCAAGATGAGATGCGGTAGGAGAAAGGAAGTTGGGGTAATGCAATTTAACGCACTTTACTGTCGGGTAAAGTAAGGAGGACATTGTTTGCCTGAGTGTTAATCTTAGGCATGTAAATGTGCAAGAGTATGAATGTATGTTAGAGGGGAAAATGTACTCTTCTCTTGGGTAAGCTTGCGCATTAGGGCGTATGCATTTTAGTTTTGTTTTTCTTCCTAGCTAAGGAAGCCTTTTCTGAAGTGTTTTCCTGAATTTGATGGCTAGAGATAGTGCAAGAATATGTGTAAAACAAGGCATTTATAAATCGATAGACATCGCACAGTGCTTTTGGGGGGGAAAGAATCACAAAACAAGTAAAAATGGACTATGTTCGACCGAACCAAATCTTGGTTACTCAACCTCAGTTTGTATTTGAATTATTTTGTCGGATATCGGATATTGATTGAGGCTTCAATGGTCTCTATATCTAATTATGAAACTCTCAGGGTGAGATTCGGATATTGAAGGCCCCAAGTGTACTTTACATAACAAATTTCAGCCAAATCGGGACAAACTATGAATTCTAGGACATAAAGAAATCAAATTAGGAGATCAGTTAATATAGGGTCTATATATAAAGGGTGATTTTTTTGAGGTTAGGATTTTCATGCATTAGTATTTGACAGATCACGTGGGATTTCAGACATGGTGTCAAAGAGAAAGATGCTCAGTATGCTTTGACATTTCATCATGAATAGACTTACTAACGAGCAACGCTTGCAAATCATTGAATTTTATTACCAAAATCAGTGTTCGGTTCGAAATGTGTTCATTCATGTGTTCAGCGATGAGGCTCATTTCTGGTTGAATGGCTACGTAAATAAGCAAAATTGCCGCATTTGGAGTGAAGAGCAACCAGAAGCCGTTCAAGAACTGCCCATGCATCCCGAAAAATGCACTGTTTGGTGTGGTTTGTACGCTGGTGGAATCATTGGACCGTATTTTTTCAAAGATGCTGTTGGACGCAACGTTACGGTGAATGAACACATTTCGAACCGAACACTGATTTTGGTAATAAAATTCAATGATTTGCAAGCGTTGCTCGTTAGTAAGTCTATTCATGATGAAATGTCAAAGCATACTGAGCATCTTTCTCTTTGACACCATGTCTGAAATCCCACGTGATCTGTCAAATACTAATGCATGAAAATCCTAACCTCAAAAAAATCACCCTTTATATATTTGTGAACCTATCTGGAGGGGATTTGGTGTTAGTGTTTCTGTCAAATAGGTTGAAAATTTAGGTTTCTGGATGCTAAAGAAATCAAATATGGGTATAAGCTTATATGGGGGCTATATTAGCTTATAGACCGAAACCTTGTTGACCACGTACAAAGCAATTGGCCGGTCTGTGGTAAGTTATGCAGCGCCAGTGTGGTCACGTCAACTTTGTGACACGCAGTGGAATAATATTCAGATCTGTCAGAATGCCGCCCTCCGAACTGTGACGGGCTGTCTCCTTAGTTCTCATGTGGACCATCTCCATCAGGAGACAAAGATCCTACCAGTGCGAAGACATAACTACATGCTGTCTAAGCAATACCTTCTGGGCTGTTATCACAGAAATCATCCAAATCATCATCTTGTGGATAGATACCCACCGCCCAGAAGCCTTAAGGTTGATCTACACGATCTAGAGCGTGAGGTCCAGCGCTACAAGAGAGAACCTCTAGATCAAGCGGCATATCAAGCGGGTCTGAACAACATTCATGCAGACACGGTAGCAGACGCGTTAATTGGCTACCGGGTGAATGTAGTCCTTGGAGACCACCTCCCATTGCACCCGAAGAAAACGACCTCCCCCGGCAAACCAGAGTGGTTCTGGCTCAATTACGTTCCGGCAGATGCAGCCGCCTCAATTCCCACAGAGCTAGGATTGATGCCGACGTGCAAGATGTATGTCCCGATTGTTACCAGGGACCGCACGATACACGTCACTTGTTTAACTGCCCGGCCAGACCCACTCGACTCAGACCCAGATCCCTGTGGACGCACCCCATCTTAGTCGCGGAGTTCCTGGGTCTTGACACTCAAGAGAATCAAGCAGACGAAAGATAGTACACAATAAACTGCTACAACAACAACAACAACAACATAAACTGATTGGGTTCATACTTGGCCCGGATGTTTGTCAGTCATAACATAAGTCTTTGTGCCAAATGTCATCCAAATTGGATGGAAATTGTGGACTTTATGGGTTAAAGAAATCAAATGGCGGATATAGTATTGGGTTGCCCAAAAATTAATTGCGGATTTTTCACAAAGTCGGCGTTGACAAACTTTTTCACAGCTTCTGACTCTGTAATTGCATTCTTTCTTCTGTCTGTTATCAGCTGTTAATTTTACGTTGCTTTAGAAAAAAAGTATAAAAAAAGTATATTTGATTAAAGTTCATTCTAAGTTTTATTAAAAATGCATTTACTTTCTTTTAAAAAATCCGCAATTACTTTTTGGGCAACCCAATAGTTTATAGACCGATTCAGATCAATAATGTTGGAAGTCCGAACAGAAGTCCTTGTATCAAATTTCAAATAAATCAGATGAAAATTGAGGCCCCAAGGGCTCAAGAATCAATACAGAGGATCAGTTTATATGGGGCTATATCCAAATCAGAACATATATGGCCCATTTGCAATCTCCAAGGACCTACATCAATAAGAAGTATCGTTGCAGAATTTCAAGCGGATACAAATCTTAGTTTCTTCCGGAGTTCAGGCGCATAAGGGGGTGTCCAGCCATTATCCTGCGATTTCTCCTATCCATTGCAGTAATATAACAAGCCACAGGAACTTTGCACCCACTCTGCAACCTACAACAGCAGCCCAAGTCTTATTTGTTGCGTTAATCGTAGAAGGCATCAAGAAGCTCTCGCATAGGAGATCAGTGATTCATATCTGGCCAGCTCGTCAGCCGTTTCGTTCCCTGCCACACCTTGATGGCCCGGGACACAGCAGAGCCTGACAGCATTTGTCGTGGTTCGAAAAGATGTTTGCATTTTTAATCAGTTTGGACCTTGCATGGTTCGATGGCAGAGCTTTCAGTGCCGTCTGATTGTTCACGAATAATGTGCATCAGAATCGAGAAGATATCCGCCTAAATACTTTGCACCTGTTCAGACGCTTTAAAGATTCCAAGGAATTCAAAGAAGACACTTGCTTCGGTGTCCCCATCCAACCAGAACCCATCCGTATGTGTAAAGGTTCCCGGGTGTCAGCCCGTCCAACCTGTAAACTAGGAAGGACTTCCTTGATATATAGTCTGTCACGTCACATATAGCATGCCACAACGCCACATCCCAATCGCCCAGCAAAACAGAATAAAGACCAAAGTATTTACCTTTTCGGGAAATGCCGTCCAACCTGTCAACTAGGAAGGACTTCTCTGGTATAAAATCTATCATGTCGCATATAGCATGCTCAAGGCCACATCTCCATCCCCCCAGCAGAACTGATGAAAGACCAAAGTTGAGGAGCGCCATGTACCTGACTGCTTTAGTCTTATGGTATTATTCGTTGCAACACACCCAACATAGGGGGGCAAATGTCTAAGATCGATTATGGTATTCAGAGCTTTTCTCGGGGAACTCCTGCTTGTCCCAGAGGTCACAGCTTTATGCCGCACCAGATATCCATAAGTGAGAATTGACCAAATAACCGAAGTAAACATCCTTTGAACCGTTGGCTCGACAAACGGCTTCCTTAAAACCCTCTGAACCTCATTCGTAATAGTAGAGAGGTAATAGCAACCACCATCATGACGAAGTCATCCGCATAACCAACGATCTATGCTCTCTCCCTTTTAAAATACCTTACCTTACCTGTCAGTGATGCATTGATGATGTATGAGCCATGTATAAGCTCCTACTTCACCTTATTACAACCCCCTTCTATGTCCAAGAAGTCCGTCATGGTGAAGTCGCCCTCACTCAAATTCCTCTAGATGTAGTCAACCACATCATGAATTCATGTAGGACCACGGTCAATAACCCTCAGTGTACCCAAGCTGTTAGCCGAATGTGGTCCTTAATATATGTGTAAATCAATCTCAGCAGGGTCTTCAAAATGAAGAATGAGACACTGTTTGGTCTCAAGTCCTTGTGCAGAGAATTGCTCGGTTTCCCCGCCTTCGGGATAAAAACCACCCTAACCTTCTGCCACCCAGTCGGTTAGCAGTCCAGCAAAACGCAGATCCTAATTATCATCTTAAGAAATCTTATGGCAAACGGTTCTGCCTTTTGAAAGTAGAGTTCAAACGAATTCACCGCCCAGACTACCTTTCCCTCCGTTATCATGTCACAAACAGTGACAGGGTACTGTGTTTTATGAGAAGTGCGCAGCAGCTAGTACCTCGAGTGTCTCAAACATAGACTCCGTCCAGGTTTCATTATGTTTTGGAACGCTTCCAAGGGATTTCGGATCCCTGGAGAGCAATTCGTGGAACCTGGGCTCTCTTGCACGATTTCACCTCGCTCTTCTTTTTGATTGAGGACTACTTTTACAGGTCCCAGTCAGTATGTAACTTGATTATATTCTCCTATTATAGAGACTCTTCGTAGTCTGCCATCTCCTCAAGTTCTCGTTCCACCAAAGAGGTTACGACGTCTAACACGGATATGTCATCACTATTTAACGAGACTTTTATCACCCTGTTCTCTACCAATTTAAGCTCCTTTTTATATTTTATACCCACCACCATAGAATGGGGTGGGTATAAAATAGACATTCCGTTAGTATGACCTCAAAATATTGAATTAAGAACCTATGCAAATATCCAAATGCAAATATGTCCCATGAACATTTCCATGAACTGTCCGATGCAAGTTTAAGGTCTATTATAAGGGACCTCCTCTTTATAACCGAGTCCGAACGGTGTGCCACATGGCGACACTTCTTTGTAGAGAAGTTTTTATATGGCATAGTACCTCACAAATGTTGCCAGAATTAGGAGGGGAAAACCACCGCTGAAAACTTTTTCTCATGTCAGGATTCGAACACAGCCGTTCAACGTCATAGGCGGACATGCTAATCTCTGCGCTGCGGTGACCTCCATTTAGAACTCATAGAGAATATAAATTCTTGATCGTCTTGACATTCTGAGTCAATATAGCCATGTTTGTTCATCCGTCCGTTTGTCAAAATCGCGATAGCGTTGAACGAATATAGATATCCGATAGAAATTATGCACCCATACTTCTAATCGATGTAGGTCGTTGGGGATTGCAAACGGGCCATATCGGTCTGATGTAGCCCCCATATAAACCGATCATGGATTTGACTTCTTAAGCTCCTTACAGCCTAAATTTTCATCTGGTTTGACTGAAATTTGGCACAAAGCCTTCTGCTATTACTTCCACGATCCGTTTCAAGCCTGATCCGTATCGTTCTATATACTGATATAGGCCCCCTTAAATTTTTAGAGGAATCTTTGTTGGTGGGAGCAAAAGATTCGGCCCGGCTGAACTTGCCACGTTATTACTTGTTATCCATAAGCGAAGAGGTTAAGGTATGAAGCTTCGGTCTATCAGTGGCAGTAGTTCCAGCTAGTCTCTCTGGGCTCACCAAATCGAGAAAATATATCTATGGTCCGAAAAGAAGTACTCATCGGACACTCTCCAACCCATTAAAATAGAATCATCGAGATGCGTCGAATCTTCTGACGGAAAAGTTATCACCTGACGGTAAAATTTTCACCAACCACCTCCGACCTTCTTTTTTTTTTTGTAGGTCGGGATGGGAAAATTGTTTACTCATATGACGTGTGCATTTCTCGCCTTATGCCGGACGCCGTTATCAACGGTACCGGTTAAAAACCCAACCTGTGTCACCCTCTGGGTATTAATTCCACCTCGGAACCGCTTTCGCATTACTTCGAGGTAGACCCCATATCTGGTGATTTACCATATCATCTTCGTTGTGTCTGCGTCCAGAACTTCGCATTCATACTCTACCCCTTTACGTCCATGTCTATAAGTACTGCTCATGTAGTACTTATTCAGTATATCTCATCACCGCCTCCAAGTTCTACTAGTCTTCCAGCATCCTCTTGACTATTGTCCCAGACGAAATGTCGCCAATGGCTGTTTCAAATTCCCCGCGTCTTTCAAGCCAGCGTTCGCAGTGTAAGAATGTGTGTTCCACTTCATAAACCCACCTGCTAGAGGAGCATTTGTCCATTCTATGCTGGTATTCCCCTGGGTAACCATGGCCTGTCAACATCTGTGTGACGTAATAGTTGACTTCACAGTGCTTTATATTTCTCCACGTTATTAGTCGTCGCGTCCACCTGGCCCGATTTTCATTTGTCCACCTTTGTTGCCATCTTTCGATAGTCTGCGATTGTATGGCCCTTGTATGATCCGTTTGAATATTACCCTGTCCTCTATGGGTGTTGCACTTCGCGGTGCAGAGGCTTGCGGGCTCCGTGACCTTTAGGTCTATCGGAACCATTGAAGCTATTACAAGGGCTGCGGGCTCCGGCACTGTGCGCTAGGATGATATGACCATAGAACCGCTGTCCTCTGTACCAAGAGCAGGTATTTCGCTCGGCATGCTGTCTGCAGTATCTGGCCCCATATTTCGCTTACTTAGAGGAGGTTTCTATTGCATGTCTCTCTTAAGAGTCAGCGCCTGCTCGGGAAAGACTCACCTATGTTTGACATCAGTCGACTGATATGCGCCGTTATCCTCGCTGGCTTTGTTGGCGCGTGTCGGATTTGCTTTCCATAGGTCAGCTTTGTATCCAGTCTTATCCCTAGATATAAGACCGATCTCTTGGTTTACACCAGTATGTCGTCTATGCGCATATACACTTCCACAAGGATATTTTCTTTCGTTAAGAGGGATATTTGCATTGCAAGTTGTAAGTCGTAGGAGTCCAGCCATTACTTTGCCCTTAGCATCACCTGCCGTAGTTCGCGCTCTGCACCTTCTGTGTCTCTTGGCGTGGTGACTTCAGCGATGTCTTCAGCATATCCTACTGGAGAGGATCCGTCTTACATTTGTTTGCGTAGTATTCCATCATAACTGGCATTCCAAAGATCCGGTCCAAGTAAGGAGCCTTGAGCCGATCCTGGTGTGACTTCATATTCACTCGTTCCATCCTGAGGGTCGTAGATAAATACCCCGTTATGCAAGTAACTTCATATTAGATACGCCTTAAGCACTCTGAGGGCTTGGAGGAATTCGGACCATCTGAGGCTATTGAATGCGTTTTTCACAGAGCAGTGGTACCTATGCCTGGCCGTCTATCTATCCACTATCTCCACCACATCTTTTAGAATTCCGATCACCTCTGACCTATTACGTATTTGAAAAGACCGACACATTGCTTAATATTGCAAAATGAAGGGTAGAATTGAGAATACACTTTGAAAACGACTCACCTCTCTTCTCGATGTTCGTAAATCTTCATTGTGAGTGAGCATTGACATTGCAACCCAAGATCAGCCGCATCCTACGGTTTCTTCGTAAGGCAGGTAAACCGATGAGATCAGCAAGGCAAGAGTTTCTAGTCTTCCACCTCACAGTCGTCAGATCACCATTGCTGTAGTTTGATTGAAGGAATAAATTTAAAATTTATAATCTCACAATAAATGTTCTTATCACCCGCGGGAAAAGTAAAAAGGGTGTAGTTTCCATTGCCTATCCTAGTCTTGGACGATTCTTCAACATTGGTCATTATTAGACTTTGGTGAGGACCCACTCGTTTTTTTGCAGAATGGCCCTTTTTCCTTCCTATTTTAGGCCTTCATTTCTAAAAGAGTCTTTCTTTTAATTCCCAATTCACTGTTACCATTGAAACCTGATAAGTTTGTGCCACATGTTGCACTTGTGCTCATGGTGTATAGATGTTTTTCTTACTGTTGTTGTTTTTGTTGTTATTATTGTTGATGATGGTGTTTTTATTGTTAACTGTCATATTCAAATTGCTAATATGATTGGTGTTTACAGATTAGAAAACAAATATTTCACAAATGGTATGGCTAATAATTTTATGAATTGCTTTTATTGTTGTTGTTGTTGTTGTGAATCAATTGCACTGGTACGCCAACCAAAAGCAATTGTTGCTCCAACTCTTTGACTCTTTTGGCATCTTCACTCAATAACTGCTCCATTCGATTGTAGCTTCGCAAATGGTTATGTGCTGTGGCAAAGATTTGTGTGATTGTCTAGTTGCTCAATCCTTAGTTGGAGTTTCCTCCAGCTACAAGCTTAAGCAGAAGTAGAAGCAGCTTCAGCGGCAGTTGTCCACATTTTGTTGCTGTTGTAGGATGCTTGCTGTGGCAGCAGCAGGAATGTTCAAATATTGAACGATAACCTTTTGACTCGTAGCCATGCATATTGCCACAATTGCAATAAGTAGTTTTTTTCCTCTTATGGAAACACAACGAGGGGGTGGTTTAGTAATGGTGGGAAAGTGTTTTGAAGCAATATTATCATATTTATTTATTAAAGGTGGAAGATCGTCTAAAGAGAAAACTTTCTTAAAGACTCAATATGCTTAAAAATGGAAGGATATTCGGATTTCATGGCATGGACCCGGAGGTCACACCGCTCTTGCGCTTGCTTAAATGGGTTTAAGGCTGTGATGCCCAGCCCTTTACGGTAGCGTTGATGGCAAGTCACACGCATTCTTATGGTCTTTGTTTCAGTCGTTGTTGAGACAGAAAAGAATGAACATGTGCGTGGGTATTCTGATTTCAGATTTCAAAATACTTAGAGAGGGTTTCTCACACATACAGTCACATTCTCATTTTGGGTATCGCTGGTCTAAGGGGAATAGATCCCAATGTTCTCTGTAGAGAGACCGGGAACTTCAAATCTGATGCTTGTTCCAGGGAAGTAGCTACATTAGGTTCTGGCTTAAAACTATTGGCGAAAATTATAAGGCAGGCAACGCATAGAGAGAGAAAATCGAAAAAAAAAACTTGTAAAAATATGCCGCGTGAGAACGGGTAGAGATATCTCTTTGAAATTTGTTGCCTGTTCTAGGAGGGGATAACAACTGCTGAAAATGTTTTATGATATTCTTGTAAAAATTCAAACCCAGGCGTTCACGTCATGGGGGACCTGCTAACTAAAGCACTACGGAATTTCTCCAATGATAGGTCTCAAAGACATTTGCTGCCAGCTTAGGTCTCAGACTTAATACATGTGATAAAACCGTCATGTTCTGCTTTCAAATCAATAAATGATCGTTATTGTTTATCCGAGATCCCTATATGGACATGCTACTTGGCCCAGATAAAGTACCATATGGTAAGGTTAAATATCATCAAACCTATTCAAGATCAGGTTTCCCTTGGGCCCAACTCAACTAATTTATTTGGTCCATTTTGGTTTTTTATCCCATATAAGTCCTATGGCACTGACATATCCAGACACATTTTTATACCCACCTGCCGCTTTAAGGCCGCTGATCAATATTTAAAGGTGTTACAAACGGAACGACTAGATAAGTATACCACCCATCCTATAGTGACTATAGTAACATCTTCAAATTCCCCTGGCTGCCTTTGCTTTGGTATGGTTTCTGCATTGTTGATGTAAAGACAAAGCTCTTCAGGCAGCTGATGGCTGGAAGCTAAGTTAAGAATATATGGCCTACCTAATCTAACTGCTGTCCTTCCGTCGGGTACATAGCCTTAGCGCGGTAAGCGGGCCTGGAATAGTGTACAACATTGCAATTAGGACCAGGACTTATACGACGATAAACTTAGAAATTCTAAACTCTTTGTTGCAACACGATCCGATGAAGAGATAATAGTCAGTAAAGACACTATGGGGATATTCGGGCCGATAAAGGAGAAACGGAGAACAGGAAGGAAATCAGTACGACTTTTATGCAGGGCACAAGGATTAAAGGCCCACCTTCGCAGGGTACGTACGTGCTAAACACTGATGCGGAGTCGAGTTTTCGAGGACTGAGTCGGAGCCGGAGTCGGACTATAGTCTGGTTGGGAGTTGAGCACGCTTGCCCTGACTCCGAACCGCTCTCCGACTCCGGCTTACTACTGACGTGAACCGTGCTATGAACTTGAGCAAAAAACATGAATGTGATATATAGGAACGAAGAGCCTTAGCGGGGTAAGAGGGACTGAAAGGGTGTACAACATGGCCATTAAGGATTTATCCGACGATAAGCTTTGGAATTTAAAAATCTTCATGGCAACACTATCCGATGGGGAGATAAGGGTCAATAAATACACTATGAGAAAATCCTAACAGATAAAGACGTGGTGGATACTGAGAATAGGAAGGAAATCAGTACGAACTCTGATTATTATGCAGGATTTAAGTATTAAAGGTCCACCTCTACAGGGTAGGTGCGTGGTAACGCCAACCAAATTAGCCTAGAGACGCGAATGTCATATATAGAAAGAAGAGGCTATTGGAAGGACAGCAAAGATCGCAGGGGGAGATCCAGACCGAGGCGAAACGAACGGACAACAGGAAGGAGATGAGTACGACATACGGCACACACATAGGTTTGCAGGCGGACCCATAAGGGATAGATGCGTGGCAAATCGATAACAGATAATAACATTGGCGAGAGAAAAAAATGTGACACTACAGGAAGATCATGCTATAAAAAGAAGTTCCCTTATCATTAAGTTTAAACTTGAATCGGATAGCACTCATTGATGTGTAAGAACTTAGGCCCTATTCCATAATGGAATGTTCATAGGCAATTTTACCTAGGGAGATCCGCACCTATACAAGGCGGGTGTATACTGAGAAAGAATGGAAAGGAGATCAGTAAGTTCATCGTTCCATACCGTTTACACGGGACACAAAGTATTAAAGGCCCACCTTCTGGATAGTTGCGTGATAACACAATCCGAGTTAAGAACATGGGCAAGTGACACGTTGGAAGGAAAAGACTGGAGGAAGGACTGCAAAGATCAAATTTAGAGATTTGGACCAATACAAAACGAGGTTGATATTCAAATAGAAAGGAGATCAGTGCGAACTTCAATGTGTACACGACACACATAGAGTTACAGGCCTACCTTCGCAGGATAGGGAAACAGCAATAGAGTGTAGCCAAGGATTAAAGGCCGATTAGTCTCTCTTCCGTCTTCGTAAAGACTGGATTTTCTCATAAGGAGCCACCATAGCTCAGAGGTTGGCATGGCCGCCTATGACGCTGAAAATCTGGGTTGCAACATTAGCAAAAGTTTTTTGCGGTGGTTTTCCCCTCCTATTGCTGGCGACATTTGTGAGGTACTATGCCATGCATAGAAGCCTTGAAGAGGCCCCCAGGCGTGGCGCACTGCCTCGGCCCTATCATTGAGCTCAAAACTTGACTCGGACAGCACTCATTGATATGTGAGCAGTTTGCCTCTGTTCCTTAATGGAACGTTCATTGGCAAATTTGCATTTTTACATAAGGAGCGAGTTTGAAGGAGATTACTTTGCCAAGTGTCAGGACGCTTGTATTAAGGTCGGGTCGGTTGATATTGCTCTTCATAGTGTCGCGCAGCATCTGGAGTTTAAGGATTTCGCAATGGCAACGTTCCTGGATATTGAAGGTTCTTTTAATAATGTCCATGCATCTGTCATAGGGGCGGCTCTGGGGAATGCAGGTGTGGAGAATGGTATTACTTGGTGGATAATAAATATGCTTTGTATAGGGAGATCACGGCCGGCATTGGGACTATTTCAGTGAAGGTGAATGCGACCAAGGGTATACCACAGGGTGGGGTTGTTTCTCCATTGCTAGAATTCTTGTGGTGGACGGGATTCTGCGGAGGCTTGAGACCGTAGGATTGAAGGTATTCGCTTATGCTGACGACCTAGTCATTCTTGCCACCGGAAAAATCCTGGATAACCCGTCTGGCGCTCTGCATACTTCTCTTGGAGCCATTGCTTCTTGAGCTACAGGGTGTGGTGTAGGGGTTTACGTCAGGAAGACTGAGTTAATGTTGTTCACGAGGAAGTTGCCTGAGTTCAGACTGCCGAGGTCGCATAGATTAACTTTGAGACTGCCCGGCTAGATTTCTTGGAGTTATTTGGGATAGTAAATTGAATTGGGGCATGAATAGGGAGTCTAGGATACGGAAGGCTTTCGTGGCTCTCTATTCGTACCAGCGGTGGTGCAACCGGTTTTTAACCTATGGATGTCTAACTGTGGTGGCCGCTGATTGAGTACACGTCGCATGTGTGGGATCTGGATAGGGTGAATAGGTTGACTTTGAGATTTATAAGTGTGGCTTTGAGTACTACTGCGACCAGGTACTTGGAGGTGTTGCTAGGTATACAAACGATTGACCCATACATCCGGGAATCTTATCGAGTGGACACTGTTAAGGCTGTTACAACTTGGTCAGCTTCGGAGACCGAAATGGGGCTATGGCTGACCTATAAATTGACTACCTGACGAGAGTGGATATTGTGGACAGCAGGTTGCATGTGGTTATACCTACATTGGGGGAGTGGCAGAAAGGGCGGGACCGGCTTGGGGATTTTAATGTCTTTACAAATGGATAGAAGTTGGATAGTGGAAGCAGTTGTGTTAAGAGGACTGAATTCAGCAAGATTGAAATCTATTGTTAAATCTTGTTGTTGAATCTATTGAAGAGATACGAAAGGGAACAGTGATGAATTGTGCAGCAATCAGTGACGTTGCCAGTTAATCTACCCAGTGACTTCTCCAGTTAATCTACCTAGATCTTCGAGAGGAATCCCAATGGCCCCGGCAGATACTAAGACATCTACCATCTCGTACCATACTCATCCAACCTCACCTAAACTATCTTCACAGGATAGGAGCGTGGAAACACGATTCAAGCTAAGAATAGGGGCTAGAGACATGAACGTGACATGTTGAAACGAAGATATTGAGGGAAGGACACCGAGTATTTAATTGATATGGACTTAAAAAGAGGTGGATGTTGGAAGGATTACAGCGCAGCTTTTCACGATATTTGCTTGTCAACGGGGAGAACACAGTCGAGAGACTCTCGTGCGATACGTAGAAACGAAGAGCAAAGATTTTAAGGGGGGATTTGGACCAAGAAAAGACGATACACAACATTTCAAAAGGACATATATATTCTATGAAGGTATGCCTGTTACCTTTATGGGATAGATGCCACTAGCGGGGCTGTGCATGGCATGTGGAGCCAAACTCAAGTTTTCACCGATTGGTAACAGAACTTTCTGCATAGACTTGAATCCAATCAGTGCATAGAATTTCTTATATAGGGTTCATAAGGATTATTTTTGAATAGTTTGCGTGTAAAACTAACCAATCGCTGCATTAAGTGGACGGTCAGTGTGCCTCTCTTAAACCTTTCCTTACATAATCCTTACAGAAATAAGTATTCTTTCCAACTGATTATCCACAACTCATAATTTCTCTCATCTCCTCTTCATTTGCGAACATTTTTTTTGTAAATTATTCCTCTTGAAAGTGCACTTCATTTGCAACATGGCCTCGGCTAAAGGTGTTGCCATTGAGGCTTCCACCAATAGGCCTACCAAAAACAAAAGAAGTTAAAAAACTGTATAAAACTGACAAATTGAATGAATAAAAGAGCAACAAGTGGTCGGTAATGGATGAACAGGCGGACAGGCCATATTCCAGGCAATGGTTAAATGGGGTGGCTAAAACAAAAGTCTGCCAAAGATAACCAAACGGCGGAAGGCAGAATGGTTAGTTAAACTCTAGTAAGAATATACAGAAGAGCAATAAGCGAATACCTCCCTCCCCATCGAATTAGTTGTTGTACTCATAGAACCGTCTCTTATACGCTTAAATATTTGTACAGATGGGCTTATTTTCGAATGCCAAATAGAAAATGCCTTTAAACCAAAAGCAAAAAAAAAGGCTAAAGCGAAATGTAAGGCCGAAATGTTGGGCGTTAATGTTGCTTTGTTTAGTTCCTTTCAGTTTTGCTAATAAGCAGCAACACATTATGTGACTGACTAAAAATCCGTCCGTCTTTCTTAATAACCTAACGATGTGCAATCTGTGGCCAACAGCCTGTGAGGTTAAATGAGTAAGTTTGGGGGATTGACAAACATAAATCGAAACACTTGATTGTAAAGCAAAGGAAATATGATCTAAGATCTGTTTTCTAAAAGTCCTAATAAAGCAGTAGGATGTCTAAGGGAGCTTAGGGGAATTTTAAACTTTTTACCAGTGTTTGTATACATTTTGTAAACAGATTTTATACAGCCTTCTTGTTGAATATTGGTGCTAACTTATATTTGAAAATATTTACTCCGCAAATCTTCTCTAAAACCATCCCATCTCACCCTTAACTTAGGAAACAGGTTGAAAAACTTAGCCAGTAGACCTAAAACAACGGTTTGTGGTCAAAAAGTTGTATGTTCGTTCAACCATGTAACACTTCAATGACCATTCTTATCCTTACAGACACTTGTCTGCCTTCCTAACTACCTACACTTTGTTACAAATGGCCACAGAAATGATATTTTTGAAAAGTGATCATGAGCCTGGTCAGCCCAAGAAACACAAAAACATGAAATTAACGCAGCTGAAGATGTTTGAGGCAAGTGTGGAAAAAACAAATCATTCGTAGACACTTGGAGGAGGTGTTGGCAAAAATTTGTGGAATAGCTATTAACAAACACCAAAAAAAAAAAACTAATTTCATACAGTCAAAACATAAGTCGTTTTTACTGAAGAAATCGCATTTGGGATTACAAATGTGAGGCATACGATTAAGTGAGTGCCACAGGCAAACAACTGTTCAAATCAATAAAACAAATTTGAATATTGCTATGAGAATGAAATAGCCCAAAGAAAACCTTATTCAGCTAGGAAGAATTAAAGTTTTCCCAGAGAAAATTCAATTCAGCCAGTAGGAATTAAGGTCAATTCAGCCATGCTGAATTAAAGTTTTCCTATAGAAAACTCAATTCAGCCAGGCTGAATTAAAGTTTTCCTATAGAAAACTCAATTCAGCCAGGCTGAATTAAAGTTTTCCTATAGAAAACTCAATTCAGCCAGGCTGAATTAAAGTTTTCCTATAGAAAACTCAATTCAGCCAGGCTGAATTAAAGTTTTCCTATAGAAAACTCAATTCAGCCAGGCTGAATTAAAGTTTTCCTATAGAAAACTCAATTCAGCCAGGCTGAATTAAAGTTTTCCTATAGAAAACTCAATTCAGCCAGGCTGAATTAAAGTTTTCCTATAGAAAACTCAATTCAGCCAGGCTGAATTAAAGTTTTCCTATAGAAAACTCAATTCAGCCAGGCTGAATTAAAGTTTTCCTATAGAAAACTCAATTCAGCCAGGCTGAATTAAAGTTTTCCTATAGAAAACTCAATTCAGCCAGGCTGAATTAAAGTTTTCCTATAGAAAACTCAATTCAGCCAGGCTGAATTAAAGTTTTCCTATAGAAAACTCAATTCAGCCAGGCTGAAATAAAGTTTTTCTATAGAAAACTCAATTCAGCCAGGCTGAATTAAAGTTTTCCTATAGAAAACTCAATTCAGCCAGGCTGAATTAAAGTTTTCCAATAGAAAACTCAATTCAGCCAGGCTGAATTAAAGTTTTCCAATAGAAAACTCAATTCAGCCAGGCTGAATTAAAGTTTTCCAATAGAAAACTCAATTTAGCCAGGCTGAATTAAAGTTTTCCAATAGAAAACTCAATTCAGCCAGGCTGAATTAAAGTTTTCCTATAGAAAACTCAATTCAGCCAGGCTGAATTAAAGTTTTCCTATAGAAAACTCAATTCAGCCAGGCTGAATTAAAGTTTTCCTACAGAAAACTCAATTCAGCCAGGCTGAATTAAAGTTTTCCTACAGAAAACTCAATTCAGCCAGGCTGAATTAAAGTTTTCTTATAGAAAACTCAATTCAGCCAGGTTGAATTAAAGCTTTCCTATAGAAAACTCAATTCAGCCAGGCTGAATTAAAGGTTTCCTATAGAAAACTCAATTCAGCCAGGCTGAATTAAAGTTTTCCTATAGAAAACTCAATTCAGCCAGGCTGAATTAAAGTTTTCCTATAGAAAACTCAATTCAGCCAGGCTGAATTAAAGTTTTCCTATAGAAAACTCAATTCAGCCAGGCTGAATTAAAGTTTTCCTATAGAAAACTCAATTCAGCCAGGCTGAATTAAAGTTTTCCTATAGAAAACTCAATTCAGCCAGGCTGAATTAAAGTTTTCCTATAGAAAACTCAATTCAGCCAGGCTGAATTAAAGTTTTCCTATAGAAAACTCAATTCAGCCAGGCTGAATTAAAGTTTTCCTATAGAAAACTCAATTCAGCCAGGCTGAATTAAAGTTTTCCTATAGAAAACTCAATTCAGCCAGGCTGAATTAAAGTGTTCCTATAGAAAACTCAATTCAGCCAGGCAGAATTAAAGTTTTCCTATAGAAAACTCAATTCAGCCATGCTGAATTAAAGTTTTCCCATAGAAAACTCAATTCAGCCAGGCTGAATTTAATTTTTCCTATAGAAAACTCAATTCAGCCAGGCTGAATTTAATTTTTCCTATAGAAAACTCAATTCAGCCAGGCTGAATTACAGTTTTCCTATAGAAAACTCAATTCAGCCAGGCTGAATTAAAGTTTTCCTATAGAAAACTCAATTCAGCCAGGCTGAATTAAAGTTTTCCTATAGAAAACTCAATTCAGCCAGGCTGAATTAAAGTTTTCCTATAGAAAACTCAATTCAGCCAGGCTGAATTAAAGTTTTCCTATAGAAAACTCAATTCAGCCAGGCTGAATTAAAGTTTTCCTATAGAAAACTCAATTCAGCCAGGCTGAATTAAAGTTTTCCTATAGAAAACTCAATTCAGCCAGGCTGAATTAAAGTTTTCCTATAGAAAACTCTATTCAGTCAGGCTGAATTAAAGTTTTCTTATAGAAAACTCTATTCAGCCAGGCTGAATTAAAGAAGACTTCATTCAGCTGCTGAAATACCACGAAATAGTGCATATGTGCTTTATATCATTTGTACCTATTCCGTGCTTAATTTTTTCTTTTCAAATCACACACTGGAAAGGAAATGGCTAATTTTCTCTGAAAGAAACATTAGTCTTACGATATTGTTCAACTTTTACCTCTCACAAAGATGACATCAGTGTTAAGATTCGACTAATTTTCTGAGTTCGAACTGAGATTGAAAACAAAATAGCAGAACAATTATTCTCTTGCCAAATGGCGTCATAGCTATAAAAATGCATTTTGTTTCTGTTCATTGGTTTATGCTGATTTTTTGGCTGTTCTTTATTTTTAGTGAGTAAGGCTCTCTTATCATTGTAAATAATAAAAATAATTTTTAATTAAGCGTATAAATAACCACTGCAATTTGACCAACTTTTATAGTTAAAACCATGTCATTTTGTGGAAGTGCTAATTCATTGTTACAGTGTTTCGAAAGCAAATCATATGGAACTACCAAACGTTAACTATGGATTGTTGTTGTTATCATAATGGTTTTAATATAAAGAAGTAAACGCGTGCTAAGTTTGGGGTCGGGCCGAATCTTGGGAGCCCACCACCATGGAATGATTGAGCGACCGGTTTACATGTGAGCTATATCAGGTTATAGACTGATTTGGAACGTATTTGGAACAGTTGTAGGAAGTCGTAATAGAATACCGCATGTAAAATCCTAATCCTAATCAGACAAAAATTGCGGCTTGTAGGGACTCAAGAAGTTAAATCGGAAGAACGGTTTGTGTCAGCATGCCCTAGGGCCAAGCCAAAGGGCAAACAGCGACCAGCATGGTGGACCCAAGAGCTGGTTGGTCTAAGGAAGGACTGCATAACACTCTTCAACAAAGCAAAAGCCACAAGAGCACCACACGATTGGGACATCTATAAGGCTGAGCTTAGGAAATAAAAGGGCGAGCTTAAAAAGGCTCAGAACAAATCCTGAGTAGAATTCTGCAGCTCCGTGGAGGATATACCTGAGGCTTCTAGGCTTAAGAAGATTCTGTCCTCGAGACCTATTACGGTGGGGTATATTCAGAAGTCAGAGAATGTATGGACAATGTCTAGTGAGGAAACTCTAGAAGTACTCGTTGATACATCAACGGACAAGGTGGCCCCAAAAGATGCTGTCACTGGTATGCTTTCGTCGGAGGCCATTAGGGGAAATTGTGTCTGAGCCAAAAATCGTTTGGGCGATAAGAGGTTTCGACTCCTTTAAGTCGCCAGGCCCTGACAATGTATCAAATTGCTAATTTTTTGCCCATGAACATTCTAAGGACTAAGGAACAGGGGAAAACTTCTTAAATATCAATGAGTGCAGTCCGATTCAAGTTTAAGCTCAATGATAAGGAGCCTTCTTTTTATAGACGAGTCCGAACGATGTGCCGCAGTGCGACACCTCTTTGGAGAGAAGGTTTACATGGCATAGTACCTCACAAATGTAGCCAGCATTAGGAGGGGAAAACCACCGATGGATGGTGTCGCCAGGATTCGGACCCAGGCGTTCAGCGTCATAGGCGGACGTTCTAACTTCTGCGCTACGGTGGTGGTGAGCAAATGTTTCTATTCCCCATTCGATGGTGGGGAGGGGGTTTTACAACTGTCATTATGACAGCATATGATATAATGATGTATGATGATGTATCACCGGTTGAATTACAAGTTGTAGTAAAGGCAAATCCACTGAAACAGTCCTGTACGACCTAGGCGGCTACATAGAGGGTTTTCTCGCTGTTAAGGAATATACAATGTTAGCATTTCTTGACATTGAAGGTGCATTTAATAATGTAAAACCAACATCAATTATGGAGGAGTTGGAGTTTCCAGGCATCAAATCTACCGCAAGAAAGTTTATTATAACTTACCTACTAAAAGATGCATTAAGGCAGGCTTGGGATCTGTGGATCTACAAAGAAGGGTCAGCAGAGGAACTCCTCAAGGAGGCGTATTGTCTCCTCTACTTTGAAATATAGCCATTAACAATATATTATTGTTTCTGGAAGAAAAAGGCGTAAAAGTGGTCGCGTATACTACTGACGTAGCAATTGCGGTTAGAAGAAAGTTTCCCAGCACTCTAAGATATATACTCTAGGATTCTCTACGTGCAACAGTGAAGGGGACGACCGAAAGTGATCTGGGTATAAATCCGTGTAAGACAGATGTAGTTCTTTTCAGCAGGAGATACAAGTTGCCAATAGTGGAACCTGTCTCTTTGGGTGAATTTTTCATTTATAGAAAGCGGAAAATACCTGGGTGTTTTGCTGGACAGGAAATTGAACTTCATATCCAACATTTTGGAAAGGGCCAGAAAGGCCACTATTGCCCTATACACCTGCAAGAGAGCCATTGGCAAAAGTTGGGTGTTTAGACCGCGTGTCATGTATTGGGTATATACTGCAGTTGTCAGACCTATAATGCTATATGGTATTGTGGTCTGGTGGACGGCGCTTCAAAAGTCCACGCGTGTCATGTATTGGGTATATACTGCAGTTTGTCAGAGCTATAATGCTATATGGTGTTGTGGTCTGGTGGACGGCGCTTCAAAAGTCCACCTACTGGTCAATACTTAACGGGATCCAAAGCATGGCTTGTTTGTGCATTACAGCAGCACTGAGGACAACCGCATCTGATGCACTGAATTTAATGCCACATCGTATGCCTCTTGACATTGTGACTAGACAAATTGCAGCGACCTCTGCCGTGAGGTTAAGGGAGCTTTCTCGTTGGTCATGTTGCGGCTATGCACACTGTGTTATCCTTGATACAATGACCGATGTTCCAGGCAGTGTGGATTACACTCTACCTGAGCTGCTTTTTGATAAAAATTACTGTACCACTATTCCTGATAGAACCGTTTGGAACTACGATATCCCTGGTAATATTGGCTTGCCCAAAAAGTAATTGCGTTTTTTTTAAAAGAAAGTAAATTCATTTTTAATAACTAATAATCAAATAACTTTAATCAAATATACTTTTTTTACACTTTTTTTCTAAAGCAAGCTAAAATTAACAACCGATAACTGACAGAAGAAAGAATGCAATTACAGAGTCACAAGCTGTGAAAAAATTTGTCAACGCCGACTATATGAAAAATCCGCAATTACTTTTTGGACAACCCAATAGAAGTTACATAGACTTCTATACGGATGGTTCCAAACTAAACGACCAGGTGGGATTTAGGGTATACTCTTAATATCTAGAACTGGTCATATCGAAAAGTTTACACGACAACTGCACTGTCTTCCAAGCGGAGATCCTTGCAGTTAAGGAATTGGTGGAATGGCTAAGATATAATTTCATTATGACATTTTGCATAAATATCTTCTCAGACAGCCAGGCAGTCATTAAATCTCTGGAGATCGAATTTCTGAACACAAAAACTGCCCTTGAGTGTCGCAGATCTCTCAACGAGATGGCTGAACAGTTCAAAATTCATCAGTTCTGGGTGCCGGCTCACAGAGATATCCCAGGGAATTGTAAAGCGAATGAGCTTGCGAGACTAGGAACTACCTTACACACTCCAGGGACACTGGAATCTGTGGGCATGCCTCTAGCGACATGTAAGCTAAGTTTTAAGGACCATCGAATGATAGATGGTCACAAAGAGGGAGCTGTGAGCATTCCAAAACTATGTGGCCTCATCTAGACTAGAAGAGGTCTACTATTTTGCTGTCACTGGCAGGAACAGACGTCTCAGGATGCCAGAAACGACTTTTTCAGAAGCTGTAAGGACATCGAGGAAGAAGAGACTATAGAACACCTTCTGTGTGTGTGTGTCCCGCACTGGTAGTTAGAAGAAGTTCCACTTTAGGTTCTCATTTCTTTGAGAACCTGTCTGATTAAGCGAATGTGAACATTCGCAAGTTACTGGGGGTTTTTAAAGCGATCTGGATGGTTCGATGGTAGGAACTGGAAGGCATCTTCCTTCTTCTGTTCCTGTGGTATCACAATGGACGAAAACGTCTAAGTGAGTCCGATGGCAGACTGTCAGTTTAACCTAACCTAACCTAAGGTAGCTTTTGATGAATCCTAAAAGAAACCCTGGTATTTCGAAGTTCCTTTGTATGGCATCTGTTACGTCTTTCAAACTAAGACTATTACAAGCGTTCTTCACATCAAGGATAGCCAGAAGTATGATTGGTCTGCAGTGTTGGTTTTTTCCTCGTGCATTTAGAACCTCGTCGATAACATCTTTTAGTGCGCCGATAATTGATTTTGCTGAGCGAAAGCCTTGCGGATAACCCTCCTCCCGTGATTATAGCTTCTTCCTGTCTGGGTTTTATGAGTCTCTCTAATAGTTTACAGGCTGTGTCAAGCATCCATAGAGGTATGTAGGACGAGAGCGCAGGCTATAACAATAGCACCAAAACTTTCTCGTTTCTCTCCTTCAATCCCCTGCACATCCTTTGGATCCACTGTGCCTGTTTTGCATGTTACTCGCTGGGAGACGCCCGTCTGGCTGCCTGTCAACCAAAGTCAATAGCGCAACGTTCAGCATCGACGGCCATCGGCCGTCAGCCGTCGACCATCTACCGCATTCGTTGGCTATCTATCTCTAGTTTTGCTATCGCATTCAAAATGTCCAACTGTGTGGCTGAATGCAATTAATCTACAAATACTCTACTGACATAAATGGAATTATGCAGCGGCGCATGCGCCGTAGCCGCATTGCATTGCAATCGCATAAAAACAATAACAACAACAACAACACATATATTCTATAGCAAATTGAAGCAAAAACCAACATCGAAGCTGTCGTCATTTTCATTCAATCGTTTTTAAAGCAAACTGAAAAGCAATTTGTTGCAAACAACAAAGTCATATCAAAAGTCCAAACAAAAAAAAGAGTCAGCAAACAAACAACATTGGCGATATCTCACGACAATAATCTAATGAGTTTTACTCACTTAGTGGCCAAATTTTTTTTTTTGAAAAAAAGCACCAAACCATCTTGAAAGACAAAACATAGACAAAACTCCATTTGATTTCCAACAATTTTTAACAAAAAGTCAAAAAATGTTTTTTTCCTTTTTTTTTAATTCGGCTTGCCTATTTGTGCATTACTGGAAAATATCTGTTAATGCTTATGTTCCTCCAAGCCGGTTCATATGTTCATTCGCATGTCTGTCCTTGCTCGTCCGTCCAACCTTCCGTCCGTCCGTCGGTCTGCTTGCCCGCCGCGCTTGCTCAGTTGTTCGCATGTTGAACATTTTGTCTAACAAGTTAATGTTGGTTAGTACGAAAATTTTACGCAATTAGCGACACAAAGTCAAAATTTTCGCTTATGGTAATTTATCATGACACTCAGCAGTCTACTTACATGTGTCCATTTCGTATTGTACAAAACACTCAGAGTAGCAGAAAAGTCAAAAACAACAAAAACATTTTTTGTAAAAAATTAAATCCCCTTTTTTGGTGAACCAAAAAAGACAACAAAGTCAAAACCATGTGGAAAACAAAACAAATTAATGATTTGGCAATTAATCCTTGAGGGGCCAACAAATGTAGCTAGAGGTCCTTTATGAGCACCAGAAACTAAGATGGTGTATATGTAGTTTGTACAGTTTCCATTTCTTCTTCGGAGCTAGCTAGCCAGACCTGAGCCGAAAGCTAACCTCAGTTAGCTCAAGCCTGGAATAACGTCCGATGCCAATCGTTGGGATCTTCATCTTGCAATAGTCGGACATTGGCATGGGAAGTGATTCAATGTCTTGTCATCTTCTCCATAAACCCTGCATTGAGCTTCGCTGGCAGCACCTATTCTGCGCCTGTTATTACATGTGTCCCGTAAAGACACCGAAGTTAGCAGGGATCGCCGTCTCTTTACCAGCATTAGCTCATTTTGTTGTGATAGAATTATTGTAGTTATCATAGCCTCACTTAAGCCAAGATAAAATGTTTTTTGGGTCTCTTCGGTGGTGTAGGGTATTCTATAGTCGGCCCCTCCCGAAGCGAGTCAGTTACACTTATCCGTATTAAGTGTAACTGACTCATCGTTGTAATAGCTTCGACAGGGAGTCGAAGCTATTCGGCCGGATCAAACCTTACATACCCTCCATCATGGATCGCATTTGTCAAATTGTTAGGCAATCTCTCTCATTATAGGCAAACAAAGGATAATGGATAAGAACTGCTACGCCATTGGAGCAATAATGGAAAGGAATTGCGCGCCTTAGGGGCTCAAGAAGTGCAAACTGCAGATCGGTTTATATGGGTATCAGGTCGTAGACCGATTCCGGCCATTCTTAACACGTATGTTAAAAGTCATTGGAAAATACGTTGTACAAAATTTCAGCCAAAACGGATAATAATAGTGCCGAGTGGTGACGCCCTACACGATAGCTGTCTTGAAACGAGACATGAATTGCGCTGTGGATTTTTGCCTAGTCGAAGATTGAAACACCTTGTCTTCAGGTTTACTCCGTTGGATTAGAGGCTAGCCATAACCCGCATAAGGGCTAAATTCTTCAACATTAGCCTTATTTGCGGTCATGCCCCCACGGAAGACGAAAATTCCAATAATATTTTCTACGAGCGCCTAGAAAGCGAATATGACCGCTGTACCACCCATGATATTAAAATCGTTCTGGTAGATTTTAATGCTAAAATAGGGTAGGAAAATATCTTTGGCCTAACAGTCCGATAATTGATTAAGGCTAAAAGACTTCGCCGCGGCAAAGAACATGGTAGTCAGCAGCACCAGATTCCAACATCGAAGAATTCACACTGCCACATGGCTGCCCACCGATCAAAACACGAGAGACCAAATAGATCGTGTTGTGACAGATGGAAGGCATTTAACCAGCGTGTGAGATGTACGATCGATCCATGAGGTGATGATCGATGCGGATGATTACCTTGTTGCAGCAAATATTCGCACACGTTTTAGTGTGGCGAGAAACATACGATCTGACACAGAAGCTGTACATCGGAAAGTTGGAAACACAATAGGTGGCAACGGCATACTCCAATCGGCTGCCCCAATGGGCTTGAAGAGAGCCCTCTCTGTCCCGAATGTATAGCAGCGCAATGGCAACACATTGCCCATTTCATGGAAAGAGCCGCAACAACCGTACTTGGGTACCAAAAGCCTCCCCCAAGAAACTCATGGTACGACCAGGAGTGTTAAAAAGTTACTGTAGCCAAGTATGCGGCATATAGGTTAGGTTAGGTAAGAGTGGCAGTCCTTTACAGACTCACTTAGACAATTTTAAGTCCATTGTGATACCACAGTAGCGACAGACCTAGGCTTCTGGCGGGAATCGAACCCACGACACCTGCACTGGTAATCTAAGCACGCTACCAACTCGGCTACCGGGGCGCCCATATATGGCATATAAGGCAACATCACAGTCAGTAGCAACACGCCAAACGAAGGAGAGATATCGGGAGAAAGTTGAGAGGAGAAACGTCTCTTCAGCAGGAAGAAGAAGGAAATGGAAAGACGTGAGTGTGAACGAATCGATATGTACAGGAGTCAGAATGGAATCCGAATATTTTACCAAAGAATCAAACAACAAACAGATGGCTTTGCTGCAGTCACATCCTCCAGCAGAGACAAAGCAGGAAATCTGGTAACTGATACAGATAGTGTGCTGAGGATTTAGAAAGAACGCTTTTCCCAGCTGCTGGTATCAGATAATGGTGGTATACCGCAGAACCAATCACTGATGGTTTTATAGAAAGTGCATCACCTAGTCAGAACGATTTCCACGTAGCAGTATGCCGGCTGAAAAACAATAAGGCAGCTGGAGCCGATGGGTTGCCAGCTGAACTGTTTAAGATCGGAGGCGACACACCACTAAGGCGTATGGCTCAGCTCGCCTTGGCAATCTGGCTAGTAGAAAGCATACCAGATGATACTTTGTGCCGTACATCAGAAAGGAGACAAGACGAATGTGCCAACTACAGAGAATCTCGCATGCAAGATTCTCTCGAGCGTACTGTGTGAACGATTTAAGTCTGAAGTCTAATGTCAACAAAATAATTGAGCCCCATCTTTGTGGGCCCCATAGACCAGATATTCACATTACGCCAAATTCCGGAAAAAATCCCGAGAAGGACAAATCAACACCTATAATCTTTTCGTTGACTTCAAGATCGTTTTAGACAGCCCTATACGTTCATAGATATTTCAAGCCATATCTGAGTTTGGCATTCCTGCAATACTGTTACGACTTTGAGGGATGATGCTTGCTGATACACGCTCCTCAGTTGAAGTAGGATAGAACCTTTCCGAACCGTTCAATACCAAACGAGGTTTCTCGACAGGGTGACAGTTTATCGTGTGATCTCTTTTATATCCTGCTGGAGAAGATTATACGAGATGCAGGTGCGAATATGAATGGCACACAACTCACAAGAATATATATATGACACTCGCCTATGCCGACGACATCGATATAAAGGGTCGATCACTGGAAGAAGCAATTGCAGCCTTTGAAAGAGTATCAATTATAGTGGGTTTCGCACTAAATGGAGTTAAGACAAAGTGGATGATAACAACTCCCACAAAGACCTGTAAACCCAAGCATATAAAGAAAATGCAGAAAGTTGGAAACCGCAACTTTGAGATGAGTCAGCAACTTTATCCACTTCCGAGGAGAAACGGTCAATTTTCCATTCTTCCTTTGTAAGTATATATATGGACTAGCATATCCCCGGTCCGCTTCGTTAAAAAATTCTTATAGTCGAATAATATACATAGTCAAGGTGTAACTGTATCCCAATTTCAAGAACTTGAGCTCAATTCGTAAAGAGCGAACTGTTTCGTACTTTTTTGTACCTTGGTGTGCGAAAGATATTTTCTAGTAACTCAATATTTAATGTCAAGGTGTAACTGTATTCCAAATTTAAGAGATCAAAACCAAACCGTAATGAAACTACTATTGGGTTGCCCAAAAAGTAATTGCGGATTTTTTAAAAGAAAGTAAATGCATTTTTAATAAATCTTAGAATGAACTTTAATCAAATACACTTTTTTTACACTTTTTTTCTAAAGCAAGCTAAAAGTAACAGCTGATAACTGACAGAAGAAAGAATGCAATTACAGAGTCACAAGCTGTGAAAAAATTTGTCAACGCCGACTATATGAAAAATCCGCAATTACTTTTTGGGCAACTCAATATTTTGTACGTTTTAGTACCTAAATGTATAAATTTAGGTACTAGTGTAACTGTAACTTAATTTTTAGAACTGTAGCTCAATCGGTAATAAATGTACCAATTTTTTATTTTTAGTACATACAAAATTCCAATATATACTATTCAACTGTAATTGTAAACCAACTTTATGAGCTTTAACTCAATATGTAAAAAAGAAAGTACTGTTATATACGTTTTAGTACCAAAATGTACGATTTATAAAAAAACTTGTAGTCGCCCTATATATACTGCCTAGGTGTACCTGTATCCAAAATTTCAGAACTCTAGCTCTTTCCATAAAAAAGTACCATTTTGTACGTTTAAGTACCTAATTCAACAAATTTCAAAAACAAACTAGATGCCCACTATATATATACGGTTATAGACTACCTGTGTCTCAATTTTAGAGCTTTAGGGCAATTTATAAAAAAAAGTACAGTTTTGTGGGTTAAATACCTAAATATATGAATTTCTAGCCTAGTCTAGTCGCCTAGTTGCCCGATATATACTATCAAGGTGTATCTGTATGCAAAATTTCAGAGCTATAGCTCAATCCATAAAGAAAGAACGATTTTGTACGTTTTAGTACCAAAATGTACTAATTTGAAATAAATTTCCATCATCTATTTATTGGTTGTGCCTATATGCCAAATTTTAGACCTCTAGCTCCATTTGATAAGAAAGTACCAAATGGTACCAATTTTGGTACCAAAATATACGAATTGTTAAAGGATCATTTAGTCACCCACCTTATATTTCTTAATTGTGCTTACATGCCAAATTTCTGACCTCTAGCTCCAACTATAAAGAAAGTACAAAATGGTACCAATTGCGGTACTAAACGTACGTTTACTCCCGTTACCAGTAATATTTTCTATTTTTATACCCTCCACCATAGGATGGGGGTATACTAATTTCGTCATTACCTTTATAACACAACGAAATATCCATTTTGGACCCTACAAAGCATATATATTTCGGATCGTTGAAAAATTCTAAGGCGCTTTAACGATGTCCGTTTGTCTGTCCGTCAGTTGTAATAACGCTACAGTCTTTAAAAATTGAGATATTGAGTAGAAATTTTGTACAGACTCGTATTTCTTTCGCAGATTAAATTCTTGAATGGGCCACATAGGGCTATATTTGGATATAGCTATCATATAGAACGATCTGGCGTTTTAGGGTCTTAAGGCTATAACAGACGCATTTATTACCGGATTTTGTTGAAATTCAGGACAGTGATATCCGAACCAAAAGTGGTCCAGATAGGAACATATTTGAATATAAGTGCTATATACACCGATCTGCTGATTCTGGGTCTTAGGCCTATAACAGGTGCATTTATTACCCGACTTCGCTGAAATGTAGATCAGTGAGTTGAATAAAGACTCGCAATATCGGTTTCGAATATGGTTTAGATCGGGATAAAGCTGCCATAGAGACAGATCTTCAGCTTTAGGGTCTAAAGACCATAAAAGGTGCAGTTATTCTCCGAATATGGTATATATCGGACCATATTTACATATAGCTCCCATATAAGACCGATCTGTCGTTTTAGGGTTTTAAGGCTATAACAGTCGTATTTATTATCGGATTTCGTTGAAATTCAGAACAGTGAGTTTTATTAGGCTTGTCGATATCCGAACCAAAAAAGGTCCAGATCAGAACATAATTGGATATAGCTGCCATATAGAGTGATCTGCCGATTTTGGGTCTTAGGCTTATAATAGTTGTATTGTATAATTGTATAAAGTTGTATTAAGACTCCGAACATCTGTTTCGAAAATGGTCCGGATCGCGCTATATTTAGATATAGCTGCCATGGAGACCAATCTTCAGCTTTGGGGCCTAAAGACCATAAAAACCGCATTTATTTTCCGATTTTGCTAAATTTGAAACAGTGAGCTGCTTTAATACTCCCCATTTTCAACTCAAATATGGTTCAGATCGGTCCATATTTAGATAAAGCTGTCATATATTGTAGATCAATCATCCGAATAAGGGCTTAATCACAGGAACGGCGCACTTACTACCAGATTTCGCTGAAATTTCGTACTGTTGCATAGAGCTTCCTACAGCAAATGTCTTTTAAGTCAAATTTTCAAATTCTATCTCTATTCATCTGCCCAGTTTAAATTTCACCCCTTTCGTACCTTTTTGGATATTTTTTAGCACCAAAATATATAAATTTCCAGTGTACCAAAATTCAGACCTCTAGGTCTATCCGTAAAAAAGTACCAATTTTGGAACTAAACGTACTATTTTTCCCACTTCCGGTACATTGTTCCAAAAGATGCTTCTTCAAACCTTATTTTTCGAGACGCTCTTTCATTTGAGTCCAATTAGATCCTACAAGCCCTTTCCGTTTGCACTGTTTGTGCAAACAGTCCCCATTATCGTACTTTTTGGTTGTATTTTTGTACCTAAACGTACGAATAGCACAAAATCCCTCCTTATTTCGCGCCTACGACCCAAAATTCGTGCAAAATTTCATGATCCAAACTTCAAACGTTTGGGCTGGGCAGTCAGTTAGTCAATCACGCGACTCTTACATATAGAGAATAGTCCTTCTTAGCAAACTTCCGCAATCTCGTAGCCACTTTTATATCAGAAATATCCCAAATTCATCAGACGTTTGTATTTTCCTCACTCTTACTTGTACTCTCTGAATTTTTACCTATATAAGTCCCACAGTAAGCTATTACCGCGACTCCCATCTACATTGCCGGTTCCACATAGTAAAAATAAAGGTTTATGGGATCTCCGCTCAAAGAACTTTTACTGATATTTTAGCCAGCAAAGAAACTCAGGCTCTTAAGGTCATAGGAATTGGTCTCCTAATGATGACTTATTCAACATGAATTATCCATATTGCCGGAATATTCCTAGTCCTTTGTGGGTTAAACTCTCTGCCAAAGATAGTGAGTAAATCGGTTTAACTACACAACCTAAGCTTAGCATAACTTGCTGTAGTTGTTATAGCTGTTGTTGTCATTTTTTTTTTCTCTTTTTGGTAACAAATATTATGTTGTTGGTTATTACTGGTTAATGTGTTGCTTTTGACACCTCAACTTAAGAGTCTATTCATTTGTTTGTCTGGTCGTATGAACATCCGTCCGTCCTTATGTTAGCTTGGTTCATTCTTTTCTGTCCATACGAGTAACCATCCACAAATGTCTAAATTGCTAATGACTTCATTCCATAGCTGTTGCCACTGCAAAATTTCAAATGTTTCTCTCAATCTATGAGCAACGACCATATGGATAGTGATGGTGGTAACTAATGTTTTGGCCATATGACCCCATACAACTGAACCCGAGCCAAAAATATTTCAAACTGAAAATCTGAAAATGTTCAAATCAGCCAACCAGGCAGACTATAGTGGCAAATGTCATGACACGCATGCATTTGTGCTAAATATCTCACCTTTGTTTTTGGCATTTTTGTCTTAGCGTCTTAGCCTAGAAATATGTTTTTTGGGTGATTGTAGAATTTGTTATGTTTGTCCAGGTGATGATGAGTCGCTAGATGGTCAGCTGAGTAACACAGACTGACTAAATGACTGTCTGTTACTCGATGGCTAGTTGGCTAGATGGTTGCTAAGCTAAGTGACTGATTAGCTAAGGAATATGGAATTTATGTTGGTTAAGCAATCTTGAAATGAAGTCGTCAGCTAAAGTGCCATTCTTAGTTATGCTTGTTTTTGGGGGAGTACTTAAAAATTCTTGGAAGCAAATGGTGTTATTTGGATATAATTACCAGAGTTGTTGAAACTTTTTTTTCTTTTGGAAAAATTCTTTTGAAATGCAGTGATGAGTAAAGAGCTTTGGTCAGTTTACAAGCATACACGGACACACAGATGGACCCGACAAACAGACAGAATATGAAAGTGATTCTAAGTCGATTGGTCTAGCTCTTCTTCTTAGCGTTGCAAACAAATACGCAAAGTTATAATATCTTGTACCACAGTAGGAAGGGCCACCGTAGCGCAGAGGTTAGCAGTTAGCTCGAATCCTGGCGAAAACTTCGGAAAACATTTTCAGCGGTGGTTGTCCCCTTCTAATGATGGCGACATTTTATGAGGAACTATGCCCTGTTTGAACTTCTCCCCAAAGAGTTGTCGCTCTGCGGCACGGCGTTCGGACTTGGCTATAAAAAGGAGGCCCCTTATCATTGAGCTTAAATTTGAATCGGACAGCACTCAGTGGTATGTGAGAAGTTTGCCTCAGTTCCTTAATGGAATGTTAATGGGAAAATTTGCACTTGTTACCACAGTATGGTGTATAATTTATACCCTACATCACTACTGTGGTACATACACTGTTTATACTCTATGCCATTGAAGCGGTTAACATTTCAATGCAAAAATAGTTCCCTAAAGAAATTATTTTTGCCATACTCTATATTCTCTTTATTTTCATCTTTTAACAAGTATCCAAAGCCGGGCCGAACTTTGGATACCCACCACCTCGGGTATATATATATAAACCACCTTTCATTCCGAATCTCGACCGATCTAGGCCAAATTAACGAAGAATGTCGAAGGGCCTTACACAACTCACCGTCCCAAATTTCAGCAAAATTGGATAATAAATGTGGCGTTTTATGGGCCTAAGACCCTAAATCGGAGCATCGGTCTATATTGCAGCTATAAACAAATCTGTACCGATCTTGGCCAAATTAACGAAGAATGTCGAAGGGCCTTACACAACTCACCGTCCCAAATTTCAGCAAAATCGGATAATAAATGTGGCTTTTATGGGCCTAAGACCCTAAACTGGAGGATCGGTCTATATTGCAGCTATATCCAAATCTGTACCGATCTTGGCCAAATTAACGAAGAATGTCGAAGGGCCTAACACAACTCACTGTCCCAAATTTCAGCAAAATCGGATAATAAATGTGGCTTTTATGGGCTTAAGACACTTAACCGGAGGATCGGTCTATATGGCAGCTATAAACAAATCTGTACCGATCTTGGCCAAATTAACGAAGAATGTCGAAGGACCTAACACAACTCACCGTCCCAAATTTCAGCAAAATCGGATAATAAATGTGGCGTTTTATGGGCCTAAGACCCTAAATCGGAGCATCGGTCTATATTGCAGCTATAAACAAATCTGTACCGATCTTGGCCAAATTAACGAAGAATGTCGAAGGGCCTAACACAACTCACAGTCCCAAATTTCAGCAAAATCGGATAATAAATGTGGCTTTTATTGGCCTAAGACCCTAAATCGGCGGATCGGTCTATATGGGGGCTATATCAAGATATAGTCCGATATAGCCCATCTTCGAACTTAATCTGCTTATGGACAAAAAAAGAATCTGTGCAAAATTTCAGCTCTATATCTCTATTTTTGAAGACTGTAGCGTGATTTCAACAGACAGACAGACGGACATGTCTATATCGTCTTTATCTTTACGCTGATCAAGAATATATATACTTTATAGGGTCGGAAATGGATATTTCGATGTGTTGCAAATGGAATGACAAAATGAATATACCCCCATCCGTCGGTGGTGGGTATAAAAAGGGAGTCATCACCAAAGTAAAAGAAATTTTAATACTCCTAGGTAGACAGAGTGGTAGACGAAGTAGTTTCCCCCAAAAATGTCTCATGTTTGCAGCATGACAAAAAGCTCCAAAGAGTAGCTCTACTGGTTTGTTATGCTTCAATTTCTTGCTCTCAATATTTTGCTTGTGCAATTCAAATTGAAATCTTTTTACCAGCAGCCTGATGGTGTTGTATTTTCTTGTTATGTTTTCTGACTTCAGTGGCCATGTTAGCTGCAGTCTTACTTCTTCGGTACAACGCAGTAGGCTACAAGAAAAGTTAGGCATGCGCAGAACGAATATGTTTTTCCTCGGCTACACTGAATGGCCAGACTGGTAGGTTGGTTGCATGCTCATGATTTTCGACACATTTAAGCCATGTCTAATTTAGACTTAAATTATTTTGATGACATTTAGCCAAATGTGACATCTCCACTAACAAACGGTAGTGGCTTGTAGTTGGCGACACACAAGATCAAAGAAGATTTTGTGTTGCATTAAGACTGATGCGATAAAGAGAGGAGATCAGTTTGGAAAATTGGTAGTTGCAATGTAGATAGAAAAAAAAAAACATTCTTGGAATACAATTTTGCTATATTCGTCTGTCTCTCTATCCGTTTGACTTTTCCTGCATGGATTGAAATCAAGGTACTGGTCCCATATGTTGTGCAACTGTCAAAAAATTTAACATATGCGACTTTACTATCCACCGAAATTTCAGCCAAATCAAATAAGAATTGCGCCCTCTAGAGGCCAAAGAAGGGTCTGGCATGGTGCACTACTTGTGCATTTGGTGTCGGTAATGGCTTCGTTCGATTCATTTCCAGTTTTCTCAGAGATCGCATTAGTCGAGTCGTTATAGATAGATTCTCTGTTTTTTCTCCTTCTCTTTTTCTTATTTTCATCAACGATCTGTTCTGGTCAGACATCGAATCCGATCTACTCATTTGCGATTGATAGTAATCTCTGTGATTCATACTCATTCAACCGAGTCTTCGTGAGATTGAGGACAAGAGGCGGGTTATGGATGATACACTCTGCCAGGATTTGCTGGCCATTTCTGAGTGGGGTCCAATGAATCGAGTAGATTTTAATGCACGGAAGACTCAGCGCTACTTGTTGTCACACAAACGATTCGCTGGCCCATTACGATCATGTTTGACTATCAACGGTGTAGATGTTGGGCAATCAGAAACTCTTGATGTTCTGCAAAATGTCAACCAAATCGAATAAGAATTGCGCCCTCTAGTGGCTCAAGAAATCAAGATCCAGATCGGTTTATATGGTAGTTAGATCAGGTTATGGATCGATTTGAAACGTACTTAGCATTGTTGTTGGAAGTAATAACAAAATTTCAGCCATATCGGATGAGAATTGCGACCTCTAGTGACTCAAGAAGTCAACTTCCAAAATCGGTTTATATGGAAGCTATATCAGTTTATGAGCCGATATGAACCACACTTAGCGCAGTTGTTGAAAGTCACAACAAAATATTTCATACAAAATTTTAACCAAATAGGATAAGAATGCGCCCTCTAGTGGCTCAAGAAGTCAAAACCCAAGACCGGTTTATATGACAGCTATATCAAGTTATTAATCGATTTAAACCATACTAAGCACAGGTGTTGGAAGTCATAATAAAACACTTTATGCAAAATTACAGTCAAATCGGATAAGAATTGCGCCCTCTAGTGGCTTAGGAAGTCTAAATCCAAGAATGGTTTATATGGCAGCTATATCAGGTTATGAACCGATTTAAACTATACTTGACGCAATTGTTGGAAGTCATAACAAAAGATTTCATGCAAAATTTGAGCCTCGAAAAAGGATTGCGCCCTCTAGAGGCCTAAGAAGTCAAGACCCCAGATCGGTTTATATGACAGCTATATCAGGTTATGGATCGATTTCAACCATAACATAACACCTTATACCAAATTTTAGCCAAATCTTGTAGGAATTGCGCCCTCTAGTGGCTCAAGAAGTCAAGATCCAAGATCGGTTTATATGGCAGCTATATCAGTTTATGGACCGATTTGAACCATACTTAGCGCAGATGTTGAAAGTCATAACAAAACATTTCATGCAAAATTTCAGCCAAAGTCATAACAAAACATTTCATGCAAAATTTCAGCCAAATCGGATAAGAATTGCGCCCTCTAGAAGCTCAAGAAGTCAAGATCCCAGATCAGTTTATATGGCAGCTATAACAAAACATGAACCGATATGGCCCATTTACAATCCCAACCGACCTACACTGATTGGAAGTATTTGTGCAAAATTTCTAGCACCTAGCTTTACTCCTTCGGAAGTTAGCGTGTTTTCGACAGACGGACGGACGGAGAGACTGACGGACATGACTAGATCGACTTAAAATGTCATGACTATCAAGATCATATATGCTTTATGAGGTCTTAGACGAATATTTCGAGGTGTTACAAATGCAATGACGAAATTAGTTAACCCCCTTCCTATGGTGGCTTCATCGAAATAAGGTCCGATTTGGACCACATTCGACACGGATATTGAGAGGTCTAAGAAGTACAAGTCATTGTTCATTTCTTCTTTTTGTCTTTGTGGTATAAATCCAAATATAGACTGATCTAATCACGGATGTCGAAAAGCCTAACACAAGTCACTGTGTCAAATTTCAGCTGTGTAAAATTTCAGCGAAATCGGATAATCTAAGAAGTACAAGTCATTGTTCATTTCTTCTTTTTGTGTTTTTGGTAGACAAATCCAAATATAGACTGATCTGATCAAGGATGTCGAAAAGCCCAACATAAGTCATTGTGTCAAATTTCAGCGAAATCGGATTATAAATGTGCTTTTTATGGGGCCAAGACTTTAAATCGAGAGATCGGTTTATATGGCAGCTATATCCAAATCTGAACCGATCTGGGTCAAATTGAGGAGAGCTGTCAAAGAGCCTAACACTATTTCCTGTCCCGAATTTCGGCGGAAAATCGGACAATAAATGCACCTTTTATGGGCCCAAAACATTATACCGAGAGATCGGTCTATATGGCAGCTATATCCAAATTGAAACCAATCTTGGCTAAATTGAAAAAAAAAAAATGTTGAAGGGCCTAACACAACTCACTTGCGAAATCTGGTAATAAATTCGCCTTTTATCAGCCCAAGACCTTAAATCAAGATATCGGTCTATATTGCAGATATATCCAAATCTGTACCGATCTGGGCCAAATTGAACTGGGATGTCGACTGGCCTAACATAACTCATTGTTCCCAATTTAAGCAAAATCGGATAATAAATGTGGCTTTTATGGGCCTAAGTCACTAAATCGGCGGATCGGTCTATATGGGGCTATATTAAGACATAGTCCGATATAGCCCATCTTCGAAGTTAACCTGACTGAAAAAAGAATCTGTGCAAAGTTTCAGCTCAATGTCTCAATTTTTAAGAGCGTAGCGAGATTTCAACAGACAGATGGACGGACATGGCTTGATCGTCTTAGATTTTTACGCTGATCAAGAATATATGTACTTTATAGGGTCGGAAATGGATATTTCGATGTGTTGCAAACGGAATGACAAAATGACTATATCCCCATCCTTCGGTGGTGGGTATAAAGAAACGCATAAAATGCAGAAAAACACATGAAATCTTAATTTGGATTTAATTTGGAATTGAAGTGGGCTTGTCTTTATAGACATGGGCTTTAACATAGCCCCACAAAAAATTGCCTGAAGGCGTTAAATCGCACTATCCAGGAGGCCAATTGACCGGTCCCGAACCTGAAATAAAATGTTCACCGAACTCGCCTCTCAATAAGTCCATTGTCACGCAGTGCTGTGTGGCATATGACACCGTCTTGTTGAAACCGCATGCGATGCAAGTCAAGCTCTTGCATTTTGGGCAAAAAAAAATAAAATTGGATATCATCTAAAGATAGCGCTCATCATTCACATTTACGTTACGATTCGCATCATCTTGAAGAAGTATGGTCCAATGATGCCACCAACCCATAAACCGCACCAAACTGTGACTTTTTCTGGATGCAGTGGTAGCTCTTGCAATGCTTCTGGCTGATATTCACTCCAAAATCAACAATTCGGCTTATTTACGTACTCCTGGAGCCAAAATGAGCTTCGTCCATAAAATGGAAGAAGAGCGCGATGAACTTTCTTAACAGAGCACGCATTTTGTTATAAAATTGAATAATTTGCAAGCGTTGTTCGTTTGTAAGGCAACCCCAATTTTATTCCATGGTTTAAACCAATGTTGCCAAAAACATAAAACCTAAAAAATCACCCTATATATAAAATTTTCTCACATCAGATCAGATTAAGATATCATTTGTAATATAAGATCTCCATTTAAGCTACAATTACGATAAGATTTTTTAAGACAATATAGTTGATACGTTTAACTTATCTTGTCGGATAGTTTAACCAATATTTGAATAATTGACAACAAACACAGTCAATTACTTTACTTTCCCCACTCCGGCGCCTTATAACTACTAAAATGACACTTAAAATTTTTCTCTCTCCTCTTCACTGGTAGTTTCAGCAAAAAAAATTACACTTGTTAAATTAACATTACAAACATTAACTCGATTGTCTTTTAAGTACAAATTTGTTGACTGGTATTTTTTCCATTGTTGTCTATGACCAGACAACGCATAGATATGCATCAATCCTTCCGTTTTTGGGGGGCAACCAATGGAAACTTATGTTGCAAGTCATTGTTTGTTTAGTCACCAAGATCTAGTATGTTTACCATATTCAGTTAACAGATTTCGCGACAGCCAGTTCGACAACACAGTCAATCGAGGATTCGTTTAAAAATATGCCAAAGCGGAAAGGCACACGTCGAAAAAAATCGTAAAATAAAACAAGAAGTAAAATAGAGAGATCGATTGATATGGGAGCTGTATCGGGCTATAGACCGATTCAGATCATAATAAACACGTATGTTGATGGTCATGAGAGGATCCGAAGTACATAATTTCAGGCAAATCGGATAATAATTGCGACCTCTAGAGGCTCAAGAAGTCAAGATCCCAGATCGGTTTATATGGCAGCTATATCTGGTTATGGACCGATTTGAACCATACTTGGCAAAGTTGGTGGATATCATAAAAAAACACGTCGTACAAAATTTCATTCCAATCGGATAAGAATTGCGCACTCTAGAGGCTCAAGAAGTCAAGACCCAAGATCGGTTGATATGGTAGCTATATTAGGTTATGGACCGATTTGAACTATACTTGGCACATTTGTTGGATATCATAACAAAACACGTCGTGCGAAATTTCATTCAGCACTCTAGAGGCTGAAGAAGTCAAGACCCAAGATCGGTTTATATAGCAGCTATATCAGGTTATGGACCGATTTGAACCATACTTGGCAAAGTTGTTGGATATCATAGCAAAACACGTCGTGCAAAATTTTATTCCAATCGGATAAGAATTGCGCACTCTAGAGGCTCAAGAAGTCAAAACCCAAGATCGGTTGATATGGTAGCTATATCAAAACATGGACCGATATGGCCCATTTACAATACCAACCTACCTACACTAATAAGAAGTATTTGTGCAAAATTTCAAGCGGCTAGCTTTACTCCATCGGAAGTTAGCGTGCTTTCGACAGACGGACGGACGGACGGATGGACAGACGGACGGACATGGCTAGATCGACATAAAATGTCACGACGATCAAGAATATACATACTTTATGGGGTCTCAGACGAATATTTCCTTTTCATGAAATTTTCCTCAAACAAATCGAGAAGCGGCTGTCGTATGTCCTCGATAGCCTAACGAATGCAATGTTTGAGGTCCTGAATCGACGCTGGGTTGTTGGTGTACGCCTTCTTCCACGTGTCCCAAAAGGCAGAAGTCGCAAAGTGTTAGATCACAACTGTAATCACCTCTTCCAGAGATAACATGACCCGGAAATATTTCCTGTAAAAGGACAATGGTTTCATTAAGTAAACGTTGTCTGGATCAATACCATCCAACTCCGACCATAAAAGATTATTAATCTTCTCTTGATAGCGCAGTGTATTCACGGTAGCTATTGATACAACTTTTTTGAAAATATAAGGTCCAATGACCCTGCCGGACCATTAACAGCGCCAAACAGCCACACGTTGAGGATGAAGAGGCTTCTCAACAAGAACTTTTGGGTTTTTTGAGATGCGACAATTTTCCTATATTGTGGTCCGATAAGGTGCTTCACGACGACCCAAAAATGCTTTGGGTTTGCGAACTAAGCCCGTTTGTAACACCTCAAAATATTGACTGAGACCCTATAAAGTATTCTTGATTGTCAGGACATTCTGAGTCGATTTAGCTATGGCGAAATCACGATGGGGTTTGAACGAATAAAGATATCTAATTGAAATTTTGCACAGATACTATCTATTGAAAATTCCCAATGACTTGCAAGGACATCCGTTCTGACTTCCAACATCAGTGCCGAGTATGATACGAATCGGTCTATAAACTGATATAGCCCCCATACAAATCGATCCCAGGATTTGACTTCTTGAGCCCCTAAAAGCCTCAGTTACCTTCCGACTTTTGTTCTGACTTCCAATGTTATGGCCGAGTATGATCACAATCGGTCAATAAAATTGTATACACCATATATAGCCCGATTCCCGGATTTGACTTCTTGAGCCTCAAGAAGTCTCAATTTTCATCTAATTTGGCACAAAAACGTCTGCTATGACTTTCAACATCCATGCCAGGTCTATAACCTGATATAGCCCCCATATACACTGATCGCCGGATTTGACTTCTTGAGAGGCCTCAATTTTCACCTCATCCATGGTGGTGGTAGTTCCGTTTATACCGCATCGAAATATTGGTCTAAGACCCCACAGAGTATATGTATTCTTGATCGCCACGCCTGTCCGTTTCTCACGCTAACTTTCGAATGAGTAAAGCTAGGTGCTTGAAATTTTGCACAAATACTTCTCATTAGTGTAGGTTTATTATGATTGTAAATAGGCCATATCGGTTTATATTTAGATATAGTTCCCATATAAACCGACCTCCCGATTATACTTTTTGAGCCTCTAGAGAGCACAATTCTTATTCGATTTGGCTGAAATTTTGGTCTATGACATTCAAAAGATGTCCCAGGTATGGTTCGAATCGGTTCAAAACCTGATATAGCTTCCATATAAACCGATCTCCCGATTAGAGTTTTTGAGCCTTTAGAGGGCGAATTCTTGTCTGATTTGGCTGATATTATGCACAACGACTTCAGACATGACGTTCAGCAGATGTGTTAAGTATGGACCGAAGTGATTCAAAACCTTATGTAGCACCCATATTAACCGATATTCTGATTCTACTTTTTAAGCTCCTGGAGAGCGCAATTCTTATCCTAACTGGCTAAAAGTTTGCACAGTGATTTTCTCTATAACCCCTGGCATACGTGGCTTGAATCGATTTGAAGCCTAATATGGCTTGCAGATAAAACGATGTCCGGATCACACTTCTTGAGCCCTAGAAGGCGCATTTCTTGTCTGATTTGGCTGAATCCTAACTGGCTGAAAGTTTGCACAGCGATTTTCTCTATAAACCCTGGCATACGTGACGAGTATTGTTCGACTTGGTCTAAAACCTGATATAGCTACCAGATAAACCGATCTCCCGAATATACTTCTTAAGCCTCTAGAGGGCGCTATTCTTATCCTAACTGGTTGAAAGTTTGCACAGTGATTTTCTCTTTAAACTCTGGCATACGGGCTAAACATGGCTTGAATCGGTTTTGAGCTTGATATGGCTCGCAGATAAACCGATCTCCGAATTATCCTTCTTGAGCTCCTAGAGGGCGCATTTCTTGCCTGTTTTTAATTTTTTTATGGTTTTTTATTTTTTCTTTATTTTATTTGGAATATTATACTTATACTTATTCTCTTTAGAGGCCATCGTATCGCAGAGGTTAGCATAGGCGGACGCCTATGACGCTGGACGCCTGGATTCGAATCCCGGCGAGACCACAAGAAAAAAAATTTCAGCGGTGGTTTTCCCCTCCTTATGCTGGCAACATTTGTGAGGACTATGCCTTGTAAAACTTTTCTCTCTTAAGAGGTGTCGCACTGCGGCACGCCGTTCAGACTCGGCTATAGGAAGGAGGCCCCTTATCATTGATCTTACACTTGAATCGGACTGCACTCATTGATATGTGAGAAGTTTCCCCCTGTTCCTTAGTGGAATGTTCATGGGCAAAATTTGCAATTTTTATTCTCTTTAGAACAAATGCTCTGCAAATTTTCTCACAGTGCATGCAAATGTTATCGACAACCACGAACAGAGAAGAAAATTCAAAATTTCATTTTCGTAATACCAACCAAATGTAAAGTTTTCTTTGGGCCAATCATTTCATGGTGTTGTGTGCTGCAGGAAGGTAAAGCTCGCAGCCTATGCCTGCTGCTATGTGAGCTATTCCATCATCAATCAGTTAACCTTAAATGGCAACTATAATGACATAATTTGTACACATGGCATTCGCAAATATTCAACAATTTAAATTAGTTGCATATCAGACATTCAAACAAACAGATACACTGACACTGGCAGACAGATATGCAAACATCTAACAAACGGCTGTGACGACAAGGACCTGTGTAAGTTTGGAGTGAAAAAGTGCCAAACGAGTGTATCAAGGTTTGTTTCAAAGTTGCCTAGAGTGAAATGAACCACTAGGTCTGACAAAATGGATAACAATCTGTTGAGGAATTTGATATATTGTTACTTGCCATTGCAGGATTTTGATTTGGTTTAGGTGAGCAAATTCTGCCATTATTTCACGTTGTATGCACATTTTTGAGTAAATATTGCAAATAATGGTTCTTATGCCATAATTCGAGTATGGATATATAAAACAAAAGCATATAAGTAAAGGTAATGAAAATATTATGCAAAATTTTAGAAAAAAACAGTAAGGAAGGGCAGAAGTCGGGCGGTGCCGACTGTATTATTTCCTACACCTACCCTAGAAGTACGATGTGGGAGGCATATCAAAATCTGAACCATTTTTGATGGACCCAGGAGGATGTTTTCAGATGGGTTATTAATCAATCCATATCAAATTTCAAGAAAATATGTTCAAACTGTAATGACTACAGTTGACAAATGACAACATTATTGCAAATTACCCAAAATCTGACGAACATATATATGGGAGCTATTTTATATCTAAATCTGAACCCATTTCGAACAAACTTCTCAGATATTGTGGTATAAGTCGAGGAA